>NC_048286.1:15145004-15788761 GCF_009762535.1 Notolabrus celidotus | reverse complement strand
GTGTGTGTGTGTGTGTGTGTGTGTGTGTGTGTGTGTGTGTTTGTGTGTGTGCATGCATGCATGCATACGTGTGTGTGTGTGTGTGTGTGTGTATGTGTGTGCACTTGTGTATGTGTTTAGATTACAGTATGAATAACTTAAAGTGAAGTCTGCAATTATAAAGGCAGCAATGCGTTACTCATTGTTCTACTTCAGTGGACTGAATTTTAAAGTAAACAAAACTGTGGTTAAAGTGTTGCCTCAGAGCTAACTTAGTGTGTTTACATCCTTAAACCAACAGTAGACAAAATAATGACATTTGAATGTTGGTTGAAATAACACAATTTGGGCATTGGAAGTCTCTAACAGTATTGAATTGAAATGGTCCTTTTAAATAAAATCATGTCTTTTCTGTGTGTTTGAGCACTCACACTTGTGTCTTTATGCTTGCAACAATCATGTAGTTTGAATCAAACAATCAGTAAAGGTTAGCTTGCTCGTAACTAGCCAATCACAGCAACTCCGACATTGTCCAGTTGCTGCATGACCATCAGAGGCTCTCTCTCTTTCTGTATGCTCTCTCGATGTCTTTCTCTCTTCACCTCTGTGTCCCTGAGAGCACAAGCGGCTCACACAGTTGCTTCCTCTGTTTTTTACACACAATTTTGGTTGTCCGGTGATCTCAACACAAATGACAATATCATGACACAGTGAAACTCTTTTGTAATTTGAATTATAAAAATATATATATATAGATTCTATATTCACGGACATGTAAGTGAAATAATCCTTTTTGTTTTAATTTGATGATTTGGGCTTATCGTTTGTGGAAATCACAACATTCTAGTATCTCTTATTATAGATTATTTATTATTTATTAGATTGTAATTCTTATAATATTTTTTTTGAATTTCAAACAAAAAGGATTTGATATTCAAGAAATGTCCAACATGGGGGCACTGGTAGACTAGGGGTCAAAGCGCCCCACGTATAGAGACTGCAGTCCTGGTTGCAGAGGTTGCTGGTTCAACTCCCGACCAGTCGACCATTTGCTGCATGTCTTCCCCCACTCTCTACTCCCCACATTTCCTTACTCTCTTCAGCTGTCCTATCAATAAAGGTAAAAGAGACAAAGAACATATCTTTAAAATAAAAGTCAACTTTTGAAAAGTATGTTCATTCAATCAATACTCTGATGGGGCTCTTTTATGGCAAATACCTGCATCATGCGACGTGGTATGGAGGCGATCAGTGTTATTGAAGCAGGTCACTTTGATAGTGGCCTTGATTTTGTCTGTAATTTTACATTGAGTGGTTCTCATCCTCCTCTTGACATACTATACATTCCACAGATTCTGTACAGGGTTTTGCAGGTCAAGCACAGTAATATCATGGTCAGGAAACCATTTGGTAGAAGTTTTGGCGCTGTGGGCAGGTGCTAAGTACTGCTGGAAAATGAAATTGGCCTTTCCATAGAGCAGATGGTAGCATGACATGCTCTAAATCCTCTGGTAGATGGCTGTGTTGATTTAGACTTCATAAGGTACAGCAGACCAACAACAGCAGATGATACTTCAAACACTTTAGATTCTTTGCCTCTTCCCTCTTCTTCCAGACTCTAGGACCGTAATATCAAGTGAAATGCAAAACTGACTGAACAGAAGTCTTTGAACCACTGAGCAACAGTCAAGTTCTTTGTGTCCATAGCTTGGGTAAGAGGGGTAGCAGATGGAAAGGTGGCAGTTTTTTTTTCCCATTGTAATGTTCATGATGCTTACTGCCACTTTAATGGGTAACCAGTGCTGGACCTGTAGTCCTATTTTACCTGAGCTGCCCGGGACAAAAGATGTTCCTTGTCCTCTGGTAATAGTGATTAGTAGCTATTTTTTAAAACCTGTAATTCTATTTTTAGGGCATTGGGAAGTGATTTGAGGAATAAAGTTACAAAGAGTAGTTGTCACACTGAGAACACCAATGCCTGTTAATGATGATGCTAGCTTGGTTTTTACAGTGTGCAAACAAGACGGTTGCTCTAAACAAACTGCTCATAGTTGCTGTCATGTTGCACAAAACAGTTCATTTATTCATTCAATGATTTGAGATCAAAGAACTGTGTTAGGGTTAGCTGCTAGTTCAACTTTAACCCCAGCTACTGTAACTTAACAACCCATGGAAAAAAAAACATGTACTTCTGTGTGTCTGCGGTACTTCCCAAAAAAGCCTGCCAGACTACATCACATGCATACATTACCCACAAGGCCAATGCACTTCAGTGTGGATTTAAACATTCTCAAAATAAAGCTGAGTAGGAATGCCCTGTACAGTTTAAGAGACTACAAAGGGAAAGACTGTGACACACTGATGAGCTTGTAGGTACTGTAGCTTTATCCCTGAAATAAAAGAGACATAATAATGTAGGTATTAGACCCATGAGTGCCAGTAATGAGTTAACTAAAGCAAAGCTTAAAACTTCCTTTTTTTTGTAATATTCACCTCTATTTGTTAGTCATATTTCACACTACATTACATAACTGTCTGTTTCCACTCTAACCTCCTCAGCTTGTAACAAACTACTTTCGTGAGAGATAATATCAAAGCTTAACTTTCAAATAATTCAGCATCACAGAAGGATTTTTCCTGTAATATGAGATTAAACCAAAGCTCCCTCTATAGGATTTCAAAAGCTGAAATGGCACAAAGTTCTCTGAAAAGACAATTAACTGTGGTGTAATGTAAGCATTGATAGATGGTTATTTTCCTCCTCCACCAGTGAAATTATCTCATCTTGATCATGCTTTAGATGTTTAAAGGGAGGCTTTGAAGTATTGCTGTGTTTCAGTTTTATGTAAATACTCCCAACTGACAATAAATTAGGTCTTAAAAAAAAGTTTTGCTTCAAATGCTGAAGATTCATTCTGTATAGGCTTTAAAATGAGAGCTTGTTTTCCTTCATTTAGCAGCACCGCTTGTTGGACCAATTAACCTGTACCCTTCTGCCTGTCTCACAATTTTTCCTGCACATTGTGAAACCACCAGCTTTTTCCCAGATACAAATGTTTGCAGAATGAACGCCTGATGCTTCTCTAAACTAGGCGGTCAGGGGACAAAAGAAGAAATGCATTACATTCACCGATACAGCGTGGAGTGTGTTGCATGGAGAATTACCTGCAATAAATGAAAGCACAGGCAGGAGAGGGAGAGATAAAGCGAGTAGGTAAATATTGAGGAATATGCCCACCGTTTGCAGATTTGTTATGTGAAATAGCTGGCCATTATCGGGACAGCCAGGAAGGCTTAGCACAGTGTGA
Source organism: Notolabrus celidotus (assembly GCF_009762535.1). Lineage (NCBI taxonomy): Eukaryota > Metazoa > Chordata > Actinopteri > Labriformes > Labridae > Notolabrus > Notolabrus celidotus. Next base: position 15,785,474 of record NC_048286.1, on the reverse strand, counting down.
GGAATGCTAAGGTGTGTGTCCTGGTGTGTAATTAACAGATAAAACTGTTGGTTCATTAAATGCATATGCAGTGTCATGCATTAACTATGCAGGTATTGATCGTCCGGACATCTCCGTGCGCCTCCCTGCTCACCGGACTTCTGACACACTACATCCATCACCCCACCTACCTCCACCATATTTATAGAATTTTAATTAGCTCTGAGCTGAAGCCAACATCATTAGCTTTTCTCTCTCCTCTTTTTTTATTGCAAACAGCCATGCATGGTAATAATGGTGTTCTCAGACAGAAGCAGTGGGTACTTATATCAAGGACACAGCAAGAGAGAGAAGAGAAGGAGCGCAGGACAAAAGGTTGACAGTTTAAAATGACAATGAAAAATGGAAGCAGTGCAAGAAAAAAACAGCAGAACATGTGGAATGCAGGCAGTAATGTCACCTTGGAATAATTCCAGTATGATTAAATGAGTAGCTGCAGCCATTCCTTTGTGATGACAGTATCTGCAAAGAGTCAATACAACTGAATCTCAAGTAGTTTAAATGTGAAGTTTTAGACAAGACTATAAAGTTAAGCCTTCAAACATGCCCAGAGTTATCTGAATACTTCAAGTATGAAGGCTAAAACAACACATCTTTTTACAGAACACACTCCAGGAATAAAACGATGCCATAACTGCTTAAAGGGATATTTCAGTTTTTTTGAAGTGGGGTCATATGAGTTACAGTGCACTATTGCTCCTGCTAGCCACAATGCATGCCGGTGAGCTCTTCCCCTTTAATGAGAAAATTCCCAGAGGACCGGCAGGCAAGCTAGGCTATTTTCTCTGCGGACGGGGCCTCCTGTTTCGCGTAATTTTGCCAAAGTTGAGAAAATATGGTCCGGGAACTCATCACGGTGCAAATGCATGCACCAGTAGAAAAAGCAGGAGCTATTCAGTTTGCCTTCAGAAACCCCCTTTGTTTTGGCACTATTTTTGGGCGCACCTCGCAGACTGGTGTTCTTCCGCTGTATGAGCACAGATACGCCGATCAGCTGTTTGGATCAACAAGCACGTAGCAGGATCAAGTAGCAGTATGGGTCTTTAGAGTGAATTAAACTCACTTTTCTGCTAATTTAAGAGATGGAACATACTTGTCTTTATCCTGGCTGTTCAAAGAACCAAACCTCCTGTAAGGCAGGGAACTCTGGATGATGAGTGATGCAGACTGGAGCCGTATGTGATCCGCTGGTATCCTCTGATTCAGAAAGATCCTGAAGTATTGTTGTCACTATGTCCCTCTCCCGACAGCAGAAGCTCTCTGGGTTCGTTGGCATGGGCTCACAGTTTACACACAGGCACCACCAGGTAACCTGGGATCTCTCCTGCTCTCCTTCCTCTGTAAACTCTGGTTCGTAGAGAAATCCTCTTGTGTCCACAGTAAACGGCATGTCATCATCGCTGTCAGAATCACTAATTTCTGCAGTTTGTAGTTTTTGTTCCTAAAAGTGTCTGCTAAAAATGCTACGTGCTTGTTGATCCAAACAGCTGATCAGCCTGTATCCATGCTCATGCAGTGGAAGAACACCGGTCTGCGAGGTGCATCTGAAAATTATGCCAAAACAAAGGGGGTTTCTGACGGCAAACTGAATGGCTCCAATTTTTTCTACTGGTGCATGCATTTGCACCGTGATGAGTTCCTGGGCCATATTTTCTCAACTTTAGCAAAATTACGTGAAATAGGAGGCCCCGTCTGCAGAGAAAATAGCCTAGCTTGCCTGCCGGTCCTCTGGGAATTTTGGCTAACAGGAGCAATAGTGTACTGTACCTCATACGACCCCACATCAAAAAAACTGAAATATCCCTCTAAGTAATGTATGCAGCACATGCACACCTATGTTTAGTACATGCACAAAAGAACAAATACTAGATAAGCACTTGCAGAAGCTCCTATAAAAGTATGGATCACTGTCTGGTATCAAGCTTCTATTACTAGTGATAAGATGAAGAATGTCAAATACACATGACTGCATAAGAAAGCAGCAGCATGTTCGCAGACATAAACTACAGCAACTCCATATTCAGCTTTTGTGGCGATGTGATCAGTTTGCCTGTATGACAAACACTTGCCTGCACAGAAAGCAAACAATAATATAAAAACTTTTAAAATGCATGAACAGACATAAAACTCTATATTGAATGCAAAAATCATATCCCCCAAAAACACAGAAAAAATGTGGTTGTTTTTTCCTCCATAACCAGATGTGTGCATGCAAACACACTCACTGCATAAGTATGTTTCCCCACATTTGCTCTCAGCTGAGTAGAGAGGCACTTTCCGGCAGCATGCTGTATATTCATCATGATCCTGTGACTCATGAACCTCTGGTCTGTTTGGAGATAGTGTTTACACACACATTTATGCAGGGGAAAACACACACTCACACAAACTCTCACACAATACTCACTTAAGGGTGACCTAATTAAGCCGGAGGGTAGGTGTAATTACATGCAACCTTCATCTGCCCTGTTCTCTATTGTTATGGCTACTCGCTGCCTAGGACAGGGTCAGCGTGTGCCTGTGCTGCTGCTGTCACCCAGGGACTTCAATGTGTTAGCTTTGTGACGTTAAAAAGACACAAATATCACTGCTAAAGCTCTGAAGAAATGTATTTGGCTGGCACCCTCCCTTAATACTCCCTTTACTAATTAATGGAATTGTATATAAGACCACATTAAGGCCTCTTCACATGGTTTGTTAATGGTGAGTTATAAAATAATTATTGAAATGAATAATTCAATTTTTCTCGTGTTTTTTTTACATGAGCAATCTTTTCAAGTGCGAATATCAAGAGAATAAGCCTTCTCACTACTTCCTTTTTTAATTATACTGCAGTATTGTATTGATGTGTATAAGCTAGTGGTAAAAAAAGGAGTATAACTTAAACAGAATAAAGTCTTTTATGCTATCTGAAGGCTGACAGCGGCGGAGAAATAAAAGGTTTTACCTGGCAACAACCTTGGCCATTAGTCTCCCAGATATTAATGGAAGGTGTTATAACTCATAAATATACTGTCCACAACTGGGAATAAATGCTGTGTTTTTCCCCCAAACAGCCCCTGAGCTGTATTAGTAGAAGCAGCTTCTGAATTAATGCCAATGATAAACAAGCTTTTCCCTTTGGTGAACTGAAACTGGATCAAGATTACGACTTACAAAATAGTTTTATGGATATTAAGGCTGCATAAATTGCCCACATTTTCACCCCTGAATCAGATACACGGTAGTTACTGTGTGCCAGTTAAGTTGAGATTAACATGTACAGGCAGTTTTTATGACTAAAAGCTACTATTTTTTTCTAAAGATAAACTTTGTCCTAAGACTCTACTTGGTCACATTGTCTCATCCTCCTCACCTCCGTTGACCTGCCTGTGTTCCTCTCATTGTAAGTACAGGCAGTGCTCTTGAACTTTGCTCAAACCCACGAAACACCCATTGAAATTCTAGTGAAGCACCAGACTGTCCACATGTCAAGTAATTCACTGGGAAAATAAAGAATATTTGAGACTAGCTTCGCCAGAGTTTCAAAATTGTATAAGATCATTCAGCACCAAAGTAAGGAGAAGTTGGGAGCTACAAAGGTGTAAAGTAGGAGACTAGTGTCCCCACAATTTGTTGTCACAAGCATTGATTTTTTTAGGGGTGGGTTTAATGCCAGTTTTTAGAGGACAGAACAGAGGATTGGGTAGGGAACAGAGGGGAGGGAGTGGGGATGACATGCAGCAAAGGGCCATGGGTCAGATTGGAGGACATTAGCCTTTACATTTAGCCGCTGAGCTCAACCAGGTTTCCTCATATTTAACAAGTTTAATTATTAGCTTAGCCTCTCTTCTTTACACACAGTTACACACACTACTTACCCACCACATAAAGACATCAACCCACTGTCATCATGCACAAGAACATGGAATTAGGGTAAACTTCATGTTTTATCTTTAATAAAGCTGAAACTAATGAGATAACAAGGACTCTGGATTATATCCCCCTCTGTACTTCAACAGGAATCTATGTCAGTAAAATATGTTTCAGAAATGTTTTTCTTTCCCCAGCCCTTTCGCATGTGACACTGTTTAGTATGCACTAAAAACAAAGGTTGAAATTCTCCTCCTCGAATAAATCATTGAGCAACAAAGGCTCCATTAATACCTCCCATAAAAGAGACTTTAAATCAGCGCTGTGTGATCAGTGTGAGTTATGACCAGGGGGGTTATGGAGGTCACCGATAAGAAATGTTATCACACAAACTGTCATCTGTGGTGGCAATTTGCTGTAGGCCCTGTTAGTAATTAATCACGATGCGCGGTAATACATTCAAGGATGTTAGGGGATTCATCGTGCTAGACAGTGACCCCCCAAAAGGTTAACCCTCTGAGGTGTTGGTCAGTCTTTGTATTACCTGTATTTGTAGGATGCATGGGGGGGCTCCTGCAGTCAATACTAGTTAATCCCTATGCACATATTTAATGAGTCAGTGCAAAGAGTGAATTGAAATGGGTTTATGTGTACCTTAATTATTTGCAGAATAATCTTACCCAGACAAGGAATTCGATGATAGGTGCATCTTTTTATGTTAGATATTATAATTTATTCAGTGTGGTACAAAACAATTAGTGAAATCAGGATAAACAAAGGCATCTGGAAACACTTGGAACTTGTCCAAAAGAGCGGCCTTGGTTTTTAACCTTAATGAAAGGCCATATGTGGACATAGGTATATTGTCCAGATATATTCCCCACTGTTATGTGGTATTTGAATATAAAATATGACACATTTCATTCCCCCTTGTTGTTATCTCTGGTGATAGGCCTTTGATTTGACCTCTCGGTGGAGAGGATAAAGGTTAGAGGAAAGGAATGACTGCCAAATGTACCTGCATTGATTTCTTCTCCTCCATCATTCCTTCTCCTGCCACTCACAATAGATGGAGTGATTTCTGGGATGTCGGGGCAGCAATCAATGAGAGTGGGAGAAGAGGAAGCAGTGTTTTAGGTGGGTAAAAGAAATAGGAACCTGGCCCTCATTTAAATGGAGAAGCATTGAATTGAGTGAGTTGCAGACAGAATGTGGCACACAGCGAGCAGGGAGACACCAGGGGAACAGGTAACTAGAAAGCAAATAGGTCAAGGTTTTATTGTTAGAGGAATGAGATGTGTTAAAATTGAACATTACGGCGATAGTGTGATGGGGCATAAGCAGTGGCGGATCTTCCGTGGGGGCACAGGGGGGCACCCGCCCCCCCTGCGATCTGATTTGCCCCCCCATGTGCCCCCCCAAATTTCATTGGGCCTTCATGTTGTCAATCAATGTCGCTACCTGCCGTTCTGTGATCAAGCTGAAAACCAAAACCAAAACCCTATATCTGATTGTACCATGTTCGTTCCATTAAGGGGCTCTTAATTTGAAATTCAAACAGGAATTAGCAGCCGCAGACCAACACCAACACCGGCACAATCGGGGACTTCCGTCGCGGAGTTCAGTCTGTTCCAGGTGAGATCACTAGATCCATAAACCTTTATTCCCTAGGTTTATGAGAACTATTGCATATTTCACTCACTACAACGTTTAGCTTACTACTTTTATTGTTGATTTCTGTAAGTTTGCATTAGAAACAGTGAGCTACTGGTTTAATTTTGACATGCAGAGCAGCAGACACAGACCTCCAGGTGATGTGGAGAAAATGTTATACATCTTCTCTTTATGCTTTGCTGTAAAAGATATGATCAAAGTTAATTTAGAAATAGAGTTAACAACGTTTTGATGATGCAATTTAATTTTGTGTCAAAGATGCAGCCAGGAAAGAGACCACTGACTCTGATATGGATTCAGATGACAGCATCAGTAGAAACACAAGCACCCAGTCAGCCATGTGCTGCACCTAAAGGTCCCAAATGCAGACTATTGATTATTAACCCACCATGTAATGGTTATTTGCTCTTTTTGTATTTCTCACCTGATAGAATGTAGTTTTATATCAGTTTGAGTTTTTGTGATAAATGATCAGACTTGGCCACCTCAGGATGTTATTAGCCTACATCATTTGCATTGCTTAGAGATCTGTTCAAGAAATGCTTTGTAATCTATATAAGAGACTTGTGCTTTGAAAATAATTCTGTCTGATATATCTTATTTTTAAAAAGTCCTTATAATTACACTCACTTCCTCTTCATCACAAAAATAGAAGAGCGTGAACAATCCAATACTTTTAATTTCTGCTGCACAAAATGTCAAAGAGGTGATCATACAGCAGAATCTTATTTAACTGGTTGCAAAAAGTAAAACGTGCAAATGAATTTATAAGATTGAGTCTATTGTGCACCACAGAATATCTACTCTGAGTAACAGAGTTCAGAGGAATGTTTGAGTTGCTGAGCAACAGTCCAGTCCAGTTGTGGAACTACAGCTGTTATCATTACTTTTTACTAAGTAGTCTTAATACATATTATTGCTCTCTCTCTGTGAGAATGTAATTTGTTCTGATTATTTTGTGACCACTAATGTTTGGTATAGAAGCTTGGTTGGCTGTCTGGCAAAACTGGATTACTTCCAGTGTGCATGAAGCAGAGAAAAAGTCTAGCCTTCATTCATTTGTGTTATTAAAGAAAGATGAAGACACCAAAACACTGTCTTCTGTACTATCTATGACAACTGAGTGTAAGTAGTCGAAAATGTTGAAGTCGGCGCTGCCTTCATTTCTGTTGTTTTTAGATGGCCCCCCTGATTTAACTGTTGTACCCCCCTGTGCCCCCCACCTTAAAATAATCTGGATCCGCCCCTGGGCATAAGCATAAAGGCTTTGCCCAGATATGTCCAGACCATTGACTGTATATTAACATGTACCAATGTGCCTCCATCTCCTCCCACTGAGAGACATTAAGCCACAACACCACCTCAACTGGTGCTGACTTATTAGGCTGGTGGAGCCAAGGCATGTGCAGAAGCAATCTGGCTGGTGGAGCCGCAGGACTGACATCATACCCTTTACTCTAACCAAAACCAACTTACCATTACAACATCAAAAATCCCCCAGGTTGGTACAGTTCACAGCAGAACAGATTCTTGTGTTGATTTGAAGCAGACACTCATGGCTATGGAAAGATCAGTGACTCTTGTCATTGGCTTGTTATGGCTTCACTTGGGATACCTGGTGTTCTTTCCATTGTATTATACAGTCTATGGTCCAGACATAGCACAGTGACGAACAACTAGATAAGAAACGATTTATAAATACTGAGGGTTTCAGCAAAAAAACAAAGGATTGCTGCAAAGAATGTCCATTTTTGTCCATCCACTTGACCCTTGAAGGATGGTAGTTGTAGGCACAATCTTGTGGGTGCAGGGTAATCAAAAGAACAGGATCAACTGAAAAGCAAAATCACAAACTCCAAGCAACAAAAACATATTCTCAAAAGTTGTGTCGTTGTCAAATCAATTTGAAAAAGGGAAACAACAGCTTCATATCTACACTTTGCAACCTTCAAGGCTGATTAGCTCTTTTATTGCAGATGTTGGTTAACCATATAAAACAGGTGATACATATCCACAAGCAGTCATTTTATATAAATACACAGAAAACAAAAGCAAAGACTTCTTCTCTATGTGGTAGGGAGTTAAATGAGATGATCAATACCACTTGTAAATCTCAGCTTTGCACAGAAAATGGAAATAGGTGACAGACGTTTCAGGTACTACATAAATATACACAGTAAATATTGGTCACTGAATGTTTACAGGAACCTGAATGTTTTAGTGACTTCTGCAGAATTGTATTTGGGTTTTCCATCACAGACTTGTTCTTAGCTCTGAGCAGTTGTCAGGCATCTTGCAGGACAGGAAGTTGCTGGGCCATATAAAGGAAAATTTGAGCGCATAACTTGAAGTGGAATAAAAAAATGTTCCTCTTTGTGCTTACATTTTAGTGAGGATAGAATAAACAAGGTATAATGTGTTCATAATAGAGGTCTAGACATGCTGGTAGACAGTTTTGGTTAGCCTTGGATTGAGCCTGTGTTAAGGTAATTCAGTATATTTCTCTAAACGTTTAGAGATCATTTAAGGTTAACAACACAGCCATTTTCAGACTTTCATCACTCTGCTATTTGTTTTATCAACACCTGAAATCTGGGCTCCTGGAGAGGCTGTCTGACTGTAACACGGACCAATGTATGAATATTACGAAGACGTTGGAACATTTTCCTGCTGTTTTTACATTTTAATGTGTCGGAAAATGTATCTTGAGCATCCCAAAGGAGCAGTGAGGAGTTGGACTACACAATGAATCTAAATTGTAGTTTTTTTATCTGATTATAAACATGCATTGCTTAAAAAAATTGCAAAAGTCTTTTAAAGTGCATTAATATGGAAATAAATGTTATGTTCATGTATCATGCATTTACTCCCAGTATTTATACATTTGATCTTTCTGGGCATGTATTCACATAATTTTTCCAATTTAAGCCATAGCAATCAGTTCCATCAGATACAGAGGTCTCATATTGAGTGTGGATTGTAATGAAAGTGCAGGAAAGAAAAATGCATTTCAGATGTGGGGAATTATTTTGGATTCTTGAGAGATGACAGGTAATCAATCACAAATTGCACTTTATTTGAAAACAAGTTGCACTTTTGAATGATTGATTGATTCTACATACTGTCTGTACAGATGCTCCATGCTGTTGAGTTGTGCTATTTATTCTGACATGTGCTGCTGACTTCTTGGCCAGGTCGCTCTTGTAAATGAGGTCTTGATCTCAATGGGTCTCATCTGGTTAAATAAAGGTTAAAGAAAAGAAAAGAAAAGAAAAACAGGAAACCTAATGGTAAAACATATCCAATATAACAATGTACAATATAAGAGTGGAAAGACTAAGGAATCTCATCCCTCAATACTTTGGGTGTTCTTAAAGGCACTGTGAGGAGTTTTGAACTGGCTGAGAAACAGACTGAAACTGATACTGATGCCTCTTCATGACCTATTAGAGTAAACAAGACCATCAGCAACAACACTGATGCCTGCTCTGTTGATGATTTTAATGCTTGAAACCACTGTGAGGGGGTAGGTGTCAGACCGGATGATTGACATCTCACTTCAGAAACAGCATTTATTTGACTGTTCTCATGGAAAATGATCAAATTGTGTGATAAATTTGACTGTTGGAAGTCAACAGGATAATGTTTTTGTACAAAACACTACTTTTGCATGTACAGGACAAGAGATAAGAGGTATCACTTTGTCCCCAGGGGGCGCCAAAATCAATACAAGTCAAAAGTTCCTCACAGCAGCTTTAAGCAACTAATTTTCCAGATGTTTAAACAAAAATTTAAATTCTAACTAACCAACTGCTCTAAAGCATAGACTGTAAATAAAAATGGACAGCGTTGCTCCGCCTCTTCCCGTTGTACGGTTCTGAAGCCAAAAAATCCCGCTCCTGGGCGCAGCCCTTGTGCAGCCAGAGCCTGCAAAGCCACTGTAACAAGCTCCGCCCTACAGCGTAGCGTCACAAGATGCTGTGTGTCCTTTGAAATTTCCTTCTACGGCGGCTGTGAATCAAAGCAAACTTGAAAGTAGAACCCCGTTTTTTAAACTCTAATAACTAACGAAAAAGAAACTTTTCAGGAAAAGAGGCCTTGAACACAAAACAGTCAAATACTAACTACATATCACCACAGCATACGGATGTGAGAAACATTCGTACGACATGTATTTATTTTTAAAAGTTTGACTGTGAGACAGATTTTTTGACCTATACTGCAGCCAGCCACCAGGGGGCAGACACTCTGCTGAAAGCTTCACTTCCAGCCGAGCGAGATGCACCCCTGCTCTAAAGGTGAGAAACCACATTGAAAACAGTCAAAATTCAGCACAATTGATTTGACACAACTGAACACAGGATCACTGAGTCTGCAGGTAAAAGAAATTGGTTTGCTGAGTGTGGCGAACACTAGCAGAGCTAGCCCCACCAGCTTCTGGTCTGCCTTGCAGGTAAATGTCCATATTCCTGTGCTGGTTACACAGTGCTCCGGTCGAGTAGTTACATGCCGGTTTAACACAATCACAGTCTATACACAACTTCATCTCCATTTTACAGATCAAAACAACCAAATCGGACTTTGCTGCAGGACGCCATCTGTCATCTATGCCTGTTTACATCAGGAGAGTAGAACATTAGCCATTAACTGGTGATACAGCCTGGACAAGTGGTGCATGGCTGCACTACCATTTGACACAACACATGAAAAAAATGAATAACTTGTTTAACCTACTAGTAATTCCGGTGACAGATAGAAAGCTTGATGACATTTAACCACTTAAACAGATACATCCCTAAAATGAACATGTCTAGAACTGTTTACTTACCACACATAAGATTTACCTCTTATGTTACAGCCTCAATCTGGAGACATTTCTCACATTTATATTATTTGTTTGGATTTAGTTAAGGTATTTATATTGCTGGCAATTTAAGGATTGATCTGCAAATGCATTTTAAGTTGACTAAAATGTTTATGGAATTGATTTGTTGGAAAATTACTACACTTTTCAATATGGAACACATTATACTTCTGTCATAGTGTTCTAGTGAAGTCCACTGCTGTTATTCACTTATTGAATTGATTATCTGATTTTGTAATTCATTACAATCAGGCGTAAACTAGCTACCTTTATATCAGATCTGGGAGATAATCAGATCTATCACTCGGCTGCAAATCTTCTGGAAATTCCAACCAAGTGAACTCAACAGAGCATGGCAGAATTCTGTGATGTTCTTCCTTAAAGCCAGCTGCATGAGAAGTAAGGGCCGAACCCCTGTGTTTTCCAGCCTAAACATTATCATTTACTGGTCTATATGTACTCTCCTCGCAGTCTGCCAGCTGTGTTGCTATGTACCATGCCTCCTGATAGGACCATGTTGATCCAAGCCTGACAGCAAATCAATACAATGTATTCCCCTGGCATCAGTGTTGGTGGATATAAAAAAATGTCTTTTGAGCTCAGTCTCAGAACATGAAAGGGATCACCATGTAAAGGGGGTGTCGGTGTGGTTTAACTTCTCCACACTTTGGTATAAATAAACAACAGAGCGGTCACAGGGCTTAGTGAGAGATTTGCTGCTGTGCAGTATTGGTTTTTTGACTCCACGGTGGGTATATTTATTCAAAGATAATGAAGTTGCACTCCTATGTGCTTTCTTATACATGCATTGTATGCATTTTGTGTGTCCCACTTTACCATACAGATCCTCAGGGACTGGTGGACATGTCTGCTTTCCCATGTTGTATGCAGAATGTCTGAAATACGCAGCAGAAAATAGTGCTTTCCTTTAAATTAGCAATGTTTACGTTTCGTCTAATAACACTTGTTTTTGATTTTTGATTCAGAATCTTAACTTATGGATTAAAAACTTTGCAAGTATCCTCATCAATATGCAAATCTGTGTTATGGCCATTGAGCTTAGAGGGCTGAGGGGGCTGAGATTTGGCTGTATGCTATGTATCCACTCTTCCAACCTTTGGCTCATCCTGCTCTGACACCTACAGTGTCAAAACATTCCCTGAAGTCGAATGTGCAGTGGGCCAATTAAATTCTTCGCTAAGACTGCGTGGTTATCAGGGCATAACCTCTGTGAGAGACTGCGTTTTGTAGTCTGCTGAAGTCTCTCTCTGAACCTGGCCGAGGGATTGGCTGCGAGGCAAAAGCGGCAGCTCCCACAGAAGGTGGTCTGATCAGCCCTATAGATCTTCACTACAGGGGTTACACGCTAAGAGCCGGAGTGAGCCTGCGTCTTTGCTCCAACTTAATGCCTAACATCAGTCCCCAAAATCAACCGACAAACAGCTACATGGAAAAAACGCCTCGCCTCTTTGTGTGTGTATGCCAGACACTCTGGCTCTCTTCTTTGCACTCTTAATCTACCTGTTTATCCCTCCTCAGCCCAGCTAACCCTGTGCATCTCTGTCTTTTTGCACTCTGCTGTTAAATCCTTGCATTCCTCCTGTTAAATGTTCGCAGTAGCTGATACATGACAGTAATATTCTGTGGGGCTCTTTGATTATGAATACTACAGAAGAAAACACTTTGTCAGGTCCTTCTTATTCCTCTTCCTGTCAGATAAATGTAAGAGGGCCACTGTGCTAATGTGTGGCACTTCTGACAAACAACCACGTCACACTGAGGCTTTTAGTCAGACAGGAACATCTTGTGACAAACATTTCTTTCTTCTCCGGCACCAACAACACCCTAGATGGCAAGCATTTCCTGTGACCTTTCTGTTTGTGGCTTTTCGTTTTTTAAAGAGTGTTTTCATTAAAGTGATTATTTGACATGCAGTAGTTGCAGGAATGTTTTCACACCAGCAAGACCAAGACAAGCTGTGAATTTCTCTCAGCATGTTTTTTTCAAAGCCTAACCACCTAACCCTGAGTGTGAATTGGAGTGAACCTCAGCGGGATTAACAGTAACGAACGAGAGTGGTACTTTATGACTCCTGCTCTAAGACCTCTGGTTTATTGCACTTCAATACTTGTGCTTAAAAGACAAACATGAGCAGATATTTTTGACCGCGGTCTCTTGATGTAGTTCAGAGGTGGGCCTGTGGAGATGAACAGGCCTCGGTAGCGGTCAACCTCAGCCATTCGTTCCTTGCAGTAATGAGTCTGAGAGTATTTCTGCTGTGGACTCTTGATGATGAGCAGCTCTGTCCTCCAATGTTCCACTCTCATTAGAAGAAGGAAGATGAAAGTGAAGCTCTAATCTGGCTCTGTTTGTTGCTTTCCTATACTGTATGTTATTGCCATTAAATGTTTGCAGGGGAAAAATAGGTAGTAGAAAATAAATTGAAGTTACTAATTCCACAATAATTTCCTAGAATGTTTTATCCTCTTATTTGTCTGTCTGTGCTTTTAACAATGTGCATCACTCATGTCCATTGTGTTCAGTAACAAAGGCCTCTATTCCGTAGTATTTCTTGGGCTTGTCATTCAGATCCAGGGGGAATAATGACATATTTATTCAAACCATGATTACAAGGATGAGTCAAATAATTAGCTTTTTGGAGCTATATTGAAATCAGATCTGTGAGATAATCATCACATGTCACTGTTGAAAAACCCACCAAAAATCATCAAAAACTAGAAAGCAGTGAATCGGATTAAAATCCCAGAATACGGCTGTATCTGCATGTCAATAAGCACAATTAAGGGTAATGAGAAATACATGACAGATTGTTATTTACACTGTATGAAGGTATTGTAGTGTTAATAATCATGGGTCTAATGGAATGAGTTAATTTAGCATTAAGACACGTTTTCTTTCTAGTGTTTATCACTTGAATCCTTTTGACTAATTAAGAAGCAGATGTCGCGCTGAGGCTCTCTGCTGTTTAACAGATTCATCTAATTAATATATGAGCTGCACATTTCAATTGAGTGTGAAAGATATGGACAGCAACTCCAGGAAGAAATACAACGCCTCAAACAAGCAAACAACGTAACAAGTAATTTAAGCTTCAGCAAAGTTAATGAAGAAACAGTTAGAAAGTAGAGATTGTTCTATGCATTGACTGTGTAATACGATGGATGACACGTCTTCATCTCCTTGCATTGAAGAAAAGCAAAGCCAAAATAACTCCACGACATATTGTGCTTGTGACATCCCAGGGCTTGACGTAACCAATGGCTTGATGGCCCGGGGCCAGTGAAAGCTCATGCATGGTGATGATTGGCCCGTTGCTGGCCCACTCGGACCAGTGACTGCCAATCAGAATCTTTTTCATTTACCACCAATCAGAGTCCGAGAAGTTTGCATGTTTTAAAAATATGTCTGCATTCTCAAGACACGTGATTGATTAACTGCATGGTGATTCGCTGTTTTACACATGAGGATGACGGGCAGAATGTTGTGGGCGTAATTTTGCATTTTTACCCCTGTGGTAGTCCAATGGCATACTCACACTAGGCCATCTGTAGCGTGCCCAAGCACGTTTCACCATAGTTTGCTAAATCGTGTGAATGCTCATTGACGTGCCCAGGCATACACTTCTTTGGTCCCAGCACGGTTGGAAGAGGCGTGTTTCAGCATGTACGGTAGCTCATGCATGAGCACACGCACAGGTAGACAACGTGAGCATGGTGTATAATGATGTAACGCCCCTATGCACAATCAATATGTATCATAAATAATAACCGTAATGGTCCGAATACAACACGTTTTTTTCCTTTGAAATACTTTTGAAAAAGCAGGATTGTCTACACTTTTTCATGCCAGCACAGAGCAAACAGAAGGAAATGAATTATGTCAGGCTGCCAAGTTTGCTCAAACAAAAGCAGCAGGACAACACGTCTCAAGGATGAGAGGAAACATAGCCGAACTTAAACTTCTGTCAAAAGAAAGACAGTAAAAACGATGACTCCTGTATGCTGGCAGAAGCAGGAGGCTTAACGATCAACAGGAGCATAATACGCATGAGTGAATCCACAGCGTGTATGCAGGTCATCAATCGGCATTACAGGGTCTTCCATAAGTTGATCAGGATGAGGTCTGGAGAAATTCAACACAAATTAATAATTAGACAGCTGCATAACACTACATGTCTGGAAACACAGTGGAGCAGGCTGGCATTGATATGTTGTCCCTCAGTATACAATCATATTAATAATTTATTAATTCATTTAAATATATTAATAGATTTATATATACATATATAAACTATTTTCTGCTTTTTTCTATATATATATATATATAAAGAAAATAGCAGACTCTTTTTTTTTTTTTTTTAAATCAATCAATCTTAATTTATATAGAGCCAAATCACAACAATTGTTATCCCAGGACGCTTTTACAAAAAGAGCAGGTCTAGACCATACTCTGTTAAATTATTAATAAAGACCCAACATCAAGACAGGATAAGATCCAGTCTGCATCGGTCCCTCAACAGGACTCAGTCTGATCTAATCTTAATCCACCATGAGCAGAGCGCTTTGCAGTATTTAGCAAGTTACAGTGGCAAGGACAAACTTCCTTTAACAGGCAGAAACCCTGAGCAGAACCAGACTCATATTAGACAGCCATCTGCCTCAACCGATGAATCCAGTCCAGTGAAAGTATACATGGGGCCAGTTAAGGGCCTGTGGCAAAAAAAAGTTATGTTGATCACTACATCATTTTGAGCCAGTGCCTGTGCAGGAGGGATCTGCTTGTGGAGTCACAGCACTAATGTCCTGCCTCTTCCACCAACCAAAACATGCATTTAACAAACAGCAAAGGTCCCTTAGGTCAGCACAGTCCACATCATAACAGCAGACACTCAGGCTTATGGAAAGTTCAATGAACCTTGTTGTTGGTGTTTTGTTATGTGTCCTCTCGCTGGTCCTCTTCTACTCTGCTAATTCAGTGCACACTCCAACAGGATACTGCATTTGTCAACAGAGCTGTTAGTCATGTTGTTTTACCTCTTTTCATAGCTTTAAATAACTAATTCAAAGCCAACTTCTTTGAAAAAGGAACACTTGGATAAACCAGCATGATGAGACTGAATTTTTGTAGAAAAAATGTTCGACAAAAACATTTGGAGATGTATTTTGTTCCACTTCTAAAATGAGGTTAAAATTTTGGGAACAAAGTTTGAATACATTTCCGTAAATGAAAAATGAAATGTTGAGAAAAAAGTCAAAATCAGTTTTAAGAAAAATTGTAGCAACTCACTGCTTTGCACTGCTGCTTTATACTCAAAATTTTTATTTTAACTTTTTCGTAACATTTTATCTTTATTCACGAAACAGAATTTTGACTGTTTTGTCAACTTTTCAGCTTGATTTAGTAAATTGCAGTTTGACCTAATTCTAAACATTTCTTTTTTTCTCAAAGTGCAAATTGAATCAAAATCTTCTCCCTCGTATTATATTTTAATATACTACTCCTCTGTACCTATCTGTTAACATTGAGGAGGCTGATTTCATGATCTGTACTGCTGCAAATCACTAGTCAACCAAATGTTTTGTCTCCTCCGTCATGAAGTTGTCATGTTGGCAAACAGTTTAAACAGTCTACAGTTCCATAATAATGATCTTCAGCATTAAAAGTGTTGTGATGATATCAATTATATTTTATCTTGTAGTTAACATATATATCAGAAATAATGAACATGTCCATATTCTTAAGCTTTACATTAGAATATAACCTGTTACTTAAAGATCCTGTAAGGAACTTTTGGGTTGAGTTGATTTTTGCGCTCCATGTGGACTACGCAGTCTTTGCTGACTTTGTTGAGTGTACATAGTGTTTCTTGACAAAAAAAAGTCCTAATGCTCTGAGCATGATGACGCTACAAATTGTTTTGTGTTTAATAAGACATCAGAGAAACTGCAGTTTTTTCCTGGACAATTACAATGTGTTTGATCCTGTGGATGATCCGCTCTCCTCTCTGCGCCATGGCCAGTTTGATTTTAAGTTTTGATTTTAGTAAATTGACGAGGTCTAACTGCCACTACAATTAGATTTTAACAAAATTCCGCCGGTGTGTCTGGAAATCAAATTAGGAATGAATTCACAGTGCTGTGTGTCATGCGTAAATGCGTGCCACGCTTCTGTTGATGAGATTCTGCTTCCATTGGATCATGGCCAGTGTCCAATAAACTCAGCTGAAACAGTATCATTCAGAATTTTAACCAAAGAATCAACTTAGACCCAATAGTTAAGTTACTTAAGTCGCTAATATTACGGTTAGAGTACTAACACAGTAAAGTAATAAACAGTCTCAGTAACTTTAGCATCTCTCTTACTTTTCTGGGTTCATCCTGGACAGATGTCTGTTAAAGTTTGAGCCTGTCTTTTTCCTTTCCTTGGTAGGTCTTAAATATCCAACATGTTGCCCTGCTTTCACTGCATTTACAATGAAATCTTTGAAAGAAAAATGCAATGCTGGTACTATCTCTTTATCCTGGCAGACGTCATGTGAACGCGCGTGCCAGCCCTCGCTCTGAACGGAATGAATCATATTGATAATACAGTCGATGTCAATATATAAGACAGAGTCCTTCTCTCTATCATTCAAGTCCTAATGCAGTCAATGCTCGAGTCCGAGTCTAAGTCTGAGTCATCAGTGCTCGAGTCCAAGTCGAATACTACAACACTGCTTTCAGTAGTCAAAATATCACTCAATCAGATTCTTTCCCATAGAACATATAATTTAAAAAGAAAAACGTTTGTATTAACAGCATGCAGTATATCACTCAGTCTGGCACCTACCCTCGCCAGTGGTTTCAGACATGAATAATAACTATATAGACGTACTTTCAGTCTGTTTCATAACCAGTTCAAACTCCTCACAGGAGCTTTAATGTCTTGAAAGGCATCTCGACATATCCAGTGTGGCAGACGTGAATCTGATTCTGCTCGAGGTTTCTGCCTGTTTCAAGGAAGGTTTACTTCATGCTGGCTCATTGGTGGAATGATTTTGGGACTTGCTCAATAATACAGTGAAGAATACAGTCTAAACCTGCTCTGTGAACTGTGCGCCATGTGATAAATATTTTGTGGTTTAGAGCCTTATGAGAAAACAGAAACATAACTAGAAAAACATTGAATAGCAGACTGAAATAAAAACACCTTTAACTGTGTTTTTACCATCACAATGTATCAACAGTGTGAGTTTTATATAATCTACTGTATCATTAATCTTGACTGCTACAGAGTTGGCGGTCAGCTTCTATCTTGCTCCAGTTATAATGAGCGTGGAGGTGTGTTGACAAGCTTGATCTTACAAGATAAGTGACACCAAATATCAGTGAAGGTGACTAAGAGCACATGATTACTATACAGTCTGGCATATGCCACATGAAAGCATGATGAGTCTCCTGCCACAGATTGTCACATCACTTCACTTTAACTGGGCTGTCTTGCCTTCACGGCTTAATTGAAGTGATTTCAGGTGTTTGGTTACACATGTGACAGACAAGGGAAAGTGTCTTGACTAGAATCCACCACCTTCTATAAATACTCCTCCCCCATCCACCTCCACAGCCTGGGCTTCAACTCAGAAAAGAGGTAAGTGTGACACCTAGTGGTCTCAACAGGGATTACAGCTTGTATTTATAAGCTCCTTTCATGAGGAGAGTGCATATTAATCATCTATGATTAGTGGCAGGAGAGTCATCCTCAACAAAGCATAATTATGGTTGCTTCCATAAATCTATCACTTCAATTTGAATAAAGCCTGTTGCATGTACAGATATGCACATTCAATGATTAAATTATTCAGAAAACAACCTAAATTCCATATTTAAATGACCTGGTTTCTGTTTTTCTGCAATACACCATAAGGAAATTACACACTTGGTGTCATGTGTGTTGATTGCAACTAAAATATGTTCCATGTGAGGTTTAAAACTATGAATCCTTAGGCCAAAGTCAACAGGGGGTTAAGACGTCCCTGAGCACCACAGTCTTGGCAGCTGAAAGACACACACTCCATATTGAACTCCAATGGAGCCAAGTGTCCTCAGACTCTCTGGTGGAGGCTGAAAAAAAAGAAACAGCCTATCTGGAGAGATTGTTTTCACAGTATGCCGAAAACTAATTACAAGCAATAAATTAATTTCACGCTACTGCTTTGGAATTAATTGCATCTTTACAGAAGTGACTGGAAGTGATGGCTCAAGCAGCTCTGATAAGGGCGGACACACAAACGGGTCTATTGAATTATAGGGCTTATCGCTGCAGTTGCTTTACATAAGGATGGATGTGATAATCCTTGAAGAAATTATCTAAAACTCTGGTTTGTTGTCGTTTTAATTGCGGGGTAAGGTACTTTTGTCGTGCATCTCTCATGGCACGCACACACATGGCACGCACACACCATATGTAAGGACATCTGAGCTTGCTGTTTTGAGCTGCAGGACTTAACAGAAATGTTTCTTTTCCACTATTTTTATAAATTCTTTAATTAAAATGTGTGAAAACTTAATTCAGAGCAGTGATAAGACTGAGGCTAAACTAGGCGTCTCTGTCTTTCCTCCCCGCTCCTCAGTTAGGACTCCCATGATACATTTCACACCCGATGAATGGAACGCAGCTACAAATAAACTTTGAGTCAAAGGATTATTTGCTGTACAAGTAATATTCACTCCTAGGTCTGAATGCTGTGTCATCACTGTGACCAGTTTGTAAGTCAGACTCCTTACTGCACAGCAGAGAGCACTGACTCTCAAATCCACATAATATTAAATGTCTGGTCCAGGGTTAAAGACAGTGCATGAAATTCTTCAGAAATACAAAAAAAGTACCAACAAATGTGACTCATCGCAGCTTTTCATGTCAGATTTCTTATGTACTAGTCATGCACAAAAGCTTTAATTTCTGCAGAGAATTGTAATTAATGAGAAAAAAGGCTGTTTATTGATGAAAAAGAGGTAATAGAAGGTTCCTCACAGTGCTTGGAGTGGAGATATTTGGGTTAACTGCTTATTTTCATTATTTTTAAGTTAAGTGACTTTTCAAGATTCTTCTAATTGGCCCCAGTGGGATTTATGAGCAAAAGCCTTTGATGTTCACATCTCGTTCACATCCTCCCATAAGTGCGACGGTATTATTGTAATCTGTGCAGATAACATTGTTGTAGTTTTTTTTAACAAGATTCCAGTGTTTGATTGTGGCAAGAGACCAGATTTCACTCCAAGATTACCCCCCCCAACACCCCCCACCTCTGCTTTCTGCTGTCATCTTTGATACTCATCACTCCAATCACATGACAGATGGTCTTATCTAGACTATAATTATATTTCCAGGTTCACATTTGGAAACCATTACACTGATACATGATCTGTGCGTCATCCTTACAAAGAGTTGGGCATTGTTAGCAAGTGTTAATGCTTTTTGTATAATCTATAAATTAATAATCTATATTCAGCATAAGAATAATGAGATCACAAACTCATTAGGGATTTCAATTCATACTTCAATACACTATATCATTTATTTATGGAGGTGTATGCATAAAGAAAAGCTTCATATCTACAAGATCCTTCCTTATTCTCATGATTTGAGTTTTCCCGGAGTGCCACCGCCCTGGGGCCCTGAAGTGGGCATGTCGCAGGCGGGCCCTGCCTCTTTTAACGCACTACACTAGAACAATTTGATGAAAAAAGACAATAGGGTTGGGGGGGCGGATTGTGGTGCATTAGTGCACCGGGGCTCTCTGACCCAAGTGGTATCATCTGCACCAGTGGTGATCTTGTTACACAAATAGAACACAGCACAGCGGCAACCCTCTGTGACCCAAGCTTCAGTAATGATTGTGGACAATAAGGGTTGCTTAATCATTGGTATCACTGCACGGTGTTTTTGGCGTCATGGTGAGATGGTCCCTCTCCATCTAAGTGTCTTAGGTGTCTCTCTCCTTCTCTTTCCCTGTCCCTTTGTATATCTTTGTATATTCCTTTTTTTACTTTATTTTTTTGGTCCACCTAGGTGTGCACGCCCTCTTTTACAGAACATGATATTAGCTGTCAATAAAAGATAGGCCAGAGTTCTAAGAGGGATGGTGATGGTCGCATGCACAGTCACAAGCACAGAAGAAAAATGTTTTCTTCCTTTTCTTTTGCTGCAAGAATAAATTGCATTAATATTTGATAGTTTGTGACAAACATGACACAAACCAGAAATATATATGCAGACAAGAGGAGAAGAATAAAAAATAAAATAAAAAAAAAGATCCTTCCTTTTCAATAATGTATTCAAAGGGACATTGATTGAACACTACAACAGATTTCCTCTTACATACAATCTGTTTGAAGGACAGCTGATAATAAATTATTTTATTATATTTTACTAGTGACGCTAAAATGTAGCTCAGCAGAACAGCACTACTGGCATGGGTAGAACTTGATGATAACAGGAGGGGGCAATGATAGTCCACGTTAAGTGCACCAACTTGATCTGCAGAAGAGGTAAACATTAGCTAGTAGGTGGAGAATTGTTCTCTTCATGTTGGGTAAGATCAGTGCCACACCCAGTAAATCATTCACCAGGGTACACACAGGCAGAGCACAATGATCAACTGTGTCTGCTCACATATCCCCTTCTATCTTTCAGCCAAAGTACAAAAACAAAGTGGTATGAGGAAGCTTTTGTTTTACATTTCACAAGTTAATGTTCTTTGGAATTATACTGTAACTTGAGTTAGAGCTGCTAGCAAAGCTGTACTCTTTGGCTACAGGTTATTTCAAAATGCCTGAAGAAGAAGCATTATGAATTGTCCTCCATTAAAAGTCTAATGCTGCAAGAGAAAAAGTCTACCAGAAGAATGTCTGCTAGATTACTACTAACTCTGCACAAATGGGGTGTGTCAGATTCCCTTTCCAAAGCTTGCCAATGCATTTTTACAACTCATTTACGAATCTTGTACAGGGTCAGTATTGTACTCAGACAGTTTCAGGCAGTGTCGGTAACACCTCACTCCTCCCTTTCACGCCCTTGTGCTGACTTTGACAGGATTACTGTCTTAATGGTGCAACAACCTCTGTGACACTGCGGGCTGAAGCTACGCCCAAGCGGCGGTCAAGAGTTGCTCTGGAATGTGTTTGCACAGATAATTACAATGTGATTTAGAAAACCAGGCACAGACAGTCAACAAACATGTCTTATGAGGTGAATCACTTGGTAAATGGAAATTATATTCTTAGAAAAAAAAAACATCCTTTTGTCTTGTGTAATGTGTTTTTTTATTTTATCTTTCTTTAAAAAATATATACAAAACACAGTACAAACATTTCAAATTAGCCAAACAAATTAAAAATCTAACATTATGTTGAACAAAGGCTATCAACAAAACCATTAAAATACCCAGATGTGTTATTTATTGATAGAAAACCCTTATATGACAACAACTGCCACACTCAACCAGTAAAACCAGCTTCTGCCACCCACTGAAAGGACAAGCAGGTACAGCTGATTGATGAATGAAAAAACAAACCTCTAAAAGCGAACAACACATAACACACAACACAAAGTATGTACAACTTACTGCATATGCATAGTTTTCAGTGCAAAAGACTTAACCAAAAAACAGCCAAAAAAAATTAACTTACAACAATAAGCAATAGCGGAGCAGTGTGCACACATTGATGCCACCTGCTGATTCTTTCTCTCATTCTTGTTCAGGGGCGGACCAAACATTCACTTCCTAGGCCTCTCTACATACTGTGAAAATTCAACACCATTCATTCTGAGCTGTACTGTTCATGTCTTCTTGCAGACTTCTGCCAGACTTTTGAACTTTGGTCCCAGTGTGTTTAGGAATTCGAGGTTCTCAGTGTCGCCAAATTCACTGCAGCATCCCACGGAGCCAGCGTTAGAGCCCACCCCCTCGTACCCATAGGAGTGGATGATGTCCTCTGCATAGCGTCCGTCGTCCTCTGTTCCAAGGTAGGGCAGCTTCTGCAAGACAAAAGAAGAATGGGAGAGGAAGCGTGTTATTATCTTGTGTTGCTGTGAGCAAGGAAAGTAATACACCATGTGATAACACAAAGCTGCAAGGATATGAGTGGCAGTCAGATATTGCACTGAAAACAAACATCTGACCAACAAGTTAGAAAAAAAATGTGTCTTCCAAAGAAGTTGAGGAATATTAAAGTTTAACCAAGGATACTATCACGGCTTAGAGAACAAGATTATATTACACGTGAGACCTTCCTAAGCTCTAACAGATAACAGAGTTATTAAACCTCAGAGAATGAAAGGTGTACACATCCAGACACATTTGATTTCTACCACTTTTGTGCCAACTCCACATGATAGGCATAGTTTATGTCTTACTAGATAAATCAAAAACCAGACACTCAAAAAACTATACAATAACTAAAACGAAAAAAAATGTACCTGTTGTAGATAGCGGCCATTTGTCTGCCAGGTTTGAAGAAAAGATGAGTCCTGGGCAACGTATCTGCTGTCAAACTCCATACCACTACCAAGCAGCTGACCTCCATTGTACCCTGAGCCATAAC
Source organism: Notolabrus celidotus (assembly GCF_009762535.1). NCBI lineage: Eukaryota > Metazoa > Chordata > Actinopteri > Labriformes > Labridae > Notolabrus > Notolabrus celidotus. The sequence continues at coordinate 15,762,443 of NC_048286.1, read as the reverse complement.
GGCCACCAAACTGGCCAGTATAGTACTCAGTTGTTGTGCCACCAGTTGTGTACAGTCCAGTATCCTGTGCACCCATGCCTCCCATGGTGCTCATGCTCTTGGTCCCCGGCCATCCTGCATTCACATCCTTAACCGAGCCCTTCACCATTGTGTCGTTAATAATGGTGGGAACAGTGATGAGACTTGCATCCTGTACAGCAAAATCAAAATGCAACAGCAATCAAAACCAAGAAAACGAAAGAAAGATAGATAATCAGTTCATCCCTGGTTTTTCTCTGCTTAGGTTTGAGCCAAGGCGCTTCTTTCATTATCATGTCCTTACCACTTCCTCTCCTGGGGCTTCAGTGTTTGATTTGAGCAGGATTCCTCCGCTGTCTCCAACATCTTCAAGCTCCATTTTCTCTCTCTTAGTCGCACAGAAAAAGGCGAGTAGTAGGCCTGCGATAACAATGAAGGAATGTCAGAAATGAGTGCATAAAGATTGCATTCCTAATATACAGCCTGGCAGGTGTAGAAGACATCACACGAGTTAGCAGTATGGCATTGTACCCTGTATAATACTAATATTACTCATTTCCTAATATATAATGCATAATTCAGTCTCTCTATCTCTCTTTTTGAGCTCAGTTTTATTATCAACACAATGTTGTATAAACAATTCTGCTGGGCGAGAGTATAGCGCTGAGGTTACTCACCGAGCAGGAGGAGGAGGGCCAGGGGCAACAGCAGAGCCAGTATACCCATTGGCCCTAATGACACGCTGCTTGCCTTGGCCAAGCAGACTCCGTTCTTGCACTGGCAGATCCTTACTTTGGCCGTCTGTTCTTCACCAAAGCCCTGCAGATCTTTAACCTCCACGGTAACATGGTGTATCCCTGTAGGAAGCTCTTTAAGGTGCTTCAACGTAGCTGCTGTGCCTAAGGAGGAAGCAGATGTTAAAAGTCGGATGAAATCCAGGTTGGCCATGAAAAAGCAAGAATCTCAAGAATCAACCTGTGTACTTAAAATGTCCCTTGCACATAGTCGGTGGAAACCGATATAATTGCACACAGGAAGATTTTCTTACTATAAAATGTCTCACTCACTTCTTCATGGACGCATTCATAATGTTCATGTTTTGTATTTGTTTAACATGTGAAAGTAATGTAATTATAATGATGTATCTCTCAAGTTGTTAGAAGTGCCATGTTTCCATATATTTTTATAAAACATTTTTGTAAATCTCTATGCATGTGCGGCCTCATAAACTGTAAATTTAATTACTTTTTTGTTATAATTATTATCCTTTTTTTTTTTTTAACCCTCCTGTTATGTTTGTTTCTCAGGAACAGCAATAATGTTCCTGGGTCAATTTGACCCAGGGCATATTCAATTATCAAAAAAGAAATCCCAATACACATTTTTTTTTTTTTATCTAGTTATTTACTCAATTACTAACCATTTAAATCAAAATTTAGTCCATTGGTGGTTTTTAATTCTCACAGATCATGGTGCAATGAGGATAACTCACTCATTTTTCATTTAATTTCATATTAAAACTTGTTTAATGTACATTGGAAAGCTCTAAATATAAATACAATAGTTTTACAGATCATAGATTTTTGTTTATTTTATTTTGCATATTGATTTTTTTTAATTTTTTTTTATGAAGTGATGTTGATAAATTAACACGAGAAAACCTCTTCTGTCACATGCTGCCCATATTTTTATGCTGCATTAAGCTGGTTTGGAAGGCATATATTGCCTAAAGTAGACTTTAAAAGGGGTCAGTTTGACCCACAACATAACAGGAGGGTTAAATATGTTTTTAATTATTATTCTTTTTTGAAATTTCTGTTATTTATTTATGTGTATTTATTGTTGTTTTAATTGTTTGGATAAGCGGTGTGGGTGGGGGGGGGTGTATGTAATTGAGCGGTGTTTCATTATATCTGTGTGCTGTTCCAATGATGCTGACTCTTGTAAGCACTGTGAATTTAAAATAATAAAAGTTTTGAAAATCAAAGAAGTACTGTTTTCACTGTCTTTGATATACTACTTTGCGTCTTTATTTAAGAGCTAAGTCTTGTAGTTTTTCATGCACTGTTATTGGACAGCCATACTTAAAGGCCATAAAAATATTATAAATAGTCAACTGCCAAACTGTAAAGAAAGGACTCAGGGTAAGTTCAAATAAAAGTGCTCCAACATTAAAATGATACATATTCCTGCATCAACAATAATTAGCAAATTATGTTTTTGAAAGCAAGACTTCAGAATAAAATTATGTACTGTTATTTGTACTTAAATGAATAATCTGAATTCTTCTTCCACCACTGTGGATATTGACATCAACCTCAAAGCTTGGCCTGCAGCTGGCTTGTTAGCAGGCTAATAATTCTGTTTGAAATATAACTGAGACAAAAACAAACGTGTTTATGAGACTGTAAACACGTCAATGGGAACATGACACTTCTTGGAGTTAGGGGTTTGAACTTTTCTCACAAAGCTTTTACAGATATTTAAATAAAGTCTTGCTCTTGTACCCAATCATCTACATTCAATGTATGAGTATCTAACATGAATACAGTTATTTTTCTAAACAGTCCCTTTCAATATGTTCTCAATCAATAACTACAGACCCAACATAAAGCCTTTTTGTACAAATTTAAGTACCTACCATTATATCTTGTCAAAGACCATTTGCCGTCATGATCATGAGGCAAACTGAAGCTGAAGGGCGAAGAGAAGGGGGCCTGGTCGTTGTCCTCAGCTGTAACTAGCACAGAACCCAGCTCTCCTTCCTTCTCACACAACACCAGCTCTTTAGGGGGGATCATTGGCTTGTTGTCATTTTCATCCTCCACCACAATGATCACTGTTCCTGTACCTGTCTTGGAAGCTGAAAAAAAAGTTTGAAAAATGTTCGTACTTATTTAAAAATGTAAAAAAACAAAAAGGACATGCATACTAAAGACAAACAAGATCGGCTTAGTTGGCTGCATTTTGACGCTACTTCGATGTCACGTATGTGGGAATTTCAAATTCTGACAGGTAACTGGGAAACAAGCCCAATTTTCACGGTAACACCAGAGAACTGTGAGTCATAATGAATGACTAGTCTCATCAGATCTTGTCAACAGGTGTTCTCAGGAGAGACAAACCCCAGAGGAGTTTGTACAGACAGATACTGGAGAGGGTGGGGCTGGACTTCTTAGTTACTTTTGGCTGGAATAACAATGAGATCAAAGGGTTTGAGGTCTAATGACAAATACTATGATGCATCTTTGGTGATGTGACATGCGGACAAGACACTTTTTCAAACCACAGCTTCCTTAGTGACAGCGTGATGAATTATTTGCCAAACCCAACACCCAAAGCCAGTTTTAAAACAGGTTGAATATGAGAGTGAAGATACAGGCCCCAGCACTGTGTCTGAACCTGTCATTTATTTATTGGTCATGTTGCATCAGGCCCAGCAAGATTATGGAGGCACGGGAAAATTTATTGTACTTCTGTTATCCTAACAACGCAAGTTCCACTATTTGTGGTATAGTAACAGACTGAAATATGTGAACAGTTGCTTTAAAGGTAAATGAAAAAGAAAAGCGCAGCATTTATAAGCTACTTACTAGCATCAACAGCTCTCACTGTGGTAGTGTAGATTCCATCCTTGACAAAATGTGACTCTCTGTCAATAGTGTTTGCAACCCTAATCTCTCCATTGTCTCTGTTGATGTTAATCCATGAGGCAGGGTCTGTGGCCTTGTAATAACTGAAAAACAATAAGACAAGCACTTGTGAATAAGTAGAATATCCATGGATTCAGCAGTAAAAGTCTGCCCTCCAGTGTCTAAGACAGGTAACAGAGACTGGGGTTGGTGTCTTGATGATTTCTTGAACTGTGTAGGTTAGCAGCCAGTGTCATTACTATAAATTAAATATAAATTAAGATTGCTTACTTGATGCCTTCAGCGCTCTTGCTCTCTGGATCCAGAGCTTGGTAAGTTCCTATTAGACTGCCGTTTGGTGTGTTCTCTTTGACGGTGTAGCGGACTGTAGGAGCTGTGAATTCTGGACCTTCATCAACATTGCTGACCGCAACATTCACTGGGACGGACTTCCACGTAGCGCTTGTGCCTTTCAAATCAGGTACATTGCGTGCCAAAACCTCAAGATTTACTTTAGGGTTTTTTTCAAAATCCAAGGGCTGTAATAACAGGATGGAAGCTCATTGTAAAAACAACTCTGTTGATAGTGCAGCATTAGACACCTTTAGTTTCTGTTGAAATTAAATCTTTGCATCTTATTCAAAAGTTTACTGTTATCAACAATGTCTTCTTCATAACACCAACAATCACATGGAGTCTTACCTTTGCGACATACAAAAGACCTTCATTTGTTTTGGGGTCAGTGTCTATTCGGAAGTTTCCTTTCTCGTTTCCTTTGGTGAGAAGAAACTTTGCAACCCAGTTTGGTGTGTTTTTCAAATCCTTATCCTCAACAGGAATCCGGAGGATAAGTTTTTCACTTTCATTTTCTTGCACACTCGCCTCATACTAAAAAGAAAAAAACAAGAGTTTACACTTAAAGAGGGCAACAAATATTTTAAGGGGGTTCAAAAAAGGTCTAAAAACACTGTTATTTTTCCTGTTAAGAACTTACAGTTGGTTTAGAAAAAGTCGGGGGGTTGTCGTTAATATCTGTCAGAGTAATGGTTGCTGTTCCTGTGTTTGACAGACCATTAACTGCACCATTCATATCCTTGATTTGTACCAGCACCATGTGCTTGTCCTTTACCTAAAGATAAAATTTGACAAAAAAGGTAAGAGAACAAAGTTTTTAAAAACAAATACATTCAAGGCAAACAAGAATAAATCATTTTTGCAATATCATTTCAGGTTGTTATTTCTATAAATCCTGAATACATTGGCGCTCACCTCTCTGTCCAGTGTGTTGGTTTTTGTGGTGATGATTCCTGTCACTGGGTTGATGGCAAAAAGGTCCAACCCACTCAATAGAGAGTACTTGATCTTTACATGGAGGCTTCCCGCTTCATCTCTGTCTGTAGCGTTTACCAACCCCACAATTTCACCTGTGGTTTAAAGACAACCATGGAGTTAGAAACCACCTTACATTAACAGTCACATTCTGTAGTGCATGCTTTGTAATTAATGTCCCTAACCTATTTCACTTTTCTCAGGCACAGTGAACTGCAGAGCATCTTTGAATGTTGGAGCATTGTCGTTCACATCATCAATCCTTATTTCAATGTCCAAAGGTAAGTCGGTCTCCATATTTGTGAATCTGTTAAAAACCCTGGTCATTACCTATGAGAGAAACAGACAATTTCAAAAGATTGACTCAAAAATGCAAAAAGGTGCAAAGTTGATCAAATGCAGAAATAGCTTAATTTCTTCGACATGTTCTGATTTTAATTTTTTAAGGGTGTATTGCTTTGTCTCATGTGACAGTAAATATAAATTTGGGGCCCAAATACAACATTTTCTAGATCAAATATTTCATAGATTATTTATGGGTGGACAATTAATCAATTATAAAACAAAATACAGCTCATTTCACACTTACAACAAACTTTGGGTACGTCTCACGATCCACTGCTCTGTGCACAGACAACATCCCTGACTCCTTACTTAGGCTGAACACTCCTATTGGAGGCCTATCCACACCTGGTCCACTGAAGGTGTAGTACACTTCCTGATCAGATGCTGTGTCTGACACAATCTATGTTAGAAAACAAAAACAGAAATACACAAGTTAATACAGCTCTTATTCCTGAATTATGTTTCCAAAGCCAATGAAATGCCTGTGTAATCTCTTACAGCTGGAAATACTATGAAATTGGTGAGAAAAAAAAAAAAGAAAAAAAAGTTCAGCTTATTCCATATGACAATCTGGAAATGCAGGTAAGAACAAACCACAGGAATTAATCATCGTATAAAGTCAGCCAAAAGTCTTCGAAGCGCAAGGTGTGTCTGGGTGTGGGAATAAGATAATCTGGGAAATTATGTACAAGGGAGAAAAGAGAGGCAAGAGCTGCAAGAGGGAAAGGAAAAGCATTTGTGGGTTTGTGTTGGAAATAATACCCCAAATAATTAAAAGTTGTGTAACATAAAGCTTATCATAGGAACTGCAATGCTAAAGACACTTCTAATGTACAGACGTAGATTACCTTTTCAATATCTTTAGGATAAGGTCCCTCATCATTCTCTAGTATGTTGAAGGGAGGGGGACTCCACCGCCTCTTTGAGCGCTTCAGGAAGGATTGGTCTGTGTGCTGTAACATGTAGGAACATCAATCACCATTCTCATTCTATACATCCCAGAAAGCATACAGTCATGTTCAATCTTAATCTTACCCTGTCCCCTTTCCCCTTCCTTGTATTGTGGAGGTGCACTGCAATCTCTCTTTGCTGGCCAACGTTGTCTTCAACATACACAAAAAATGTCTCCCATGCTACTGGCACTGTAGCAGCAGCTTCGACTGACCCATTACTGTATATTGTAAATCTTGGATCGTATACAGTGAAGTGGATTGATTTGGTGTCGCAGTCTCCAACTTCCACTGAAATAACGAGAAAGGTAGAGGTAAAGTGTGGGTTACAGAACAAAAGCTGGTGCATGCAGGAAAGATATTAATGTACAACTGAGAAAAGGAATGAATACCTGTTGTGACATACTGTCCAGACAGTATTGTTCGTGGCGCGTACACGTACTGAGAGCTGGGGAGGTAACACGACTCCACAACGGACAGGATCTGAAGTAGGAAATCAAACTCTCAGTGAGTTTAAATATCAAATAAAAGGTGGTAATTTGTTATGAAACTGTCCCTCTAATAGTAAATAGTTACACTAATTTCTTCTTCACTGAAATTAATTACAATGTAAGTGTAGTGATACAAGTACAAAGCTTAAAGCTTTTGTTTTAAAACAGAGCATTGGAAGGACTTACCAGCAGCAGGAATATGTTGCAAATTAAAACATTCGCCATGTTTGAAGACCTCTGGCGGCTTTTAAAGTGTTCCGCACTAGGAAGCTGGACTCCACCGAGAGTTTAATGTCCAGTGAGTGAGTGACAGACGGGTCAAAAAAAAGCTCAAACTGAAGATACTCGTCTCTTCTTAGACTGGTGCTGTCACTTGTCAAGACAGGCGGACTTTACACTGAGTATAAGCCGCTACCGACGGTGAGTCAATAAAAAGAAAGACACACCTTGAATGCCACACCCAGCCTGTGAACCTCCCTAGAAGCACCAGCAGGCGATTCGAGGCGAAGCACCCCCAGGGCAGAGCTCAGTGCTCAGTCAGTGCGTTGTGTGTTGCTATCGTGCTGAACAAGTACATTCCTAAATGTTGGCAAATGTGTGTTATATCTGCCAGCAGGGGGAACCATTCTTCTAGTTAATTTAATCATTTTCAGACTTTTGGAAGACATTAACACAAAGCTAGACAACATCTAATCTTCATAGGAAGAGTTATTGTTGTCACATTTGAGAAAGTTACTCATATAAAAGCAAAATTATGTCTTATAAGGTTATTAAATGGGTGTCTAATGGCAAAGAAGGTGCATGTGCATGTGCTTTTGTCATGTTTTAATAAAGCATTATTTGAATTTTCTCAACTTAAACCACTTGTTTGTCTTTTTCAAAAGTATCTGCTCTGAGAAGCCTCTCCCAAGAGATTGACCCCTGCCTGCCCCTCCTCTCTTCCTCCATGGCTCCACTGAAGCATTCTGCTCAGAAATGGGCTCTTCACTTAACACCACAGGAATGTGTGCTGAATGAAGCCTGGTTGTGGGGGAGGCTCTGCTCCCACAGCGAGGCAATCGCTATCACCATAAACTACTGATAAAAAGTGAGAGCTGTCAGAGCGGCTAACAATTGGCCTGTGTCCTTTTAAACTTGACATCCAGTTTGGATGTACTGTAATAGTGTGGACATTGTTTGTGAGTGTCACAGGAAGTCAGGCAGCAACAGGAAAGGTGAGAAAAATGTCAGGAAGACTGGGTTGCTGTGAGTCAAGGGTGTGGACATAATGAAAGGTTTTGGGGCTTGGAGTCTTAACAGTGAGTTAACTACTGTCACTCCCAATGTGAAATGAAAGTGAATTATGTGTCGCAATTCATGTTTGGAGATAAAGCCTGTGGATTTCTACTTATTCTCACGGTAATGCAATCTCTAACATCCCCTTCACCCCCACACTGTCCATGTAATGTGGGATTAGGAGTTACAACAGAGGTGTTTTAGTTGCTGAAAATAACCAAAGCATTACTTCAGGCCCTTTTCTGCTGAGTGGGACATTTTGGAGACAGACAAAAGTGATTCATTTCTCAGAAAGACTCTTGCATCATAGTTTTTCATAGTCTATAAAAGAGTTCATCAGAAAATATCTTTACGTCACGTCAAAAGATTTCTCAATATCCATCTTGAACTTGACTGACAGTATTGTAGCCTAGTCATTTGGCAAATCTGTTTTTTTTATGATCTTCCCTAGTATCAACAGGTGTATCAATGACATGTAAGCTGTAAAATATATGCAAATTGGCTGCATGACGACAGCATCTCATTTGTGTTTCCAGAAAGCTCATGACAGATGTTTTACAACAACACAAGGCGCGACAGATGACACTTCCAGTTGTGTTGTAATTCAAGTGACAGCGACATGTATGGCCTGGGGTTAAAAAAAGTTTTCTGATTGACCCCAATTCACCTACTCCACCCCTCTCTTCATTCCTGTTGGATGAGTGCCAGCAAAGAGGCAGGGTGGGGCATTCACGTCATGCGTGAAGGATTGTATTTGGGTGAGACAAGTTGCTCACTAGTGTCTGTTTAGAAAATCATGTGACTAATAGCTATGTGATTATTAGTGTGTAGTTGTTTTATACTCAGATCATACTGAGATGCAAACACAATGAGGTGTACAAGCAACCAGGTTAGTTGGTTTTGCTTGGCACAGCTATCTGGAACAGTCAACCACAAAAATCCTGCAATAAATATGTCCTGTTCAAGTATTGCTTAAATGCGACTTATTTTTCTTTTTAGTACAGTAGGTTTTTGCTCAACATTGTAGTTAATTTTGCTTTTGAATTCTTATGGACTGTCTTTTTCTTTCAAGATTTGTTTTTTATTGGCAAAACGAAAGCTTTACAATACAGGTCGAGTATTTCAAACATATTTTCATGTTTTAAACATAGTAATATGAAAGCATATATATACACATACAAAAAAAGAAAAATAAATAATAATAATATATACATACATAAAATGAAATAATAACTATACTGTACATACATACATACATACATACATACATACATACATACATACATACATACATACATACATACATACATACACAAACACACATACACATACACACATACAAATAAATAAATATAAAAGACTATAATGTTAAATAAAATAATTGTATATATGTACTTCTAATGAGTAAACAGGTAAGTAGCTTAATAAAGCAATGAATATAACAATGATAATTAAAATAAGGGAAATAAAAGTTAGTTATAAGATAAGAAAAAAAAGTAGATTCAAAGTAGTGATTAAAGAATCATGAAGAGAAAATAAAAATGAATATGAATGAATTTACTTAACACACATATCTAGTTTGAGTTTGAATTATCTAATGAATGCGTCAACTGCAGTCAAGTGAAGAAATAAAATAAAATAAAATGCTGCTTTAACACCCCCTCCCCCATTACCCACCCTCTACCCTTGTATGGCTCTTTCAATTCTTTATTTTTTGTGTTTGCACCTACATTCATCCAAACATATTTCAGCTGGTGGTCCTTATGGACTGTCCTGACAGGAGTTTATTCCCATGCAAACAAATGGATTTCACAAAAAACTCACAATATAACTCATCAGAATTTGACAGCATTCCAAACCACAGCTTCCAGAGAAGGCAATTAAAGTATTCAAGCTATACACAAGAGTTACAAAGAAAACAAGCTATAATAACTAACATGGAGGAAGAGGTGCTGTCATACTGAATGCATTAGTGTCAGGGAGCTGCCTTGAAAATAAGAGAGAAATATGTTTGGTAAAACATTTTATTCTTGATTTTATGGTCTTTATTATTATTTACACTGTTCTCAAGTCCTCTTAAAACTATTGGTTGTACTACTGCTGCATGATTATTGATCCACTGTCTGCTGTGTTCTCAAGGGCTGTTCATTTGTCTGTCAAAATAGCCTTTACGTACACACCAGTGGCAGTTCATGTGTGGGGCAGTGTTGACACATATATGCTGCATCCTACAAAAGTTGTTTGGTCACTTAAACTGGACAGAAATTTGACACACCCAGCTCAAGTGACATGCTTGGTAACAGACTCGCTCTGCTGCATTTTCAGAATGCACTTAATACTCAACCAGACTATTAAACTTTTAGTGATCCCTAACTGATCTTGTATTCAATGAGCAATTTCGTGCCTGCCACTAGCGTTGTCAGGGGTTGTAGTTATTTACACATGTTTATCTCTGTCTGAGGTGCAGTTTTATCATGTCACCTATTATAAAGTGTCATTGAAACTGCCTATTCACCTTTGTGCTGCTATTAATGTTAGATACTGATAAAGCCTATGAACAATAATGTATTGCTCTCAAGGCAACCACTCTCACTCTGTGTAAAAAAAAAAAAAAGCCAGACTCAGGAGAAGATCAAATGAAGTGAAGTATAAGATTTACTGACAAACTAATCCATCACACGCCCTTGAAGCAAACTAATAGCCTCACTAGGGGAGATAAAACTGAACTCATCCTCCCTGACACACCTTTGGACACCTTGGGAGTAAAAGCTCCAGGTTACTTGGCAATGCAAACCTTGCACTGTGCCAATGAAGATCTTCTCCTCTCCATCAGCAATAGAGATGCGTGCACCCAAAAATACACATGCAGTCTAGTGTGCATCTGAATGTTTAGCTGCAGTGCTTCTGAGTCGTGGTGAACCTAGAAACTGGAATTTGACAGGCACCTGTGAAGTTTTACTGGTGAGTGAGAAAGTTGATTCAAACTGGCAAAATACATTTTTAACTGGATATCAAATCACAACTAATCCCTTACTTCATTCTCCATATGGCTATTTTCTAACACTTTAATAAACGGTTTTAAACCACAAAACAGAATTTCACACATTTGCACCCCAAGAATTCCCAATAATTCGTGTCCCTGTGGTTTAGGACACTTTTTGTTGCCAATTCTCGGTTGATTTCCCCCTTAATCTTGTCTACCTTTTCTGTGCCGCGTCAGAGACAATAGTCTGCAGAACACAAGTATTACAGCTATGCACGCAGGACATAATACCTCCCTTCTTCGCCTGTTATCAGCAGTCGCCTGTGAGCAATCAAACAGAGGGAGGAACCGCCTAGTGCTGTAAAAAGTCCCTACCCCTCTATAGGTCAAAGTCTGTACGAAACTGACGGAAGACCACAGTTAAGTGTCAACTTCACGCGATTTCACTTCAACGGGAGGAAAAAGAAGTTGATTTTTCTTCAAGCCGGTATGACTCCATTGCTGAAAGGTTGCCTGTTTATTCTACTAGCGTCATTTCTAACGGTAAGTCCACGACTCAGTGTTTATTGTTCGATGTACAGTATTGTTTGGAGAGTAAACTATGTAAACAGGTGTGGCTCTCTGCTGGTGGGGTATTTACACCAGTGGATAGATCCCCCCTTTTGTGCGTAAAAGTTTGACCAGCGTGTGAGCAACCATAGATACGGAATAAAAGTTAATGCGCAGTCTCTGTTTACATGGACACTCTTGTATTGTGCTGAAATGTCACGGAACAACTCTTTCTTTATATCATCTCCATCAAAGCGGGTTTCCATAATCAGGGTAATTCTCGGAATAGCGGATGTGGGGAAAAAAGTAAAGAGTCTAATTATCAAGTTTGGGACCACAGAGCTGTGGGCTGACATGGATAGGGATGAGACATGTCTCAGTTGTGATATGTGGAAATATGGAGACATTTCACTTTTGAATGCAAATTTAAAGAGACAGTAAATGTTTATTATACTGACAGGGTATATTCAAAACAATGAAATGATGTCTGTTCTGTGAAAAATTAAGTATAATATGCATTACAGATTCGTGTAGTAGTTCTCATTATGTAAAGTAATTAGGTGCCATGTGTGCATAAGGCAAGAGCAACAACCTGCTGGTTAATGCTGTAATTGTTACTAATTTAATGATCTCTTTTTTCCTCTTTTGTTCTCCTGTAGCTTGTTTTTGTGAGCGCAGAAGGAAATGTGTTCCACAGACAGAAGAGAGAGTGGATCATCGCTCCCAGAAAGCTGAAAGAAAACCATGATTACACTGGAATGGCGAGCATTGCGAGAGTGTGTACTTTTTGTGTCAGTTTAAAGAATTGTTTAAATCTGCTAACCCTGAATATTCTACAGAGCATTTTAAGCAGGTGCTACACCATTTTAACCCGTTAAATAATGACATCATATTGGGTAGAGAGTGACTGAACGTGGTTTATCCACAGGCTACCAGTCTTTTATTTTAATGACTAACTCTCAGAGTGTTTGTGAGTACAGCTCCCCAGACATTGGCAAACATCCATACTCAGAATGAGTCAGTGGAGACACAACATATCAATGAACACATCACTGTTCATACATAACACCTGTTTTGATGTGCTTGAGCTTATCTAGTTGAAAATCACAGCTATATATTAGGTTTTAGGTTTCCAAGCCATACAGTCATTGATGGAAATCATTTGATGAGCTGGGTCTCTTTTGCAGTTGAACTTCAGAGTACTATACGCATCATCTCACATGCCTTCACTTACAATGTTTGAATACTACTAAATCACTGAGTGCAGCAAAATGAAATTTGTGATAAAACTTTCAGTATAATTAACTAGCTTTTTAATATTCTGTGTTATTGAAGATCTTAGATGTTCCAAACAAGTGAATTAATTTTGTGTTTGTGTCTTTATTTTTCAGATCCGCTCTGATAAGGAGAATTATACAAAAATATTCTACTCTCTCACGGGACCTGGTGTTAACCAGGCTCCTGTGGGTGTATTTCAAATTAACGAAAACACTGGTTATGTGAAAATCACAGCCATCCTGGACAGAGAGGAGATCCCTTTCTACCATGTAAGAGCAGATTTCTTTGTCATAGAAAGCCTAACAGGAAGTGTTAATCTTAGAAACATTGTTAAGAAAGTGTGATATTCCATTTTGCAGTTGAAGGGTCTGGCAAGATATACCGATGGGACCTTGGCTGAGAAAGACCTAGATCTCAAAATTACTGTTCTGGATGTGAATGATTGCATCCCGATCATTACAGCAGAGCAAGTTGGATCTGTCAATGAATCAAGTGCAGCAGGTATTTAAATCCTCTTCAGAATTCTTATCAACTGCAGACATGGCATCATAATATTTTCCACCAGGAGCTGATGTGTCATTTACTTTTCACTGGGGATATTTCTAGGTACCGTTGTGATGAAAGTGATAGCTACTGATGCTGATGAAGAGAACACACTCCGCTCAATGCTCAGCTACAGCATTGTGGAACACAGCAGTACGGCTGGGATGTTTTATATGAACTCTAGGACTGGAGAGGTCATGGTTCAACGGAACAGTCTGGATAGGGAGGTGAGGGAACTTTGCTTACCTGAAATTCTTCTGTCGCTGTGCATCACAACTTTATCTATTTGTTGGAAAAACTTTCAGCTGGTAGCACAGCAGTCAGAACAATGTTGGACATGGAATCACACTGCATTGTTATGGATAGTCTTATTCGGGTATCACATTTTATAAACATGTTCTTTTACCCACCATGAACATAATTCCCAGATAAATGTTGATTTACAGTAAATTACAAACTGATTTAAATAGAAACTACAAGCTATTTTATTAATCACTGTATTGAATCTATGATCCCATTTTCTCAGAGACAAGATACATACAAGTTGACTATAAGAGCATCAGACTTGAATGGACAAGCAGGAGGAAACACAGGAACTGGAGAAATCCAGATTAAAATTTTGGACATTAATGACAATGTCCCTACCTTGGAAAAGGAATCGGTAGGTTTGACACAACTACATCAAACGAAAACTCCTCTTCTTTTTTTTTTTTACCCGCTTCCTTGATAAAGTGTAAAAGTCACTTCAAGCTCTTGGTGTGTTATATCTGCAGTATGAAGGGAGTGTGCAGGAGAACACCATCAATGTGGAAGTGATGAGGATTAAAGCCCTGGACAAGGATCTGATGTACTCTGCCAACTGGCTGGCTGTTTTTGAAATAATCTCAGGGAATGAGGGAGGCTATTTCAGTATCAGTACTGATTCGATGACTAATGAGGGAATCATCATGATCAACAAGGTAAAAAAATACAAAATGTCTTATCACATTTAAGTGGACTGATTTTTAAACAACAAATAAGTGACTGTTATCACAATCCTAACAATGGCTAATGTGATTACCATGTCCTGAATCTGCAGGCTTTAGACTACGAGGAGCTCAAAGTGCTGAACTTGGAGGTGTCAGTTTCCAACAAAGCAGCGTACAATTTTGGCAGTGGTTCCTCGGCAGGAGGGTCCTGGACTTCAAAATCCTACCCTATTACAATCAATGTGGTCAATCAAAAGGAAGGCCCCCGTTTCCAACCAAGTGTCAAAGTGGTGACAATCTCAGAGGACCACACTTCCATCTCCTTCAGCAAAATCATCACTAACTACGCTGCTATTGACAGCGACACACTACAAATAGCCACCAACGTAAGGTATGGACTGAAAAAACAATATGTCATTTAACTGAAAATGTGAAGAAATCTCTTTTTGTCTCTGAATGGCTGTTATTTAAACTAATGGTGTATTTCATTTTATCATAGATATGCCAAGCTCCGGGATGATGACAACTGGCTGAATATTGACGTAAGGACAGCTGATATAAGGCTTAACAAAATTCCCGACAGAGAGTCAAAGTTCTTGATCAATGGAACATATTACGCCAAAATTATATGCATCACAAATGGTGAGTTCTGAAATCTTGCAGCTATTACTCTGCAATGTGGTCTTCACTGGCTTCATATTGATCTCTCTTCTTCTGACTTTCAGAGACTCCCTCAAAAACAGCCACAGGGACCATAGCCATTCAGGTGGAGGACTTTAATGATCACTGTCCAAAACTGACAGCTACAACTCATACCATGTGCATTGAGGATCAAGTCATCTTTGTCGCAGCTGTAGATGCCGATGAGTTCCCCAATTCAGCACCATTTGACTTCACTGTGATTCATAAGAGCAGCAAGGGACATTGGAAAGTGGAGCCTCTTAATGGTATGATTACTCAAAATGGACACTCTGCTTCAGTGTCATTCAAAGAGGGTTCAATTAAAGAGACCATTTTAGACAATGCAATATAGGTCATAAGGCTACTTTGAGTATCTCAAGTTTGTGTCAATTTTGCGCCTACATCCTATCTCCTTTGCTGAACTAATTTTATTCAATTTCGGTGTTCCAGTTTCAAGTCATTGCTATGTTACATTAACTATTATTACCTTTTATCAACCTTATCTATGCTGACAAGTTCTCAACAAGCCTTGCAACCTGTTATTAAATGTGTGTCATGTCCTTCTACAGAAACTGTGGCTATTTTCCGTGACGAAGCCAACTTGTGGCCTGGGATTTACAAAATTGCAGTGGAGATCAAGGACCAGCAGGGAAAGTCATGTGCTGATTTGCAAGTCATGGATGTAACTGTGTGCACTTGCGCTGAGAACACAAAAACTTGTGTGGCACGCAGGATAACCACTTCTAGTTTTGGAGCTTCAGGTATCCTGCTTCTGCTCCTGGGACTGCTGCTCCTACTGTGTGAGTAGAGTATGAGTGTGCACTTTCGGTCTTGTGGTTAGTTTATTTATATGAATCATTAACGTTTACCTGTGAGGTAGCCAAAGTAGACGTGTTTTAGCAAACTGAATGCATGGTTGATCATGGGCTATTTCTCAAAAAGGATGATTGTGAATATAGCATGCATTGTAGTACTGTGATACCTTTTGGCCTCAAATCAAATACTTTTGTTGAATGAAAGTTATTTGATGTTTGATGGATTATTTATTTGGCCTGCCCTTGATGCTTTTATTAGAATTTTTTTTTATGACAGTGTCATATCTGTTTGTTTTTAGTGGTTCCCCTTCTGCTGCTGTTCTGCCTGTGTGGAGGTGCAGCAGGTGCTGGAGATTTCAAGGCAATTCCTTTTGATACAAAACAACAGTTGATCTCATATCACACAGAGGGACAAGGAGAGGACAAGGTACTTTGATATTGGTGTAGTCTTAATGTGAAAGGATCTTATACATTATGAAGACATTTTATTCAGGTTTGCTCTCAATCAATGCATCTCTGATGGGGTCTCACTTTTTTCTTACAGGAAGTTCCTCTCCTTACTCCCCTTGTGGAGGTTGATGGTAATAAAATTCAAACCGGGAACATCAATGTTACCGGAAAAAAAGGGTACCTAGGTGGACTGTTAGAAACAGGTGGAGCACAAGGTGGAGCACAAGGTGGAGGAGCAGCCATTGGTGGCTCCATTATGACAACTGAGGACATACAAAGGTACAGCCGATACAACCAGGGCCATGAGCATATGGAGATGGACTACATGAACTCTGGGATGATGACGGGACAAGAACATCTGTACTCCCGATACAGAGCTGGGGCCTTCGATGGGATGGCTCTTTCTGAACTGTTCCTTGGAGAATATTATTCAAGTGTAAGTATTTTAAATTGCATTAAGATTCCAGACCCACCCAAGTCTGATTTTGGGAGTTTGGCTAAGTTTGACACAGTGATAAGTCAGTTATTTACAGGAAAAAATTATAACTCTACTCCTCAGTAATGAGTGAAAAATAGAAAAACTCAATTAACAAAAATGCTTTCATAAATTGACCATATATAATATTAGTATGTTTATAATTGAGTATTATAGCACTCTTTATTCTAGTAAATAGAGGAAAAAGTGCATTCAACCAAATAAAGTCAGCTCCACCACAACCCTCCACAAACAAACACCCACAGAGACACATTTCAACAAAAAGATATATGATGCATTTGTTTTTTTCAGAATACTCAATCAAAATAAATACACCAGAGAATATATATATTTTTTGACATAAACTATTAGTTATCTTGGTGTAATAAGTATTTCATGTTTTTTTGTCTCTGAAGAAATCCGACCATGCTGCACAACAGTCCCAGGAGAAGGATGCTCTGCTGGTCTATGACTATGAGGGTCGGGAGTCCCTGGCAGGTTCTGTGGGCTGTTGCAGTCTTCTGGAGAAGGACGATGACCTCGCGTTTCTTGATGATCTAGGCCCTAAATTCAAAACGCTGGCTGACATTTGCCGGCGTTCAACCTTAGTGACCGAGACTGTGGATGCAAACATTTCTGTCTCTCCCTTCAGACCAGTGTCTCCCATCAGGCCCTCCACTCACACACACACTCACACCCACACAGGATCAATCAGAGACAGGGATCACTTCAACATCAACACACTCAACACCTCCAACGTAGCTTCTGGATCCTCAACTTTTGTCCAGGAGGAGCGAATCACTGAAAATTCATCCATGCTTCCAAAGGTGCATTTCCAGGACCAGTATGTGTATCCCAGTCAGACACTGCTCATTCAGCAGCCCACTATGTATATGACCGCCGCACCCATGTATGTAGTTGATCCCAAGCCACAGATGGTGCTGGTGTCCGGCACCCAGCAGGCTGTGGGTCAAATGGGCTCAGTTGGGCTTGGTCAGGGGTTGGTGCAGGTTGGTGGCATCCAGGGTCCTCAGGGTGTAGTCCTTGTAGATAGGCAGGTGGGAATGGGAGGGGCCACAGGCCATGTGGCAACAGGTCTTTCACATGGGACCACATCCAGAAAGGTGCTGGTGGTGGAGAATGGATCTTCAGGTGGAGAGCAAGTTGCACACTTAGCACAGGGCTTTGTTCAGACAGGACATGGGGCTGCAGAGCAGGGTGTGGAGGTCAGAGGTCAAGGTATGCAGGTTAAAAGTTTTTCAATGAGTTCACGTAGTTCTGCAGGATCTCATGAAGACATACTCATGACAGCAGCACCAAAGGTGCAAGGGAGCCAGAGAGTAGTTGTGCAACATAAGAAGGTGTCAGTAACTGAGAGAAACAGTGAATCCAGTACAAGAGCATAAATAAGTGTACACTTAGTGTATCCAGCAATTTTGTACTTATTTGGATACATAGGTTTGATGTAGTGTCTTTGAGTACACTAAAATGACCATATGCAGACTTTAAAATGTTCCTAAAGATGGAAAGATGTTAATAAATCATAGTTAAGCCGATAAAAGTAAAGTTTACTTATAAAAATAGAATGCTGTACTAGCCTACTGCTTTTTTTGTAATTACACATATGCTGTATAGGTGAATAGGCAATGCTTCTTACTAAAAAAAAAAGTGCCCTTGTGTATTTGAAAGTTCAAGATAAAGTGTAGAATTGGAAGAAAGAAACCAATTTTAGGAGGCATTGCTTGTAGTTGTTGCCAAAAGAAAGCCTCTGCGATTTCTAAATTATGATATACCTCTTCCCATGGTTCCATAACACTATGTGTTTGTCACAAATTACATCCATCAAAGCACTCTATGTATTTCAGGTACAAATTAGCATTAGGATTATGGATGGGAACAGGTCTCATCAGATCTGTAAGAACCTTGCCAATTCTGGCTCCAAATTTACCAGTCTGGAGAAGGAAGGGTGTGACAAGAGTGGTCCGGAATGACTTTAAACCACTGTAGGCTTACATTTTAACAGATCAGTGCTCTTATTGAATCCTAACAGTTATTCTCTTTGTCAAATAAAACCTTATTTACTGCTCTTGTGGTTCTAATCTCAGTGATTTTCCTAGGGTCTGGTTAAAATATAAGTCTGTAATTATACTGTGGGTGGTTAGTTTTGAGAAACCCACAGTTATTTTACAAGTGACTCCAGCAGAACAAAGCCTCTCTAGTCTGTCGCCTACTTCTATCCATAATACTAGAATCAGTGCTCCAAGTACTCTGTCGTTGTTTTTTAGTGTATTAGAATTAAATAGATATCTGGATTGCATCTTAATATTTTTTTTTAGCTTAAGCTGTGCTGCCCTGCTGAATTTTGGATTTTTGAACTTAGTTGAACTGTAACTAACAAGGAACTGTTTTATGGGTGGCCACTGCTTCCTTGGAAACTGCTTTGAACGTAGATAAATGCTGTTTGACTGTTGAACCTATGAAAGGGCCCTTTACAGAAGAACCAAAGCCAAAGTCTCAACAGATTTATTGCACCGAGACTGGGTTAGACTGTTTTTTTTTGTCTGTAGTTAACAAAGAGATACTGACTGTAAACCAAAGAAGAGAAGACTCGACAAACTCTCTGCTATATTGTTGCACTCTTTTACTATTTTTACCCGATGTGTGTTTTTTCGGAATTTGTACTTTTATAAAAATCTAAGTGTTAATTCCAAATGATTTAGTGCCAAAGATGTGAATGTTGGTAAAATATAAAATGATATCCCTATTTTGTAAGAATGTAAATAGTATTAATTACCAGATAGACTTTAATTGTGTGTTTTGTGTGCAGGTGCATGTGTATGTGATTGTAGTATGTTGGGAGGCAGAGTAATCAAGGATGAGCTTTGCAAGCACTAAAAACATTTAAGTGTCACTAACTGTTAGTGCTGATCTGGCTATTGGTATGTCAGTATTTTGATCTTTTATTGCTGATTTTCAGTAAGAACATAGCATGCGACTGCATTACAGCAGCAGTATTATGTATGGAAATGCTTTTTTTTTCTTTACATTTTGCCCTTGATGACATAATAAAATAAAATATGAGAAAACTGACATTTTCTTTCAGTCCAACTTAATTACTGTGACATTTTATGGATTAAAGAAGAACATGTTATTCTAGTACATTACAATATAGATAGATATTACACACACTTTGAAACAACCTTATAATAGTCTGTGTACGTGTACATTGTGTAAAGTTTAGGGTTTATACTCGTGCTATATTTCATTTATCTAGCTTTAACCATAAATGGTGGAATTAAAATATATTTGCACTGAAAAGCATTTAAGAAATAGATCCCTTTCTGCACTGTAAGCACAGAACACTTCAACTACCAGTTTTGTCAGGTAAAAAGTGGGCACAAGTGTGACCATTTATTTTTTTTAAGTTAAATTTTTTTTTTTTTTGCCTTTATTGATAGGACAGCTGAAGAGAGACAGGAAATGTGGGGATTGGAGGAGACATGCAGCGAATGGTCAAGTGGCCGGGAGTCGAACTGGTGACCTCTGTGACGAGGATTGTAGCCTCTACATGTGGGGGCGCTTAGACCACTAGGCCACCAACGCCCCAGACCAGACCATACCATACCATTTTAAAATGTACATCCTTCTCCAGGTGACACCCGGTCACTCATGACAATCTCGAACTGATTTAATCCTCAATAAGAAAAAAATGTGCTTTTGAACTGTGCTTCAGCTTTGGTTAGAAAGATGAAAACTAGGCCACAGCCGAAGAGCACACATCTAAAACCAGTCTTTGGTCATTTTTGGAGATGACTTGTGTACAAATCTATCAGGGAAAACTTGTCCTTGTTTACGTGAAGCTTGGCTGCATATTTTGAAGGCAGCAACAAGTGAACCTTGTATACCCATTTAACAGAGGAATGCAGGTGTCTTAGGTTTCTTATTGTGTCACAGTACTTCACCCAGGAGATAGCATCCAAAAGAAAGCAGCCTATGCTCTGCAATTAGCATGTTGCATACAAAGCAGGGTGGATTACTCTAGTAGTGCCACTTTTGAATAACTTTTCTCACTCATTAGGTTATAATTGTACACATAAAGAAATCATGGTGTCCTATTAAGTAAAAAATAAAACCAGTGGAGTGCTGGCTTGATTGAAAAGCCTTCTAAATTTTAGTGACCAGCAGATGGAGATGGTGTGGGTGAACTGGTTGTGGGCTAGGATCAGTCTGTACCTCAACTATCAGTTCTACTGTAGACTGAGCTGAAACTCTTGTACTGCTAGCTAGCAGTATGGCAAATACAGATGGTACTAAAAGGAGCTACACTGCTGCCACAGTAGTCAGTAAAAAGTGTATGTTGCTGACTTATATTCAGGATTTTACATTACTCTTTCTAAAAGAGTTTGATGAATTAATATGATGTGTGCAATTATGAGATTTAAGGTTGCTTCTTGGAATATCATGTCTATTCAATTCTGTACAAAAAGTACAAACAGCTGAATGCTAGCTACTTATAGCTACAGTATTTCTCAAACTACACTCAAACCAGATTTAAAGAATGGCAGCAGAGCACTTGTTCAGTAAAACCAGCATGATCAGAGACATCTTTATTTTGTCATTTTAAACTCTCTATTCATTCCATACAATGCAACAAGTTTGCGATTTGGTGGTGCTAACAGCAGCTAATGTAACTTCCAGCTGCTAGCTTGGAGCAGAGATGAGGGGCAGTCTACAGAGGTTGTGGTAAGCCATCACCTCCAATGTTCTTGATGATTTCTTTTAGTTTGTGGACTTATGGACTGTTGTCTATCACCTCAGCTGACACTGACTCCAATGACACCATTGGTTCCATACAGCTTTTTACACAACTCACAACGCCTCTACCTGGCTTTGATGTGTAAAACCAGTAAAGCTCGGTTGAACTGAAAATGTTGTTTGGTGCCAGCTGGATGGAGGCCGAGAGGGTTGTTCGCTTTTTAGTTGACTGGCTGTTTGATCCCTGGCTCCTCAGTGTCTCTGTGTCCTTGGGCAGGAAACAGAACTCCAAATTGCTCCTGAAGGCATAGCCATTAGTGTGAATGTGAATTGGATGAAATCCTGATAAGCAGGATCTCATCAGTTTATGACCGTGTGAGTGAGACAGAATACTGAAAAATCACTACATAAATATACAATTTATTTTATTTTCTATTTAGATGTACATATGGCAACCAGACATACTGAAAGTGGAGTCTGTTAGGGGTTTAAAAAATGAACCTTTCTGACCTTAAAACCTTGAGTATATTTTTCTGTCAGTTCTTCAGTGATGTCAAAGGGGCAAAAGGTTACTCCTTCAAGGTTTCCTAAGACACCTGCATTCCTCTGTTAAATGGGTATACAAGGTTCACTTGTTGCTGCCTTCAAAATATGCAGCCAAGCTTCAAGTAAACAAGGACAAGATTTCCCTGATAGATTTGTACACAAGTCATCTCCAAAAATGACCAAAGACTGGTTTTAGATGTGTGCTCTTTGGTTTAGTTTTCATCTTTCTAACCAAAGCTGAAGCACAGTTCAAAAGCACATTTTTTTCTTATTGAGGATTAAATCAGTTCGAGATTGTCATGAGTGACCGGGTGTTACCTGGAGAAGGATGTACAGAGGTCTAAAAACATGTTTTACCTGTATCTCAGATGTCAGTCAACAAGTAAGAGAAAGGGAGATGGGGGTATAATGACTGTTCACAGGTTGAGTTGAGTTGAAAAATCCAGGGTAGGAAAGTTGGCATTGACTCATTTTGTGTCAAAGAGGACGTTTGTTTGAGCGGGTCAAGAAGGTAGTTCATTATCTGTCTCTGAGGAAGCCATGCAGGCCAAACATGACTATATCTGTTACAGCATAATGACTCTGTTGTGTCAGGGGAAAGTTTACAATGAATCTTATGCATGGAGCAAGAACTGGTTCTCAGGCTACTTGTTACAATTTTGGAAGGTTTAGTAGCGGGTACCTTTATCAACTTTGCAGAGCTTCTTTTTCTTACTCAGTTCTTGGAAAAAAAAGAAAAACACTTTGCTATTTTTTTTTAGGTATGGCTCCACTCATTTATCAAACTGGGTTGAGTTTGTGGCATGCCCCTTTTATTTATGAATATGTATGCTTTCACTTATTTCAACGCCATAAAAACTTTCAGAGCACTTTAAAGTATTTTGCCAAAGACTTTAGTTTTATACTTGAGTATTTCCAAAACAACTATCTGCTCCAGATAATGTTACCCAACAAACATTGATTTTTCCATTTTCAAAAAGAGCATTTTTTTAAAAAATGTAAGCAATTTTTAAGCGAACTGCTCTTGCATCAAATTTTTCTGAAAGGAGAGACAAGTTGATAACATTAATTTGTTTGCCTTTTCCTTGAATGACAGAGTTTTTCCCCGGTTGCCTCAGGGCAAAAAAAGCTGCTTTGAATCACCTCACTGCTCTCTGGTTTAAATTTTTCTCTAGGATTTGCTCGTCTTGCTATCAGTCATGTCAAAGCAGATGTTTTCACTCACCTCTCAAATGGAAAAAATTCTTGGGTTGACAGGCGTGACTTGGGTGTGGCTTGTAGTGGAACATTTTTCAACTGTGAACACTTGGAGAGTACTTCAACAGCCAAGGTCTGTCAAAATGCACACGCTGTCCTGTCAGGAAGCCCAAGCATCATCTCAAGTGTCATCATGTCCCTGTCATACTGGTGTGAAGTACATCAGATTGTCAGTGATGAGTTATTTTCTTTGCATTTTCTGTACAGATTTTTCTGCTTACTGTCGCCAGGCTCCTCCCTGGTTGCTGGAACGTGCGTCTTTCTGATGCTCATCTGCAGAGTAACGCAATACATCAAGATTTCACAATAGCTTACATACTTGTGCAAAACTCAATCAAAACAAGATTCTTTAAGCTGAGCTCTAAGTCTTATGTGGCTCAGCTTTCTAAATTGCAAAATGCAGTTTCATAGACAAAGTCTGCATTCTTAATTTTAAAGAGATTCTGTGCACAAAATTTGTCATAGCGCAGCTTAATGATTTGCTCTTTCAAAAGAGAGTACATTAAAGGAGAAATCCGGTAAGTTGTATATATTTCTTTCAGAAAAAAATCACACTGGAAGCCCCACAACTACAGTCATTGTTTATCACAAAGGAATTAGCTCTTTGATCAAAACAAAACACACCTAAACACACCTCACAACAGAAGCATTTCTCATGCACACTTTATGAAGCTATAGTTTCATAAGTACAACCTATATATGGTGATAAATTAAAAGGGATATTCCCTTTGATACTTTTAATCATAAAAAAACATGACACAAAGTATTGTCAGGACTAATTTATTCAAGACTTGAGACAGTGAATAAACGTGGGAGTAAATGTTAAAAAACTGTATTAGGACAAGACTGTACTTGTTATTGGCATAGCATGACTTTGAAAACCGCTAATGATGGTGCTTGCATATTTTTTAAGTTCTAACGCCACTCATAATCTTTATCTGTAGAAGCCATATCTAAATGTGATATAAGTTTAGCCAAAAAGCTGTATTTCATCATGAAATGCACTCCGCCATATGTTGAACACCTACACTGCTAGTGTACTTTTTATGATCTCACTGTCCAACAACAATTACAATTTTGACGAACTGGTTCGCTCAGTGTCATGTCAGTGCTTTCATCAGTGGCGAACATCATGGCGGACTTCTTCCTCATCCTCCATTTCATCCTCTTCATATTCGCCCATCTCGTCAGCAGTGGCGTCCTGGTACTGCTGGTACTCGGACACCAGGTCGTTCATGTTGCTCTCAGCCTCTGTGAACTCCATTTCATCCATTCCCTCTCCGGTGTACCAGTGCAGGAAGGCTTTGCGGCGGAACATAGCCGTGAACTGCTCGGAGATCCTTCTGAACAGCTCCTGAATGGCCGTGCTGTTGCCGATGAAAGTGGCAGACATCTTTAGGCCGCGTGGAGGGATGTCGCAAACTGCTGTCTTGACGTTGTTTGGAATCCACTCGACGAAGTAGCTGCTGTTCTTGTTCTGCACGCTCAACATCTGTTCATCCACTTCCTTCATCGACATACGCCCACGGAAGATGGCTGCCACGGTCAGGTAGCGTCCGTGACGAGGGTCGCAGGCCGCCATCATGTTCTTGGCGTCAAACATTTGCTGTGTCAGCTCTGGGACAGAGAGAGCACGATACTGCTGGCTGCCCCTGCTTGTGAGGGGTGCAAACCCTGGCATGAAGAAATGCAGGCGGGGGAAGGGCACCATGTTGACAGCTAGTTTACGGAGGTCAGCGTTCAGTTGTCCAGGGAAGCGGAGGCAAGTGGTCACACCGCTCATGGTGGCTGACACCAGGTGGTTGAGGTCTCCGTAGGTAGGGGTTGTCAGCTTCAGGGTGCGGAAGCAGATATCGTACAGGGCCTCGTTGTCGATACTGAAGGTCTCATCTGTGTTTTCCACAAGCTGGTGGACAGAAAGAGTGGCGTTGTATGGCTCCACCACAGTGTCGGACACTTTTGGAGAAGGCATGACGCTGAAGGTGTTCATGATGCGGTCAGGGTACTCCTCACGGATCTTGCTGATGAGGAGCGTACCCATTCCTGAACCTGTGCCTCCGCCCAGTGAGTGAGTAAGCTGAAAGCCCTGGAGGCAGTCGCAGTTCTCTGACTCCTTCCTCACCACGTCCAGGACCGAGTCCACCAGCTCGGCTCCCTCAGTGTAATGACCCTTTGCCCAGTTGTTTCCTGCTCCACTTTGACCTGCATGATGTATGTAATGAGTAAATATAAATCATGTTTGACAAATACTCTACCATTGTCTACAAAGGTATTTGCTGCGTTCAACTAAAGTACACAGACCAGCAGCTACTTTCAAGGGGCAAACGGTTCTTCCAGACCTATTTTCTAAAGTACCCCACATATCAGATATGTTCAACACCATATGATCCACTGTTAAGTTCCTGTACTCAAAGAAAGCAGCAAGGAACTTTGAGGAGCAAGGAACTTGCGGAGGCAGAACAAAAATATATAGAAATAATTACCGCACTGTCTGACTGTCAAGCTTGGCCTGAGTGCTATCACTGAGTTAAATCAGGAAACAGCTTTGACTATAGTCAATTAAGTTTCTTTTGAAATATCCCACACACCAAAGTTAAAAACAGACCATTAGGATTAAATACATTCATCACCTTTCTGATATATCAACAAAATCTGAAAATAAAGAAATATAGTTTTTGGTTGTATTGGATTGTATGCAGTGGCAGTTCTAGACCAATTTTACTGGGGAGGCTAGGCTGGGGCCAAGGGTGTTGTCAGAGGGACACATTCAACCCTGACAAAAGAGACTGAGAAGGGCGAGGACCGGCTGAGAACAAACTGGCAAAACATTAGTGCATCCCTATATACTAAACATTTATACTACTGTGTACTATATCAAAATACAGACTGAGAGCAGCTGTTTGGCTGTTTACACTCAACATGAGTCCCTTAGCGCTTTAAGGGACTGGAATCAAGTGCCACACTTTTTTTATTGTATAATATTTGTTTGATGGGGGGGGGGGGGGGGGGGGGGGGGGGGGGGTTTCAAATATAATTTCATTCTCATTCAATTTCCTCTTGACTGGCTATTTAACAGAACTTTGTATTTTGGTGTGAAAGCATAGCATAAGCATTAACAAGAGTAAATAAAAAACCTTATCCTGGATTGATAGAGAACACTCCATATGTGTATTGTCGTAAAGCTCAAAGACATTGCTGCTTTATTGTGTAAAGTCATTCTTTGTTCAATTTGTTGGCCCCTGTTTCCACGCTTGACATAATCAGCACTGCAGCATCATCTCCAATTGGATTTCTTTTTAGCTGAGTCACCACTAGAGCTGTCTCAGTCTGACACAGCTGCACATGGAGGATACGTCACACGACTGGCACATCGCTGAGAGACTGCAGAAGCTTTGTGCTGGGCATGTAAAGTACTATACATCTCTGTCAGGTAAAACTAAGCTCAGTTTTACTGGCTGAGACAGCAGCTGCTGACACACACACACATTGTACATGCAGTTTGTTGAGGATTAGTGATGACACTGTGATATATTATCAACTTACCAAAGACAAAGTTGTCAGGCCTGAAGAGCTGCCCGAAGGGCCCGGAGCGGACTGAGTCCATGGTTCCTGGCTCGAGGTCAACCAGAATTGCACGGGGGACAAATTTGCTGCCTTTGGATGGAAAAGAGCAGAAGATAGAGGGAACAGAGAGAGACGTAATGGAGGGAAGGGTGGAGTAAGATATCAACAGTCTCAGTGTATGATGTCAGAACTAAAAACTTGGCTTCGGACATGAACAGATGTCCAATTTAATTTAATTTTTGTATCACATTTTACCTCAGCCTCACCATCAAGCTGGATTTTTTAAAAATGCAATGCACATGCTATTGTTTGTTTCTCACACTTGACTATGCCCCACCCTCTCTGTCTGTAACCCTTAGCATCAAACTGCTGCAGCATGCTGCACTGCTTATTTGAGACCAGTGGGGCTTTCAATGTGCTGAGCTCTGCAGAGTTCATTCAAATAAAGACATAACCTGCCCCAGTCCATATTTCCTTTTCTCTCTTTGTCATGCTTGAGTAAATCTTAACTTTGCTCAATCGTTTAGGCAGACTTGTTCTTTCAATATTTACACAGGACTTATTTCATTGGATGCTGTGTCAATCTACATGCAATACTGACCCAGAAGGTGACACTGATGTCTGCATGCAACATGGAAACAAAGGATCAATAAAGTCTGCTGCTAGCAAAAAGGACAGGGTTAGCCAGTAGAGCCTAATGTGCTGTTCAAGCTATCTGCATCTCCTCTCCTGTTATTAATCAAGAGTGGATGAGTGGGCAGTGTTTGATCTCAGTCATGACTAAACATGGAGTGAGATCTGCCCTGACTTGTCCATCTGAAAGCATCTATTCAAAGCACACAGAGCTGTAAGAATACGGAACCTTTTTTATTAACTTTTTAAAGCATAGCAATGGCAAGAAATGACAGGTGGATTTAAAGCAACAAAGAAAAAATGTGTTGCTGAGATGAGAAGAGGTACAGTGAGCAGGGTCAGCTATAGAGAGACTGCAGATACCTGTACTCCCTACAGAGCGAGAGAGAGAGAGAGAGAGAGAGGAGGGGGGGGGGAGATTTTATTTTTCACTGTCCTAATTTCTTCTGCACTCATGCTTGGACCTACTTTCCCCAGCTGCTACATTAGTGGCATGAGCATACAGTAGCATTGAAGTTAGTGTCTATGTAGCATTAAGGTCATGCAAAGACAATAACCAATGAAAACAAAGCTTTACCTAGAGATATGCTACACAGATGCAAGACTGATGTTTAAGACAAACCTTGTCAGATGCATTTATTTGCCCTACCTGAGGCTTCATTGTAGTAGACATTTATCCTCTCCAGCTGCAGGTCACTGTCACCTTGGTAACTACCAGTGGGATCGATGCCGTGCTCATCACTTATCACTTCCCAGAACTATAATGGGACACGCATAATCATGTTGGGGGCCATTTGGCAACAAAACATGTTGTGAAAACGAGTTACAGCACGTGCGTCAGGCTTATTTTAGTAATTGCGCATCTGCTTGGGGAGAAAACGGCACGCAGCAGAGGTGGGCCACATCACTGCAGCCACTACCCCACTGAACCGCACCCTGCATTTATATAAACAGTAAAGTACCAATCTCAAACTTTCTTCAAACCTTTGTTTTTTTAGTTTCATCCGAGATAGCACAATGTTTTTGTTCATAAGTGCCCGGAGTCTGTAATTCTTTCAAGAGAAAAAACAACCCTGGGAAACAACACGTGTGACATTCTGCATAAATTATCCAATTATACCTCTACGTTTCAATTTTCCTACATTGAATGGTATAGTTGTACCTTGGCCCCGATCTGATTTCCGCACTGGCCGGCCTGGAGGTGAACGATTTCCCTCATGGTGCGCTGCGGATGCGGGCAGAGAACGTCCTGTCTCGACTTCACCTGCGTCCGGTCTTCAGAGCGTGGCAGCTGTGTTTCTCAAAATCAGCACTTGCCTCATTCCTAGGACGAATGTTGAGCCGGTGAGGTAGATAAACGTGCTGCCGGTCAGATGACGTTGCAGGCAGCGCAGCATCCCAGCATCCCTGTCAGCCAATAGGAAAGCAGCTGTTTGATGCAGTGGAGGTAGAGGATCGTGCCGCATCATCCCCCTGACATCACCCCGTCCCATGCAGGGAAATTTCTGCCTAAGGTTGCTGTATTAAGCTCAGGCTATTATTTTATATCATGTAATACTAATGACTGCACTTCAGTTACATGTGCTGAATCATTTTCACTGAACTGTCTGCATACTTTAGCCTGAATGATATCAGTTAAGCCTTTATACTAAAACATTTGTATCTGTAAGTTTTAGTGATGCTGTCTCTTTATGAATTTTTATACTCTAAACCAGGGGTGTCAAACATGCGGCCCGCGGGCCAAAACAGGATCGCCAGAGGTTCAAATCCGGCCCACGGAACGACTTTGCAAAGGGAAAAATGACTTCCTGTTTGCCTGTTGAGATTCATAAAGACTTCTTAGAGCACTATAAGATGATCCACTAACTACTAACACTAGGGCTACACCCCTGCATACAACACTGTCCAGCAAGCAAACTGTTCCTGCTGGAGCTGAGGGGTCCAAAATAGTCAACTTTACCTTCTTCATTTTTATAATTTATCTGTTCTTTTGCAGTACACATTACACTCTGTGTCAGGTGAATGGGTAACCTGTGTGTTTGTTGTGTTCGCAGCAGGTTTCAGGGCTTAAAGAGTTCAAATTCGGCCCCACTATGAGACTCATCATGGCAGAAAATACAACAGCTGTTTTTGTTCAAAGACAGTTCA
Source organism: Notolabrus celidotus (assembly GCF_009762535.1). Lineage (NCBI taxonomy): Eukaryota > Metazoa > Chordata > Actinopteri > Labriformes > Labridae > Notolabrus > Notolabrus celidotus. The sequence goes on along the minus strand of NC_048286.1, from coordinate 15,732,758 downwards.
TTAAATGTGTACATTTTCAGAATGTACCTGTACTTTTTTGCACTAAAACAAAGGGAGAAATTTAGAGTTGTCATTCTCTATAGGTTATTATGTTTTGATTTTACTGGTCCGACCCACTTCAGATCAACTTGGGCTGTATGTGGCCCCTGAACTGAGATAAGTTTGACGTCCCTGCTCTAAACAGTGCTGGACAAACATGCTAAGGGGGATGGGGGCTGGGATCTTCAAAAACCCCCCCGGACAAAATAAAATACCCAACTATTTTTGCCAGACTTTTAAAACAAGCCGACATTTCTACATCCCACTTTAAAGATACGTTTTCCCTCTCCAGATCAAATTTAATAACATTGGTGATCTCCTAACTTTACAACTATTGCTAATTTCCCCCATGGCTAACTATGGTTTATGTAAGGGATAATGTACAGTGAGCTTCACGTCTAGATCTTGTCTCAGCCTGACAGGATTCCATTTAGCACAACAATCCACAGATGATACATAATCCATCTTATTACCTACCAACTATTGGTACAAACAAGTTGACACTAAGTATTGATTTGAGGGTTATTACTTAAAATTATTTATTCATGCAGCTAAAATAGTTAGTCCCTCCGATTCTTTGGTTATTGGAGCTTCCACAGTAATGGTATTTTTTTACCCAACTTAACATTTACTCATCCTAACCCATCTTAACATTTGTCTGCTTTACTGTTATAAATCACATTAAACTCAATACTGTCATTCACTGGGAAGTCAAAACAGAGGTGTTTTTTGTTGGCATTCTTAACAGATGCAGAAAATAACAGATCCTCTTGCAAGTAACCTTTCTGTTGGCATGAAAATGTGAAATCACAAACCTCTTATTATCCAGAATTAATAACTTTTGTTGAGCAGTTTTCACCAATCAGAAACAGATGTACAGTCAGACGATGAGTAAAAGAGCTGGGTATAAAGAGCAAATAGCCCTTATGACAAATGCATTGCGTTTACACCATACCTTGCATGTGTTAGGATGCTTAATGATAAGCAAATTTTGAACATGATTAAATATATCTACCAAACATCTGCATGCTAACACTGTTATTATTAACATATTACATTAACAAATATTATCCTGCTGGCCTAATTATTAGCCTAAACTAAAGCATTTGTGTGCCTTAATAGCAAACAGCAACCTCTAAGCCAAGAAAGCTAAGCCAACATGTAAGTGCTAAAAATACAGTTCTTCAAGCAGCCACTTGAGGCTGGCTTCAAAAGTGAGTTAATCGTGAACAGACCGAATATTAGAAAGGTCAACTTGACATAAGTAATGCACATCCTTAAATGAAAAAGCCTTTTCTCTTCAAAGTATCCACCATCTGAGACAACTGTTAGTATAGTAAATTATTTAACTAATTCAATTTTATCAAGGCTTTAGGTGATGCACATTTGGGAATATTTAGCATAGTTTATGCACAGAAAGCATGATTATGGGCGCATTTCTTAAATACTCTTAAAGGTACAGTTTGTAATTTTTAGAAGTATTTAGCTGAACAGACATGGTATAACTGGAATAAAATATTCATTATATGTTTAAATAAGCGTGCAATTACTTGAGTATGAATATTGTTTTTGTTTGTTTTTTAACTTAGAATGAATTTGAATTATATCCACATAAGGAGTGGGTCCTCTTCAATGGAGTCCACCATCTTGCTTCGCAATGTCTATACATACGTGTTTTTGTATTTAGATTGCTAATACCACACTGGTTGGAAGATGGAGAAGAAGAAGAAGAAGAATTTGTATAGATAAAAAAAATGTACGGTAAAAGCTTGACAAATGAAGCATCATACTTATTATGCATCAAAGGAACTCCTTATCTGCAAAGGCCACTGTCGTCATGTGTAACTTCACCAATGGAAGGGGTGATCAAGCGAACATTTCAATCTAGAATCTGACTGCTAGATGTAGCCAAATATTCATATTTCTACACACTGTATCTTTAAGATATTTATTTACCAACAAACTCACACAGGACATTTTTTAAAACCCAAGAATGTGGAGTATTTGTGCACTACTCTTAAACACTCCAGTCTGTTCTACCACCCTCAGGATTTTTGAAATCCATTCAAACCCTGTTCGATGGTTGGATAAAAAAAACTGATGTTCTTTTCTTACTGTTTATACTCTTACTACTTCATTTGACCCAAACTGAGTCCAGTCAGCAGTAAGTATTTGATCTATTATAATGGGTTCAGGTTGTGATAAATAAAGGCTGTAAAAGTAAGGACTCAATGATTTCCACAGTTGATCAATAAATAGTGGTTTATTTTAACAACAGGTATGGCTTATATACAAGTGCATTATGTCAGTTAAAACAAAAACAAAATGAAATCAAACAATCAGAAATTATGAATGGTACAATCCATGGTTTTTTACATTCATTCAAATCTCCTGTCAAGAGATTCTGAGTCGCACGGTTGAGAGAAGCAAAACCTGAAATGTGTACACCGGGGACTTCATGTGTCTGAGACTTTAATGTAGCAAAACAGTTCACCAGTCCTTGTTATTATGATCTATTATCCTGTATCTTTATTGAAGCTGGGCGTCTCCACACGCTTACTATTTACAAAGGCATACCTTTTTCTTTTTTTTTTGCTTTTCCACCATCCCCCCCATCTCCTCGTCTGCCTCATCGCTGGTGCTAACAATGCTTTTGATTGCTTTTACTGATTTTTGATTTGACTAAACTCTGAGTGGTGTTGAACCAAATGCATTCAGATGTAAAAGCTCCTATCAGCACTCTGAACCAGCTGCATTGGAGTCGTGAAAATGGAAGCAACAGATCCCAGAGAAGACTGGATACTTTTTGCTGTGTTGTGATATTGTCTTACACAGAGCAGTTTCGGCAATACGCACACTGAAACACAGAGACAAACATTCACAGACATCGAGGATTCAGAATATTGTGAAGCTACCGACCACTGCAGTCAGCCCCCTCTTTACTGCAGATGCCACAAAATCCTTATTAAATCTAGTTTCAATGTCCTGTTTCACAAGTCTTATTACATGAGGGTCTATTGCAACAGCTTGTGTTTTAATTAACTTCAGAATTATATGCAAAATCCAACTCGTTTCCCTTTTTTCTGTCCATACACCAAGCTCCACCGAATCTGACATCACATGATTGCAGGGCATTGTGCTTTGAGGCTTAGCAGCATGGCATACATATGTTTGTATGAATCTTTTACTAAATGGATGTTTGTTAACATGATCTCTTGAAAGATCATCCTGAATCAAACCAAAACAGAGCTTTCATACTTTGATTCAAGAAGGGAAAAAAAACATCCAGTTATGTTTGCTCAATCATTCACATACCAAAGGATATGTTGCCTTTGTCAGTGCATATTTATCTCGGACAGATTAAAGAAAAATTGAAGTGAGTCAAGTACCTGCAAGGTTTTTCATAATAGTACCACAAGATAGTGTAAATAACAGAAGGTTGGTGTTTCCTTTGATTCCTGAATGACACCTTGATAGATCACACATCAACCCTGCATAAATGTTATACTAAGAGAAAGTTTCATCACATTTGAAATGACAAGACATCATTCAGTTGGCTCTTATGTTTTACAGTAACATGTGATTATTATTCCTATGTGTCATTTTATTATTATTGTAAACAGTAGTCTATCTGCAATCATACACCTTTTTCCAACTAAACGTTCAGCCTCCAATGCATGAAGTGTGTAATTACAGCAGTTACACACATGTCAAGTATAACGCTGTCCACAGGTGGACGCAGGCTTTGGAAGAGAAAGTGCCTCCTCAAGAAAGAGTTCGTCAATTTAACATGAACAGTTTCATCTTGCTATAAATAAGGATTTGACCTGTACTTTAAAGTGTCAATTTGTCAAATATATAAATGTTAAATATGTCAAATATATGAAATATTGCATTTTAAGGTAAACTTAGTTGTGCATGTGAATGTATGAACGTACATATAACATATATAAGCTATGTTAATGCCAGAAGATGGTTTGGAAAACACACCAAGTATAAGCGATGCTGTAAATCTTGGTGATCACATCGAACATTTTGTCATCCATTGATTTCATTTTAAAAATATTTTTGTCTTTTTTTTAAGGTTTGCTCGTTTGTTTAGCTGACACGTTCACAATTATTTTTCATGCTTTGTCCCAACCGCAAAGAATAAGGTGCCACCACACTGAGGTGACAGAAATACTGAAAGAATGAAGTATAGGTTTAGTACAATAAGGGCACGCCATGGGAGATTATTCAAAATAATACTTTGAATTTAAAAAAGACTTAATCAAGCTAAACAACTAATTTTCAATTTACTTACAATATCACATTTACAAATAAGAGCATTTGCATACCATCAATTTCATTGACTGAAACAATTGGAAAAATAAAAGTTTCTTCAGACCAACAAAATATGGGTCATTGTTTTTCTCAAAAGTCGCTGTTCATTCAGTGAAGCAACATCTCAATCTCAGCTCCCAATTCTAATTTTTCAAATTGTGAAACAGCATATCAGAAGTATTTATTTCATACGTAACTAAAGTCTTCTTTTATATTCCTAATCTTTGAAGTAGGATTCATCCGATTCAGTTTAATCCATTTACAGGCAGGGGCTGCTTCAAACAGTATTTCCCCAAAGAGGCAAATACTGCATTTATACTAATTTTTGGCACTATGTCTACATTTAATTTTGGTCTGAGTTGTTTTTGGCTTTGGAAAAATCTCTCTCCAATTTGGATCGTTTTCCGTGTAACGGCAAAGAATACTTTGTAACATTCAGATTTTCTTTTTTTTTTTTTGTCCATACAGGTAAGGCGATATTTCAACACAAATATGTTAGACAGACATTTCATTTGAGCAAAAAGTACCATTGATATGATTTTTTTTTGTTTCGTTTTAAGCATCATTGTATTCCTCTCCAGTCCTCTAAGTGATTGTGGGTATAGTCATAAGTCTCTTTCAAAACGACAAACAGTGATTTCCCATTCATTTACATCAAAGTAGTTTAAAGGCTGGTGATTTCCAGTGACATTCAAAAAAGGAGCAGAAGATGCTGTCACATTGTCACAAAACCAGCCTCTGGCACTCTCTCTTTTGCATGGTCTCATTTATTGGCTTAACGCAGGTGGGGGAAGGGAGGAGGAGAGGAGGGGCGTTGAGAAACGTACAGCAGCTCTTTAAGACACATCTACTTGACTCCAGGTCCTAGACAGTCTTCATGGAGTGCCGGGAGTCTGAGCAGGACAGTTCATGCCCCATCCTCAGTCAGTCATGTGGTGTGGGCTGCTTCGTCCTGCAACCGTAAAGCTTCTTTTCCTGGCTGCATCCAACACTGGATCAAGACGATGCCACGCCATTGACAGTGTTGTTTTCTGTGCTGGCACTGATGGATAGGACTCCAGAGTCTATGGGGGAGGAGACGGTGCAGTCCAATAAAGAGGAGGGAGTTGCCTCTGCAGAGCTTGGATCCATGATGGAGGTCAGAACTGAATCCTGCTCTGGCTGGGCAATGTCTGTCAAAGTGGTTGATTCTGGCGTGGGGGTGGGAACAATGTCTGTGACAGGGAGAATAGTAGGAGAGGGTGTAATGGCATTGACATTATCTAGAGCAGGGGGAGAAGAGAAGTCCTCTAGGGGTATATGGTCTGGGTCAATGGGTGGAGGGGGACTGGGTAAAGGGGAATCAGGGACTGGGGAATGAGCAGATATATCATTAACACAGGGTGTAATAGGGCCTACCTCTGCAGGGTCAGAGTCTACAACAGGAGGTACTTCAGAGTCTTTAGAAGAGGGTGTAGATGTGGTTTCATCTACTATTTCTAAATGGATGGGAATGTCAGAGTGTTCGCCAGTTGGGGGTGGGGGGTCAGTGGAAATGTTGCAGTCTGTCATCAGGGGTGTAGCAGATGTCTGGGGACTTTCATGCATAGGTGGCGGATGGAAGTCTTCCAAAGGGATGTTAGAGTTCTCTTGCGTAGGTAGATCAGATTCCGGGGTGGTACTTTCAACATCGTTATCTAGAGGGTTTGGAGATTCTAATGTGGAAGAAGGCGGGGGTTCAATGATGGGTATGGTGCTGATTAATAAGGAGTTGGGTGCATTTTGAGGGACAGGGGAAGTGCAAGAGCCCGAAGAAGGGGAAGGGGTGGTGGGCAACTCTTTAATTGGAGAAGGACCAGTTTTGTCCTCCTCAGGAGCGGCAGAAGCTGTCAGTGGCTGGGTGGACTCCAGGATGATTGCTGGTGGTTCCTCTGCATTGGCTAAAAGAGGGTCTGTGATGCATTGGGCTTTGTGTAGAGGCGTGGAAGACAACAAATGCTCTGCACTTGCATGTCCGGTACCATCTTTGCCCAGGGCTGTAATGGGTGTGGATGAAACTGAGTGACCGTTGGGGCCTTTGGACTCAGGCTTGCCAGGATGTACCTCCATGAACATAGGAGCAGACACATCTACCACTGACGGAGCGGTCAAATCAATGGCTGAAGAGGCGGTGGAGTCCATCGTTGACACTGCAGTGTTGGCTGCCTCGTGGAGCGGCGTGTCATGCACCCTGGTGTAGTCCCTGCTGCTCTCAGATTGAGCCAGCAAGAGGCGCTGTTCTCCAGGTTTCTTCGGGGGAAGGAGAGGCTGTCGAGTGTAGCTCTCGCCGTCAGCTAGAGTTTCGGGGAGGGGCTGGTAGCGTGTCTCGGGCAGGAGTAGGATGCAGATGATGCAGATGAGGGTGCAGCAGGCAAAGATAATGTGGTGGAGGAAATATCCCTTCTGATTGTGGAGCTCCATGATTGGTGCAGTCAGCATGCCGAAGCCAGCACTGGCCAGCACCAGGCCCAGACCGCCACCCCTAAGAAAATATTGTTGTATGATAGGATTAAGTTATGATGACATTCATATAAAAACCCTTATTAATCCTCCCAACAGACTAATAAAAAGCAACATAAAAGAGGTACATCTTGGGAATGCTTCTGTTGACATTTTATCAAACAGCAGCAGAGAGAGCTGCAGCACCATTAAACGCCCCTCTCTACATGCTGTCACCCTGTCCTCCTGTACTTGCCTAAGTTGGCCACCAGAGACCGCCACTTGAGCACCATCAGCAAACCAACACCCCTTACATAACCCAAGATAAAGAACATCCAGGGCTTTGTCATATATTCTCAGAGGGGCTTGCTAATTTGTACAAGATGTGGATTACATTTGACACTGAACTGTGAAAGTCTGATGATTCCTGAGGTTCAATGATTCAATACCTTCTGTTAACAGAAGGTGGAGCAGCTAATCCATCATAAAGAACTTGTCATGCTATGGAGACAAGCACTGTAATAACTGAGTTAGAAGCTAAGGACAGTTCAATAGACTTATGGAGCACTTCAAATGCCTTCAATAATTATCAACCTAGTTATTTGACAATTTTAAAATGCCGTGTCAGCTGATGATATTGATTATTGATGAGAACAAACAAGATCAAACATTGTCGAGTAATCACCTACATATTCAAAGAAGAAAATGTGACACATAAATACACAGCTGTCTTCTTTCTCTGTAGAATAAAAGCACATTTTCCAAATTTCCTCTTCCCCCTGTATTGTAACAGTCTCAGAGTAACAGTGGGCTTACCTGATCACAGTGGGTGTGATCTCAGCACAGAAGAAGATGCTCAAGTTGCTGACTGCGTGGGAGGAGAACATGCCGATGATGGAGAAGGCAATGGAGAAGTTCTTGTTCAGCGTACCTGAGCTATCTGCAGACAAAGCAGGGGACACACTTATGGCAATTTGCACTCATTAACTTGTGTGATGTGTAAAGAACAAGATCGCTGCACATGCGCTGGTATATAAACTAATGTGTATTTATACAAACCATGCAAACAGACATCAAATACATTTTGAATCTAAGAGATTATATTGAAGCATTCCATATAACAAACATTCCACGACAAACAGACATTAACAGAATGCAAGAATCGGCTTTGTATTTAGAATTTTTATTGACAACTGCATTCCTTATTGTGAAATTTACCATGACTGAATAGAATCCATGTAATTTGCTTAAAGCTGCTGTAAGGCACTTTCAATTTAACTTATCTATTTGCTGATTTTGTCCAGTACATTCTCAGGTAGCTTTTCCTTTTGACAGTCAAGTGTATCTCTCGTCAAAATCTTTGCCTTAGAAAATATAAAATGTCTATTTCTGTGTGCTGATAATCACTTTCTCTGACACCTAACCCACCTTTGCAGTTTTAGGCTTTAATAACTATATGGGAATACCATTATTCTTTATGCTGATGACCTCATTTGCTTTTGTTGCTCATAAGGAGGCATCAATGTGGTTTCAGTCTGTTTTATAACCAGCTAATAACCCTTTAAAGGACCTTTAATTAATAAATGTATTTCTTATCTTCTGTTGAATAACAATAAAGAAATCCTTGTTTAACAATAAAACACCCTAATTTAAAGTAAGGGTTTTTTAGCTGGTCATGAAACAGACTGACATAATCTCTATTTAGTATTTAGTCTATTTTTTATTATTAAGTGATAACCTTTGTTAAAATATTCCACAGAAAAATCTCAAAGTTATTGACACGCTTGACTGTTAAATGGCTTAAAAGACAGCAGGATGAGATTATTTTTTTATCAGAGAGCACTAACTGACACATATGGAGGACAAATTACCCATGAGTTTAGAGGTACAACTGGGTCCACAACATGCAACACTAATGCAAACTTTTTTCCTTAGACTGAGTTGCTCACAGAATGTAACAGGATAGTAAAGGGGTTTGTTCTATTCATTCATGGTCAGTATGTATTTTTTGATAGCCGTCCTTTCAAAATTAGGCTTTCTTGAGTATCTTACTGAATCTCCCAGAAAATAAGTCAGGAAGAAAATACTCAAGTTTAGACACATTTGAAGTGGGAAACCCTTTTGAGAAGAAAAATATTTAGATGCTGCATTCCACCCCTAGTTTACAAAAGTACTGAAATGCAATTAGGCATTTGGTTTCCTATTATCTTTTGGGGCTTTTCTTTGTTTCTGTAGGCGTCTGCATTACACATTCATAATATCAGTAAAAAATCCACTTCAAATAAATAAATCCACTTTACATATATAATCTGTCCCTTCAAAGGATGCATAAAGACTGTGTGATTATTCCTGAAGCTGGATAACATAAGGCTGGTTTTGATAGAATTTCAGAATGTTCAACTCAAAACTAAATTAAAACTATGAATTTAGTTGGTGCAAATAAACATTGGTCAAATAAAATTGTATGGTCTTCCAGAACAAATGTGTCAGTTAAATGTGTAAGACATGCTTCAGAATGCAAAGGATCAGCAGATAATGCTCTAATAGGTTCTTACCTTCTGCGGTGGGATTAGTAAGGACAGAATAAAGACATTGATGAACAGAGGAGAAGTGAAAAGGAAGGATGGTTCTGAGATTCACAACTCTACAACAAAAGACTAACCCTCTTCAACACAAAGGTGATAAATAAGTGAATAGAGAGACATATTTACATCGAGCACTTCATTATGTGTCTCTGCAGGGCTTGTGTACTCCTAATGAAATACTGTGAGATGCCTGTATGCTGCTCATTTCCTCAAACCTCATCAAGATAGTGCAACATCCAAGACCATTCAATTCCTACTGAATGATTGTGAAGCTGATAGAGGTGATTGAGTGACTCTGCTTGTGATTGATTGGTTTATCTATCCAATTTAAAAATAATACTGAAGTAGAAAATAAATATATCCTACCGATATTCAGATGGCCACTGTACTTCCCGAGCACTAGAGGAGAATAAACAGGAGAAAGATTAGAGGGGAACACGACACAGTAAAATCTTAACAATCACACAAACAGTAAACATTAGAAACAAAAACAAGAACACATGTTGAGCAAATCCTGTCATCGCTCCTTTAGCTGGTAACATGAAACATAAGCAAAACTCTCACGTGTTGACCCAGGTTAAACATTAAGTCCCCCTCATTTGTAACTGAATAAACTGACTTGTGTACAGTTTTGATCATCTGGAGCACTTTCTGGTAAACATTGACTAAAACAGCAGTTTGTAATCATGTCTGACTTCTCCATTACAAACCACTAAAGCCAGCATAGCCCTCATGACACTCACTAACATTTACAGCATGTGTGTAGGAGACAGAAACTGGACTGCTGACAGTCAAGATGTCTCATATGGAGATGGCTTGAGCTGTTTCTAAAAACTAAAGCATCTATTCTGAGGATCTGTTATGTAGTTCTATTAAAAAACACATCTGGGTAATGAGTATTTTTTTTATCAATAATTTGTCTCAGATAAAGAAGATAGTAGAAATCAATATAAATTACAAAGATTACTTTCTGATTCTTTAACTAGAACAAACTTTGGTTGTTTACAAATCATTTGAACCCTATATTTAATTGAAAATAATGCAAAGACAACATATAAAATTTTGCAACTGCAGAACATTTTAGTAAATTTGATGCCAGCAACAGGTTTCAATAAAATTGGGACAGGGACGAAATAGCACTAAAAAAGTTGTGCAATATTAACCCAGACAAACATCTCCCAACCAATGAAAACACATGTGACTGGGGATAAAAAAAAAGGGCCTTTCAGAGAGGCAGAGTCTCTCAGAAGTAAAGATTGGGAAGTGGTTTATCGCTTCACGACACACTGTATGAGCAGGCAGTTCAACATTTTCAGAATGTTTCTAAGCATAAAATTGCAAAGAATTTGGGGAGTGCATAACATCATTAAAACATTCAGAAATTTCTGCACAATAGGGACAAGACCAAAAGCCAATACTGGGTGACATAATAGTCAGTCCCTCAAGCAGTATTGCATTAAAAACATAGCTCTGTAGTGGAAATCACTGCATGGGCTAAAGTTACTTCCATCCACTTTGGATATTTCAACATGACAATGCCAAGCCACATTTTGCGTGTATTACAACAGCATGGCTCTGTAGTAGGAGAGTCCAGGTGTTCAACTGGCCTTCCTGCAATCCCTACATGTCACCCATTGCAATCATTAGGCGTATCATGAAACGAAAGATACAGCCAACAGAACGATAAAGTGTTGAGCCGCTTAAATGTACGTCATCCAGGGGAGCATTCACTTCTCAAACTTTAGCTTTACTAAAACTGTGGAACCTGCAATAAAAACAGTTTCTTGTGGCTGAAAAATTATTTGACACAGAAGGCTGAATGAAGCTGTTTTTTAACAAATGATAATTAAACTTTTTGGTGACTATTTCCTGCCATGAATTGGATAACAATGGAGCTCTATGGCATTGAGTAAAAATGTAGGCTATATGAAAAGGATCTATACACACAAACCAATAAAAAACATGACTATAGTATCTTTCATGTATAATCCAACATGTGTTCTTCATATAGTAGGCTACTCACAGTTGAGCAGTCCCAGCTGCAGCAGAGATGCTAGTGCTGTGATGATCATAAACATGAGGAGTCCACCTCGCCGGCCCATCAGGCCCACTGCTGGGCACAGCGCCATGCAGGATGCCACTGCGATACCCGCCATGGTGTAATAGTCTGCATAGAAGTTATGAAACATGTTGGTCTCCTGAACCTCCGGGTCCCTCATGCTGCGGGCGAAGCAGTGGTGGATCCCGTAGCCCGTTAGCCTATGTAAATAGAGGGCAAAATTATCACTGACATACTGTGGCTTTGACAGGAGCATAGTCATAGTTAAAACAAAAAGCAGTATGAGTAAATGGTGAAACAAAAAAAAGATGGAGAGGATAAATAGTGGACACAGATGGAAAACAAAGAAGAAAACAGAAAACTAGGATACATAGGAAGGGGGAAAATGGAAAGATAATTTAATCTCCTTTTATTTCTCTCTTATCTTCACCTCTGCACAGTAAACACTGACTTACTGAAACACAAGCACACACCCGAAATGCACACAACAACAAAAAAAGCAGGCAAACACTCACACCCTCTCCCCTGGTTGTCTAATGTTTCATAAGGACACAGCTCATGCAAAATTCATGCTAACTGAGGGAGTCAGGGACACAGAGAAGCAGAGTAAAAGCTAGGTCTGGAGGAGAGGTCTCAGCCGGAGAGAGGAGAGAACAGATCCCTCCTGAGATGAAAAGAGAGAGAGCGGGGAAAATATGGAAGGGCAAAAGTGTTGAGGGCTGCTGATCAATGCAGGTTAACAGTGGCATCTTGACTGCACAAAATGGCGTGTCTGACTGGCACTGCCTCGCCCTACACACACATACAAGCACACGCACGCATTTTCCTTTTTCCTTTCTGGGTTTTCAGATCCTCCCACACACAGAAACAGATTTATAACTGTCCAAACGGTTAAGTAGTAACAGGTCAGACAAACACTCACGAGTTCACACAGAGCACCACAATATTCTTCCACAGGTTCCTTGTCCCAACCATTTTCACAATGCACGTCTTTTTGGGTTTCTTTTGCAGAGCTTTCTGCAGTTCTGGAAAGAAAGAAACAAGTTTATGTTAGAGTTTGACGTTGGAGACAGAGTTTGATATTTGAGTGTTAAAGTTATCTAACATTGTTTCATTCCTTGATGATGTTTGTGTGCAATCCTTGTGTTTTTTTGATCTCTTGCCAACACAGTTCATGTTTCAATCTAAGTCATTGTGACTGCTATGTTATACAGCTCACGCCTTTGTCTTCTTTTTTTCTGACCAACGTTTCATTTCTTTTAGACAAGAACTAATCATCAAGTATCCTGTCAGTAACAATACATTCAGCAGCACCAGCTACCGTGGCAAGAAAAACAACAGAACATCATAAAATATCAAACTGCAAATATATACATGCCCAGTAACCCCAGACATACCCCTTCACCATCTCTACATTTTAAAAAACCAGCAGGTAGCTCCTAACAGTGCCTTTCAAATCGAACCGAGAAATTTTAATCAATCAACACTCTCAGGAGTTCCACAGATAACATCAACAGCAATGAGGTAATCCAACAAGGGATGCATTATATTGGATTTTTGCTGACAAGCAATTATGGCAATATTTTCAAACTCATTTTGGCTGATACCAATCTGAGTACCAACATTAGTGTGGTGGAAGATGATGGCTTACACCACGCTAAAAGGCCGGTTATTAAGAGCAATGATATCTATGATGTATTTGTTAAGCTCCTTTACCTTTGGGCGGTCTCTGCTGTATTTCTTAGCTTTGTCAAAAAACTTTAGTAGATGCCTGCTGACTTTTCACTGGCGCTTTTTCTTTCTTTATTTTGTTGCTTCAGGATGACCGTTCTTGAGATACTCAATTCAATTGTTAGTGCTAAAGGAGTATTGCTCTGCTGCTCCTCCCATCATTTGTACTTCAAAAGCATTACAGATAGATGTTTTGTTGACTGTGTCTTTTATCTGCCAAAACCGATATTGTGCCAATTATATCATGTATTTTTAAATCCAACACAATTTATTTTATTTTAAAGCTCCTGTGAGTAGTTTTTGAATGGTTGTGATACAGAATAAAATTGAGACTAATGCCTCTTTATCACTTCACACGCACAGAGGTCCATCAGCAGAATAATTATATTTCTACACTGGCTGCGTTTACATGAGACTTTCAATTCCTCTTTAATTTAGAATAAAAATAAAAATCCTCTTTAAAAAGATTAAAAATGACCTCGTAAACACCTGATTCCAAATGAAAATGACCATTCTGAAGTAAACTTAAAGGTGACATATCATGCAAAATCGACTTTTTAATGGTTTTCTACCTGAAATATGTTTCCCTGGCATGTCTACAAACCCCCCCGAAAATGAAAAAAATACATTCTGCCCCAGTTTTGATTTCTACAGCTTTCTTTAAATGTGTGCTGAAACGAGCCGTTTCAGACTTCCGGGTTTTTGTTGTGTCACAACAATATCCTGTGTGTAACAGAGTCAGAGCTCGGAGCTTAATCAGCCCAAAGACTGTATAAAATACAATCAACCCCTCCTCCATTTTTCATTACCTGCACAAATGTGTGCTAACAAGGAGCTTAGGAGGGAGGCATGCTAGTTGCATGCTTTTCATGGAAAAGTGCTAGCGCTAGTTAGCATAGCCACATAGCTACATGTTCGTAGCTGTGTACCAAGACACACGTCGACATACTGACAAATAAAACAACAAAACACACTAAATCTGTGACCAATTCAGAAAGGTACTGCTACCTTTCTGGCAGAGGTCGGTTTTACTCCCCATGTCTGCAGATTTGAAGATCTAGTGGGTGATTTTTATCTTTCATGGAAAAGTGCTAGCGCTAGTTAGCATAGCCACATAGCTACATGTTAGTAGCTGTAGCTGTGTACCAAGACACACATCGACATACTGACAAATAAAACAACAAGAAACACTAAATCTGTGACCAATCGTTCAGAAAGGTCCTGATGCAGGCGTCTCTCTGTCAGGATCAGATTCTGGATCAGATTCAGAGGGTTGAAGTAACGTGATCTCTGAGCAGCCATGTATATTCAGCCAACATGTAAACATTAGATCAACGTGCTGGAGAGCCGAGGGCACATCCACTTCCTGAGGGGGCGTGGTCAGAGAGAAAACAGACTGTTCTGAGCAGGGCTAAAGAAGAGGGTTCAGGCATGCCAAGATCTGATTTCAAAGTGTTTTTTTTGAGCATAAACTTTAAAGACATGTTTTGGGGACATCTTATACCAATATATTTTGATGAAAAAGAGCGGAATATGTCACCTTTAAATCCAAAGTAAGTGGCTGGTTTATTCTGTTTTTAAATGCAAATTGAATAATTCCTCGATCATGTATACGTTCATTCCACCTTAAATTAATTCCGGTGGTTCTGCGCATGCTCGTTCCCTTGTCCACTTCGGGGTTGGTGTCAGAGAGTAATCAACAGCATGCTTCAGAGGAAGCTTTTTTATACATTTTCCTACATAAAATTCCCAATGAGTAATAATATTTGACTGTACAAAGAAACTAAGATGAATCTTGTGTTAATTTAAGAACAACACAGATTTCACATGTGCAGGAAAAAATCTGCAAAAAAGTTTGAGTTGTACCAATTTGTCCACAGGGGGTGCCAAAATCAACAGCACAAAAGTTTCTCAGAGGAGCTTCAACTTAAACCTGAAAAAAAGGCACCTTTTCAATCTTCTATGAATGTCAGAAACTATGATGCATGTTTGGTTGAAGAGAGGCTTTTTAAAATATCTACTGAGTTTTCTAGTTTAACAACTGAGGTACAAAATAAAACAAACAATTCAAAATTAAGGTAAAAAATGCAGCCTATAAAGCTGCATGAAGTTCAGTTTGTATTTATATCTGTGTATATCATGCCAGATATGCCAACATACAGTACCTCAATAAGTCAATATGAGCCTGATAATTAGATAGAGTTTTCAGATCAAATAAAAGTTAGGCAATAAGATTCTTCAGAAAGTCAAACAAGGTCAGCCTTGCTTTGTTGCACCCACAGAAAACTCCACGTGTATTTTTAATGTGCTCGTTTCATCCCACGTCACCTGTCTCCCTCAGCTTTGTCTGACAGGTACGACAGCAGAGGAACAGGAACACTTCCTGCGAGGGCAACACGCCCCTGAGCCGTCGATGATATGTGACATAGCACACTGGGGATGTTTTGGTATCAGAGCGCGTGTTTCCACGGAAACACACCTTCGCTTTGTGGTACTGCATGTTCGTGTTGACTCAGGCATGTGACGGCATTCCACACACCACCGCCTCAAGGTTATCTCCAGCTGTAATGCTGAGGTTTTTCCAGTGATCCTACAAACCTCTGAGTAAGACTGAGATCTGTTGTATGCAAATCACTGCGCTCACTTTCCAAAGACATCCTAATCGCTGGTTACACATGCGTCTATCATGTCTTTGTGCTTTAAAAGCTTCTCAGCACAACCTATAAGTACATTGTGTGCCCAACATATGAATTAGAGCTGAGCTGTGTAAAGCAGGAAATATTTCTGTGTGTGGGTCAGGGACAGGCAGTTACTATAAAACAAAAGAGGGTAATAAATGTCACTGTGCTTTTCTCAATGCTGCATCAGCACACACTTTCAGAGTATTAAAAGAGTGCATCTAATTTCACACAGAGCAGTTCCTCTTTGAGCACACTGACACTATTTTCTAAATGTATTGACAATCAAGGTAAGCACTGTACGGACAAAAATGTTCAAAGCTTGACTGAGTAAACAGCACTGGTAGATTTTAATTCAAATTCAATCTGCTGTGACGTTAATAACAACACTTTTTCTTTCACCTTAGCCTCTATCCATGTTCTCAGTGCAGACACTAGCATTTAACCCAGGGTCAAAGATCAAGTGCCTGACCTGCCTAAATCTGCAATCATGTCAGCTCATGTCCACCAACCCAGGCTATAATAAAATAAGGAAAGTCATGCAGTGTCTTAATGTAATGTTCAACACCCACTGCTACCTCTGAGTAGTCTGTTTCTATGGTAACCAGACAGGAAACTGATATAACCTTGTCAATCTTACCTTTTTTTTCTTTTATTTTGAACGAATAGCTTATCAGATACTACAAGGCAACCAACAAAAAGGATCTGATAATGGCTTTGCAGCAAATTTATAAAGAAACACTTTCTATTTGAAGTATGTAAGTAATCAAAACACAGCTGTTATAAAATCACGATGTCAGCCTTTTACAGCTGATTACTGTGAAATGAGTGTCAGTCTTTTAGATACCTGTGAGGATATTGTCGGCGTCAAGCTCCATGTTCACTCGGTTTTTCTGTGCGATGTGTCCCATGATCCACTTGGAGCGGCAGTACTGCT
Organism: Notolabrus celidotus; assembly: GCF_009762535.1. NCBI lineage: Eukaryota > Metazoa > Chordata > Actinopteri > Labriformes > Labridae > Notolabrus > Notolabrus celidotus. The sequence goes on along the minus strand of NC_048286.1, from coordinate 15,715,949 downwards.
GAGTGGCCAGTAGCCATCGCAGTGACTCTGGGAAGATCCTGAGTATAAGACAGGGGATGTCCTTGTTAATAAGACAATAAATTAAGTGAGCCTTCTCAACACATCTTTCAAAGTTATCTTCTGGGGCTTTTCCATTTTTTTATTGGATATGACAGCTAAGGGGGGGGGGGGGGGGGGGGGGGGGGGGCAGGAAATATGGGGAGGAGAGAGTGAGGGAACATGTGCAGTAAAGGGTCAAGGCTGGGACCTACAAAGAGGGCTGAAGCCTCCGCACATTAAACACGTTTTTAGTGCTATGACAAACCCCTTTCAACACATTATAAATTAAATGCATCAAAACCCCTTTGTTGAACTATGATTATACAGTAATGCAGTGTTTTCAACCTTCTCACAAACACTTAAATGGCATTTACAAGTGGCATGGTCACAAATCAGCCTAACCAGATGTATTACAGGGAACAAATAAACATGACTGTGAGACATTTCTGTCCCTGCTTTCATTTGTTACACTCCATTATCTGACAGTTGCATTGCATGATGTAGCACAGATTCCCCTGAGCAGTGAGGTTTCTCCTTACTGGAATATATTTATTGTAAAAAGTCAGCGAAAAAAAAAACCCCACAACATTTGCCACAGCTGGTTAATTTTCTTTGGAACAGATGTACCAGAGAATTTATGATCTTGCTGATACAGTTTTAAGTTGTTTCCCAAAAATCAGCAAGTAAAGATCACCTGCAGTGTTGAAGTCTTCAGGTCTACCAGCTGTATTTCTACATAAAGCCACCTTACATTTTCAGTTTGTGCCCATTATCACTGTCTGGCTGCAAAAAGAAAATCATCATGGTTCCACTCTGTAGGATTTCCCAGAATCCTCTCGTAAAGGTTGATCAACCTGTTGCGGTTGTTTATCTATGCAATTTACATTATTGACCGGCTCAATTTTTCTTAACTAATGATAGGGCCTGTGTCCACTAACAGCTTTTTTTTGCTCCAGGACAAAACTAGTGTCAGCTGTTTGTTGATGCTGCACTCACAGTACTCTCAGTTGAAACTAGTTTAACTTTCACTTTCTATCAACTTTGCAAAGTTGATAGGAAGGAGAACCTAACCACACTCATTTGATCAAGGTTACAATTTCCAGGTGTAGAGCTGGAATTTACTGGAATTTAAATTGTTTGTACATTTGCTTTGTGAAATCTACCGAATTACAGCAAATATGAAGCATACAGAGCAATTTAGAAAATACTTAATGGTCACTACTAAGGGAAGCAGAGGTGCTGTGGAACAACTTTTATAACCTAATAACAGTAATGAGGTGAGGAGCACTTTTTAATTGAGGTTTTGGATGCTGTTAGTGCAATTACTGTTAGTGGACACAGGCCTACATGGCATTAACTTCGTGCTCTCCAGTTCGATGTTGCTGTTCTTTGTTTTGTTTTGTCTTTCATCCTGCAACGCTTTGATCCCATAGTAATCAGACAACTAACTGTGACATGTGCCTTCCTCACGCAGCCATATTACTTCTGAGTGATGAAGGACACACATTATGTTTCACTCATCTGTTAGAGTGATTACACTGATCTATGTCTCAGGTTTCTAACCTTTGCACCGTTGAATTATGGGAAGCCCCATCAATCCCCCATCAGTCCTCCTTTCTTTGTGTCCCTCACTGATTGAAGTGCATTGTATTGATGTTTGGTCAGATTAGTGCCTCATGGCAGTTTTTACGGTTTCTCCCATGTTTTAATGGTGAACTATAAAAGAGAATTTGACTCTCCTGATTGGATTTTCTTCTGCTGGTTTTGTACATATTAGTACTACTGTGGACATTGTGCATTACAGGAGGATAAATGTAGGTTAGATCACTAGTATTTATCACTCAAGCTTCAGCAAAACGAACTGCAGTTACAGCAGAGGTCACTGCAAGTGTGTTAATGAAAAGACATTACATTTAATTCAGCCGGGAATTCATGGCTGAAAATTGTCCTTGGAGCTCAGGCATTCTCCACTTCTCTGCTTAAACTGAATAAATCTGCAAAAGCTCCTTTGGTTTAAAAGGTTTTATTACACTTCATCCACACTGGTAACTTAGAATCTAACACATGCTGAATTTGAGTGCAGATGGTGCCACATATTTATGCGGTACAAGAGTATCATGTAGAATTTTAAGTGGAAAACACCTTTTAAACTGCAGCAGAAGAATAACAGTAAAAGATGTGTGGGTGTCAGAGTGCAGCAGATGCTCGGGTCCTTGTCTTACCAGATGTAGGACAGCATCAGCAGAAGGGGGCAGATGATGACAGCTTGGAGAACCTGCCAGTCCCGACAGAGGTAAGCCACCACAGGCATTAACAGCTGACCACCTAACACCACAAAATTTGCCACCATGGTCATGGAGAAACGCCATCCTGGCAGGCACAGCTCGATCCCTGGCAGGCAGAGAAGTGAGGGGGAGAGAAAGAAAGATAAAGTTTTATTTCTATGTTTTTTGCGAGAGTTAAATGCACACTATGGCATGATGAAAAAGGCACAAGATATTTCCATTATGTCCTTTTAATATGACAACAAGCAGGTTGCACTGTGTAAAGAATTTATAAGAAGGGACAGTAAGTATTAATAAATTCCAAGGTGGAGATGAAATAACCTAACTCATATCTACCTGTTATATATTTTTAAAAAGCAACAGATAATATGGAACATTTTGGTCATATCTGACACAACAAAATTATAAATGTTATGCAAATAATACCACACTCTAGCAAATCAAAATTAACTCGATTAACAAACCAGATTTTTTTTTTCCCACAAACGTCACCAATATTGTTAAATCTGAAATTAACACATACATCTCTGGATGCGTATTAAAAAGCAAAGTAATATATTGTAGATTTTTTCTATACATTTGAACACAACAAGGGATCCAAGCCTAATTTTGTCCATATTTAAAAACAAGTAAAGCAGACAGGCCAGATCATGGATCCTGACAATGACTTTGATCTCAATAAAGAGATTTTTCACTATATTAGGTTTACAAACTCAATGTGGATATAATTCCTAGCCACTGTGCACTAGAACTACTACAGTATTAATACTGTGACTTTAAATAGAGAACAAAAATTGACAGTAGTTACACTTGTTTAAAGCTCCCGTAAGAAACATTCAGTTTGGGTACATTTTGAAGCCCCCTGTGGCCAAAATGGTACCTTAATCTCTTAGCTTATTTTGACCTGTACATGTCCAAGTAGTCACCAAGTTATCACTAATCAAGAGTCTATGCAATGAAAATGTGTGTTTTGGCAGCATGCAGTTGTTCAATTTTTTTGACACCTACCCCCTGCAGCAGTTTCAGTCATTAAAAATAACTAAACATAAAATGATCTTTATGCTGATGGCGTTGATTAATGTTGTAGGTCATAAAGAGGCATTAGTATTTATTTCAGTCAGTTTCAGAACCAGTTAAAAACTCCTCACATGAGCTTTAACTAATCCTGCATTGGGGCAAATGACAGTCTATTCAAAACTTACAGGAAATATGTGTCAATTATTGCTTGAATAAATGATACAATTAACCAATTGTAAACCTGTCAACTATTTTGATGGAACATCACTTTAAAGTAGCATGTGCTGCACCAGTTGAGTGACGGCCCTCCCCTGGACACTTCTATTTAATTCATTTAAATTTAAGACGGCTGTTTGAACAAAGGAAATAATTTCTAGACCTCACCTTACGCTCTGGGACTTTAGGATAAAAATAATTTACATAATTCCTCCATTTAATACGCTACACCATCAATCTCTAACCAGAAGAGCATCAATAAGCCCTTGCATTGAAACAAATAGGTCATCAGTTATCGTGCAGGGCAGAGTTTGTGACATTAAATAAAGGCAATAAATCAGCATGTACAGTTGTTGTTCCAAAACAGTTGACAGACCAAGACAGTAGGCTGCTGTGAGAGTGAACTAACTAGAAAGAGGTTCCTTGTACTCAATTCCCCTCTATCAGAATGGCACTGATTCATTCAGCCAGCCATTAGCATGCACACCACACTGGCAGCCAGTGACCACAGACAGTCCAGCCCTTTAGTTACTGCAGAGTAGAGCATGGCTTCACATCAAGCCCATAGAAAGTGCCGGGTACTGTAATACCTCTATTCTCAAACTGCACCAATCTTTTGTCCTGCTTCATTCACTCCTTTTTGTTATACATAATTTTTTTTTCTCTAGTGGGTCTTTTGCTGGCCGGGAATGTGAACAGTCTCCAGATGGGCCTTTCAAGGTGACAAGGCCAGCATAATACAGTGGGTGTCGGCGGCCCCGCTTCATTCCAGTGGAAAAGACCGGAATTTCAATTAGGACTTGCCCCCTTCTGAGGACATGACTAATGCTCTCTGTTCACAGACACTATCGCAGCTGGAATGACAAAGCCAATGAGCTGAGAGCAGGGCGATGGGTGCAAGACCTGCTGAGTTTGAACCAACTAACCTCGGGACCCCTTCTCTGAGCGCTGCTGGGAGAAAAGTAACGGTTCACTGCTTATGGACCACATGGGATTTGAATTCTTCGGTTGTGTGTAAGGCGTCATGTGCACTGAACAGGCCACCAGATTGTGACGGGAAAAGTACATCCTGTGGTGAGCTATAGAAACGTACTCACAAGCACAGACATGACAAGCAGTATTATCTATGAATTATAGAAAGTAAGAGTGAAGATATAACAAATAAGGCACTTGTTCTGTAGACAGAGCTACAGACTGAGGAACAAAGTTTTTGGAAAGGAACGGAGGCCCTGAGCTCCTTATTCTGGCTGACCCTAATCCTCCACAAACCCATTAGATCAGCATTCCCGCAATGCTCTGCTGCACCCTCTGTTCTACTGACATAAATAATCTGATGTCACCCACAATAAACTCGCCAAAGATGCTAACAAAGGCCTCAGGGGTGACAAAACAATCAGGGATTTTCAATTTACTAAAAACAAAAACAGCCACATTGAAATGCATTAGGACATCAACAGTACACAATGGAAGTGGAAATGACATTATCAATTATCAAGCCAATAGCCAATTAATAATAACGATAATCCCTAAAGAAGCTTTGGCTGTTTTGCTGACTTTGGCAAAACAAGAATATGAATCACACGCTCTGCTACATGCTGAAGTAGTTCACTAGCCTTCTGTCAAGTACACAGCTCAGTCAAGGAGGCCCATTGTTTTACAAGTGAAAGAGATTGGTTGACCACTAAAGGCACTCAGTGCAGCCACTCCCTGTACCCACAGGGTAATGTCATGACCTTTCACTGGTCACATGAGGTCTGTATGGCTCCATGCCATGATTTTACTGCCTAATCCAGGCCACTCAATCCGGTAAGGACTCTGCAGCCTTTCCTAATACTGAAAGATAACAGACGTTTGTTTGCTATGATTAATGTTGTTCACAACCATCTGAAGTTCACTCCAAGTCTGGATTTTCACAGATGGGAGGCTAAGTGGGGCTGTACTGTTCTTAGGGAGCCTATTTTAACATCTGGCCAGGGACTGCAGATGGATACAAGCCTTTTGGCTAACTCTGGCATAATTACAGAAATGTTGATTATTATGCACTGTTCCTGTAAAATATGAATAAATAAATAAATAGAAACTGCAGTGTCATCCCTCAGCTGTGATTTCTCTTCCTGCATGTCTTACTTTCAGTACTGCAAATTTCAAAGCCTCAGTGTCAATGACCTCTGTCTTATTACCTATGTCACAATTAAAACAGGTCAGTAGTTGTGCTTGTGAGCAGCTGTCTTCCTTCTGTAGGAGAAACAACCAACCAGCATAATTATCTGAGTGGGATTACAAAAGGCTGGCTACATAGCCTTGTGTAAACATCAGGGATACAAAAAAATCGCTGAGAAAAATGCAACATGAATGAGACTGACTCAACTCTTAGGAACTCTGAAATGAGCTTACTTGCATTCTTCTACTGCTGCTCTGAAAAACTTGGAAGCTTCTACAGTATTAATCTTAGCAGCAGCTTCCATGAATGCAGTAGACTAACACATTTTTATAAGCTGACTGTCTAATGCCATATTTTTAAAGAAAAGCATTACTCACTTATTAGCTGTTTAATAATTTTACAAGAGAAAATAAGAAAACCAGAGGTTTGCATTACATTAATGTAAGCTACTGCATGGTGATAGCTTGCTTATGAGGTTGGCTGTGGTAGGGAATAAGCTTGCAAATAAGCTACATGATAGAAGGACAAAATCTTTAGACATTTACGTTGGCTAAGATATTTGTCTTTACTATGATTTCATTCAAGAGTATCAAACAGTTAAATTCAGATTGGAAGTGGTTGAGTGTTATTGATAGCTAGTGTCTGATGTTAAAATTCGGCTTAATTTGTAATTCCTTTAAGTTAGCTAACCAATGGGTCTGTTAGCTAGGAATTTAAGCCCTATCATTCAAAGTATGTACCATATGACCTTTAATCAGTATATCACATACACCTTCAGTTTCTGTAGCCCTGTACCCTAGCATGAAGCTTATCTATGTAACCTGACAGGCACCTCCTTAAAAATGTAAGTGTGCATCATAACAAAGCAGACCACAAGCCCTGTGATTGGTCCGCTTGGAAGCATTATATTTCCTGCATTCACACTTTACCGGTATCACCCATAGACTGTATATATAATGGATGTAGTATCCATGATGTCACCCGTCTGTTCCTGAGCGCTGTTTTGAAGCTAATCGACGGCGGCAGCCATATTGGAAATGCAGAATTCAACCAGGCATAGTGTGACATAAAGAGGCAGAGTTTGAGCCTCCTAGCCAACAGCTATGTGTTCCCGCCAGGGAGTCAAGTCAGTCATGTCCTTATTTGGGCAAAAACTCATAATCTTAATATCTTCCGAACCGTCACGCTAGAAAAAAATTCACCCCCCTACAGTGTGTGCCGATAGAGAAATTAGTTACATAGAGTCAAGCCGTTTTGTGAACCAGGCTGTAAACATGTTTATTAGCGCTGCAAAGATCGTCTTTTTTGAATTGGTGTCTATGTGGTTCAAGCGGATTCTCAATGAATTGCAGTTTATAACACTTCCACATGGGCTTCATAGTTTGAGACCAGAGGTTGCCGCTTGGTATCACCCAACATCAGCAGTACATTTAATCTCTGACATTTGATCAATGGGGAAAAAAGACAATATGTCAACTCTCTGAATTTATACATTTTACAAGCTATGAATACAGTAGTACAATATAAGAGTTTGAACTATCCACAATCAGAATGAGCGTAGAAGAAAATGGCCACCATGTCAATATGGTTAATTGTATATGGTACCTTAATAACTGTTCTGGTGAAACTAACCTATTCATTAACATAATGGTGCAACTTCAAAGACATGGTCAAGACGTAGGGGTTCTTGCATTGACCATTCTAAATCCAGGCATGTGTGAAGCTGCTGATGAGGTTTTTGGAGTGTGATTCTCTGAGTGAAAGCCCAGAGCAGCATCGTCAGCAAACAGCACTTTCCTGATAAGAACCCACTGAACCTTGGTCTTTGCCTACAGTAACTGCAGACCAAGGGGGATTTTTGTGCGAAGGAAAATTGCACCCTCAGTCGAACATAGTGACTACATAGGAGAATAAATCAAACAGTGGGGGTTGAGAGCACAGCCCCGTTGAACACACAGCTAATTGAGAAATTCTCTGAGAGAAGGGCACAGTGATCTCCAGGTATCCTTCACATTATAATAGTTCACAGTTACCTGAAGGCACTGGCATAAAATGAGTATGAAGAGACTTCTTCTTATGAAGGTTAAAGGTCTTTGTCAGGTCATGGCACTTTTACTAGTACAGACAAGATCCTCTCTGAATGTAGATCATTGAGATTCTTTACAGGTACATACAAACAAGAACAAACTGCAGTTTATTTACAACGGCCCTACAAATAACTTCCCAGAGCGTTCCGAAGGGAAATTCTTTCTCTTGTCTTTGTTGATACATAGGCTGATTGCGTTAGCACACACATATCCTGAGGTATCCTCTCTACTCCTAAGCACTGAAAGGGGGCTATTGACTGAGAATTAGGTCATATTCATTGATTAGTGCCTTATCTGGAGCTGCAAAGAATGCCAACTAGCACCAACTAGCCTCAGGGACATTCTTTTGATCTGTGTTTGCTTAAACTCTGAGCGATCACACGAATCTCCACACCTCCGGGAGAGTCTTTCACTTTGATAAAATTTGTGTGAGTGGGTTTGTATGTCAAAAGTAAACCAATACTTCCATCTTTCTTATCCCACACACTGGAAGATCAGAATAAGCTGCTGACTTCGTAGGAGTTACTAAAAGGGAACAGAATAACTGGCACACAAAACAATCTTACACAAATATAGTTCTAAGGTTTCCCAACAAAAAAAGAGTCATCAGCCTGACCAAAGAAGAACTGAAACAGCATTAACATCTTTTTTTACAGTAATCAAATGAAAGTGCAAAGGTCTGTCTTGCTGATCTGGCCACTCACTGGACTTCACTCAGGATTTGAGCTATAAGATAGCTTGAGGTTATATCATGCAGTGTCTCTCAGAAAGAACAAAGGTTGAATGTGATTCTCACTCTGGCCAAAGTAGAACACTTCCATTAGGTCATCCTGTCTGCTTTTAAACAAGTAAGAGGTCTTTGAAATCAAAGATAGGGAAAAACAGAGACATTGAGCTCGGTGTGTTAAAGAAGGAAGTCTACAGAGGGACCGTATTTGCAAACTCTGCAGAAAGTTGAACTTTAGCCTTGCTTAGAGGAAAAAAGTCTGCACCTTAACCCATTTATCAGGAGACAGCTAGAGCAGAACAACGGGAAGGATGAGGACGGTCAATTTGTGTGTCATGGAAAACCCTTTTCGCTGGCTGAAAAGCATTTGCTGTCTATACACAGTCCACTGTTAAAGTCCCAATTAGCCTTTTTGTATATTTATAACCATTTTAGAAAATTCATAGCAGTCATGATTAATAAAAGGTTGCCTATGTGAAGTCCATCTGATGGCAGCACAATATCTCTGAAGTAGTGTTAGACAGACCTGATGGCTGTCCTCAAAGAGGCATAGCCATATGGTTGCAAATGAAAAGCTCCTGTTATTAGAGTCCAGTTCTGGCAGGCATTACTCAAGTCAGGCCGGACTGAGCCATATCCGTCAACAGCGTACACACAAACAGTGTGAGAGCAAGACAGGTAAGGAGATGAGGCAGGCTCACAAAGCAAGCTGTCTGTCAGACAGTGGCACAAAGGAAGCCGTTTACACAGACAAATGCTCTGAGCTTCCATCTTTCTGTGCTGCCAGAGATTAATGTGAATGGTACCAAGAGGGCACCACAGAGAGAGAGGATGGACCTCATTACAGGCGATACAGGGACGAGGGAGAGGACCAAAGTAGTCTGGCCTGGCCTTGACTAAGGAATCATACACATCATAGATCCTCCTGTCTGAATAGAGCATTATTACTCAACCGTTGTAAGGAAGGAAGCAGCTAGGGAAAACACGTGACTGTATACGTAAAATCCCCTGCAGGATAGAGAATATGAGAGGATATAAGGATGTAAGAGTTGTGTGTTACTTGCTGACTGCGTATCCCTTGATAAAAGAGGAAATGCCCCAAAATTCCCTTACTCTGCCCTATTTTCTCACTTTTTCACCAGCAGGCATTGCTTAGAAAGGGGAAATAATTGAAGTACTACTAAGAAGTCAATTTAAAGTCACATGTTTAATGTACTGAAAGCATGACCTATCTTTGTGTGGGCTATAAACACACACTGCATGGTGCTCTTTCATTCTATGTACATGTGATTTTTTTGCTCTTACACCACTGCATGCTTTTAAAGAAAAATACGTTCCAACTCATTGGCCTCCTCCTGTTTTAGCATTTAGATTGAAATGAGTTTTATTTGTTTTATCTAATATGTGTTGTTTTGTCGAGCTTTAAAGGTTGTATCAATCTTGATCAGGATAGCTCTTATTCATCACAATTTGCCTGACTTTAGGCTTTAATGCGGTGTTAGAGTAGTTAAACATCTGTAGTATGTCCTCATCAGAGTTTGGTAATACATGTCACATACTGTTTTTAAAACAGATAACAAAATCTTTAATACAGATTGTCCTGAAAAAGAAAAGAGCAGTGTTCTTGACTTCATGTGTTTGCTATGAGACATGTGTTTACCTGTTCACTAGCAATACTCAAGTTTATGTACAGAAGGAGTGACAGTGACAGTCACCATTACTCAACACAGTCAATACAGTCTGAGTGTACTGACATGATACAGGACGAACTGTTTAACCCCTCCGATGTACAAAAGACGGGCCATGTAACAAAAGATTAGGCTCTAAAGTCATATATCTAAAAGTCACTCTTTGTCTGACCTTATCTATTTCATTCTCCTTTCCTTCATCTTCACATCCAGACGTAGTGAGTTTGTATAGCCAGAGACACCAATTATTGACTAAACTTAATCCAAGCTTTTAAGACAACAATACAACTACTACAGTGTCACTTTAAGCCAAGACACAAAAACTCAAAGGAATAACCAAATACCAAATCATGTCAAATAAGGCCAATTTAGCTCAGACACAGCAACATGAATTTAGAAAAAATGGAAATATTGACTCAAAACATTAAATTAGATACATCACCGGATGGATGTTTTGTTCAGAATTTTCACACCAAATGCTCAGCACAGAGTATAACCTGTTTAACCTGAATGGGATTATAAAGTTTTGTACGTAGCAGTAAATGTTGTTTATGACTGGATCACTTTGTGCCATCCCTTTCAGCACAGAACAGTATAGTAACCAAGCCTAGATTAGAACTATGCTACTGCCTTTACTAATATGCTAATACTGGTATATATATATTTGTCAGTTTAAGTCGCATCTTGATGAATGTTAAGGTGTTGATATCAAGAGAAATGTAATCAGAGCTCAAAAAGAAGAGAGGGAAACATCCCTTCATGAAAAATGATTGAATCCCTTTCATCAGGGGTGATTTTGTCAAAAAAAGAACTCGACTATAATGCCCTTTTCTTTTCACCACTACACAAAGACAAGTTATGATCAAGTGTGTCAAAGGTTACTGACAGAGTAATCCAAGAGCTGTTTATGATGCATGACCTGAGACTATGACTGAATCATGTGATGTGTCTGTGCTCTTTCTGCATCACTCTGTCTCTTCCTCTCTATGTTTACTGTATCTGTCTTTAGAGACCGCTCTCTCTCTCTCTCTCTCTCTCTCTCTCTCTCTCTCTCTCTCTCTCTCTCTCTCACACACACCCATGACCTGTACAGGCTTGCCACCTTTGATCCAGACATGGAAAGTGAACTCCACTTAAGATGAGAGTAGAACATTTAGTCTTTTCTCTAAGGTAGCCTAATTATACAGACTTTTCGGTGTAAACATTCTGCTTCTTTGCAACATGGAATTGACACTTTCGGGATCTTAAAGGTGCAAACTGAAAACATTTCGCTTTAGCTATCACAAAACACATACATCGTTACATATAGCTAGAATAGTGATTATTTTTGTTGAAAGAAACATCATATTAACTCATTACTGTTATTTAGATATCCACGTCACATGCTTTTTCACTCTAATAACACTACTTAACTAGATTTTTCATAAATATTTTAAGGGAAAGGGGACACAAATCCCTTATAAAAAACATCTCATTTCAACCCAGTTTGTTGGTGCGTATGCATGATAAGAACCTGTGTAAACAAAGAAAGATAGCTCTGGCCCAGTGCCCCAGAACACAATCTCCTCGCCTCAAGCTGATCAAAAATTCTCAAACAAACCCCCAACGCAGCCTGTTAGCATGACTCAGCAAGCTGCTGTGCCGTGTGTTTGTATGTGAGATGGGTAGGAGGAGCTGAGGGAGAGGGAAATGGAGTGTTTACTGTAGAATTGCAAAAGTGAGCAGCACAATGATGCAGAGCTAGAGGTACTGTGAGCCTTGCCTTTGCTGCCAGGTGCTGTGGTGCTAACAAGGCTATTTCATAGTGATGTGAGAGCTGGGGTATAAATAGCAGCTCTGCATCAGTTAACTTTCTATAGATATGGGCTTTGCTTTACTGCTAGAGTCAATGTACTGTGAATATATGTGGTCGAAAGGTGCATCAGCTTGGCTAAAACATGTAAGGGCTTCATGCTAACATGCACTTGTCTTCCATTTGCTGTGGTGCTGTAAGTGCACCACACATGCACTCAGATTTTTTTTTCTCAATTCCCATTGCTTTTAAAATTCCCCTTAGTCCATATGCTTACTTTTCCTCTTTTTCATTTTTCCAGCCCCTGTTCGTTGTTTTCACACAAGCACTTTTCTCCTTTAGCCTACGTCACACTCACTATGGGAAGCTCAAGTTGTACCACTGTTTGAGGTTGCAAGTCACTTAATTTAAGGTGATCTGGCAAATCATTAACAAATCATAATCATCCCTACTTCCCAGCTCTATCAACAACTTCAATGCAAACACCCAACTAGTTCCTAGCTAGCATTGCTACTAGCTTAAGTATTGTTATTGTCTCGTGGCTACCAGCTAATATGTTAGCTATTTCTAGCTAACATTACCATAGCCAACTTTATGTCTGCAAGAAATTGATGCCTTTAAATTTTATTATGTTTCACTACAAACAATACTATTATCTTAACCCACCCACTAGCTAACACCAATAATATCTTGTGAGTGTCTGAATGCTAACACTAGCTATTGTCTGATTGTAGCTTGTAGATTTTTAAATATGTTGTTTGATTTTTTTTAAAGTATTTTCTTTATTATTATTATTTTTACTTTTTGCCTATAGTAGATAGGACAGCTGAAGAGAGAAAGGAAACATGGGGAGTAGAAAATGGGGAAAGACATGCAGGAAATGTTCGCAGCCGGGAGTCAAACCGGCGACCTCTGCCATGACAACTATCGCCTCTGTATGTGAGGCGCTTAGACCGGTAGGCTACCAGCTCCCCAAATATGTTGTTTGAATCTCAAAGATAGTTTGCTGTCCTTCTAAGTTCTATCTGTGTCTTGTTATAGCTGATGCTACACCATCCAGACGTGGTTAAAATGATAATGAATAACTACGTGGCTTAATCCAGAGATCCCACTAGTACGACACTGTCAACAAAAGACAATAATGACTGCTGTGTGAATACTGTCAATTATATATCTTGACTGGTATTTTGTCCAGAGACCCTAGCACAACAGTGTTGACAAAAGGAAATAATGACTTCTGTGTGAATACAATCAATTATATATCTTGACTGATATTATGTTTCCCCATAATCTGTATCTCTGTGGCAGCATACATGTGTCACATCATTACATGCTTGCCCTTATGGGACCCCATCCTGTTGGTACAAACATCAGAATGCAAATTGCCCTCCATTTATTTATAGAGGCTCGCCCATATCCTGAAAATGCAATGCAATTCCTGATTGACGTCTCCAGTAATGTGGAAACAAACATTGGGTCAGGAAGGTGGTGTCCCCTAATAACTGCATATTCGTATGTACAAGGATGTATGAAATGATCTGTTAAATTAAACGGTAAGAGTGAAATAAGCAAAAAAAATGTGCACGTTAAAATTCTGACAAAGCTAATGACGTTCAGCCTTTAAGATCTATGAACTAAGACTTAATTGCACATGGGTTGATGGGAAAGGAGGGATTAGTGTAATGTCTCCAGTGCAAACACAGGGGAAGCTGGGATTTGGCTCCGACTTCTCTTTGTAAGCACAGTCAAACAAAGCATGCCACAAAGGAGGGTCATGTGGTTTGTAATGTAACATGCAGAAATGTCATATGACTAAAAATGTCAGGGCTGAATATAAGCTTTGGCTGAACTTTCAGCATATAGCCACTTTCCAAATACATTAAGTACCCTAAACAGAATACCCTGAAATAAAATGATTGATTATCTTCAGTAATGTGTTATTGAGCGATTGAGTTCCCCTTCTTGGAGCAGCTCTGGTGGAGTTTTGTCAATACAGAGTGGCTGCAGGGTAAATATCATGTGACAGAGGCCACACATAATCAGAAATAAGGGTGGTAGTATGGCAAAACAAAATCTATACAAATATGCAAAGCTTAAGCAACAGCATTATAAGTCCAGCTAAGGCCTACTCTAGCTGTGTGTACCATGTACTATACAGCAAGCTGCTCGTGTAAAGTACTATGCTTTTTAAAGAACCATAAGGACACCATTGGAATCTTTTTTTAAACTCTATGTGGGGGAAATACTGCTTGTTATGTGCTTGTTTGATAAGGAACTGTTTCAATCAAAACGACCCATTTGACCACAAAGGAAGGGGAACTCCAAACTCTTGTGTTTGTTGTTGATGCAAATGGATCAACATGGGTTTATCTGATAAGACAACAGAATCCTGCATGGTGGTAATGCTGGGATTTTCATATTCAGGGATATTGGATTGGATAGGGCAAAGAATGGTAAGATGAAAAGGAGGGTAAAGGGTTCATGGTAGGGTGGACAAATACATTGACTGAGAAGGGAAACAGGTTGAAAAAGGTTTAACTACTGCAAGACTAATGAGGAAAATCAAGGAAAGAGATATGGAGGGAAAAACTTGGGTCTTTACCTTGAATCACAATAATTAGACACTCTGGACACAAATGTGGTTTATATGAAATGCAGCCCTGTTAAAGACTTGCTCTGCTGCTGAATAAACCATCATATATTGTTTCCTTTTTTTTCCAGATGAGAATGATAAAACACCCCTCAGCTGCTCCAGCATTCAGCCATTAATGAGGCATGTGATTTATGTTTTCTAATGCCTGTTTAATCCCGCAGCAACATTATAGCCATTGTTGATTGCACCGAGGTGCAGCAGAGATCACAGATTTATCTTATCTTTTACTGTGGCTTATACATTAAAATGACACATGTAGAGATGGCAACTGCAGCATCAAGCCTGGGTCATACAATTGTGTAAATGACATCTTAATACTGCACCTATAACTTACTTTTTCAACAAATTATTTGTCATTTTTTCATCTTTTATATTCTATTTGACTTCAAAGCAAAATGTTGACAAAAACAAAAAATAGCGTCTGTATGAGGGAAATGTAAAGGAATATTGACCCCACAAAATTACCCCCACCACCAAGTTGAGAACCACGGATTTATTGAGCCATAAACTGTAGGGCTAATGTGAAAACAAAGGAAGCAGATGTCAAGCTCGTTTAGATTTGATAACACACTATACATACAGTACAAATCGACTCCACCCTTTCAACCCCTCTTTGTCCCACCTTTGTCCCTGGAGCAGACTGAACGCTTCTTCTATTCCGGGAGTGCTGCAAAGCTTTTCAAGGTAAACATTGTGGAGTAAATTAGAATGACAAGGACACTGAGGGCCCCTTCCTTCATCATCTCGCCCTTTGCTCCCTTCCTCTGATCTTCTATTGGCTCTGCACTGGTCAATTATCACAGCCAGGGAGGCTTTTAAAGCATCCATCACTGAGACCACAATCACTAAATGCAGAAATGCAATTATTAAAACACTGTAATAAAAAAAAAACCCTCCCTCCTATTCTTTGCAGCTAAATTCCCCCCAAACTAATTATTCAAACCTTTTTATAGTGGAGAGAGAAGGTCACATTTACAGATAATATTGCTGTCTACATGCACCCTCCTTGCAGTGATAGGTAAAACTGCAGTGAAGACAGGTTACCAAACTACCTCTAACCCCCTTCTACCAGTATCAGGTTATCAATAAGCAGTAACATGGATTAAATAATATCAGGATAAAAAATGCTGCTACACTGAAATGAAAATAAAAGAGTTCATTCCAAGGGTATGGAGGTTCGTAGTTGTTGCTTTAATAAGAATTTATCCCCACAACAGCATTAGGTGAAAGCAATTCAATTACAGATACTCGTGTTTTAACTGACTGCTTCCTCTAGCTAAAGAGAAGAATTAATGTAGAAGAAGCATTTGATTCGGTGTGTCTGATAAAAGTAAGAAAAGCACTGGTGGGAAGATATTAGGGGATTAAAAATGGGTGGGCAAAAGTGTAGCAAAAGCGTAATGACAATGCGTGGGCGTCGTCACATTAATAGATCAAAATAATATTTTCATCACATTTATTTAAAACTCTTATTTTAATATTTATTGGGCATCTTTATTTTGAAGAAAGTTTAGTCATTTAAGGTTGATCCAAATGCAACATGTGTTCCCAAATGGATAACATAGTGTATGTAAGAAATTAGAAAAAATAATATTGACATTTCAGACTCAGACTGAAAAAAAAACATCCTCCTAACAACCTGCAGTGCAAGGAGAGCTGCCAATACTTCCTGAACATTAAAGAACCAACTCCCAGCCAAACCAGTTTGACCACCATGTAAATCCTCAAGCTTCCATCAAACAGGGCTGATTGTTTCTGTAGCAAAATTCAAATGCAGACTGTCTACAAACCCGTAGCAGAGTTAGCTTTCAGAGGCTTCATGTGCTACCTAAAAGGCCCCAAGCTAAATATTTCTGCTTCTTGAAGTGCAACATTCAGCACCAGCACTCAAGACAATACAGGCACAAATATTCAAATACTGTGTCAAAACAAAAGAGTATTCACATGTCTACTGTTAGCTAAACCCCTCCCTACAGAAGCTTTTAACAGCTTACAATAATTGTAGAGCTCACTATGGATTTCTAAACATGCTAAAGTGCATGTCACTTGAGTGAGAGCTTCTTTACTTCATTAGTTAGTTAGTTATCAATTAGTTCGTTTTTCAAAAGTCAAATGTAAGCATGATCAGCTTATTAATTAGCCGACAAACAACAGTGCTAAGCTTCACTCACTAAATAGAAATGCTAAATTATTTCTCCTTCCAGTCCTAGCACTCAACATTTGAGCCATTACTCTTAACAGAGTTATAATGGTGGTTCTTTCTTCTTTTTATTGATTTGGGAAAGTTTTCACTTTTGTTACTCAAGCTAGCTAACTGAAAAGGTGTTGCAACATAACATTAGCTTAAAATTTAGAGCACATCCTCTTGTAAAGCCCTGACTTTTGCCTGAGACATTTTTAGTCTATCTGTATCATATTAGCAGGTTTATAAAAGTACATTTGATTTCTTACAGATCTTACATAATTCATCATTTTAATTTAGTATTATTTAGCTAGCGAACAACAGGTATGAAAAACTAAAGTCAAGCATGTTAAATAAATGTTCATTAGCTAGAAGTCTAAATATTATTATAAAGTAGTTCTGTGAAAAATCTAAGCTTGTTTTCATTGTAGCATCAACAACAAAATGCGGAGAGGGATTAGCAAAAGGTTAATTGGCCTATAGAACACTTATAGCTATGTGATTAAGACTTACTGAGGACGTAGAGCGAGAGGATGATGCCTGCCAGGCAGAAGCCCTCAAAGAAGCGCAAAGTGCTGAACATTGGGACGTTGACAGAAAAGGCCACAGTCAGACCAAACACCAGCATGAACAGCACCGATATGATCAGCACTGGGTGACGGCCAAACCTACATAGTAACACAGAAAAATTATTATTTTAAAAAGGCATTTGATACTGAACAAGATTAAATGGCGTGCAGGGATATTTTTCCAAAATCTTACCAGTCTGCCAGGATCCCAAACACCAAGTATCCAAAGATTGATCCCACCAACAAAGAAAACTTTGCAATGTGAACTTTCCATGCTGAGTCACACACCAGACTCCACTGTAGAGACAAATAAATACAGGTATTAGTTTCAAGAAATGTGTACAGGAAAGAGTTGGCTGGATGTGAGTCTTTTAATCTGTTGACTCGCACTTAGTACCACAAAGTCTGTCAGATGTATGAGTCATGATTACAACTCAAAATACATAATAAAAAAATATGACATACTCAAAGAGAAGGGCTTCCTAGTATTTAGCCTAATATTAACACCAAATGTAAAGTTCTCAGAAAAATAACATTTCCAGACATTAGTATTAGTTTACACCACTATAGTGAAATATGCTTCTATTTATTTTCTTGTTGACTGAAACTCTCCATCTCGGTGGCAGAGGAATTCCTAGAGTTCAAACAATGCAATGTACAGTATGGCTGCTTTCGTGTAAATCAAATTTACCTTGATTTTTTTTCACTTCGCACACAATACACACAGGCTAAGATAAATAGACCCTGTAAACAGCACAACAACAGCAGAGAAGCAAGAGACAAATGTAAACTCTAAGGCAGATGACATCAGGAGTTGCAACTTTTACTATCACTTCCATTAATATTTGATGAAAATAGCAGTAGAGTAGTAGGCCCATTGGGGAAAAGACGATGGATTTTGGGAAGGGGGTGGATGTTAGGGCCTTTTTTGGCACCATATGCCTCCCAGCTGTCTGTGCAGACACAAGCAGCAGGAAGGAGCAGAGTTGGGCGTGGCAGTAAAAGCAGGTGCCTTGTGAATACAAGGCTAATCAACAAGGACCTACTGTGCTTCCTCTGTACTCTAGATATTAGACAATACTGTAACACAAGGGTAGTTCTGGGATACAGATACAGATATAGATACAGATACCAATACAGATACAGGAACCAATTCCAACACCATCGTTACTACTACTAGATGCCTCGTAAATATTATACTGATATGAGAGTCCAATACCAATATACCGTAGATAGTGATAAGGGTTGATTGATTAACAGCCTTGGCCTATTATCAGAGCCAATATTCAACATTTGGCCCATTATCTCTATCAGCGTTTAATTTTACAGATGGCTGATAAAATTAATTAGGAAATACACCACTCTGTCTCCTGTGTGTCTTTCCCCCATAAGTCTGTTTTCCTTCACCACTCTGTCTTACCTAATGTCCTGCCCAAAGCACAATCTGATTGGCTAGATGTTACATGACTATGTGTAAATGCATATCAGTTCCAAATATTGGTTATCAGTCTCATAAAATACTAATAATTGGTATCAATTTTGGCCCTGAAAGACCAATATCAATCCACCCTTAAACAATACCACAAACACTCCCAGTACTGCTAGGTGCCTCAGCTATACTCCAGATATTAAATAATACGGTACACGCTAGGGTTGATCCGACACCAATACCTTTATCAATACCTATATTGGCCAATACCCAAGCATCGGTACTGCAAAGAGAAGTTGGTAACAGAGCATCTTTTAATCTAGCAATGCAATGCTTCTTATTGCACTGCTATTAAAAAAGAGAACATAAATTGAAAAGGCACAAAGTTTGGTTTGTTCTTCCTTTTTTCTGAGGGGCTCTAACCTCTTATAACCTCTGCCATAGTGACCTGCTCAGAATGGAACGCTCCAGGATTACCCAGAGCCGCCCAGCCATCACATGATCCAGGCATGCCACTCATTCACGGTTTCAGTATCGATGTCAGCAGAGAAAGAGACAGAGGCGGGCTAACAAGTTCTTGTTGCGCAATCACTGCACGACCAAAGGTGTTTAAAAAACTGAAGTTGACACACACTGGGACACACTCACACTGCACTGCACAGCTGGATGACAGTGTGTTGACTGTGCAGAGCAGACATCTGTGGTTGACCAAGGACAGACGGCCAATGGTGTTAAATAGCAACATATGAGCATTCTCAAGTCACATGCAAGAGACAAAGCAGTAAGGACTAAGTGCTGCTGAAATGTGAAGCCAAATGGGAAATGCATGGATTTGGATCATTGTGTGTCTGAAAGTCCACATATAATATTAATGAGGTTTCTCTCCAGGCCGACACACTGACCGAGCTCAAACACAGTTATTAATGGACGTCCACATGAGCACAAGTGGGAAAAATATGGAGAGACTTTCAGCCATTGCAGGGCAAAGAAATCCCAGCAAGCATGAGTCCAATTCTCACAGCTTGTCTACTTTGCCCCCTATTCTTTTTGTCACTCGCTCTCTCCTGCTATTGTCTCCGTCTAATGAATATAAGTCAGTGTGAAGAGCTGGGTTGTATGCATGCTAATCTGTTAGCTGACAGAAAATGCAGAACAATGAGGGGCCAAAAGAAAATCAGTTAGAAACCCAAGGGGGACTGTCGACCTCTCTCAAATGGCCAGTCCACAAATGATCGGTCCTCTCGAGCGAGCCTCATTAGCTAGGATGAAGACACTCTCGACCACAGCTGCACATTTCTGCACTTGCTGAACTACAGAGTGGTGGGTGGGTGGAGGGTGAAGGGTGGGGGGAAAGGCGAGGAGGAGGGAGGAATGCTGGATTAAACAATGAAGACAGAGAATGCAAAGAGATGAGAGAAAGCAGAGAATTAATAAGGATGGTAAATAATAATAGGTTGGAGTGAGGGAGGATAAGAGATGCTTAAAAGCAGTTTTAAAGAGAAGGCAAAAAACACACATTGAGAGGCTGCTGCATAGTTACTGCCTAGCAACAGACTTGTGCTGCTTCCAAGTGCAAATTTTAGCATCACTGCCTCACCAAATGATGGAAACTCTAAAATGTGAGGAGGGTGAGTGAGCGCAAATGTAAATCTATACTTCATTTCTATAACAGTTTTGCAGAAGAAAAATAAAGAAAAACGATACACAGGTAGGCAACATTTGGTTTTTTTGCCTAAGGGGCCAACTGAAGGAGGCTTACATGTGTGTGAATGCTTTGAATAACTGTCATACTAGTGTAGCATCTGCACTACACAACCCAGAGACTAACATGTTTGACAAGTTGGCTGATGTCAGTTGTGAGTAAATGAAGGATGATGAAACAACAACCCTTTGTCCAGCATTCTGTTATTCGTTGCCTGTTACAGTTAATAGAACACCACTCCTCCAAGTTGAATTTGGTGGCTAAGTCCTAGAAACAAACTTGAACCATGCATGAGGGTCAGGGACCCCACAAGGTTTGTCCCCTCCCTGTTACAAAACAGCACTTATCAGAAACTAAGCCAGCAGCACACATACACATAAAGAGCCTGGACAGTTTTATCTTTGGGTGGCACAGTCTCTTTCCTTCTAGCTGACGCTGAGAGTGGCAGTCATTGTGTGCTGGGTATCTGCAGTGGGGTCATCGCCTCTCGACAGCTGAGGCGTTTTCAAAGTGTCCCACACTGATCTGAGGTCTGTGGAAGGAGCCGGCCAGCTGGGTAAACAGTACGAAGGGACATAGAGTGGAGAGGCCTCACATGTTCAGCTACAGTATCATCTTTCACATCTATGGGTGTGCAGCCTCCAGCTCAGAGATACTGAGGCTGGGTGTACCCTCCAATGTGTTTCTACGACATATCTCTCTTATCACTTTCACACAATACTCTGCTCTGACATGCTATCACAAACTGTGTAACTGCACAATACATATACTGAAGAAATACTGAAAAAGTACATCAATCATTCCCCAATCATTGGAAAATTATTACTTTTTTATTTTTTAGTGGGCCATTTAGCCTATCTATTCTCATATTTTTATTTTGGTTATTGGGTCTATAAAATGTAATGGTTCATAGTTTCCTAAAACCCAACAAAATATCCGGAATAACATCTTTTTTTAATCAAACTGTTGCTCAAAATTAAAAACGTACTAAATTCTGACAATTGTCCTTTAAAGAAAGACTTCAATTATTAATAAATTCTAAATACCTGTCTATTTTTTGTTAACCAAATTATCAAATCTACCAAGAATTTGAACTTTATTAATCAACTTTAATTTTAATAATGGATTCCATCTTCTCTTTGTAAGGGAGACATCAGCATCCAAAAATAATACATTTAATTATTAATAATGTAATTCTGTCTTCTAAATTTAAAAAAAAATGATGGCGTTGTGGTTTAAGACCAGCTGAAATGCTTTTCTTCTTTGAAGGAGTACAAAAAGAGCAACCCCTGCTTAAGATTGTAAAATGATCATCATACTCTAAATGAATATAATTAATGTACAAGTGTAGAGGTTAATCATTGCCTTGCAGAGGCTCTGGCCATGTGTGCAGATGACCTCGGTCTGAATGGGCTCCGAGTTGGGTGAGGCTGCAGAGAGACTCTATGTGTCTCTGAGTAATGATACATTCTCATTTCTCAGGCTCAGGCCAATTAAGATGGGCCCTGAGGAGAGCTTAGACTCAATTAGGATGGGTCTCCTCATTAACCACTTCGGATCCATCATCACTGTAACCTCTATGAAAACGTCCTCTGTGACACCCGTAGAAAAAGACTTGAAATGTATTCCTGTGCATGAGAAAACCCCGCCACACATTTACATGTTTTTCCGGGTCAGAATGTGTTGGCACAATCCTGACTGAGACACCACCACATGTCATCAGTGTTGGCACTCAGCTCTGCCTTTTAGTGATCGAATGTCACAGATAGCTGAGCCCAGTCATGTGCAGTTATGCCTATGCAATCCAAACACGAGTAGAAATGCCAAGTCATCACATCCTGCTGTAGTGTCACATCCTGGTTACTGAGCTGTGGTTGGGGGGGAGGGCCCTTTGAAGAGTCAGAGACAGATTTTCAAAATGGCACCATTTTGGGGGGTCACTTCATCTTAAATTTTGGCTTCATTTTGGCGTTTGTGTGCCAAAATCTGATTGAATTTCTCCTGACGGTGACCTTGTCAGAATGTAGAGCGTGCAGGTCAGGGAAGACGAGCAACTGCAAAGACACCTACACCAACTGCTCAGGCCTGTCACTGATCTGCAGTGGTGGTAGTGTCAACATGACATTCTCAGTGTGTGCACAAACCACACAAATATTAGAATCTACAGGTTATGGCGCCAGCACATGAGGACAAGAGGAGGAGACGGGGGTCAGCAGGGTTCAGAATAAAACCCCTCCTATTCAGCGCTCACTCTTCATCCAGGGAAAACCGAACATTTTTTGATTGTTTGTAATGTGGATCCACCCAATCGATTTTCCCCTGCTAATGACCTCATCTCCAGCTACAGATTAAGAGTATTTTGAATTCCTAAATCCATAAAAACAGTCTATCAGCCTTGCTTCAATCCCTGCATCTCCACCCCCACTCAACTGCGCGGTGGATGGTAAATTAAATCAGGACTTTAACTGTCCCTCTGCATCATTGCTGAATTAAAATGTGCTTTATTTAAATGGGGACATTATCAGTGATTAGCAGATGGGCTGTTGGCATCACAGTGGACGCAAGCTTGGGATGCCACAGCCCCCACCATCCGCTCTCCTACAGCACAGAGAAGCTTCAAAGCTCGGCGTCAGATCTAACTCTTCCTGATAAGCCTTTTGATTATTGCATGGCTGCCAGACTCTTCAGAAGAGAAGATGCTGCTGATTGAAATTCATTTTTTTGTGCTCTACATGGGTGTGTGTGGTTATCAGATGCGCATTTTAGACTTTCTAAGCAAGAAAACATCATTTTAGATTTATTTATATTGTTGCTTTCAGTTTCTAAAGCCGGAATTACTCCCTGTGAAAAGAATTATTCTTTTGGATGATGATTAAATCACATCAACTGTTAAATACACTGTCAGAGCGCCATGTGGATCACAGTCTCAAGCCTTTGTTCTCAGAATGATTACATTTGATATGTTGATATTAGCATGCAGCATCAACAATAGAGGAGCTCATAATGAGATCTAAAGCTTTTCCACCTCCTGATAGCAGAGTGCAGGCCTATACTGTCTCCTCAACCTGGCCTCTATATGCATACAAGAATACTGTCACAATGAAGTGACGTGATGGGAGGTAAATTCATCACAGGCGCACTGAAAGTCCCCAGATTGAAAGCCATAAGAACATCCCCCTGATGTTTGTTCAGGGTGGGCGGTGTTTGGTCAGTGATAGGGATTGCATTATTCTAGAGAGCACTAATGACCTTTGCTCCAAATCAAAAGCCCTCCGTGTCTATTATGTTCATTACTACAACCGGTAGATTCCACTAGCCCTGGCAGTGCCCACAGTGTGCCAATGGTGTTTTCTCTCTCTGCCATAGGTCACACTGTGTCAGCTGCTGTGATGAGTCACTGTCAGCAGCGTGATGCATGCTCTCACCTGTGCAATCCTGCTACTTTTAAGGCCAATTCAGGGATCTGTACTGAATCTAAGTGACTCAGACTCTCTGTGGAGAAATGCACGATTGGGATAATGGAGGCACAGCTGTTCAATACCACAATATGAGTACTGTTTTATTTGAACATGAGTGTGTTTCAGCTTGAAAGTGATCCGGATAAGTGCTAGGATCCCCCTCTCTTATAAATCAATTATAATATGATCACAGCAGATAGGGATTCAGTGATGCATTGCACAATATGATGGAAAAGGATGCCTATCCTTACCTTGGTCACCACATTCTGCACGAGCCCTGTGTGCAGCTCAAACGTCCACTCACTGCACCGACACTGCATGTTGTTCGTGTCATTGTGGGTGCCGTAACTCCCATTGGCATAAACGTAAGCCGGCCGCGCGCTGTTGTTCTTCGGACCGTCCAATAACGAGGAATAACCTACGGTGTGGTTAGACTGGTTGGCCAAAGGCTGCACACATGTGTTGTTAGGCTGCGCGAGGAGGAAATTATCAGAGTACTGGCTGAATCCAATAAATAACGCCGGGATCAATGTCAGCACGATCAGCTGTTTCTGGTACTTCCCAAATCCCCCGAGAAACGGCAGAACCGCGCAGTCGATGCGTGTCAGCAGCCCCGCGGACGTGGTTTCGGGGGACACGAAGCCGTTCTCCGGTTGGTGGTCCTCCGTGTCGAGCTGCACCACGGCCATCGCGGTTCCGCCGAGAGATGCCTCCGTAGTGAAGCGAAGCCGGGGTTTGCAGTGCTACTACCCCCTGTCGACTCCACAATGCGTCAGTGCCCCCAGCTCCGGCGGTGGAAGCCGTGCGCAGTCAATCACTGGAATGGAAATAAGACGCACCTCTGTATTATCAGGAAGCACTTCCCCTCCGTCTGCCACCACAGAACAAAAAAAAACACGCGGGGCTGATACGGGCTCCTGCTCAGAAAACAAAAGCGGATTGCGGTGAATAAGCCAGTGACGAGTGATAGTAACAAGGGATCTTTTCCGTCGTGTGATTCATCGGTGTCTCTGTCTGTCAGCCGCGGTGGTAGCAGAGCCACAGGAAGTGCTTCCTGAGGGAGCCACAGGTAACGCACCTGCCCACAAAGACCCGAGTGCTGATCACCTTAACCGAACATGGCAACCTGTAACCACTGGTTACAACTTTGAATGGAAAATGCCCATCCTACGTCCAGAGGTGGAGAGAGTTTATAATGTTTATTTATTTGCACAATTAAAAGAAAATACACACACAAAAAGAGCAAAGATGAATAATTGAAGCCTCCGCTCAAATAATGTTCTAATACCAAAAATTAATTAAAAAAAATACTAAATTGATACATAAAGACAATAGTTGATACTAAAAATAAAATAACAAGAAATTATACAAAATTAACAATTAATATAAATACATTTCCTACATCAACAGAATTCATAAGTACAAAACAATGAATATGATGTGTATGGACACCTGTTTATGACTATGTGGTTGACCATGATGATTAAGTAACTGGTTAAAAGTTTTTTTCAAGCATCCTTTATTACATTTTAAAGATTAAACAGTTTTTCGCCACATTGGAATATATATTCCAGAATTGGCTGCACCTGAAACCGAGAATTGACTTCTACAGGTAAAACATTTAGGAGGATGAAGAAATAAAGTTTGATGAGCTGAGTAAGAGTGAAGTGTCAACCACTGAAAAATGTTACAGCTTTAATGTTTGCAGTCAGTACAAAGGCAGCAATGCTTTCACATTTGAGTTTATTCTATTAAATGAGAAATTATTTTCTCACAGAATGATTTTGTGTGTAATATATTGTCATGACAATTTCAATCCAAATCATAATAATAACCATAGCAACCACTGTTACATTGATTTTGAAAGGTTCCCAAAAATGTTGTATGAAAGTCACAAAATCCAGCTGTTCCTTTTTGGTTTTAATGCTTTTATAAGTACCATTTAAACCGTGCCAATGTTGTTTCATTGCTGTAAGGAAAAAGGTGGCATTTGAATTTGAGTTTACAGTACAGTACATATGTCCTGTCAACATGGGGAGGAGACTCTAGCTCTGTCTCCGCCCCTTTTAGTAAACAACATACCCTACTGTCTTTTTCACCTTGTAGCCTGTAACCTACCATTCTTTTTTAGAAGAATTGAAATACGTCACAGGTTACAATGCCAGAAAAAGTATAGCCTAAAAATTGAAAAACTGCTGCACAGGGACAATAGCATATCTATAATGTTTAGAGGCATGTTGAGTTAAAAGGGTCTTTACAGAGAAACATCATCTTGACTGTGCATCCATAGATTTGGACTGACTGGTGTCACAATCAGCAGTCAGTTTGAAGGCTTTAAATGTTATTTAAAAATAAGTTTCAGCTTCATATTTTAATTATTATTTTTGAGTGACTTCTTTGGTTATTATTTTTCACAACTGCTGGAGAGTGTCTTTCAACGAACACATCTGTTGTTGTTTTTTTGGGACCAGATCCCTCTGAGATGTTTGCCTTGTTTTGAGAAGCCAAATTAAATTCTTAAGAGACTAATATGTATTTGAATATTTTTTTGCAGGTTATCTTATAGCATGCTTCACTTTAGATCACATAACATTTTAATCAGTTTGCTAATAGATCAATAGTAGAACATGTTTAAAGAGGACTGTCAAGTGAAAAATACAAATCAACACCCCACTAAAGCAAATAGTTCTAACATTGGTGAGTAATACATTATGATATTGTAGTATGACAATTAATGATCAAGTCTGGGGTTACTATTTAGTAGTCAATGAATTGGATACATACATGGTTTAAAAACTCTGCTGTCTTAGAGCTCCTATGAGGAATTTGAGCTGGTTATGAAATAGACTAAAAATAAAATTGATACCTCTGCATGACCAGCAAAAGCAAACAAACACAATCACTGTGAAGGTTTACTGTTTCTTTATAAGTATTTGTAATGTTTAAAACCACTGACATGGGGTAGGTGTGAGTGATACATTTGAGTGTTATTTTTTGTTAGGAAACACTACTTTCACAAACAGTACACAAGACAAATTTAGCAAAGTGAGAAGAGTTACCGCTGTGTTCACAGAGGGCACCAAAGTCAACTCAAACTTAGAGTCTCTCACAGGAGCTTTAAGCTACCTAGACTAATACGTTATTTTCTATGATGACAAAAACATAAAATAAGATAATTTCACAAACAGCTTCCCCCAACATTTCCTTTTAATGGTTATTTGATACCTTTAAAGCATTTAATTAGTAATTTATCACACATATAAAGCTGTATAGAGCTTTATCTCTATAACATCAACCCCTTTAATCTAT
Organism: Notolabrus celidotus; assembly: GCF_009762535.1. Taxonomy (NCBI): domain Eukaryota; kingdom Metazoa; phylum Chordata; class Actinopteri; order Labriformes; family Labridae; genus Notolabrus; species Notolabrus celidotus. The sequence continues at coordinate 15,688,635 of NC_048286.1, read as the reverse complement.
TTTGACCATTTGTGATGAGATCAGCTTTAGAGAAGATGGTTAATTATTGTAACATTTTAAAATCTCATGCTGTCATTTGACTGAAAGTATATTGCTTGGGAGCAATGGTATCATTTAGAACATATTAAACACAATGTCACAAAACTATTTTTGAACTTAATTATATAATTAATTATATTATGACTTATTCATAACTGAGATATAACCTGAGCACAGCTGTGTGTGATTTAAACAGGATTAGTTCTAGCTCTAAGGGTCATTATGAGGGGTTTAAGTAAGCTTGATTTAGGTTACGGCACAAAAATGGCACAGTAATTACAATAAAGACTTTAACATTGTTCAGCTCTGATTTACACCCTCCAGCCTGATAGCTGATGGTAGTCCAACCACGTGATAGTAGACTCTTACCTCATGTACAGAGCCTGTGTTTAGCAATGCTTCACCCTTATGGCCATTATGTGCTATTGCAAAGTATTTTATTTAGTTAGGGTGTTAAAGCATGCACATTTGTCTTTGTTTTGTGTGTTTGTACATTTTTTTTATTGTTATGAGTCCCTCAAAGATCTGCATGTGGAAACAGACCTAAAAAGTTATTTTTTTGACCTTTTTTAGTGTCTTTTTCTGTTAATTATCATTCCTCAAAAACAGTGAAAAATAAACATGATTAGACTGGGCCTTACTTTTACCACATCTAGATGTAGACAGTATGTTTTACATTGACTTTAAGAATTAAAAAAACAGCTTTCAGGTGGTATAAAAAGCAAGCATGATGGCTCCTGGGAACAATAGAGACCCTGAATGGCCTGCTCTGTCTTGATGCTTTCCTTACACACTGATGCCCCCTGCAGGCAGACTGGAGCAACAGCATTGCTTGATAGCAACAATCATGCAGAATCAACTACTTAGCATTTGTTTAATGTTCTCAAATGTTTGATTATTTTGATCATGGGAAATGTTCTTTTGTAGATGAAAACGCTATGCAGATCCCCAAATCTTGGAATTCTAACAGGTCAAATGACAGCATCATGTGTGAAATAAAGCTGTTGAGTGCAGTTAATATTCTGTGCAACATCAAATGAATGAATAATCCGTTGTGAAATAAAATCATTGGCACTTTTCTTTTCTTTGTCCACTGTTCTTTTGTCTGGAAGGTAACAATAAAAAATGACCTGATCTGTTTTGTCTGCATCTTTCACACTCCTGTCATGCACACAATGCTGTCTACTGCAGTGTGTGCAGAATACATCTCATGGCAGAGCGCCAACAGAAACCAGTCGACCGTTGTACCGTCACACTATCTCACTGTGCTGTTTGTTATCATTCAAAGCTGCTTATTACCCACCCTAGCAACTAATACAGGTGTGTCGAGGGCACGCCCTAAAGCGATGCTATGAGTCAACTCAAATGTGTGTGCGTGTGTGTTGTTTTATCTCTCTTTGTGTGTCATAAACTGGCTGGTTTGTTACACATGAAGTGTAAGCTAAAAAAGAACTCAGGAGGTGTGCAAGAGCTTTTACTCAGCTGTGATAAATGTTTTTACCTCTTTTCACAGTAAAATCACAATGTATTTGTTTTATCTCTCCTAACACATTTATAGACTCATGATAAAACTAATAGTTCATGGCTCCACGGAACAATGTAATCCACCATTAGTAAAGTTTTAATGTTCTTTTTAGTTTCAAAGTCCAAGAGATATCTTAACATGTTGTGGTTTATGACTTTTGGGTTAATGTCAGCAAAGATAGAGAGTGAGGAGAAGAAATCATGAATAGTGTACACAGTGTTACCACACACTAATGCACGCACACACTGTAAAAAGCCTTCAGTAAATCCACCTGCAGATAAGCAAATATGAAAGAAGAAAAGGCGGCAACAACAAAGTTATTTCAAATGTAAAATCACTGCGGAGAGGCCTCTGATGTTGAAGGTTTTCTTTTCCCATGAGAGCTGAGGTCATGTCCTGTGTGATATTCTGGGGAGTTTTGGGCGGTTTAATGACCGGAGAGGAGTTCACATTCCAGGATTACAAGGAAATTCCTCCAAAAGCTGGACATTTTAAAGCTAATCCTGATAGCTGTGTTGGTTTCATTGTGTGTCTGGAAAACATAAAACAGTTCATCAAAATAGGATGAGGGGTCTGGTATTCTTATCAAGCGGGATTCAAAGGAATATTTACTTAATATTAATTAAAAAATTGAATTCGATGAGGATGAAAAGAGTTGAAAGATTGGAGTGTTTTTGGCTCATCAACCTATAAATGGGTATACAAATCCTGGCTTCTCTTCTACACTTTAAAACATCCACCTTTAATCTGATACACATCCAGTTAATGTGAGGACCTTGTTTTTACATGTATTTAAGTTAATGATTGAATCCCCAAGGACAGTAAAATGATTAAGAAGCACTGAAGAAATAACGTCCAAGCAACCATCTGTATAATAACAAGCTTCAGGGCAAACTCAGATAAGGACACCAGGTCAATGTGGGTTGCTTGTTCAGTTCAATAAACCAGCTGTCAGTCTTTAATTTCTCACTGTTTACTCAGTGAATGATGTCAGTGCTAGTGTCTGGAAATGATATCACATGCATGTCTACCATCATGTCTCAAAGTCACTATTAATCATCAGACTTAATTCATGAGAGTTCACCATGTCACTTCGGGTAACACATGTCTGATAAATTCACCTTTTCCTTTTTAAAAAGAGATTTCCTGTTTACAACTATGGCATAAAGCAACAACCCACACTGACTTTTCAGCACAGCAAGAAAACATCAAGTTAAATATTGACTCCCAAGTGGAAGAGAGACAACAAAGTCTTTACTCTTTCTTCACATGCTTGATACACTTCCAGAGTATAGTTAAAGTGAGACATAAGCCATAAAGTAAGATAAGCCAGAGGGTGGGACAATGAATGACAGAAAAGTATCACTAAATCTGACTGTAGACCCCTCCCTGCGGTTCTCACCACGCCTAATTGTGACTGCCATGACACTTTAATCTCCCACAAAGACTCTTATCTTGCGACACAAAAAAATCTAATAAAACATGCAAATGAGAAAACCTGCATAACCATCTCATAATGGGTCTGAGGTTTCCTTAGAATGAGGCCAAACCCTCTCTGTTGGAGACCTTATTATTAATGGCCTGGTTCCAATTAATCTTCACAATGCAGTACAGAGGATCACTGTCCCTGATTCTTCTGTCATAAGGGTTGTTATTAAGATGTTTCATGGAAGTGTGTTCATGTTCAATCTTGCAGAAGGAACAAAAAAACTAGGAAAACACTTAAAGCAGTTGCATCTTCACCTAGTGGGAAAGAAATGTAAGGTGTGTCTTTAGGCGGGATCAACTTCTGTGGCTGGTCTTTCAGGAATTTGCCATTTTAATAAATGAGGTTGTCATCTTGTCTTTGAAAGTTACTCTAAAATAATTAGCTCAGACAAGTCAAGCCAAGTTATGTTTTTTAAACATGCATTCAGAAAGTCTGAATATGCATGACAGGATATAGTAATGTGCTTAAATGGGTTGAAAATTCCAGTTTAGGGTGTTGGTTTCTTAAAGTTGTCAGTTTAGTTGTAGCCTGTGCATGCCTCCCTCCACTCCTGTCTCTCTTTGTTCCTCTGCCTTCACACCTCAGTGTGACAGTGTAGTAGTTGTGAGTGTTCAGTGAATATAGCTTGTGCCTAAAACACAACACATAGTATAGCAGTCAGAAAAGGAAGCCAAGACTTCATAATATGCTAAATAACCAAAGCATTTCCAGCATTAAATAATATGCTTAACTTCCATATCTTTCATTTTAAAGGATCTGTCTTTTCCACTTTGGCAATTTAGCAAATCTGCAACTACTCTGTGGATTCATTGTTTTCTCTTCAGACATTTCACCAACTTTTTCCCACCCACATTCTTCAGATCTCACACTGAGACTATGTATGTGTGACTCTCCTTCTTCTGTGTCCTTGTCCCTTTCACTTTTCAAAGCCAAGGCACGCCCACCTGTGATGTGACCTGTCACCCAGGGAATGGCGAGCTAGCAGAGAAGTAAAGCAAACAGAAGAGAGAAGAGAGAGAAACAAAATGCCAAAATAAAGTTTATGCCAGGTGAACTTGGTTTTCTGCTTCATGCAACACTGAGCCCTCAAATGGACCTGCTTTTGACCTCACGAATGTTAAACTTTGGATGACAAATTCTTTGCACAACCACTCTCTCTTTTACGCCTTCATGGGTGGCTATAATTTTTGTGTATGACATAGTCTCTTTCCAAAGAATAGGTGACTCCACATTGATCTCAAAGCTGTAAAAAAGGGTGACAATTTGCAACTCAAAACTAAAAGAAATGTTGTTAAGGACATATGAAGTGTTACAAATTAGATTAAGTGCACACCAGGGGCGTTTCTAGGATCGGATGTTTAGAGGTGCTGAGCCGGGCAAGATAAATTTCACTATTTTGTACATTTTAATACAATTTCATTCCCACATTTGTGAAAGAAAAGGATAACATTTTTGGGAAAGTCTGTGACTAAACCATCAAATCTGATAAAGGTTATTTAAATGCTGAGCCACAGCAAAAGAGAAATTGATTGGAATCATAAAAGAAACATATGGTAACCCTAATTTCTGGGGAAAGACAACTAATTTTGAGATAGCAGCTCCTCAACATATACATAAACAGTATTTATGTTTCTGGAGTAAACCAGCCCCCTATAGTGAGTACCAAAAATACCAAAAATTGACATTGTTGTTATTTTTGGGACTTTCATTTGAAATGCAATGCACAACATGTAAAACACGGTGGAGCTGATATATTTTTGTTGTTAAAATATTACGTTTCAACCAAGTACTGTATGGTTTTGAAACGTTTCTAGCTTGTTAAAAAGGACATACAGTAAAAAATAATAATAATAAAATCTCTCAAATCTTAGGGGTGCTGGGAATCAATTTAGAGGTGCTTCAGCACCCCCAAAAATGGGCTAGAAATGCCTATAGTGTACACGAAGAGTCATTGAAGGAAGACAAATAACAGATTTTAAATAAACTGAAAAGGCTATTTAAAATGCAGAGACTCACATTACTCTGCATGTGCCAGGTTGACAAAGAGGCAATTCCTGGACTTAAGTCTCACTGCCAAACTTAAATCAAAGTAAATAACAAAAGCTGAGTCATGCATTCAAACAGAGGAAACCTGTAGCCCTAATTGTACTTTTTACAGTCAAGCGTGATGTTATACCAAACACAATATAGTTTCAACTTGAGCAACACCCTCGAAAAATGGTGCTATTATATTACAAGAGACATACAATATTATTATGTCAATTAAGATTAATAAACGAGAATTAATGATTGTCTTTTATTTCACTGTTATTTCTCCACCAACACAACAACTTCCACCTTACAGGGACTGAACTGTTGCCTATAGCAACACATAAACATTTTTATAGCCCACTTGCTAAGTTGTGCACGTCCGCACGTTACTACAGACAGCTTCTCTGTGTTTTTGTGTATGAGTGAGTTTCGATTAATCGATCAACCAGTAAAATTTAAGTGTACACCTTACATTATGACAATTTACTTAGCCCACAATAACACAGCCGGTCTATGTTGACCACCACTATAGTATAAGACGTATTTCTAGATGAGAATAAAGAAATGCTTTAAAATAATCTTGCTAGTTAGTTACCTCTCTAAATAGTTTTAAGTCATACAATAACTGTCTCATAAAGTCCAACACATATTGTGCGTCATCATCAAACAAGTGGGTGAGTTGTCCAAGTTTTGATTGCAACACAACTCCTCTGTAGATTTTATAGTGTGATTGAGAGAACCAATCTTCCCACACAGACCAAGTGAGCACAGGAGCGTTTCATAAACACAGCAAGGTGTGGTTTCTCTCCAAGAGAGCCCAGCTTCCGTCTATTCACAGCAGAGCCGCATTATCTGCGCAACAGGAGACGGGGAGGGGAGAGGCGCGCACTGCCCTCTGGCTGGACAGCAGATCAAAACTCACTACAACTTCATAATTACAACTTAAAAACGACTTCGCAAACATGAGTTTGTACGGCTCAAACCAAAGGCTGTCTCAAATGGGCCCGAGAAGCAATTCGCGGCCGGATTTGGCGAGTCCGAGCTTCAGGAACGACGTATTTGTCGGTGGAAACGGCATTCATGGAGACTACCAGGGAGGGGAAGGCGGATACACCTACACCACCTTCTCCAGGTCCTCCATGCACGGCGGTGGGGCCGGTGGACAGAAGGTGCAAATGAGCATGGGTGGAGGCGGCGGCGGTGGTGCGATCAGGTAAGAAAACCACCTGTTACCTTTGAACGAGTCTTTACAATGCTTCAAATTACCAATAAATGTGACGTAAATACGCAAAATTGAAAGTAGGTTGAAACCAACTTGACTAACAAAACAAAAACTAAAAAATGATTTAGGCTACTTCTTGGAGACTTTATTTACTTACGTAAGCGAAACCAAAAAGATACATTCAGGAATGCAAGTCATTATTATTCACCACATTCAGAGGTACAATGTCGTCAAGCTTGTTCAAATAACTAAAACCACCGCCAGCTCACCTGCAAAGTTTTAAAAATGTTACATAAGGCTGCATTCAAGAACGCAACACTGTTTCAACAATTCTGAATCTATTCCAGGTCTTGACATCTTTCTTTTATTTTCACATTTGTTTTTGCAAGAAGTGTTTCCAAGTAATCCTAGTTGTATCACTCCTGATCTGTTGCCCAATGAACTGAATTGCATAGAGAAAATATTTGCACACACCCCTGAATGTCCTCCCATTACTATCATTCACTATGATGTCAGTGTCTAATGTTTGAGCAGTGATGTATGCGTTAATGCAAGGGCTTCCCAAACTGTTTCCTCTTTTAAGAACTCCTTTCTTAATGATTAGCTCATGTTAACCTTGTGAAAGAAAAATCGAAACACTATTTGATGTCTGAGGGAGTTAAAAGATAAAGTCCAGAGCTTTCAATCATTTGTTTGTTAGCCTAGTTTTTGTTTTGGTGACTCTTGGGTGACCCATTTCCCAAAACAACATGTAGTCAGACTTCCACAGAAACAATGAATGAGGGATTTTTATTCTTCATCAGAAACTTCTTTTGATGATTTTCACATTCTACGTTTTATCCTGATTTGACAGTTTAATCACTTTCAGTGAAATTCAGTAATAGTTGCAAGCAATTATAGTGTAGTAACCTACTATAACTAACTATGCAAGAGTAAAAGTGCTTATGAAAAACTTAAAAATAAGATTACCTGCAATTTTCAACTGTTTGCAGTGATGACGTTCTTTTCTAAAAAATATAATGTGTTTAAATTATATGCTATAACAGTGCAATGTTTTTCAGCATGATTCACACATTGATATTATTTAAAGCTATGTTACCAAACTGATTGTATTTTTCTTCTAACTTATAGTGTACAGGCTATTCAGCAAAAGGCACTGTTCCTGACAAGCCAATGTCAGGAGTACCTGCAGCGTGCAAAGATGATTCTTCACGGGGTACGTTTCTCACAAAATAATTTCAGTTTACACATCAAGACATGAAGACCCTTTAACCAGCTTTTAGAAGCTGTTTGTAAACTGAAACGTCAAGTATAGATTTTTGGCCAAGAGTCTATTCTGTATGATTTTAAAGGGGGGTCCAGCCGGAGATGCAGATAAGCTGTTAGGCATGGCTGCAGAAACCATGGACCAGATGAGAGTCTGTGGCAGAGACCTGCAGCAGATGCGTGTACCCAATGATGTCCCCAGAAGGTAAGTCAAGACACAGTGTGTGTTGCAAAGTGTGTGTTGTCTTTGCATAGTTTCATTCATGACTGTGGACATATTTAAGCACACCTGCCTCCAGTTTAACATGGGTACATTTGTTAAACATGTGTGTGTTTTAGCAGCATCTGACTTTTATTTCATAGTTGGACAAAAACTATATATAGTTGGAATTTCAGAATTCATATCCCTTTGAAAATGTGTCTCCTCCAGCTGTTTATGCCCTACTGAGCTCTTTGAAGTTGAGTGATGATGATAATGCGACTTGAAAGATTCACAGAATATTGTCCTTTTTTGTACAACTCTTGCAGCCTCGAGCAGCTCCAGCACATGCATGCTGCCATCCAACAGCAGCTAGGCGGTGGTGTGACCATTAGACGTAACAGGGGCAGTGTGGGCTCCATTGACGGAGGCAGGATCTTTAATGATGCCATGGCCTGGATTGCCCAACAAAAGGTGAGTTTTTCTACACCTTGGCGACATCCAGAAAAAACTACAAAGAAATTCAAACAGATACTACAATGAGAACAGTTATAATAATATAATGATCACACTTGAAACTTAACAAAGAAATTAATCTGGTAATTATCCATTTATTTATCAATCAAAAGATTGGACTGATTTGTCACACTCATCTGCATACTTGTCTGACGTGTTCCATGACAGCATCATCTGGCAGTGTCTTTGTAAAGCTGTGACTGTGACCAACTTGTTGGAGCAGTGTGAACAGTTGCACTTGCATGTGTGTGCATGCCTGTGGAGTGCATCAAGGTGCACCATTTTCTATGTGAAGGGAAAGAGGGAGGAAGGGAGGGAGGGAGGCACTTACACTATCACGTATTGTGACCTCCTGTAATTGATACCATCTGGACACACTGCCAAAACCTGATCCACGAGTGAAAAGAGGCCAAGAGAGGTGAAGAGGGACTGAAACAAAGGAGAGGAAAGAGCTCTGCCATATGACAAAGAGGCAGAGAGAGAGAGAGAGAGAGAGAGAGAGAGAGAGAGAGAGAGAGAGAGAGAGAGAGAGAGAGAGAGAGAGAGAGAGAGAGAGAGAGAGAGAGAGAGAAAGAAAGAAAGAAAGAAAGAAAGAAAGAAAGAAAGAGGCAGATAAAGACTCTGTGAAAGCGGAAAGAAAAGTAGAAGTAAAGGAGTGTGAAATGTGACACTTTCTACTGAGTCATTTGTTATGGGACGGGACGGTGCAGTTCAGCAGATCTCTAACATGCTCATGGGAAAACGCCCTTCAGCAGTCTACCTCACTAGCCCTCCCACCCAACCAAAAACACACCCTGACATTCTGTCAACACTTCAAGCCTCACCCACCATATTCCGTCATCTGTTCTCCCCCTGACAAACAATACAGACACATTTCCCTGTATAATTTAGTGTATTGCTCTCTGTATTTAAGGTATTTTTTAACCTTAACCTCAAAAAACAAACATATCATCTAAAAACCTGCCATTACTCCCTTCCGTCTCTTTGTCCCGCTGACCTCACTGTCAGCCATTGTACCTCCACTCCCACATTTACATAACTTTGTTGACCTCTCTCCCCTGAACATTAACTGCACTGCTGACAGTCTACTAACAGTTTTGTTGTGTGTAACGTCTGCCAAGTAACCATGGAGGGGAAGGGAGTGGTGAGAGAGCAATAGTCTAGAGAAAGAAAGGAGAAGTGAGAGAAAAAAAGGTTAAGAGCAGGGACTGGCTGAGGTTGACTTACTGGCAAAGTGCTTATCAAAGCTGAGGCCTGCAGACAAGGGGGGAATAGTTGGGATAGTTTCCTGCCTGGCAGTGAACTTAATGATTATCTGCTGACACCTAGAGGACAATGAGGGGAAGGACACAGATTTTGTCAACAGATGCCCTTAAAATATAATGTGGGAGGGAAAGTGTATCTGTTTGGATTCAGATTTATTTTGCCTTAAAGATTGTTTTTAGATAATTAGGTAAAAATTAGATGACCAAAGATTTTTTTCTAAACGGCAAAAGCAATCAAACGAATGTCGTCTGTGGAGTAAGCTTACACTTACTTCACCTCCCGAAAAACTATCAAGAACACAGAAAAATGAACAGGTGACATATTCCTATAATGCAACAAACATGGATAGCATAGTTTGGGTCAATTCCACACACATATCCACTGCTGATGTAAACATTCACTGGAAAGGCAATGTAGCAAAAACTGGTGGATGAAAAATGTCCCTACCAAATGCAAAATCTATTCATGTAAATAAGGAATACCAGTACCTGAAGGTATTAGGAGGTATTTAAGGAGTTAAGGAAGAGTTAAGCTTTAGGTTTGAATGGTGAGTTTTGGTCTGGATGCCACAGACAGGGCAAGGAGGTCAGAAAGCATTAAGAGACTGATTATGTATTATTGTTTTTTTGGTCTTTCTGAAGGTTGAGAAATTAAAGAAATTAAATGTTTTATTAAAATGTATACCGTTTATGACCCCTTAAGACTTTTTTAAATCCATGTAATCTGTTATTCTCAGTCAATTAATGATATTGTTTTGATATTGTATTTGTAATTTTTTACCCAAAATGTATTAAATGTAATTCTGCATTTTTGTAGCGCATGATTGAGACTTCTCCATTTGGCGATGACGCTGAAGCCATAGAAAAGCAAATCATGAGCCACAACAAAACCCACAGCTCCCTCCAGAGAAGCCAGGAAGTAGACCGAGCCAGGGATGAACTGGTAAATTATCTGTCTTCCTTGTTTCCCCTTTGTCTCTCTTTCTAGTTGCTCCTTCTTTTGACTGTTTTAGTCTAATGATTTGTTTTGGACAATCTTGTTAATTAGGGAGGGTGGTCATTTTCCATCTATTTGCACTGTGATATTATTTAAACTTCATCAATAAAAAACTTTGTTTTTAGAATTCAAGGGGTGACAAGTACAATTTCTCCATCCTGGACCAAGAATGGGACAGCCTGCAGGTAGGTTAATAGTAAAAAAAAAATCAGCAATTTGCATTTTATTGCTTGTGTTATTTTTTATCTTATTCATAAATGCACTTTCTGTCTGCTTCAGAAAATGTCCAGCAACCGTGTGATGCAGCTGCGTGACCTGCAGGGTATCATTGAGGAAATCTCCCGAGCAATCATGTGGGTGAATGAGAAGGAGGAGGAGGAGCTTATGTTTGACTGGGGAGACAAAAACATTGATCAGTACATCCCCAAGAAGCAAGAAAGCTACTCAGTAAGGATCCCCATGTTGTGTTTTTAATAATGCCATCAATAAAAATCTACGGTCCTCAGAGAGTCCCTAACTCTGTTCTCCTCGCAGGGTCTAATGAGGGACCTGGAGGAGAAAGAAAAGGACCTAAACAAGCTGAAGTTGAAAGCAGACGGTCTCCTGAACAACAACCACCCAGCTTCAGATAAAATTGAAGTAAGACCTTAAGCTCATTTCAGGTATTTATGTATGCAAAAAATGAGAACAATTATTCAGTGGTGTTGTGCTGATGACTAAATGCACCCACAGGCCTATATGGACACCCTGCAGACCCAGTGGAGCTGGCTCCTCCAGATCACCAAGTGTATTCATGTGCATTTAAAGGAGAATGCTGCCTACAGCCAAGTAAGTGCTCAGTCCTGCTCTCAATCTTCTAAAAAAAACACAAAGGTTTTCTTGTGAACACTGATCCAAGCTTTTTACTGCTATCTCCAGTTTTTCAAAGACGCCAACGAGACCTATGCCAAGCTGCAGAAAGAGCATGAGACTATCAGAACCAAGTTTATCTGCAACAAGAACACTCCCATTGAAAACCTTATTGAACTCCTGAAGAACCTGGAGGTATTTCACACTGTGTTATGTACAGGACATGCAAAGTTGTAGAGTTTTTGACTTTATAGTAGTTCCAGTTTACAGTGAGACATTTAATACTGATGTTTTTGGATGTTCACAGAAAGAGAAGGAGCAAATCATTGAGCACAAGAGGCAGGTCCAGAGTCTGGTTAACAAATCAAAGAGCATTGTTCGACTGAAACCTCGCAACCCCGAGGAGAAGAGCAGCAGCACTGTAATGGTCCAGGCCTTATGTGACTTTAAACAAGACCAGGTGGGATAAAGCCCCCTCCTCTAGACATATACAAACACACAAGCATAAGCAAAGCATATTAAAAAGTAAATATTGCAAGTATTATTCAGTGTTCCCTGTTTGTCACATTTTGTGCTTCAGAAAGGAATTTTCAAAGGGAACGAGGGCATCTTGAAGGACAACTCACAGCGCAGTAAGTGGCTTGTAACAGGACCCGGAGGTCTGGACATGATGATTCCCTCTGTGTGTCTGCTGATCCCTCCACCAAACCCGCTCAGCATCAGCGTTTCTGCCAAGTAAGCAACACTCAGTCAATGTCGATCAACACAGTTCCTGTTCAGATGGAACACATCAAAATTTAGTCCACTGTTGCAGATGCAATTTTTCTCAACATGCTGTGTTTATTGTGTGTTCGCATAGTTTTGTGTTAGCCCTTTAAATATGACAAATGGCTATTGCTGTTCCCCAGGAATGAGCAGTATTATGAAGCCATCATGAGCATCTGGAATCAACTCTACATCAACATCAAGAGTCTCATCTCATGGCAGTGCTGTGTCAAAGACATCAATTACATCAACACCCTCACACTCAGCATGGTAAGTAATGATGTTGAATTGAATCACATGTTAATTGTGCTTTTTATATACCATGTAAACCTGCATTAGATTTACTTTTCATCTTTCTTTAACACACTTGCTTATGTTGTGTCTTTTCCCTCCTCCTTCGTTGTCTTGCAGCTGTCTAAGATGCGTCCTGAGGAGTACCGTAGTATCATCAAAAGACTGGAAACTCACTACCAAGAGTTCCAGCGTACCAGCCAAGGCTCTGATCTGTTTGGGGATGATGACATGAGAACCATCCAGGGTCACTTTGATAAAGCCCAGGGCCACTATGATACACTGATTATCCAGCTGCCTACTTACAGTGAGTTCATACTTTTTTTTTTTACCTTGTCTCTCAACTGTCAGTTAACTATAATAAAAACAACCCTGCTATTGTTTTTCACTGTGAATGATGATATCCAAATTACCTACAAACCATTGCAGAGGATGAAGGGGTGAAGCCTGAACCCCCAAAGCAGGAACAAGTCAAGCCTTCGACCTCTTCAAGCACCAAGATCACCTCGACAACTACGGTCAAAGTCAATAACCAACCCCCAACCCCACCCACATCCACCCTCAGCCTCAGCCTGCTCAGCAGTCTGCAAGAAATCAGACGCAGGCTGGAGCTGGCTGAGTCTGGTCTCACCAGCCATCTTCATGTTCCCCTGGGTGAGAACAGTGTACAGGAGTGCACTGTACGCATTGAGAACCTGCAGGTATGTAACATTTTTTATCTTTCAGGCTGTTGAAGAAACAAACAATCAAAAAACTTGAAGTGATTCAAAGTAAGACTAAATACACAAACTATAAATCCTTTTTGTACCCAGCCTGATTGCATTTTGTAAAAAACGCACACTCGAACATTGCCTGGAAATTTAAAACAATCTATCTGTTCAATTTCTTTTTTTATCAAATGATGTTAACTAGACTGTGCATCAAGATCTGGACTCCATTTACGATGAGTACCTGCGCCTAAGAGAAAAGATTATAAAGCAGCTGGAAGGTATACCTGCAGACTCCGAGCAAGCCAAGTTTCTCCGCTCTGAGCTGGAAATCATCAACCAAAAACTTGGGGGCTTGCAGGGTCTCTACTCATCATACATTCAAAGGTAATCCATTCTCATCTGAACATGTCAACTTTTGTCACCCAGCAACGAATGAGTGAATAGAAAACAAAAAACAGGTATATTAAATTTCATGGCATTGTGTCTTCATCAGGCTGTCAGCTCTGAAGGGCTTGCACGAGAGCCTCCTCAAGGCTGAAGACATCATTAAAGTCCACGAGGCTCGGCTGACAGAGAAAGAGACCTCCTCCCTGGACCTTCGAGAGGTGGAGAACTATCGGATCACTCTAAAGGTTTGGCAAACATTGCCTAAAGGTTTCATTTTACAGTCTATTCTTTATTTTATCAGTTCTCAATGTGCCTTTACCTTAGGTATGTAGTTAAGTGCAAACACATGTAGGATGAGCTTAATAAACACAATGCACATTTGCAGGTAGGTCAACAGGAAACATTTGGTTAAAATCTGCACCACATCAACAAACGACTACAGTAAAAAGAAACTCACACATGAACACATCTGTAGTATTGCAATACTACAGTCATTTTGCATATTATGCATTGTTATGAGGACAGTAACTTTTGATATCTTTTAAGTACAGAACAAGACTTTTACTTATATTGTATTTTAATAGCTAATAGCAGCCAACTCGATTTCCTGATGAAGACCATGATTTGATGTTTGGGCTGAGATCTGTCTGACCTTGACTTTTGTACATTAGAGTAAGAACCACAGCGTGTGTGTGTTTTGAGATTTAAAATGTAAATTTATTCTGTGATTCTCTGTTAAAGCAACTGAAGGGTGATCTGGATCAAAAAAGAGACCTGCTGACAGCCATGGAGTCCGACCTGACCAAAGCTCTACACTGGAACAGTCAAATCTCAGAGTCCTTCCACAAATGTGATGTTGATTTGTCCAAGTACTCCGATCTGGTGGGTCAGATGTCTGACCGTTGGCGCCGCATCCAAACCCAGATTGATAGCAGGTAGGGTAGTCCGTGCACGTACACACATTTCTTACAATACCTGTGAATACTTTCCATTTCCTCTATGCACCATTGCCGAAAAATAACACTGAGAACATCCTTTCATCCCTTCCTCTGCCTCCCACTCTTTCCTCCTCCAGAGTGTGGGACTTGGAGAAGCAAGAGACGCAGCTGAAACATTATCAGCAGAGCAGCACTTCCCTGGAGCAGTGGATAGACAATGCCAGGAAGCGCCAGGACAGCCTGCAGATGGTCAAGCTCAATGATGTCCAGACTCTAATGGACCACCTCAACCAACAGAAGGCATGCTTACAACAACATCTTCTAATCATATGTGACGTGACAACTTTGAATTGAAACTATCCACATTTATTACCCCTTCATCTATCTACATTTGAGATAGATGAAGGTAAGTTGAGATAAGTTTCTTGGATGATTTTTAATGTTAAACTATTTGTTCTGGGCCACAAGGACTGCCCACTCTCCATGATTTTTCAACTCAGGACAATCCTGTACTGACGGGTACTGGATGTGAGACAGGACCATACTGTGATTCATGAGCAGTTCGAGAGTTTCAGACTATGACTCATGAGTGATCTGTTTTTAGATTATGAAACAACACAGCACACTAGGCTAATAGAGAAGTGGAGCTATAATGCAGAACCGTCTGTCTGTCTGTCTGTCTGTCCGTCTGTCTGTCTGTCTGTCTGTCTGTCTGTCTGTCTGTCTGTCTGTCTGTCTGTCTGTCTGTCTGTCTGTCTGTCTGTCTATCTGTCTGTCTGTAAGATTGCTCAGTAATATGAGTGCAGCTCTCCCCCTCTGTGCGCTGGGAGTCTGCATCACTTATTTTTTATCCTTTGATGTCTCTTTTTTAGTCTTACTAAGGTGCATTAGGCGCTATGTTTAATTGCATAAGAAGCAGGGAAGTGACATCCAATCACAAGTGGTCACTGGAAACACATTTTGGAAATGTGAGATCCTGAGATCAAGGCAATTAACTTAAAAGTTGTTTTGAAAATGTCATTGATATTCTTTTCTGATAACGAAATGATCTCTTTGAAGAGACACAGACTTGACAGTTTGAGGTCACATTAAACAGAAGATTTCATGTCCCTACTTTGCTTACCACACAGGCACTTCACACAGAAATCAAAGGCAAGAAGGAGAAAGTAGAGGATGTGCATAAAAATGCAGACACCTGTGCTGCCTCCATAAAGGTAGGTAACATACTAATGTTTACGGATGTATTACCAAGTTTATGAGCACAGGCAAATATTGCACAAAATATTAAAGGTCATACTTTATTGTGTTTTTATAGGATTATGAGCTGCAGCTGGCCTCCTACAGTTCAGGCCTGGAAACTCTGCTTAACATTCCTATCAAGAGAACCATGCTTCAGTCACCAGCCTCTGTAGTCAGACAAGAGGTATGTGTGCTGTGATGTGTCTACCCATCCATTTAGGGAAAATGTATTATTCAGGTGGTAACAGTTGTATGTATCTTCTGTTTCATTAATATCAGTCGAACTATGGTATTCAAGTTCAATTATTATTTTGAATTTTAATCTTTATTTGATTATTTAAAGATCACACTGATCTGTAATCAGCACATTCACATTTTACATCAGTACTAACCCAATACGTTTGTGTCTATCAGGCAGCTGACCTCCAGTCTAACTACATTGAGCTGCTTACCCGCTCCAGTGACTACTACAAGTTTCTTGGGGAGCTGCTGAAGAACATGGAGGAGCTGAAGGTAGGTGGAAGGTGTCTTTTAAGATATCATTCATTTTGTGAGTATAAAATCCTGTGTTAGTTAAACAAATGAAACGACAATGAGATTCAAAGTAGTTGACTGGTCCTCTTTCTGCTTTCGTCGTTACTCTCTCCAGATCAGGAACACTAAGATTGATGTGCTGGAAGAGGAACTGAGGCGACTGAGGGAGGACATCCAAGATCGTAACCAGAAAAACAAAGCCCTGGAGGATGCTTTGGCCCGCTTAAAGCTGGACCTCAGTGATTCAAAAGACCAGCTCATTTCTATGGAGGAAGTAAAGAGAACCACGGTGATGCAAGTTACTGCTACCAAGGAGAGCCTGGACAGCACACAAAACCAGATTCAAGATCTTAATGAACAGCTGACACGCATTAAATACCAGCTTGATGAGGAGAAAAGAAAAAGAAGGTTGGCAGAGGAACGCTACACAAGTCAGCAAGAAGAGTATGAGGCAGCTGTTCGTCGTCGACAGAAAGAACTGGAAGAGCTCAACTGGGCCAAGATTGACTTAGAAAAAGCTGTGAAGGACAAGGAACGTGAACTGGAGAGGATGAAGATACTCATGGAGGAGGAAGCAGCACGTCGAAGAAATGCTGAATCAGATATCTCAAAGGTAAGAGCACAGTGCACCCAGGAGATTAAACAACTTAAGCAGACATACGAGTCAGAGATCCACGTTACCAAGACCACCATCCTGAAAACATCACAACAGAAGGAAGAAGATGCAGCAGGGCTGAGACTGCAAATTGACAGACTCGCCGCTGATAAGAGAGATCTAGAGCAGGAGCTGTTGAGAATGAGGCAGTCAATTGCTCACACAGATGAGCAGAGGAGCAGAGCAGAACTGGAGGCCAACCAGCAGAGGGCCTCAGTGACACAAGAGACGAGGCTCCGCAGTGAGATGGAAGTTCAGCTGAGATCAATCCAGAGTCAGAGAGAAGATGATGAGCTCAAACTAAAGGAAGCCACCAAAATCAATCAGGAGAAGTCCAGGCAGATCAGTGTGCTAACGTTTAATCTGGAGGAGGAGGGGAAGAAGAGGAGAGCTCTGGAATTAGAAATCAATCGTCTGAGGCAGGCTGAGGCAGAGCTGAAGACCAAGAACACATCATATCAGGAGGAAATCAACATGCTTAAAGTGTCCGAGCAGGAGATACGTATCACTCGAGTAGAGCTGGAGAAGCAGACCAGTGAGAAAAACAAGGTTGAGCAGAGCTCTGTCAGGCTGCAGAACCGCATCCGAGATCTTCAGGAGTCTCTGGATAGGCTGGAAGCTGAGTCAGAAAAGCACAGGAAGGCAACCCAGGATGAGTTAACACGCAGAAAGAGAATTGAGTCAGAGTTGGAGAGGATGACACAGACTTGTAGAGAGCACACTACCACAATTAGTACCATGAAATCTATCCAGATAGATGCATCCAACTCAGGGAGGAAGTATGAGCAGGACCTCAGCGCCCTCCAGGCCGCTCTGGACAAGAGCCTGAGGGATCATAAAATCACCAAGGATGAACTGGCTGCTGTCACAGCCGAGCTGAGGGCACTCAAACAGAAACTCCAGCAGGAGGAGGCTCGAATTCGTGAGCTCAACCAGCGTAACGAGAGCCTGTACAAGACCATTGAGGAGAAGAGCCGCCAACTGAACGAATACACCACAGAGATCGAGAAGCTGAAGACTCTGACGCAGAACCTGACGAAGGAGAGGCTGAGGTTGGAGGAGGAGCTGAGGGCAGTTAGACAGGAGAGAGATGAGCTGAAGCTTAGCAAAGCTGCTGTTGATGGAGAGAGTGCTTCTCAGATCGCTGCCTTGCATGTCCAGCTACAGACTAGCACCAAGAGGACATCGGAGCTCCAGTCTCTCATCAATGACCTGACCAGGGAGAGAGAAAAGCTAAAAATGGAATTTGACAAAATCCAAAAGCAATCTATTGAGGTACTTTTGGTTGCATTGAAGGATCATCTGCGCTTAATTCAACTAATTATTTTCTTTTGCTTTGGCATGAATGTTTTAGGATGCATCAAGACTCAACCTGATTTGATAGTAGCCTAGCTATCTCAGTGACATAGGACTTATTGAAATAGTTTGCATGAAGTTCACTAACTTACAAATACACCAATTGTGCTATGCATGATGTTCACTCTATCACCACGCACATCATTTCATTTAAATCACATTATAATGTCATAGTAAGTCACTGAAAAGTATTGCTGTAACAAAGTGCAATATAATGTACACATCTCTCTACATGTGTACATTATTAACTTGCTCAAATTGTACTGAAGACTGATCACATTCTGAAGGGCATTCAATTGGCATATGACATAAATCATTTTTTTGTTCTTTAAAAACTTTGGGCACCACTAAACTGTTTGCAAAGATAAGCCAAACATGCTCTTCAGAATGAACACTAGTCACTTTTTGCTTTGCACATCCTGTACCTGTTTTGGGAAATCTGTAAAGATGTAGTGATGATGTTTTGTGATTTTTTGTTTTTTTTCTCTCTCTCCCCAGACTTCCATGATGGTGCATACATCTCAAAGCCAGTACACTGAGCTTCAGCTCGAGAGAGACAGTTTGCTGTCCAAGCTTAAACTCCTGGAGCAGGACAAGACCCGTATGCAGCGCCTGGAAGAGGAGCTCAACCGCATCAAGCTCACACTGGAGACTGAGCTCCGCAACAAACAGCGGCTGCAGGATGAAAAGAACACCATTCAAAAAGATTTCAACTACATGAAGAGCCAGTTTGAGCTCAGGGACGGGCAGATCAGGCAGTGTGAGACAGACAGAGACAAGCTTGATCGAGAGAGGCTCTCCTTGAAGAATGAAATTGAGAGGCTCATGAGGGAGCTGAAGAGTGTCGAGGAGCGCTACAAGAGTCGTCTGTTTAGCTCTGAAAAAGAGGCAAAAGAGCTGGCTCTCAAGAGGGACGCCCTGGAGAGGGAGATTTTGAGGCTGCAGCAGAGACCTACAGCCACTAGTAGGCAGACCCAGACAGATGAGAAGGTGCCAACAGTTGATCCATCCAAGCTGGTATTTGATGGAGTGCGCCGCAAAGTCACTGCCCATCAATTGTGTGACTGTGGCATAATAAGTAAAACCACTCTAGACCAGCTCATGAAGGGAAAAAAGTCAGTGGATGAGGTAGCTGCGGATATCCAGCTCAGTCTTAAAGGTACAGGTGTCATTGCAGGTATGACAACAGGCACTCAAGGAAAAATGCCCTTCACCGAAGCAAAAAACAAGAAGCTCCTCAGTCCAGAGAGCGCCCTCATGCTCTTGGAAGCTCAAGCAGCAACAGGTTACATCATTGACCCTGCGTTTAATGAGAAGATGCCTGTGGATACCGCCTGTTCAAGAGGAATAGTAGAAACAGAAGACAGAGACACCCTGGCGAGAGCTGAAGCAGCTAGCACAGGCTTCAAAGATCCATACACTGGCAAAGTGTTATCTGTGGGTCAGGCTTGCAAACAGGGCCATGTAGACAAAGACACAGCTGTCCGCTTGCTCCAGGCTCAAGAGTCTGTTGGAGGCATTATTGACCCCGTTCTGAGTGTGTACCTTCCAAAAGATCAGGCCTTGGATCGCAATCTTATTGATGAGGATCTTTACAGAGCTCTGAACAAAAAACCCACCTGCTACATTGATCCTGCCACAGGAGAGAAGAAGAGCTACAATGACCTGAGGAAGATGTGTACAGTGGAACCGGTTTCTGGTTTGCTCCTACTCCGTGGTCCAGAGAAGCCCATGACAGTGAAGGGTCTTCGTGGTGAAGTCTCTGTTTCAGAGCTCATCAAATCTGAACTGCTAGATGAAACTGATGTGGCAAAGCTCAACCAGGGGACACTCACCAGCAAAGATATTGAAAGCAAGCTTAAGACGTACCTCTACGGCTCCACCTGCATTGCAGGGATCTATGATGAGGCCAATGACCGAATAATGCCTTTCTATCAGGCGATGAAGGAAGGTCTGCTCATGAGAGGAACCACCCTAGAGCTTCTTGAAGCCCAAGCTGCCTCTGGTTTCATCGTTGATCCCGTCAACAATGTCTTCTTGACAGTAGAGGACGCCACAAAGAGGGGCCTGATCGGAAAAGAGTTTAAGAACAAGCTGTTGTCTGCAGAGAAGGCAGTAACTGGATACAGAGACCCAAACACAGGAAAGACAATCTCCCTCTTCCAGGCTATTGAGAAAGATCTTATTGAGAAAGGTCATGGAATCCGTCTTCTTGAGGCCCAAATAGCCAGCGGCGGGATTATTGACCCCAAAGAGAGCCACCGTATTGATGTCGCAGTTGCCTATAAAAGGGGCTACTTTGATGAGGAGATGAATGAGATTCTGACTTATGAAGGAGATGACACCAAGGGGTTCTTTGACCCTAACGATAAGGAGAACCTGACTTATCTACAGCTGAAGGACAGGTGCATCACAGATAGCAAAACTGAGTTAATTCTCCTGCCACTCAAAGACAAGAAGAAAGCCCAGAAAACAGAGGAGAGCCGCACGAATGTTCTTCGCAAGAGGCGAGTCGTGATTGTCGATCCTGACACTGGGCTAGAGATGTCGGTGAGGGAAGCCTATCATCGGGAGCTCATCGACTATGACACATTCCTGGACCTGTCAGAGCAGGAGTGTGAGTGGGAGGAAATCACCATCACGGGTTCTGATGGCTCTGCACGCTTAGTGATAGTGGACAGGAAAACAGGAACCCAGTACGACATCCAGGACTGCATGGACCGTGGCATCATCAACAAGCAGGCATTTGATAAGTATCGTGATGGGACACTAACCCTGACCCAGTTTGCTGATGAAATAACAAGCAAAACCAGCGCCACTGAGATGTCCATTTCTGCCTGCAATGTTGACGACATGGTCACCTGCAGCAGTCCCACCCAAGCTGCACCATCTTCCCCTACTGTCCGCAGACGCTTCAACAGTATTTCTATCACTGTGTCTCCCCCTGAGATGTTCGATGACCAAAGCCCTGTGGGGGCCATCTTCGACACTGAGACCATTGAGAAAATAACTATCCCTGAAGCACTCAGAAGAGGCATAGTTGATACTCTTACAGCACAGAGGCTCCTGGAGGCCCAGACCTGCACAGGTGGTATCATCAACCCTGCCACGGGTGAGAGACTGTCTCTGCAGGATGCAGTGCATCAGTGCATCATTGATGAAAGCATGGCTACAAAGCTTAAACCTGCACAGAAAGCCTATGCTGGCTTTGAGGATGTGAAGACCAAAAGAAGGATGTCTGCAGCAGAAGCAGTCAAGGAGACATGGTTGCCTTATGAAGCTGGCCAGAGATTTTTGGAGTTTCAGTACTTGACAGGAGGCCTGATAGAGCCAGGCACTGGACGTCGCATCACCATCGAAGAGGCCATCAGCAAAGGCTGGCTGGATGGTAAAGGTGCCCAAAAGCTTCAGGATACACGCAACCACCAGAAGAATCTGACCTGCCCGAAGACCAAACTTAAGATCTCCTACAAGGAAGCCATGGATAGCTGCATGGTGGAGGAAAGTAATGGGATGAAAATGCTGCAAGCCTCCTCAATTTCTTCCAAGGGAATCAGCAGTCCTTACAATGTCTCTAACCCAGGATCTCGCTCCGGGTCCAGGGCTGGCTCCCGAACCGGCTCCAGGAGTGGCTCTCGTAGAGGCAGTGTGGATTACACCTCTTCATACAACTTAACCTTCTCCTCAAGCAGTACTACCTATAGCAGCAACAGTCAATATTAGTATACAGCATAAGGATGAATTAAACTAGACATAATACCAACAGCTTTTATGCAACTCGCTCTTTTAAAAATGTTTTTCTGCTACCTGTGAGATTTTGGGAGGTTTGTTTAAAGCTTGACACTGATTCATTTGAGTATTGTGATTTTTTCTTGTGGCAGTAAGTGGTGTTTTGGTGTTTCAATATTATATAACCTACCGATACAAATAATGCCTTTTTTTCAATATTATATAAACTACCAAGTACAAATAATGCTTTTTTTTCTAATACATAGATGCTCATTGAATATATTTTTCACAGCTCATATGAATATAAGGCTTTTTTCAGAATTTAAAAGGTTATAGAAAATGCTTGTTTGCCTCAGCTTCCACTTGAAAGCAACATTAATTTCACAATATTTGTCCTTGTGTTTTTGCCTCTTGATTAAAGTGTGCTTTTCTGTAGAAAACATATGATTATAAGTCATTTGCAAATGTTGAGTTTTAGCTTACAATACTGTCTGGAGTTAGTAATGCTAAACCATGAAAATGTTTTGCAGCTGAAATGTTTTTTTCTGAAGAGATTCTAAATAAAGTTTTCATAACAATCTTGGGTCTTAATTTAGTCATTAATTCATCAGCAGGTTATCTGCAATGCTTTTTTTTTTTTTTTTAAAGCTAAACAATTCATTGTTATGAGGTGGAGGCTTGTGTAGACTCTTGGTTCAAAGCAGTTTCTGTTGTTACCTTTGGATGGCGCTAATTGTCATGTAACAGCAATTGCAAGCCTGTTAAAACTGGCTGTGGTGTTCTAAATGCTCAAGAACTGAAAGGAGATTCACCATCATGCATATGCCGTTTTATTAAGTTAAAAATCATGTTCCACATTTATCCACATGAATAATGATTAAGGTCTGCAGAAATCCTTAATGCATGTCCATGCACTAAAGATAGTTTTGATATTCTTAAAGAAATACCTGTTAGATTAATGATTATTGTTGTAGCCTCATTTTTACAATAAAAGGGAAATTACATATGATGTAATTATTATTATTTAATATTGAATTAGGCACAATAGAGCAGGCCTAATTAACTGGTGAAACAATAAGATAATTTTCCCATTATTTTAACTCAACATTTTTCTCAGTCATGAACATAAATATGAAGTGAATCAACACTTCAACAGTGGCACACAGGAAAAACTAGATTTATATTCCATATTACATAAGTATAGATGTCTTGCTGCTCTCCTCAGTTTCTGTGTGGTTATTCATACTCCTGAATTAGGCAACACTTTGGTTAAACCTTAGAGTTTTAATATGCTGTATTTTTGTTTTCACTCGAATGTGGACTTTACGCACACAAAAGGCTAATTTTACCGGCTATTGCTGCCTGATTCACTTCCCGGTGCCCACAAGTTGAGAGTTTTGGGGGTGGTCCACTGGGGGCTGGCTGGAGGAAGTCCGTCTGAGTGTTGGAGGTGAGGGTGAGAACAAATGGAAAGAGGCAAAGGGAGGAGGAGGAGGCCAGGGAGAGGGGAGGCAGAGTGAAAAAGGGGGAGGGAACAAGGGGAGACAGCCCCAACGGCGCAGTGGGAGGACTATCCCATGCCAGGACTTGTGGCGGCTACAGCGGCAGCCTGGACTGGAGGAAGTGTACTGTGCTGGGGGGGGCTGAGCAGCGACAGCAGGCAGCAGAAGCAGAAAGTTCAAGAACCGGGCAAAGACTTGCATTTTTTTAACCAGAACCACAGAAAAGGGCAGAGGGACGGAGTGAGCTCACAGAAGCGGTGTGTGACCGACCTTAGTGCAGATTCCTGCAGAGGAAAATGAGCCTCTCAGCCTGCATTAAGCCTGTATGACGGGCTGAGGACTCTTTGATCAGGACTCCTTCTCTCACAGCAGCTCTGTCTGACAAAGAGGAAACAGAGGAATAAAAAAAGAAGAATTAAAGGTCTCCCTTTATACTCTTAAAGGTAAGTTGTCTTAACCTTTCCATGGTCAATCATTAGCAATGGAAGTTTTAAAGCTGGGTTGGTCATTACTTAAAAGCAGGATTATACATCCACACACAGCACTAACTTTCTACCCCCTTTTTTCCTCTTCCTTTAGCCCTTTGCTCAGTCACTTTTCATTGAGTTTGCTCATTTATTCAAAGTGGTAAACAGGCCACTGCTGTCTGTATTTACTTTGGCTCTGGGTGTGTGTGTGTGTGTGTGTGTGTGTGTTTGTGCCCCAGCACTCTGTAGTCACAGAAGGAGTCATTCAATCTGACTTAGCACTGATCTTGAGGTTTTGTTTTTTTTTCTCTTAATGTGAAAGAGTATCATTTACAGCCCTTGAATTAAACTCACTAAAGCTTAGCTTGAGCTTATTGGGTATGTTCTCAGCTATGAAATGTCTTCCTCAATGAATTGTCTTTTGCAATGGCTATAATTTGGGGTTCCCTGCTTTTGTGGGCATGGTGTACTGAGACCTCTATAATGTGAAACATATGGGACCAATACTTTGGAAGAGTTGTACCTTGTAGTCAAAAGAGCTTGGAATGAAACAAGTCTGTTTGTTCAGTGTGACTCTTAAGACTCCTCTGTTGGCAGACAAATGAGAGAAAAACTCAGAATGAAAGACTTTTACCCTTTTTTCTTTGAGCTGCAGCTGCTGGGTGGTATTTCGGGCCTTAGGGCTATGCTTTTGAGGCAGCCATTGTTGATGACATGTACAAGTGTCCTTACATCACTTAAGTTCTTCACCTGAATATCACTCTGTCCCTTTCCCTGGTTGGAAATGAGACGCACACCTTTATTTGCACCCTCCTGCGCAACTTCCTTTCAAGCAAAACATAAACATTGCAGGTTGCTCTGAACATTTTACAGGCTCAAGTCTTTCAAGATTAACTTTAATTACAGACGCCAGTGAGAAAGGAAAAAACATCTTTGAACTGGTGATTACAGCTTTTTTGTTAGCTCTATTTTGGGGTCAGAGTTGTATGAACAGTATGCAAACTTCATTAACAAATGTTGAATCTGTGAGATAAAAACATGCAGCTCCAAGGGCTTTACAAAGGCTAACATAACAACAGACTGAAAACAAGAAGCAAAAACTGAAAGCAGTACATTACATTTTGCAAGACCTAAACAAAAGGAGACAAAATAAACAACAGAGACAACTATTTGTAAAACAAAAAGATGAGAAAACTTGGACACAGGTTAAATCATCACTTTAAATTAAAACTAAATCAAAACTTAAAAAACAGATTAGAAAGTAAGGTCTTTCACTTCCCTTTAACATACAGAGAAAGCTTGCCATGTCTGCCTCTAAAGTTTAAAGAAATGACCATCAGAGACCCTGAAATGTCACCCCCCCCTCACTGATAATAAGCAGCAATTAGAAATGATGAAGAGAGATCCTGATAGTGTGGTTTGGACAGGTGGGTCAGGCTTGTGTACTGTAAGCAGAACACTGTGATCTAACAGCATGAGATGGAGCACTGGGGCACTTTTTACTTTGTCACAGCAGTGCCACGGCCACTTGGCTGACATGTGTAAGCCATTAAACAGGGAGAAGGAAAAGGACAGAGACTGAGCGCAATAAAGGGGAAAGCATTGCAAAAAAGAGGGGAAAGAAAAAGAACGAAAGAGGGAGCAAGAGTGGGAACGTAATCCATTTTGGAACGCATTCCTCTATGACCTTGGGGTAGAAAACGGTAATTAGGGAGTACTTTAGGAGCCTGAAGGGTGCGCAGATTTGCTCCGAGCGCAGGGCTGTCATTTTTATTCTCTTCAAAATGTCTCATGAAAATGTGAGACAAATACATGTTAGAGTTCCAGGGTTACAAAATAAACCTCCTAAAAATACGTAGCCTTTCCTTCCTGTGGCTTTTTTTTCAATAGTTCTCATGGTTTTGTTTATTTCAGTTCTTCAGCAGTGAATGGGTGTCAAAGCCACAGCGCAAACATATAGAGCCAATGGCAGGAAAAGGCCAGAACAAACTGTGGCCTTGTCCCCTTCTGGGCCCTTCAATCAGCCTGTTATGTCACTGTGGACATGTTATCCTGCTGTCTGAGGCGTGCGCTCATGCCAAGTAGAACTAAATGGTGGTTTGGAGCAGTGAAGCTGATGGTATCAAAGATATGAAGGGGCTATTAGATGTGAATGCTAAATACTAATGGGGTATTTCAGCCAGAGGAAAGAGCAAGAAGCACATTTGTTCTGGTTGTGTTGCTCCTTCAATCTGATGGAGACTTGATAGGTATTAAGAAGTATTTTTATTTGCTGGATACAGGCAGAAAGTTAAAAATGGATCTACAAAATGCATCAAAAACAAACCCTCTGTTGAGCATTCCCCCCAGACAGACAGCCAGATGTCCTGAAGCATTTATGGCACTTTAGGTGTTACTGCAGACAGCTCAGGAGATCATTAATCCATCTGGAGTCCCCCAAAGAGACAGTTTGTGTTGCTGCTTTCTCCACAACACAGACACTCCAGTCATGGTGGGTTGGATGAGCTTTATCGCCCCTCTTTGAATTCCAGCTCTGCAGTCTGTACAAGATGAAGTTTGCATCAAGGTGTAACAAGGGGTTTGGCACTTTCTGGATGTTTTCTTTTTTCCAAGCAGTGATGTATATCTGCATGCCCGTGCTTTTATTTCACCCACATAATTCCAGTTTAATGGACCTATAAAAATATCAAAGCTGTCCAAAACTGGAGGCTGTTTCCACAACACTTCAATCATCAACTAGAAGCTTGGGCCAACAGAAGCAATTGAGTTTGATATTGGAGTGTGAATGGGGGAGGACATGCTGTGATTGCTTTCATATGTGCAGGCAAAATGTTCTCATTTATTTCACTTGATTGAAATATTTTGCATTTCATGTTCAGCATTTCCATTAAAAATATTGTTAATCAAAGTTTTACACTTCAGTCACTAAGGAGGTCAAACTTGGAGTTGCAGGATTTGATGCTCATTGGCTTCATAACATTGACACAATTGGTGAGACGTTGTAATCTGATGGTAAACTTACTCAATCTTTTTTTTCCTTCCCTCATCTGATCAAGCCTCGTAACCGTCTGTGTTTTTCTTGTACAAGTATGTAAGAGTAATCTGCATGATGAGGCCACACTGAAATCACTAATGGAAAATACAGCCAGCAAGCTTAAAGACATGTAGCAACCAGCAGCCTAATCACATACAAACAAACTCCTCCGTAAATGGATTTGGTTGCTGAAGCTGAACTCTAGGCTCGGCAGTCTCATTATTTGCGACAGACAGGCATGCAGAGCTTTTGCCAACTGTTGTCACCATAACAGACTCACAAATGAAAACAACCATGAGGTCACTTTTCACATGATTAGGCCGCGGTTTAACCCTGAGGGTCTCCATAGCTGTTGAATTTTAAGACAGTTCTTTAGCTTTTAAGGCCTGACTACATGATGCCGTCTTCTTTCATCTTGTGGTGTACCTGCCCATACAAAATGGAAGATTGCGTACACTGTGTGCCAGGTGAAGGGTGTGGTTCCTGAAATAGAAACAGGCTTCATCCCAGCCTTCCTATCGTGTCTTCCCTGCATTTTTTTTTGACTCACAAATGGAATGTCTGATTTATTTATTTTCAGTGTTGTTCTGGGTAATTGAATGATAGGCATTTGGAGCTGGTCCCAAGTGATGGTCATGCAAGTGTGAACGTGGCTGACAGCACCCACGCAGCCAAGCCAGTCAAGCTCTTACCTGCAGGGGTTGGAGCTGGGGGAGCCAGACACACCCTAATCCCCCAACATCCTAACCTTAGCAAACCTGTTGCAGCTTGTTCACAGGACGCCGGGCATCCCAGTTTCTTCGATCTCTCTGCCTGCTACCCCACTCCTCTACCAGCCAAGCTCTCACAGTGCCATGGGTGGGCTTGGGATTTGAGTTCCTTGGCACTGCTTATTCTGCCTTTGTGAGCTAATGCTGCGCCTCAAACCAGGAACAAAAGCAGTCAGTGCAAATTAAAGACCAATTATCTTTAGTGCGTGCTGGGGCAAGTCGCTCCTGTTAGCTTGAATGAGGAGTGGGAGAAGTGAGTAGGAAAGGATGTTGTTGCTGCTGGGTTGCCTATGAATGGTTGATATGACATAAAAAAGGTCAAAAGATGATACTTTGATGTTTTGAGCTTTATTTTCTTGATATGACACATTACAACTCTTGTGTATCTTTACAGTTTTATTTCAACCTTTATTTCTCATTTTTTAGTTGTCATAGGAATTAGTTACTTCATGAAATATTCAGTAGTATATCTGTTCAAAAAATGTCTATTTGTTTCTCAATAGGAGAAATTATATCTTTCCAATGTTCCTTCATTAAATGTGAAGCTACCACCAGCAGCCCGTTAGCTTAACTAAAAAAACACTGGAAACAGCTAGCCTGGCTCTGATGTGATAAAATTAGCCAACTAGCATGATAGCACATCCAGAAACAAACTCCTTTTACAACAAGGGACACATTTCTTGCTGAAGGTAATTGGTAAGTAACTAGACTCCTGCCCTTTCACCCCCTGTAACACTAAAAAGTTAATTTGCCTATTAGGTTTTTGTTTATGTATTTTAAATGTATAGCATAAAAAAATTAATACAAGGACCTTTTTGGCAGATTTTGTTTGCTATGAGCCAACAAGGTGTGACGTCACGGATACAACGTCCATATTTTATACAGTCTATGAGTTTTACAGGAAACTAAGCTAACAGGCGACTGGCTAACCCACTTCAAAAAGTGGTGTTAGCTTAATTCTACACCATACAGACATAAGAGATCTTTCCAACTTACTTTTTTTTTTTTAAACTTGGGATGTTCCAATGCAAATTATTTTCAAGTCTTTTAAGGAGAAATTTTAATTTTATTTCTGACCAGTAAGTCTTAAGGTAAGCTAACACCCAGAATACAGCTAAACTGAGCACGAGTTATTTGCTGCTGCTAAACACTGGATCACAGAGTCTGCATGTAAACCATGTCAAATTGGTTTGCAGAATGTGGCAAACATTAGCAGTTCTAGAACCACCAGCTGCTTTGCTGGTTACCGTCCGCATGCCTTTGCTGGTTACGCTTTTTTTTTTTTGGTTGAGTGGTTCATGCCAGTTTAACCAAACACAGCCTACATACATACAACAATTTTTAAGAAAGAAATTCAATCCCAATTCTGTAAAAGATGGGACTCTGTTTAAAATATTAATTAAAATAGAATTTGATTGTTTGCAAATCAATGAAATTGTATATTTGTTGAAAATAGTGCAAAGACAACATATCAAATGTTGAAACTGAAAAGTTTCACTTTTTACAAAAGATATATGCTCAATTTGATGCCAGCAACACGTTTCAAAACAGTTGAGAAAGGGACATGTTTACCATTGTGTTGCATCACTCCTTTTAATGACGCCCTGTAAACGTTTAGGAACATAGAAGAGCAGTTTCTGGAGTTATGAAAGTACAATGTTGTCCCATTCTTCCCTGACTTTTCCGGATGTCAGCTGCTAAACAGATCAGTGTCTTCTTTGTTGAATTTTTGATGTCATGACACCACAAATATTTAAATGTAACTAGACGGGACTGCAGGCTGGCCAGTTCAGCATCCTGTCCCTTCTATTGCATAGCCACGCTGTTGTCAAACATGCAAAATGTAGTTTGGCATGTTCTTGCATATTAAGTAAGGTCTTCCCTGAAAAACAGCGTTGTCTTGATGGCAGAAAATTTTGCTCCAAAACCAGTGTACAATGTTAAAGGTGATGTATCACGCTTTTTTCATCAATATATATTGGTCTAAGAGGTCCCCAAAACATGTCTTTAAAGTTTATGCTCAAAAAAACACTTTTAAATCAGATTTTGGCATGCCTGAAAAGCCCTCCTCTTCAGTCCTCCTCAGAACACTCTGTTTTCTCTCTGACCACGCCCCCTCAGGAAGTGGATGTGCCTCGGCTCTCCAGCACGTTGATCTAATGTTTACATGTTGGCTGAATATACACGGCTGCTCAGAGATCGCGTTACTTCAACCCTCTGAATCTGATCCAGAATCTGATCCTGACGGAGAGGCGCCTGTAGCAGGACCTTTCTGAACGATTGGTCATAGATTTAGTGTTTCTTGTTGTTTTATTTATCAGTATGTCGACGTGTGTCTTGGTACACAGCTACGAACATGTAACTATGTGGCTATGCTAACTAGCGCTAGCATTTATCCATGACAAATAAAAATCATCCACTAGATCTTCAAATCTGCAGACATGGGGAGTAAAACTGACCTTCGTGTTTATTAAGACAGCCTACAACTAGCATGCCTCCCTCCTAAGCTCCTTGTTAGCACACATTTGTGCAGGTAATGAAAAACGGAGGGGGGATTCAGTATTATTTAATACAGTCTATGGGTCTAGACCGGATATTGTTGTTGAATCCATGTAGTGATATCCACTACAGAGTCATGTATGTTTTCAATGCAGTGCTGCTTGAGAGCCTGGCGATCACAACCATGCAGTATTGCTTTTTGATTTCTCCAGATTCTCTGAATGTTTTTTAAAGATATATTTTTGGGGGGCTTTTTGGCCTTTATTGGATAGGACAGCTGAAGAGAGACAGGAAACGCGTGGAATAGAGAATGGGGTAAATGCAGTAAATGGTCGACTGGCCGGGAGTCGAACTGGCGACCTCTGCGACACGGACCATAGCCTCTATACTTGGGATGCTTAGACCACTAGGCCACCAGCACCCCATTCTCTGAATCTTTAATGATATTATATACTATGGATGGTGAATTTTATGCTGAGGAACATTATTCTGAAATTGTTGAACTACCTGCTCATGCAGTATCTCACACAGGGGTGAACCTCTTTCCATCTTTACTTCTGAGAGACTTGGTCTTTTTTGTACCCTTTTTATACTCAGTCGTCTAACTAACGTGTTGCTAGTTAACCTTATGAGTTGGAAGATGTTCCTTAAATTTTTTGTCATCTCTGTCCTATCCTATTGAATTGTGGTGTTGGCATCAAATTTAAAAGGAGCAGATATTTTTCAAATTTCAATCATCAAATGTATGTTTTAATTGAATGTAGGTTTTAAATGATTTACAAACTATCAGAATCTCCTTTTATCAACATTCAACACAGCATCCCAATTGTTTTGAAATTAGGTTTTTCATTAGATACTGCCAAACTTGCCCCACTGCAAGAAGCCATCTGTCATCTGTGCTTGTTTACATTCAGATAATAGCATTAAGCATTATTGGTGGCTAATCAGTTGATAGCGCTTATCCCTGCAAAGAAGCCTTAAGAGGTTTTTTGGGGGGCGGTTTTAAATCAAAATTTAAAACTTTAAAATATATTTTCCCCGACTGCAGCACCACATATATTTAAAACATTATTTTTATCTCCCTGGGTCACATGGAGGGTAAGTGTAGGTTAGATATTCTCACATAGTTGGGTTAGGTAGGTATGACACTTCTAAAACATTTCTGAGCCTTCGTCCTGGGCCCCTGCCCTGCAGATACTCAGAGCCTCTAAGTACTGGGTGACCTGTTCATTAATTTCCCATTAGTCAACAGTTTTTTCTCGGAGTCTCAGGGGGAATAGACTAACCTCGCTGTTAGTTCCAACAATCCCAGAGGACCTCTGATCCCACAACTTCCAACAACATTCACACACACACACACACACACACACACACACACACACACACACACACACACACACACACACACACACACACACACACACTCCCGTTTCCCTGAGAGATGACCCCTTCATACACATGGCCTCTTTCATTCCACTCTGAGGGTTGGTTTAAGCTGTGACCACACTGTCCCTGCTTTATGGCTTCTCTCTGGCCCCCTTTAAAGTGTTGGGCTGTAGCTTGCAGTGATTACAGTTTAATTGATGGGCTGCGGATTGTTTTTAATCAAAACAAACAATTAGAGTGATTGAAGAAGGATGATGATATCTTTGGCAGCTTAGGAATGTGTTTCTGTTTGTGACTGTGTGGGTATGGGTCTCTGTGAAATCTGAAGAATTTATTAGGCTCTGTTGATCAGGTTTCTCTTATAAATGCAACATTAGTTATTACATTAAGTCATCGACATACAGCCTAATTCTGGCTCATTAAAAGCTGTTGGATCTGGTTTTGTTTGGTGACATAATTCTGATGTATTTATAAGGTTTTTTTGTCTGGGGTAGGACAACAGCTGAAGCAATAAGTTGATTATCGGTGATTGTCTGGAATTAAAATCTGAGCGATTGTTTAAGTAAAAAGTAACAACAGAAATCTAAACATAAACAGTCTCAGATTGTTTTTCTTTCTTTAGATAATTGTAAACTTAATATCTTTAAGATGTGGACTGTTAGTCTGAAAATAAGAACCCTCTTAGGTTTTGAGCTCTTGAACGTTGCGATGAATATTTTTCACCTTTTACACTATATGTGCACACAGTAATTAATTGGTTAGAGAGGGTAATAATCTACAGATAATCTTAAAAGGCACAGCTAGAATTACTATTAAGTTCCTGAGTTTTTTGGGACCACTTACCTTGATCAAGATGTCACATTAGCTCCCCAAAATCTAACACACAGAATTTTTTTTTTTTTCTTTTTTCTCAAATGCAATTGCTGTTGGTTTTGGAGTTTTTGACTCTTTGGCCCTTCCTGTCTTCTAGCAGTAAAGGAAAAAGCATTAATTTTCTAATTTATAACATCAAATGTTCACGTTCACTTGATAAAAAAATGATAAGTTGTCAGTTGACGTATTGATACAAGGTGTCAGCATTGTTGATAACACGTAACACTCTGCTTTTCTGGGGCTGTAAAGCAGTGCAGAGCACACAGATGACTAGATAAGAGATTGAGGGATGTGTCTGTGGATGTGGTGAGAGCAGCTCTCTCCAGACCACTGCTGCTGGAAGTGCATTGCCATGAGGTCACAGACACGCCATCAGTCAGGGATTTACAGCAACTGGTTTCAACCGGAGTTCTTTGAAAGTTTGTCTTTGTCTTTTTCATTGTTGCTCTGACTGATGGACTGACAGTGGCTGTTAGATTGTTGGTGTTAAATCTTCTGAAACCACTACTCTGTATCTCATTTTGCAGTAAAGATAAGTGTTGGTACAGTATTTGTGACACAAACAAGAGCAAACAAGACACCCTCTGTCCCACAATCTGCAATTGAGGTCACACTCTAAAGATATCGGCGGGAAACTTGGTCACAATGACTAAAGCTAAGGACTTTGAACATCAAATATTTACACGGGCAAAGTCACCTGCTCTGAGCGACAACAGTGTGAGGGAACTGACAGACCTCTGATTGTGTCTGTGCTTCTTTATATTTTCACAGAAGGTCCCTTGATTCAAGATGGAGGAGGGATATGAGCTGGACTTGACATACATCACAGAGCGCATCATCGCTGTGTCCTTCCCCCGGGGTTGCTCAGAAGAGATCTACTCCCACAACCTAAAGGATGTCACACGAATGCTCAAGTCCAAGCATGCAGATAACTACCTGGTCAGTGCTGGCTGTCCTCACCTCAAAATGAGTCAAGTGTCAGAGTGCAAACAGTATTGATGTCAGGGCTGGTAGGCTTTCAGGGGATATTGACATAGGAATATTGATGTCAGGGTGCACAGTTCATGTTTCATTCACAATAATGCAAGAACCAGTGTTGAAGCAGAAAGCAGTCATATCAGAAACAACATTTTATTTTTCAACTCTGTTTTACTTTTTCTTCAGATTATCAACCTCTCCGAGAAAAGGCATGATCTGTCTAAAATGAACCCAAAGGTAAGTTTATTTGACACTGTGCTATTTCTTTGCAAAAAAACAGATACAACTATAGATTTCTGCTCATCCTCTTTGATCAGCTGTGCCAAACCAAGTACACATTACATCATAGCATTGATTGGTAATACACAGGGAGCTATCTAGAGTTGAGCTGTGTCTGTTAAAAGTGATTAATGTGTTTTTGTAGACGCTGGACACAGGCTGGCCGGACATGCATGCTCCACCTCTGGATAAGATCTGCACCATCTGTAAGGCCATGGAAAGCTGGCTCAATGCTGACCCTCTACATGTGACAGTTATACACTGCAGGGTGAGCATTCAGGGTTTTGTTGCAGCAGATTTGTTTCAGTTTTTTGATGAATACAGAGCGATAACACAAGATTTAACTACTTTTATTTTTATGTCAGTGTACGTTTCTCAAACTCATCTTGTGTTTAGATTAATGAAAACGCGTATTTTAAAGTATCCTTAGAAAGATCTGAATTGCATTACTAGTAGATACTTATGGCTTTATATGACAAGACACAAATGTTAATGTCATATCTTTAACATTTGAAAGTTCCAATTCATCCATTATTGCTGTATTGGTGTCATTTGATTAACAGTTATCCACCCAGCAACAGTTGTTGTACTCTGATTCAAAAGCAGCTAAAACCTGATCAGTGCATGTAAACAAAACCTCTCTTACATATGGAGTCCTGACATAAATTTTAAAAAAATCCTGGAGCCTTAAATTTTCCAAAGTTTCTTGATAGCACATGTCCAGCAAAGCTTGAAGTCTTCCCTGTCCAACAGGGGTGGTGGCGGGGAGATGAATCACAGCAGGGAGGACATGACACTTAAGCACTGCAGAAGCTGCAGTTTGATATTTACTACATGATAGTGGGCAGCACAACAGAGAGCAACACATTATGACAGTTTTTGCATTTATATCATTGCTGTTTGTAAACGGATAGGCAGACATTTTTCTTATTTTTATCTTGAAAATGATTCTCCATCTTCAAACTCTGATGTTTTTATTCGTCTTGTTTTGTGCAAGTGTGAAGACAGACAGCTCAAGAACAACATGAAAAGCAGATTGTTTCATGTGAAAAAACAGTTCCTTTCTGTTATCAGGTGTTTTTTTTTTTTTTGGTAAGATCCCATCACAGACACTTGGAAAAGCCTCCGAGACAATAAAATGTGTTGCTTCAGAAAAAGAAATAAATTGCAAGTGTTGTATGCAGTGATTTATCTCCCATCTTCTTTTGTTTCTGCAGGGCGGCAAGGGTCGCATTGGTGTTGTAATTTCATCCTTTGTGCATTTCACCGACGTATCAGCCAGGTAACCAATACCGCATTCATCATGTTATTTCACTGTAAATGTCACGGTCTGCTCTGAAGTCAGGATTTATCAGAACTCCCTCTTGACAACAATAGCCCACAACTTTTGAAAAAAACATCCCGTCTACCACAAACAATGTCATCCCCTAACCACGGCTGACTTATTTCCCCCCCTTTAAATTAGGGTCAAGGTGATTCAGAGAGTGAGTCAAAGAAAGGCCCGCTCTTTGAAATTCAAAGGAAAACCGCACTGTTTAAGCAATGAATCATGCTGTATTGAGTTCCATGAATCAACTTGGAAACATGCTAGTTACCGTAATGGCTTCTGGCCACAGTGTCAAATTCATGAAATCTATTCATCATGATGAAAACCGATTCCAATTTCGTAACCATCGTCAGGCATTTAATTTGAGTGAGGGTGGTGCCTTACTGAGCCTTGGAGTCGAGAGATGCTGCAAACATTAGGAGAATTAGAGCCTGGTGTTATGCCAATTAAGAGGTTTCCATAACACTGATCAACATCCTCAGTAACATGTCCTTGGTTTTATTTCCTGCTGAGGTAGACTGAGTCTGTAAGGCGAATGTTAAAAGACAGATAGGAAAGGAAGAGATAGGAAACAATGAGACAGATTTACAATGGAGCAGATTCAGTGGGGGGAGCAGAGGGAGAGGGAGAGGGAGAGGGTTTGGCGAGAGAGAAACAGAGCTGTGGTGAAAAGGCTGCAGCGCCTGTTGGTTTAAGATCTGTCTGAATAGCAGAGCTGTGCACACACTCTGGCCTCTCTCTGTCCTCCTCTCCCCCTCCTTGTTTACTTAAGGCTGGCATTCTCTTCCTCTTTGCTGGAATCCCCTGTCTCTCTGCTTACTTTCACTCTTGTCCATTATGCATTAGTATTTGTGTGTGTATGTGTGTGTGTGTGTGTTGTTCTCATTCAAGTTAAGGTTAACAGCATTCAATTATAGAGCTGTGTAGTGAAAAATCTCTCTCCTGAGTCATAATTACCTAAAGCATTTAATGTGCCTCTCTGTCTCCCTCAAAGTGCTGATCAGGCATTGGACCGCTTTGCAATGAGGAAATACTATGATGATAAGGTCTCAGCTCTGATGACACCTTCACAGAAACGGTAAGACCCAAAACCAAAGCACGCCCTTCTGTCTAGCAGCACGCGTCTATCCATGTGCTGCCTGTGTGGTGCTTTGTTGACCAACATCGAAATTTCATGTTCTGAGACAGCCACTCGATTCAATATAAAACTCTGCATTTCCTGTTTTGCTTTTCTCTGGAAAGCTCCCCAATGTTGATGTTTGTAATGTGAATGGGACCCCATGGTGATGTAGTGTTATCCTTACTCTCTGTATCACTTTGAATCAACATCACACTGACGGCTCTTTAGAGGAAATTCCTTGGCATCAGACTACAGACTACTCTCCTATCTTTATGTTAAATATGTTTAATATGAAGCTCTGGCGCTTAGCTTAGCTTGCAGGCTAGAAAGAGGAACAAAGCTAGACTATGTCCTTGTGTAACAAAATGCATTTACCAGTAATGCTGAAGCTCATAAGTTTTCATAATATACCTTAGTATTCTGAAGTGTCACAGCGTCATGTTAGATCTTTGAGGTTTTCAGGCAGCACCATAGACTGTATAAATAATGGACGTAGTATCCGTGACGTCACCCATCTGTTCCTGAGCGCTGTTTTGAAGCCAATTGGCGGTGGCAGCCATATTGGAAATGCAGAACTCAGCCAGGCAGAGTGTGATGTAAAGAGGCGGAGTTTGAGGCTCCTAGCCAACAGCTATGTGTTCATGTCTGAGAGTCAAGTCAGTCATAACCTTATTTGGGCAAAAACTCATAATCTTAATATCTTCTGAACCGTCGCGTTAGAAAAAAATTAACCCCCCTACAGTGTGTGCCGATAGAAAAATTTGCTTCGTAGGGCCAAACCGTTTTTTGAACCAGGGTGTAAACATGTTTATTAATGCTGCAAAGATCATCTTTTATGAATCAGTGTCTATGTGGTTTCTGGTGTTTCTGCAGCCAGCCTCAAGCGGATTCTTGATGAAATTAAGTTTATAACACTTCCGCATGGGCTTCATAGTTTGAGACCGGAGGTTGCCGCTTGGGCA
Organism: Notolabrus celidotus; assembly: GCF_009762535.1. NCBI lineage: Eukaryota > Metazoa > Chordata > Actinopteri > Labriformes > Labridae > Notolabrus > Notolabrus celidotus. Next base: position 15,651,436 of record NC_048286.1, on the reverse strand, counting down.
GCACATAAACCTTTGTAAAGTCCCTAAATTTTGTTTCCGCCATTCCTGTTCTTGCACAGATTACACAGACATCATGTAAAGAGTTGATGAGTGATCCTGAGATGTGCTGGAAGTATGATTTTACTACCATTGGATAGATTCAGGCTAGCTGTTTTCCCCATTATCAGCCTTTTTTGGTGGCTACCTGGCTGCGTGACACCCTTTAGTCTAAGATACTTGAGCTGTGTCTTAATTCAGGGGTAGGATCCTTCGAAGCAGCCTTTGTAGCCTGCGTAGACCACTTAGGCTGAACTGAAACGACTCAACAAAGGATTTCCTGGTTTTGTCAGCGGCTGTTCCCACTCTTACACTTGCATCACATAGCCCTGCTCCTGTCAATAAACAACATAAAGCCAGCTGGCTACCTGGCTAGCTGGTGTGTCAGAAACTTAACCACCATCCCCATTACTTTAAAGACAATTTTAAGTCTTCTGCACCTCCTCCGCGATATGAGAAAAGTGGGATGCAATTGTCAGCTGCATTGAAGGAAAGCTTAGGAAATGAGAAAGCCTTGCGCACCTCTGAGACTCAGTCTGTCTTATAATGCAGTCATTGAAGGATAGATCGCCTGAATTGAGAGTCCCTATGTCCCTATGTACGTACAGGGTTGTAAAATTCTGGATGTCTTGTCTTTGTGTTCCATGCATTTCAAACAATCTTTTTGTGTGATCTGTCCCTCGTGCATATTAAGCTTTATGAAAGCCCACTTTCAAATATTTGGACTGACCCTTTAACATAAGTTGCCATCATTTAACTTTGTCTCTACAATGTACAAACATATTGACAGTAAATTCCCTTTTTAAAAACATGACCAAGACTGCCAATAATGAATATATATGTAATGTATGTGTATAAATCTTATGTGCTTTGGCAACAACATGTCTTTTCATGCCAATAAAGCAAACTGAGTTGAATTATTATTTTTTTTTTTAATTGACTGCCTAACAAACTGCACAATGCATTGCTATAAGAAAAATCCGTAACCCTGGTTTATCCTACAAAACTATGCATATTTGTTGCCTTGGATGTTTGGGAATACCTATCATAGAAGTGCATATGTTTTACTTTCTCTTACATGCTTTGTGTCAGGTATGTCTGGATACTAAACAGTCTCCTCAGCGGATCAATGAAGATCAACGCCTCGCCCTTGTTCCTACACTGCATCATCCTTCATGGGATACCAAACTTTGACGCCGCTGGAGGTTAAGCTCATATTGTTTACCACCACACACATCTGTGACTGCAATATAAAACTGTGGTTGCTGCAACCATAACAGTATAAAAGAATCCAGACACAACCACATCAGAGCCCGAGCAGTAAACAAGATGGAGACTTATCTGTGTTTTACATCTTTCCCTCTTTCCGACACTAAAGCATGCTCAGGCAAATAAAGGCTCTTACAGAAACAGAACTGCAGAAAAGACAATCCTATTTAATCAATGGAAATTCACACTCTTACTTTTTTGCATGCAAATAGCTAATTTCAATGAAACAACTGAGATTTTTTTCACTTCACAGAGTTGAAATCCCCTTTTCACATAAACAGCTTAACATATGTGTCAGAAAAACAATCTGAGAAAGATACACTCACGAATAGCTTAATTAGAAAGACACTGAAGGTCACCAAATCATTGCACTTTTTGTTGAAGTCTTTTTATTTTTTCCTTTACAGTGTGTCGTCCATACATCAAGGTCTACCAGGGAATGCAAGCAGTGTATTCCTCTGGTATCTAGTAAGTAGCTTACACATGTGTAGCAGTCATTTGATATCATTGTTTAGTTAAAAGTGTTGGAATCCTTTTAAGTAATTTTAATTTACATTAGTTTAATGCTGGTTTTAATTAGAGGTTACTGCTTTCAGTAAATATCTGTGCTTGCTTTTACTGACTTTCTGTCATTTTATTTCAGTCACATCGGTCCAAGCCACAGAGACCGTGTATGCATCACTCTGGAGCCTGCCCAGCTTCTAAAAGGAGACATCATGGTAAAACAATCAAAAAAAAGAAGATGCCTTTGGAAGTTCCTTGAATCAGCATTGACTGTAATAATCACAATACTTTTGGTGTTTTTTTTCTTTGTAGATTAAATGTTATCATAAGAGTGACATCACTTCAGAGCGTGAAGTCATTTTCCGGCTGCAGTTCCACACGGGAGCAGTGCAGGGCTACAACCTCATGTTTGAAAAGGAGGACATGGAGACTGCCAACAAAGGTAGACCTGAAAAAAAAAAGGAGAACAGGTCTCAACGTGCTGCTGTTAGTGCGCTCCTCTGCTCCACGCAGCATCTGCAGGGCTCTGTCTGCACTTAATTTAGACTTGGCACTTTGAGACTTATAATCACGTTTTCCAAAACATGTTACGTGTGTAAAGAGAATACTATTCACATTCAACACCATTCATGTTTTTCTTTTCTGAATGGACACACTGATGAGATTCCCATATGCTCACATTCCAGACCCCAGATTTCCAGATTATGGTAAAGTGGAGCTGGTGTTCTCCGAGGGACCAGAGAGGATCCCAGGTGAGTTTCCTAACTTTTTTTGTTGCTACAGGGAGAGGCTGTGGGAAAAACAGATTCAGAGCCAGTTTTCCCTTCGTGCTGTCGTGCTCTCTTTTCCTCCCCCTCTGCCCCCTGGTGAGAGGGGATGTGGAATGCTGCAGAGGGGAAATGTAGTGTGAAGTGTGTGCTGACAGAGAGGTAAAGAGGCACAGCATGCGCTGCCGCAGAATGAAACCATGGTGTGTGGGTCTGCACATGTTTGTCAGATGAACTTTTTGTTGATTATATTTGTTTTGGTATCTACTGAACTCAAAGCCTGGAGCTCAGTTAACAAATTTGATCATAATATAATGCTGGTCAAAATGTGGTAGTACCCTTATAAGTTTAGTCCACAGCATCATGGGTAATAGTGTAACCATAAATAAAACGTATTCAGACTCTTTGTCTGGGCTTGATCCCATGGTTTGCGTAGACTATTTGGAAATAAACTTTCTGAAGAGTTAAAAGAAAAGCTGGACTTCATTTTAATGTGAGTTTGAGTGGTGAATGTGACGCAAAAGCTAGGAGACTGTTAGCTTAACTTAGCTAAAAGCTAAAAACAGCTAGCTTGACAGTGTCTAAAGTAAACTAGAAACTTCTAAACACATTGCATTTGGTTTGTTGTATCTAGCTGTTTGGTTCTGTTACCTCTCTCTCACTGCTAGCTAAGACTAAAAGACGTGAGAATGGTCTGCCAGAAAGCAAATAAGTGTATACAATTTGAGGCATATATAATACATCATTAATGTCATATTTGCCATTTGTTTGAGTTAGATTTGTTGATACTATATATCTTAAGTTCTGGGTGTAGTAAACGATTATATCTTGGTGATGCAATACCACTGAGAGAAAAGAAATAGAGATGAAGATATCAAATGTTGCCCAATCTGAAATATGTAAACAAAATTCCTTGCTAAATCCAATCCTTCCTTCTCTTCCCTTGAGCTATGAAAGACATTACAATAACAGAATATCAAGTTGTGTTGTGTTCTGCTTCCTGTGTTGAACAGTAAAATATAACAAAGATACGCTATCTGTTATTTTTGGGTCTAGGTGCTGACAGGTGGCAAAATGGGGTGGATGTTATTGTGGACTACAACACAGCAGATCCTCTAATCCGCTGGGACTCCTACCAGAACATCTGTGATGGTGAAGGTAATGTTAACCCTTACATGACTCAAGAGACTTTTTTGTTATATCGACAGGGTCTGCCTAATGAATCAAATATGAGCCACCATGTCAGTCGTTGTTTAATGAATGGTAGAATAGTAGAAGTATGAATAGGGTCTTATTTAGGCATTTAAATACAGTTTCCCCCTTTCTTCACACACAAACTTTGTTTTTCTCTCAGGAATTCCACACAGTGTAACAGGTCCTTTGCTCTGTTATTGAGGAACTGCAGTGTGATTGCATAAACATGCACACACAGTCACCACCAGCATGGTTTATGTTTTAGTCATTGCTAACGGGAGTTATTACTCATTATTGGGACTTAAAATCCAGGTGCACAGGCCTTGGGGAAGCAAGACTTCTATTTTGGAGTGGAAAGGAAATGAAAGCTTAAATTTACTTGAAGGTTGCAGTATGTTTGGAATGACAAACTGTGTTTTTTTTTCTGTGTGGAGGATAGGGAGGAGATTTGTGTGTGAGAGGGGAATGCTGGGTTCAGAGGGAGAGCAGTTAGTTCTCAAGAGATTTCTATTTTGTTGTTTCATCAAATGAAAAGGCATGCTTTAACCATCCCACACAAACACACATACACTCTCACTCCCGCCTGCACAAACACACACAGGCTCACACTCAGAGCCACCCTGTCGGGTCGTCCCGTCCTAGCTGCGGTTGTTGCTCTGCACTCAACCACAGAATTCACAACAACCTCCCAGAATAGAGTGACATGGTGGTAGCATTAAAACACAGATCCACCCTTTCCCAGTATTCATTCAGTGTTTTTATAAGCAAAGTTCAGCTTCACGAAAATGAGGTGGCTTTATTTTATTTTCAATTAAAACACCCCAACTCGTTCGTGTAGAGCTTTGAACACCCCTGGGAATTAAATGAAAGAGCCGAACACTCAAATTGAAGAATGCATCAAAGCAATGCAAAGGCAACAACAAAGGAGCATTTTTCCCCTTCTGCCTTGATTGCAGAGCATTCATGTGGGATATTTACAGCTTTGTCTTCTCATGTAAACACTACATCTAAGAGGGAAGACTCGGAGCTGAGTTGGAATTCTTCATCTACTTACCACCAGTCGTCTGGCCGGCCCAGTTAGCCTGCAGAGAGAGTGTCAGTCAGAGGAGGAAGTCTAAAAAGTGTTTGCCACAGTGGTGCTAAAGTTGTGAAAAGAAAACCTAATTTACTTCAATGGCCTTTCTACAATCACCTATTAAGTGTGTGTGTGTTTATCCCAATGTGTTAATTAGGACTTTAATTTTAAAAGATTGTTTTTCCAGAAAGGTTGTTTGGTTCAGTTCACAAAGTAGGTGGTAGTCGTCTTTAAGTACCTTAGCTAACAGCTGAATGAATAGATGATAGTACATATTAAAATTTAAAATTTAAAAAAGCTGATAAGTCAAATTAATTTATGTGTGGCCCAGGTGTTAAACAGCTATGCATTTTTTGATTTTTACTGCTACTTGAATCCCATATTATCTAATAAAAAATGCTTTAAGTAATCCAACAATAATCTGACATCCTTAAACTCCTGATAACATGGGACCATGCAAAAAAAATGTTTTATAGTGTCCATAATTCAAGTATGATTTACTATGAGCTAACACTGCATAGGAAACTCTCTTGTCTATAATGACACTAACCAAGGAAGACAAAGGAGGAAATCAGGACAGAGAACAGCACTGTGGCATATACTCAAAATAAGAGTGTATTGCTCCTCCGATACATCATTACTACACAAAATCCCACATCAACATTTAGGCTAGCATGACGATACTTTAAAATACTGAAGGATGCCATCAAATAAGGTATAGAATCAGGTACAGACCCAAAGATGACCAGACTTGTGTTCAAGTGATCCTAGCTGAATATTAGCTGAACAATTAAGAAATCTGGGAACATGTTAGGGCCTGTCAAAACAAACAAATTAGCATGTAAAAAGTTGCACACAAAAAAAAAAACAGTGCAGAAGTCAGTCTGTGGATTCAGGAGGCTGTCTGAGATCTTGTTTTAGGAAAACAAATTTGCTGCAGATTTTTACTATATTGTAGTTTGTCAACATTTGGAGCACAGCTTAAAAACATGTTTTATTGTCTTGTTAATGAAAAAGAGGCCGCCGTATTGTCTCTGTGGCAAGATACCACAATGGGCGTATGATGAAAATACAAAAAACAACAGTTTTCTGATCAGTTGATTCGTCTTTACCCCTTCTTTATGAACATCTAGTCTTGTACAAAATGTACACACATTGCTCATCGCTCTTGTTGAAGCTTGGGCGGAAGAAAATAAGCATGATGATCATCATTATGCTTTCGACTCACGGTTTTGGCATTCAGGAGGTTGGGCTTGAATAACTGAGATGGAATGGAAAGCTTGGGTAATTGCAGAGCCGTACACATCCAGACCTCCTCTTGTGATGTGAGAGCAGATTGAGGAACAGTTCTGGTTTCTCTGCACTGTAATTGGTGGATTATTCAGGGACTGACCGTACCACAACAACCAACTAATATAAAAGTTTTGACTGACTTTCTTGTGCAAAGAAACATACTTGGTTAACCATGCATGGGATTGTTCATGTCATTGTAATCCCAATAGGTGAAACAGTTTTAAAAACAATTTTTGAACCCCATAATTGAGCAAAGGGCACATCTGTTTTTTGACAATTCTGCACATGAGGGCGGCAGCCATGCAATTTCATGACACATAAGAGTGAAAGAAAAACAACTTGGCTGCTGCTTTTTTATGACGATTACATAAAGCTCCAAGTAGAAGGCAAGGATAGCTTTAATTAAAAAGTGTCTTTTTACAGAGTGAAGTAGTCTGGAGTTGCAGGAATGTTGTTTTTATTCTCTGATCCTTTCTTTGCCGCCCTCTCTCTCTCTCTCTCTCTCTCTCTCTCTCACTCTCTCACTCTCTCACTCTTTCTTTCTTTCTTTCTTTCTTTCTTTCTTTCTTTCTCTGATTTTTTCCCCCTCTCTCCCCAGTGGGGTAGTCCCCTAGTGTAGGGCAAGAGGTCAGGTTACTTTTTCTCCTCCGGCCCCGCCTCCACCCTCAAGCCCCGCCCCACTTGTTTACATTCCTGTGCCCTTATTTGGAGATCTCAAGGTCCCCCCTTGTGTGGAGTGCAAACACTCTCACCTTCTCAGCAGAGGAAGAAAGCGGGTCCAACTTATACCAACTCTCTTGAATTGACCCCCAAATTATCTGCTGCTTGTAAGCCATGTGGACTCCCATGCTTTTTTTGCGCCTCTTCTCCTCTTTAAGTTTTGTTTTACCTGCTTGGCTCTTTTTAAGTGCTCACCTGGCAGTGGCAGTGAAGGTAAGAGATTTTTTCCTCTTGAGACAGATGCGTAGGTGAGAGGGGGAGAGAAAAGCAAAGAGAGGCAGGACCGTGACAGGAGATGACTGAGGAAGATGTCCGATGTTGAGGAAGAGAGGAAACATCTGTGCAGAAAACCTGCTTGCACCTTGCTAGAAGGAATGCAACTGGAGGGATTTATTAGGAGAACTCCCCCTGGATCTGACCTGTGCAGAGGCCTGAGCTGCGGCTGCTCAGGGCTGGTTGAACATGCTGGTTCAGCTGGTGTGTTTGTGTGAGCAGGAGGAGGGGAGACAACTATACATACAGGAGCTTTGGAAGAGGAGGAGGGGGAGCTTTTATCATGCGTGTCTGGTATTCAGATCCTCCAGTCATGGTTTGACTGAAAGGCAAGCACTTAAGGCGGTACACTGAGGGAGAAGTGTAGGGGTCATGTTCCAGCTCTCTTTTGTTGCAGAGTAGGAAGAAAGACAGTGAGAGTTTAACTTAACTTGGCAACACTGCTCACATGTGTTTCTTCTACTCTAACCTTCTTCTTGCGTAAGTCTACCAACTTTTTACTGTTTCTTTTGTCATGGATGTTACTTTGCCCTTGTAAAATGACTGACCTATGGTTTTTCCTTTTTACTTCTGAGGATTAAGGAGGTTGTTTAGACATATGCTGGGGGTCAAGGGGCAGGCGAGAGGGAGTAGGGAGGCTTAATCACGACAGGGTGAGGAATGCAGGGGTCAGACTTTAGAGATTCATGGCCGTCTGACTCTTGTAGAGAGTTACAGGAAACTTAACATGTGTTGGATAACCTGATGACACAAGAATATACAGTATCACAATGGCAGTCGACAGAATGGGGGCTAATTTTAGTGTCTTTATGTAACACTAGCTGGGATTATAATGACAAAAAGAGGAATATGTGTATCAAGTGTGATTATGTGATTTGTCTCCCTTTGGTGAGATGATTTATAAGTTATTCTCTGTTCCTGTTTTGATGTCCTAGTTCTTTGTAGTCTTGTATTTGTGTGTGTTGTCTTTGTCTGGTCATGTGTGATTGTAAGTGTTGATTTTTCTAAATGACAGATCCTAAATGATTTAGTTTATGGGATAACATGACTGTTCCTGTTGAGAGACTCGTTTTGTCTGTGGTTTTGTGCTGTTTATGTTTGTCCCTGCTTCCTGTTTGTGTGTCTGTATGTGTGTACGTGAGCTTGTACCAGCTGACTGTATGAAGCGCTGCATCTCTTCTATTTTGCAGCACCACGCTCTCAAGGCCTAAATCAGGACAAGGTGCCCAACAAGAGGAGCCCTAGCAGAGGAGGAGGAGGAGGAGGAGGAGAGGCCACGCTGGGTCGAGGGGCTCGCACCACCTCTGCCACATCCAGCCCTGACCACAGCGACCACGCCCTCTCCGTCAGCAGCGACTCAGGCCTGTCTAGCACTTCTCTGTGGGCAGATAGACCCACACCTATCAACACGACCACCACCACCACCACCACAACCACCACCATCGTCAAGCCCAAAGAGGGCCCCAGCCCGCAGGAGAAGGTCCAGCTGAAGCGCCTTTTGAGTGGATTTGGTCTCGAGGACCCCACTCTGGAGGGGATGGAGGATCAAGCCCCCAGAGTAGGAATCCCGCAGGTGGTCCCGGCTCAGGTGCACATTAACGGGGACCCCCGACCTCGAGAGAGAGAAACAGACATCCTAGATGATGAGGTCATTACAGGTCATGATCTGCACAGCGTGGACAGCTTAGGGACATTATCATCCTCCTGCCACAAGAGCAGCCAGAACTCCCTGCTGTCAGATGGCTTTGGGAGTCCAGGAGGAGAGGAGCAGCAGATTCAAAGCCAGAACCACATCCACCAACCTGCGTCTCCTCCCATGGAGGAGTATGAGAGAGCCTACACTGAGGCTAAAAGAGGCTGTCTGAGCTCAAGGAGTAACTCTGTTGCCTCCTCTAATCCCAGTAGCGCTTCAATCCCAAAGAAGCATGTGTACAGACAAGGGAGTTATTCCACACAGTCCTGGGTTCGCCAGCAGCAGATGGTCGCTGCAGAGCAGTTTATCTATATGCCAGAAGAGGGAAACGGTACAGAAAGATACCCAGGAAACAAGCAAGGGAGTAGTCCACCCAAACCATGCCTGCCTGTTGAACCCCAAGGTCCTACGAAAGACAGTATGACAATGAACTCTCAGAGAAACACAGTGCAACACAAAGAGCAGGCGACCATAAACAATAACAACAACAACAAACGAGATGAGGAGTTCCAGTCTCTAACCATGGACATAGACAACTCCATAGACCAGCTCAACCAGCTGATCATGGACTTGGATCCCACTTTTGTACCGGTAAAGAGTCGAAGCAGCTCAATGAAGAGGAATGGCGGGACACAAGTGAACGGATCCGTCTCCAAATGCTCGAACGGCATTGATGTCAGATTCAGCGATAGTAACGCAGCAATGATGATAAACACACAGCAGACAGGTAAGATAGTCAGAGTGTCTGAATGGGGTGATTGTGGTGGTGGTGGAGTGGAAGTGTGGTCATGGTAGAAATGTTTGACAGTCATATTAATCCCACTAAGTTTTTTTGTGTGTGTCTAACATCCATGGTAACAATATGAGCAATAAAACAAGTTTTTTAACCATAGAACATTTTAGATGGAGCTGCAACAATCAACTGATCAATAGTGTTATCAGTGGAAAAGAAAGTAGTCACAAATTTTGATTATTTGTTTTCTGTTGAAGCTGTTGCCAAGTAGAAATGTCAAATATTTACTGGTTCCCGCTTATTAAATGTAAGGATTTATGTAAGGCTTTTCTTTGTCATTTGACTGTTGTTTGGACTAAAATAGCAATTTGATGACAGGTTCTTGGAATGAAACTATGAACCTTTATCAGTTTTGTTCGTCAAATAGACCGAGATCAATCCATTAATACAGACCAGTCTTCTTGTTTTAGAGCAGAGTTGTTTCCCTCCAGCAGCCTCAGCTTCTCTTCTCCTCCACTACAGAGTTAACTTAACAAAGCACGCCGTCCCTCCCTCCCTCCCGTCTCCCACCTGGCGTGTTTTAGTGGCAGAAATAGCAGGGTTGTTGCCAGCGTTTCAGATGTTTTCGGTATGTTTCTGAACAAAGAGCGCCGTCCAGACTTGTCTGATGAGCTATCTGACTTGAGGATCAGTACGTTACATGAAGAGAAGGAGAGCAGCTGTCATCAACGTTTCTGAACATGGATGTCTCTCAGTGTTTGATGATCGAGATTGAAACACAGATATTCAGTAAAACAAAGCCCCTCGAGTTCTGCGTCCCACAGACTAACTGCTTATTGTGAGCTTTTGGGGAAAAACCACTGAGTTTTTTATACACGTTTGTAGATCTAACAGATTCTCTCCTTATTGTAATGTTATGTTTTGCCTACATCAATCTATTAGTCTGTCCTTTTGAGGTTTCGTTAATAATATGTTGCTCAAAAATCACAATGTCTTTTTATTGTTGAACTCAAGTGACTCCTTTTTTTGTGATTTCCACTACAATCAGTGATATTTAGACACTGCAACTGGATTTTCATCAACTCATTAACTATTTGAGTGATCCTATAAACTGTAAAAATACACAGGATGTTCAGACTACTATGCTGTTATTTTTATGAAGTTATATCAACAACTATCTGGTTTCCATACTACAAAAATAGGACTTTTTTGTATCAGATGTAGCTCACCCTGTCAGCTGATCAGCTTTAGTGCTATTTGACTCAAGAACACTTCATTAAAGATAAAAAAGTCATAACTCTCTGTAGCTGAAACCCACTAAAGCAGAGTAAAAAGCAGAAAGCTTGTCTTGTTATCAGAGTTTGAATCACACTCCAGCATGCACATGTGGCTGTAGAGGGGTACATTATGGGGGAGGCCTGAGGAATTTCCAAGAGAGGAACAAGTGAGCCCGGAGGCCAAGTTTTTTTCCCTGTTTGATTCGAAGAGCTTACCTGTTGGTGCATATCAACTACACTGGCGCATCGTTCCAAGAAACAAGTGCTAAAGGCTGTAGAAGTTTACTAATTGAAAATAACCTGTAGGAAGTGAGATGTTGTTTGTGTTTCTGTAACTAGACCAGTCTTGCTTCTTCTGTATGTATACATCCGGTCATTGCACCAAACTTCCATGTTGTTTGTACTTTGGCTAACTCTCTTTGTCTGCTTTGTCAGTCCTAGCTCACTGTACCTCTCTTAGTTGTTTTGAAAAGATTCATAAATAGTAATGAAGGACAGGAGAGAGCAAGGTTACTGCAGTGATCTTGTTGCCTTGGGATAACAGGGGCTGAAGTGGTGGGATTTGATCACCTAAGAATACATTAATGCATGCTGGATTAATAAAGTCAATCTTACATTAAGAAAAGTTCCTTCCATTTGCATATCTTCAAAATCTTGATGTCCTCCAGGAGGCAGATCCATTTTGATGAGATGCTTATTACATTCTTTTAACATCACTATTTCACTGCATCTGTGATTTAAACATTTCATCAGTAGATTACTATACTTTTGTACCATACGCATGCAGCCCTTGCTTATACTTGTACCAGTTATCACTTTATGAATTATTGCAGATTACCAGCAATGTGTTGTCAAAATGAAAGTCCCAGTGTAGGTTCCTCTTGAGTAGAAAGGGTTATTTATTGCAACACATGTCATTTATTGTTCTCTTTCAGAAAACAAAGCAGAGATATGAATGGTTGCTTTGATGCAATACAATCCTGTAAAGCGATTATTACTTTAAAGCAACCCTGCTTGAGGATTTGCAACAGCCTGATACAACCAGAGATGACTCCTTAAAGGAAATCATATAGCCAACTCTCTCCCCCTACTCTTGAGGTTACATATGGGATAAGGGATAACGTATAGTGAGTGGGTGAGTTTGCTTTAGAATCCCAACTAGGTAAGAGAGGACCCTGACCCTGAACCTTTGTTTCACTTAGTTCCTTTTGTATTTTAACACCCCTTACTAGTTACTCAATGTGTTTCATCCTCTTGTCTTCGTTTCTCTGCTGGTCAACCTTTAACCATAATGTAGCGACTACGAAGAGCCAAAAGCTGCTGAGAGGCTGAGGTTGGGCCTAGTTAGTGTCGTACGCGCTAAAAGCAAAAATCCCTAATGCACAAAAAGTAAGTTTCACCTTTTATTAACGAAAAAGGATAATCAACTCATTAAGAAAGTGCACAAAAGGAAATAGCAAAAATAAGCAATAATAGGTGAAAAATAAGCAGTCAACAAAAAGTACAGAGACCCAGCTCACCCTGTCTCTCTACCTCCAAACAAAAGGAAACAGGTGGCCTAAATGAGCTCAATATCCCCGCCCCTAACACATGACCCATAAATAATCTAATTAACTGACCCCACAATAAACCATATCGTAAACAAACAACAAAAATAACACCACAAAAAATATACAAATAATATCCTACCCTAAACATCAAAATACGATACAATAAACACTTGGATCCTTCATGGCTCCTACACATAATTTTTTTAATTTTGTGCTCTTCAAACGAATTAAGAAATTGAAAAAATTACTGTCCCTGTAGTTAAGCAATCCTTTTGAAACGGGTGTTTTTGCCACATTGTCAACAGGAAGAGGTGAAATCATAAACTATATAAATGTGCCAGACTGCTGTCTGTGGATTGATTTGATATGGCGTGTGATGTGGTTGCCCCAATCAAGTATTATATACAGCTTGGTAAGAAAGGAAGTCATGTCACAGAGCAGATGGTAGTGACAGTAAGTAATTGGTTGGAAAGAAAGTTGTCTACTTTGAGTTCGGACCATTCTGATTTATTCTAACTGGTTTCTTATGACTGCTTCTCAAACCTTTCCGAGATCACATATTTTGGATCAAAGTTTCACAGTTTTTATAAATGCATCTAATACTGAAGAAGAAAAAACTTGCCGTTATACATGCATAGAGAAACATCTGTCTGTGTCATCCACACTTGCTCCAGAGTGAATAATGATCCAGGGCATTAGCACTTCTGTACCATTAGCATTCTTCAGGGCTGAGAGGTCAGAGCTTGCTGGGAGGGCTCAAATTAACACCCTGGTGCTGAGTGGCAGCACTCATCAGAGTAGTCACAACATTGACCCCCCACATACACACACACATGCCCAACCCTCTAGCCCCCCAGCCAGACCCCTGGCATTCCTCAGCTGTCCTCTCCGAACATGACTGTAGGCAGTGCCCCCGGCTTAGCAGTGTGGTGTTCACACTTTTTTGATGGGTGGTAGTTGAGACACACAGTTTGGTTCAGTTCAGGGTTATATATCAGTAAATACTCTTACGCCATGATCTTTTCGGGGTATTTTTGGGGCATAAATCTTAGTGGTCCACCTGACAGACCCTGTCATTAAAATCTGGCAAAACCCTTTTCAACTATATTGCCCAACACTAATCTATTTCCCCAGAATTTGAGAGTAGGCAGATGTTTTAAAAGTGGCCACAACAAAAGAAAATACAGCTATGGAGAAAAGGTGTTGGTGTTTTATTTTCTAAACTCAATATGAGGTCAGATCTCTGTCATAGTTTGTTTTCTGTGTTTTCTAATTGCTCTTTTCCCTCTTTCTTGAGGTTAACAATGCCTGTTAACTTTTGGATATGTAATTATCTGCTTGCTTCTCTCTACCTGTGTGTATCCAGCTGCCCAATCCAGCGAAGGTCGCATGGGTGTCACACGGAGTCTGAGTCGCCAAGGCAATGATGTCACGGATCATCCAAGCTTCTGTAACTCAGGATGGGGTGTAACAGAAGAGTACAGGGGCCAGAGGACGTATTCCCCATGTGCACCACAGACTCAGGTATATGCTCCATGTTTACATCGTGTCTGTATGTTTGTTTCTTTTTCCTGCCCTATGTGTATCATTTTATTCTGTACTGTTGGTTTCATGTGTGTGTGTTGTCTGTTGCAGCATCACATGTTGTACAGGAGTGACAGTGCAGACTACAGGGCCCAGGGAGCAGATATGGACAGTGGTGTGGAGGCTGGGAGTGACATGACTCCACCCACCCCAGCCTTCCCCATTTCTCCTCCAACACCTTATGGTAAGCACTTTTGTTGCAAATGTTTTCTGTATTTGTGACCAGATCATGTTTTGTACGTTTGATAAAATGTACTTACTCTTTATCGTCTTTTGTTTCCAGTGAAAAATATGTCAGAATTCACTCAGCTCAGGCAGACACCATCACCAAGCATGCAGTCATATGGAGGCTACAGAACTGATCACGGTAGGTTCAAATCTCTGAAATAAACGAACTGAATGCATCCTTCAAAGAGAGTGAAGCATCATATTAAGCTGTTAGGAATGTCTTTGGTCTGACAGGAAAAAAAACACGCTCCTTCTATAAATCTAACAGCCTAATTTAATGGGGAACTTCAGATCCTCAGATCCATGTTCCCTCCCTCTTCGCTCCACTATGGCTGCAGAGCTGATAGGTTTCACTCTACTCACTGTACCTCCACCGGCTCAGCTGTATTGTGTATCTGCTCTGTCATAGCTTTGGCAATCCAGAAACACAAGACTTCACGGTGCATCAATCAGCACAGGACAGATCGAGCAAGACAGGAAATCAGATACCAAAACAACATTAAACCATCCAGTTAGATTTCAGAATAAAACCCTCTGTGTTGATGCCAGATCATATTTCACTTAACTACCACAACAAACCATCATATTGAGCAGAGCTAGGCCTGAAGTCAACAGGTCAGAGGTGCTCAGAGGCCCTGATGACAACATGGATGAGGAGAAGCTCATGATGGATGTAGAAAACCATTGATTCTGTAGTTACTGCAGGAAGTCCATGGTCTTGTGACTCCAGCTGTCTGGCAGTGCTGTTCCATGCAAACTCTTTAAGCTGACGTGTGTTTTTCCCCTCAACCAATTAAAGCAATAAGTGACAAAAAGACGTGTTATGAAATGGGTAGCTCTAAGGGTCTTCTTTCATGTCTGCCCTGTGACAGGCTCTGAGTCTACTATCTTGAAAGAACAGAGCGACTTTAGGTTCCCCCAGTTTTACCTAATAATAGTGACATTGTTGTTCAAGTCATTTTAGTGGTTTTCAACGAGACGAAAAACAAAGACGTCTCATGAATGCTACAGCAGGGAGATTCCTAACCAGTCTCTGCCCTTCATGCTTGGCTTTTGGAGAATGTCTTTGTGGTCACAGCCTGAGGAGACAACTTATTTTAGACATCACAGTGTTGTTCTTTAGATTAAAACTGGGCCTTTTTGGTTCTGTTTACACAGCCGTTTTTTTTCACTGTGGTGTTTATCCGAGGGGAAAAATACCCATGTTATAAGATTCTCAGAGAATAAGAGATACATTTACAGCACTTTATACAGTATCTGTTGACTATTTTGCATATATGGACAACAGCACATTGTACAATAGTTCTACCAGATTTTTAAAGGGTTAAAAGAGACAAACTATCTCAAGTCATTGCTAAAAGGTTTTAGGAGCTAAGCATCAAAGTTGTTATAGTTTTTAATTGAAGAAGGTTTCTAGTTCAGTTTCAAACACACAATAACGCCTAAAGCAAACAGGAAATAACAGGCACTCTATGGTCTGATTTCACCGTTCAAACATATTCTAGATAACCACTGAGTAGACTGCAGTGAAATCAAAAAAGTGGGTCTGAGCCGTTTAAATGAAGCTGGCCTCGCTTTCTCTGGCATGTTATCACAGACCAGCAACATTGTAAATGAATGGAACCAACCACCCACATCTAAATGGTGCATTTTCAAATGAACCTCACCTTTACTTTCATTGTTATTAAGCAGTGACCTCATATGGATTGTCTCCACTGTGAACACTAGTGAACAGTATGTTTAAATGTTGTCAGGCCTGGGAGCAGATTCACCATCCCGCTGTGCCTCTTGCTACCTCAGACACCCCAGCAAGAATCAGCACATTCAGTCCTGCCACATCTCCATGGTGACTGTGGGTCAGGAGGCATGACACAAAACAACTTTTCTTCCCCCATGAAAGTGTCTCTGTTTACACAGAGGGGAAACAGGGACAAGGAGAAACCAGCAGCTCTTTCAGCTTTGTACCATTGAGTCCTGTAAAAGTAACCAAGAGGAAACCCAGCTGTAAAGCCTGAGAGGGAACATGAGCTGTTAGACTTCAGGGGCTGTTGGGGAGTTCAGACTTAAACTGATTGAAATGAATCATGTCTGAAAGCTTTTCATTTCAACATATTGGAATCTGATTTGTTGACTCCACAGGTTGTGGCAGGGTTAACTGTTGATTGGTTTCAAATAGATTGATTGCTGGGGTTAAGGCCATGTGGACACGTTTCATTTGATCGAAACTCAAGTATTGATTATGTTTTTCTGGAAACCCACAGCTATTTCTCCAGGGATATTTTCCCTTCTCCATGACTTTACTTTTCCTCTATGATACAATTCAGCTTCAATACTTTTGCTTATTTTAGCTTTGTTAGCTGCATGTTATCTCTCTATTCCTGTTGTTATCATTGTATGTCCATTTTAAAATGTCTGTCAACATTTGGAGCCGTAACAGCATTCTTATACAAATATCAATAAGTGTAGTTGTACTGAGATATAAAGTTGTTTCGCTCTCAAACAGAACCACAGGGATATCCAGAGATGGTCAGTCATGTTGGGGTTGACCGTCTACCAGACTCCTCCATCAATTGTCACAGGACGCTCAGCGCTACACACTCTGCCTCTATCAGTGGGACTCTTCAGCTGACAGACAGGTAAAGATTCCTATCCAGAAATACTTATGCTGCTTTACTGAGGGCGTTGTATCATAAACAAAGTTTGAATTTAGGTGTTTATTTCATGTGGGACTGGAGGTACAGGCACGGTGGGTTTCAGGTCTTCAGCTTATGTGGTAAAAATCAGGGCTAGGAAGAATTCAGAATTTTTACTGCAATTTCCATCTTGTTCATTAAAAACAGAGCAATGTTAGTTACAAAGTAAATTGTGATTTTGTACATTTTATTTAAACGTAGCACAGATTATCTACAAATGTGTATGAATGCATTTCATGATTTCTCTTTTTTGTAACTTTGACTTTAGCTCAACAGTGAACCCGTCTTGGCCAGAGCATCCCATCCTGAGCCGCCACTCCTCTCTCAGCAGCTACTCCTCTGCCAGACAACCAGTACAGCACACCATGTCACTAGACTATGGCCACCACTCTCCTCCTCTGCCCCACCCCCACATCCACCCTGCCCCCAACGCCCACAGCTCCCCCCGCAGCAGCCAGAGAAGCTGTATGGCCCGCTATGCCCTCAGCCGCAGTCCTGCTCAGAGCTTTGACGAGCAGGATGACTCAGGTCTCGGCTATGGCACGGACTGTCCAAACTCGACCTCCTCCCTGCTGGGAAATGGCGGCATGGACAGGGAACTTTTGCCCCAGTTGCCCCAGCTGCAGCCGCCACTTCTGCCAGAGAAGAAGAGGGTGTCAGATGGGGAGCATTCGCTGGGTACAGCATCTCCAGCCCTTAGTGGGTTCTCCAGTCCTCACAGTGGGAGCTCCCTGAGTATTCCCTTCCCCAATGTTTTGCCTGACCTCTCGGCTCAGCTACAGGGAACTGCCTCACCTCTGCCAGGTAAACTAGAGCTCCTTTATATAGCTGAGATAGAAAATTAAACCTGCTCTTCGTTTGGCTTATAATTGTTTGTTTTCCAGATGTACTGGCCATCAAGCAGGTTACTGTAAAGTTTGTGCAGGACACATCCAAATTCTGGTACAAGCCAGACATCTCAAGGGATCAAGGTGGGTGTTGTGTCCCATTTGGTCTAATTTGATAAAAGAAAATCCATGTTTATGTGGAATTATAGAGCCATATCCTTATTTAGTTGTTTTTTTTTCATTTTCAGCCATTTCAGTCTTGAAGGACAAGGAGCCTGGCTGCTTCATTGTACGAGACAGTCATTCATTCAGGGGGGCCTATGGACTGGCAATGAAGGTGGCTACTCCTCCACCCTCAGTTCTCCAGCAGACCAAGAAAGGTAGGATAGATGGTGATAACAAATGATTGCTTAATAGGGATGTAACTGTATGGTCAGTTTCATAATATCAAGAGAAAAATAGTGTCTAAAGAGTATTATGAGAAGCCCATTGACAAATCGTCACCCTGAAAAGATTCAAGAAGACACAAGAAAAAGAAATCAAGGCAGGCCAAAAGATTATAAAGGAAGCGTTTATAACATTGCTTTCCTACAAGAGAGCTCAAGTATCACTAAATATATAACCAAAGACCTACAGCCAGTAAATGCCGTTGCCAAAATGTAAATAAATGTAATTTTTACAAGTCTTCATTTGTCCATTTTTCTTTTAAATATTGCAATAAATAAAGAAACATGGACTATTTATTATCAAGGTATTGTTGTATCTTGTGAATTAGATTTTATTACATCCCCAAATTGTTTCATTTTATTTAAGATATCACATAAGCTGTAATACTTGCATATATATATATATATATATATATATATATATATATATATATATTAGTATATATTAGACTAAGCTACTGTGAAGAGCTTTGATTTTAATTTTGATGTTCCTTGTTGACAAAACAGTCTCTGCTGATCTTGTCCTCGACATGTCAGAATAGTGTTTTTTAACGAAAATGTCTTCCTGCTGCCTTTTAATAGTTAAAAGTAACACCCATTAAGAATCTCCACCAAGGGAAATGTTAAAAAAAAATAAAAAAAGGCTACATTGGCTGTTGTTCAAACATTTACTTTACACATATACTGTAGTTTGATTTTTTTGACAGAGCTAGGTTAACTTCTCTTTGCTTCTAGCTCTTATGCTAAGCTAGGCAAAAATCCTGCTGACCCTGTTACCAGACATGGGAAGAATATCAACATACTCATCGTAGTACAGAAAAGAAAGAGAATAAGTGTATTTTGATATCAGCGATTGGTCCAGTAGTACAGTCACTCATACATCACACGCTCACACACAAAGCCATCTACAGTTACAGCACACTGTACACACCTTTACGCTGGAACCTGAGAGTCCCTTCCTCTGTTTGTGTGTGTGAGAGCTCCTCTCTCTGCGTTTCTCTCCTGGGCATCGCCATGATGAAGCCAAACAGACCCCTTTTTGCCTGATAGTCTTAGATGTGCAGCTAATGTTTCACCCCCTAACAAAGGATGTGCCGGGTCCTTAAGCCTACTCTGATCCCAGGGCCTTTTCATGGGAGCCTCTCTGCCCCACATAACACTGTCTGATATGCATGTAGATGTAACCTCCAGGGACCAGGGTCAAAACAGGTTGCTGAAGTAAGTTATTTGCTTCCCACTATGCAGTTGTTTCGCATGTCTAGGGAGGGATGTTTTTGAAAGTATATGAAGTTTCTTCAAGAATGAAATCAAACATTCTCTGGCTGTGTTTCATCAAGAAAACAAAGGATGATTGAACTCTAATAGAGATTCACACATCACTTTTCTCATTAAAAAAGAGCCAGAAGACTTTAAATCCTATTTAATTAGCACTCAGAGAAAAATTAGTCTACATCTAATGTGCATTTTCTGTCAACACGTGGAGGCACAAAAGATGCCCATCTGCACTTCCTGCAGCAACCCACCGCAGTGTTCAACCCTTTTATTTTATCTTCCACTC
The DNA here is from genome assembly GCF_009762535.1 of Notolabrus celidotus. Lineage (NCBI taxonomy): Eukaryota > Metazoa > Chordata > Actinopteri > Labriformes > Labridae > Notolabrus > Notolabrus celidotus. The sequence goes on along the minus strand of NC_048286.1, from coordinate 15,631,716 downwards.
ACACCTGCTCCTTTGTTTGCCTTCACGCATTTGAAGTCTAATGGCACCTGTGGTGACATCATGACACGGTCCTTCCCCACACTTTCAGCTTAGGGTATTGTGACTCCTTATGAGTGTGAAACCGAACCCACCTTAAGGAGCAGGCCTTTCTCCAAGTCTTTGTGTGGAGACATTCCTCACATAAGACTCCTCTTGCCCCTTCAGAGGCGCTTCTGTTGAATCATAATCCCATTAATCTCAGCAGAGATTGAATGAAGCGATTCAATGTGTTTTATGTAACTCTTCTAGGCTGGGAAAATCACATGTTGTGCTAAGATAATGTGAGCGGTGTTATTTAGGTCAGAGTAAATCAATAGAGGAACCTTTTTCTTGCGCAGACCACAGACTTACTGATTTCACTCTTCTCCTTTACTGTGTCTAATTTCTGTAATTCCCATTTTATCACAACAGGAGGCGATATATCCAATGAATTGGTTCGCCACTTCCTGATCGAGTGTACACAGAAAGGAGTGCGGTTGAAGGGTTGCCCGAATGAGCCCTACTTTGGTAAGTACATACTCTTTTGTGTATTGACAACAGTGACACCTTCTGGCAATTTGGCAACATTGCACCTAAATAAAAACTATTTGCCATTCTGCCTTCTACTGGTTATTTAATAACAAGCAATCTATGTAAGTGGCACAATTTTACCTGTCCTTTTAAAGTGAAATCATGGTGAGAGGAAAACATGGGATTGTAATATTTTTTTGTAATTTCCTTTTTCTTTTTTCTATTTTTTTCTTGTACTTAGCGGCATGTTTTTCTCAATGTTTTCATGAAAATATGCAAGTATCAAGTTATCTATTATGACTATGATTACATTGGTAATTAATCAAATCAAAATTTCATTTCATTGATCATAATTTTATTAGAGTTTTTCCTTTTTTTTTTTTCCTTTTAAGGTATACAGCTTAATATGCCTTATGCAAAACCTATAGCTCTTAGTAAATATTTAAACATGGAAGTGAAGTGCATAACTACAGTCTCAGATTAAAATAAAAAAAGAAGTTGTTGCTACAGTGAGCTCGAAATATCTCTGTAATAATGGTTTGATATCTTACTGTTTTTCAGGAAGCTTAACTGCGCTGGTCTGCCAACATTCAATCACCCCTCTGGCCCTGCCCTGCAAACTTATCATACCCGACCGAGGTAATCTCAGACCCACAGTCACAGAGCTAATTTTATGTGGACGATTATGTTTAGAATAGAACCTAAACATTTTTCAGCTTATGTGGCTACCCACATCTGCCAGTCTGTCTGCTGATCTGTCTGGTCATTTGGTCATTGTAGTTGTTGATGTAACTGTTGTGGATTTTCTTATTAAACCGTGTTGCTTTTCTTGATCATAGATCCTCTGGAAGATGTTGTGGAGACTACCTCACAATCAGTCACCAACTCTGCTATTGAGCTGTTAAAACAGGGTGCAGGTAATCATCCAAGATCATCCTCTTGAAATGGACATTGTTACAAAGCAATGATGCCACTGTACATAAACACTTACATAATCTTTGTGTGACGCTTTTGGAATTGAGTGCATCTACAATTATCCTCTCATTTATCTTTGCCCTGTCATTAAGGACTGAGTCACTAAATACACTTGCTCTATTTACACAGATGTGATCATAGTGTAATCTGTGTGTGTGTGTGTGTGTGTGTGTGTGTGTGTGTGTGTGTGTGTGTGTGTGTGTGTGTGTGTGTGTGTGTGTGTGTGTGTGTGTGTGTGTGTGTGTGTGTGTGTGTGTGTGTGTGTGTGTGTGTGTGTGTGTGTGTGTTCCTGCAGCCTGCAATGTGTGGTACCTGTGCTCAGTGGAGATGGAGTCACTAACAGGCGTCCAGGCGGTGCAGAAAGCCACCAGCATGACTCTGAACTCCAACCCTCCACCAACCTCTACTGTAGTTCACTTTAAGGTGTCATCCCAGGGAATCACCCTCACTGACAACCAGAGGAAGTGAGTATCACACAGGCATGCTGACACCATACATGCTGTACCTGAATGCAATTTTGTATTTTTGGTGACAACAACAACCATTTGTCCTGTTTTAGGCTCTTCTTCAGGAGGCATTACAACGTCAACACAGTCATATTTTGCGCATTAGACCCTCAAGACAGAAAGTGAGTATTGGTGATTCCTCGATTTTTTTTGTGCTATGTGAAAAAGAAAGTTGGTTTATGCAACAAAAATATGAAGTTCACTGAATGTGTGACAAAGTTCCACTAATCCATCAACACTGTCATATTCTTGTCCCTGCTCACAGGTGGAAAAAAGATGGCTACCCTTCAGCAAAGTAAGCACATTTTTTTGTTTTGTTTACATGATCAGACCCAGAATAGCATTAAAGCAGTTATATCTAAAGTCACATGGCCAGTTAGAGGCAGATTACAGCTCCACCACTAAGAACTTTGCTCTATCTCTGCAGGATCTTTGGCTTTGTGGCGAGGAAAACTGGCACTTCCACGGACAACGTATGTCACCTGTTTGCAGAGCACGATCCTGAGCAGCCGGCAAGCGCCATTGTCAACTTTGTTTCCAAGGTGATGATTGGCTCGCAGAAGACTAAGTAGGACTGCCTGCTCACCTGGATGAACTTTTACCAAGAGAAGAAGCAGAAAATAAAGACTGAAAGACTGAACAAAAGACAAGAATGTCACGGACTGAAGATGGGGAACGCCTGGACATTTACCCTGATGATTACTGGATGTTATATAAATAATGAACACTGACCAGGACACGGACATTTAATGACATATTTTAATGGAAACATATGAGTTCCCTTCTACTTCGTTACTTTTCTTTTTTGTAAAATGAGCTATGTAGTTAAAAAACATCTAAATATGTTATTATAAGTTACTGGTTTACAACTGTAATGTCTTATAAAGAAAGATATATATTCTTTGCAATTTATTTTAAGAACATAACAAACATAATACAAAAGCTGCTTTTCTTATACATACATATTTATGGACAGTTAAGAAAAACCCTACCTTGTTCCACGTGTCATTATTTTTCCTGATATTTAACCAAAACCAAGTTGTCTTAAGCTAAATATAGTCTGTAAATTGTGGTTGATGTGAAAGCTCCTCTGTGTTATATCATCAGTCATGCAGTCTTTTGTTGAGGATTATAAAATGTGGGAAAGTAGTGCAGCAATTATTGCGCACAGTTTTGACTTTGGGGTTAGGCTACATCGCATACAGGATTATCTTATTTTATCTATGCAATGTAAATGTTTTATTTTTTTAAACCACAGCTCTGTACATGTGCAGCATGTACGCAGCCTCTCTGAAACTGTTAGATGACTTTTATTCTCAAGATATATGTGATCAGCATGACCACTTTTAAAGCGGTAAGCAACATTGAAACAAAAGTGTGCAGGTATGCTTGTGTGTGTGTGTGTGTTAGTATGAGAGCAACCATGAAAAATATTTTAATGAAACCCTAATATATATTGATTTGACATGAGTTAGTTAAAAACAAATCAGTACTTTGGGTAAAAGTGGGTACAAATTGCTTTTTACCAAGGCTGCCAAAATGTCAGTTTTTGCCCTTTATTTTGAAGGGACCATTACCAGGAACAAGTGTGCAGTTTTTCGATACCAAGTTGGCTGGAAACCAATCAATTTACACCCTTTTTTTAAATGGAAAAGGTAACAGGCTGCTTAAGGAGAACAAACACTAGTATTAAAAAGTTCTAAAAGGTCATTTTCCAGTAATTTAGTCGTTGTAGGCCATTCTCCTTTTTGTGTTTGGTGTCCTTTTTATCCAGTGAGGAACCTACCCTTGTAACAAAGCCCAGCTTGTGTTCTTACATTGATAATTATAGGCTTAAACATTTATTTCTTTTCACTTTTTTATGACCTATAATCTGTACCTCATATGTATCTCATCCAATACTGTGCCTCTGCTTATGACTGTTGATGTGAACAGTTGGTTTGTGTATTGATATAGAATTGTGTGATTTGTTTTGTAAATAAACAAAGTGAAACATTTATTTGAACTCTGTAGGCCATCAAATTCAATGTATGGAAAATTATACCGCTTCTGTATTTTTCTCATCTCACGATCAATATGATTTAATTGCTTCTTAAAGCTCAATGAAAATGTTTATAAGCCACTTACTAAGATAAGACAAAGCTAGGGCTAGCATTTAACCACTTCCTTCCTTGCATAAAAAATGTACGCAACTCTTTCTCTTGTGTCATGAAGCATTACCAAAGTGTTTTCTTTTAGTCTCTTCTTTTTACACACTGAATTTTTGGGATCAAGAACAACACGAGAGGCAGTGTGATCTTTTCTAGGTTATCTGACGTCATATTTATTTTTACTCACACTAAACATTTCACTCAGCAAGATATGTAGGCTACAGAAAGGTATAGAAACAAAGATGTTTGTTAAGTTGCTATAAAATTAACAGAGCATTATAGTCTGCTAAACTTGTCTCAAATTCACCCAAGTTGTAAATTCCAAAAGTACTCTGATTTACATGTAATTAGATTACTTTTATTCTAGTAGTTCAAAAGCTTCAGCCAAGCTCCACACAGAAAGGTCCCAGCCAGGATTCAAACCCAGAACCAACACACTGTGAAACACCTGCTGGCCGCCACACTAACATACTACCCAGCAGAGTGTACTTACCTTTTGTTTACCTTCCACTTTAGTCTCAGTCTCTGTAACATGCAACTTTGCAGCTCATACTTGTTCAGGTTTATAATTTTTTAAGTTGAGTCTGGCTATTTAAATAATGGTTAACAGTCTACAGCAAGGAAGCCACAACACTCCAGCTTCATTTGGAAAAGCCCTGGCTCTGATTTGAACCCTGAACCCTTCTGCTGAGAGGTGGCAGAATTAACCACCACACTAACATGCCACCTTACAGAATTAAGGTGAGGTTAAGGATGACCTAACTCACGTGCACCCCCAGAAGCGACCCAGAAGCGTTCTGTGTGGCTTACAGTCTCTTACTAGTAAGAGACTGTTTTTTCCCTCAGTGTTGATATTTAGTCATAGCAATGTGTCTTATCGATATCACACAGCTGCTCATGTATGTTCTGTTCATTTTGTACCAGCTTTGTACCAAAGCCATCTTATGTTTATAGTGCCAAGATTGAATGTTTCACATGGCTGCATCTTATCATCTAACACATATACTGTTGGTGTATTGCATTAATTGTTCAAATTTACATTTCCCTGTTTTTCCCTTCTTGCCAGTTTTTGTTGAATCCCTGCTTTTGTCACAATCCCTTGAGTTCCTTGAACTTAAATAAATGAACCCATCACTCTACCAGTTGAGCTAATCAGCAATGTTGTGGTTTAACATGATTCATTTTTATTTTTTAAGCAAATTATCTCCTTCAATCAGAAGGAATTGATTGTTTTATGTATTTCAGGAAACATCTGTTACCATTCTTCATCCAACATTTGTCATCTGTGTTCCCAACCCTTCTTCCTTTTTTATTATTGTAACATTTTTGCATCGATTTATTCGGACTTGCCTTGTAAGATTCTAAACACATTGCCCATTGTGTGTTTAAGTTTTTCATTATAGTTGCTTAATATATTTCAACATGGAGGGAATATTTCTCTCTTTGCTTTTTAAATTATTTTAAATAACTTCATATTTGTAGAAATTCTTGATTCACAATTTTCAGAGTGGGTCAAAAAAGTTGTTGTTATTTAAAGCTTTTAATGATCCCAAGTGTAATGGAGGTGTGGTTTTCACCGGGTTGGCCTGGGCCACGGTGGCGAGGCCCAACATGATATCTTTTGGGACCCAGACTTCATGCTAACATCCCTGCTTGTGTGTCAGGATAATGGTTGTTACATTATGTGTTTGTAATAACTGACCCACTTGGCTGCTGTTTAAGGGACATAGCATACAGCTGACAGCATGCACAAGTCTTACATTACAAAATACTTGAGGGTTAATCACAGCAGGTTTCAAGCTGCTGTGTCTTCTGATAGATACTAATCTACCATTTGGAAAGGAGGATTTGCTAGGTCAGTGGATCATGTTATACCTGCCAGCTTCGTTGAGGCCTTTAGTCTTATAAAAAGCTTCAGTTCAATTTGTGGCCAGCAGAGGACACTAGCAACACAACTTTTTTGCAATCTGCAGGAGTGGATTCTTGTTTTCTTTTGTGACGTGGCTTCTATCTGCAGGGAGAATGAGTTGAATTGATTTAATGTTGTCATCTGTTTCTAGAATAAGAAACAGTTATGATGACAGACATTAACAGACCACCACTATATATTTTAATAAGTCTGACAAGTGGCCAGCTACAGTGCATCTGTGCTGTGCTTTCCAGCACACGTGTCCACTGTCTCATTCGTGAAGTGCTGTAAAAGAGGACTTTACCTGCACACAAGCCTGGACAGGTTGCTCGAATGGTGCTGAGAGGGAATAAAATTGCAGAGAGGGAGGAAAGGTGTAATAGGGTAGACCCTCCTCCCTCCTTTCTCACTACTGTCCCTCTGCAGGTGGTGAAAGTGAAGAATTCCCGGGGAGGGCAGGAAGGAAGCGAAGGCCCAGGTGTGGTGACTGCAGAGAGCCCAGAGCCCGTCTTCCTCTGTTATTTAGTGTGGAGTGGCCTCGAAATAAAAGAAGCCGGGAAAGTCCAGAAAACCAAGCAACATTATTAGACTACAGAGGAGCTTGTCAGGTGAGACTGTATTTCACACAGGTAATAACAGTGTGTGAGTTTGAGTGAGCTATGCAGGCCTAGCTTGATACTGAAATAATCCCCCATCAGACTAGATTTATGTCTTTGTATCTGCTTTTTCTAAGAAGATTTACGATAACAGAGAAATGTACAGAAACTTCTCTGGAGTGGAGGAAGACTCATTTTCTAACTCATTACCTAAAAATGACAACTGCGAGCAAGCCTTTATAATATTATCATTGCTATTATGTCGACATTCCTGCCCTCAGCACAGACCAGTAACAGACACTGATTAAGCCCGTAACACACAGTGCCTGTCCCTTTAAATACCAGCTTACCAATAAGGTTCACAGATTTACAGCAGTCTCTTCTTGCAGACTGAGGCCAATCAAGTTTTACTTGGCAGATAATATGGAGGTCAGAGGTGCTTATTTGGCTGGCAGAACTCATCCTCATTCCTCGATCACCCAGCTCTGTGGGGTTTTTTTACGGCCACTTGATTAGAGGGACAGGGCTCATCTCTTTCCTCTGGGGTAGAATAAAAGGTTGGGGAGCAAAAAATAGAAAGTGCATTCTGGGATAGCTGCTCAATTTGGGGCCCCTGTTTTTGTGTTTCAGACAGGGAAACCTCAAAATGCATTGGGAAATTTGTTTTTGGCTTTCATATCAGGCCAAAGAATAGCTTGGATCAGATCTTAATGAAGCAATCACCATCAATGGATCATTAGTTTTTCAGCCTGACATTCTTATGTGTAAGAATAATTTCAAAATGTTTGTCGAGTGTTAAAGCTGAGAATTATTGTCCCACACAGTTCACGTAGAGAAACCGAAACAGTCCGTGATGTATGAAGTCGATCCATGGGCTCGTCCGTAGCATGTGACAGACTTCACAGCTACTCATAAGAATCCCAGTCCGCCAATAGATATCTACTCACTCACAGTGGCTGTGGAGGAGTCTACATAGGCCATGGTCACTGAACTGGAAACGTCAAGCTGTGAGGTCAAACACCTACCTCTGCCATGTGAAGTTTGGTTTACATCATGGTTTAAATACTAAGCAAGAGCAAAGACTGCTGACTTGTGACACGGTGACATGAAAAGTTGTAGGCTGTAACAGGTTAAACTGGCATATAACCACTTGACCAAGGCAATGCACCACCTCCGGCATGTGGATGTCAAGGAGGACCAAAGGTAGTGCTAGCTCTGCTAATGTTAGCCACATTTGATAAACTGTTTGGACCTGCAGACCCTGTGATCCAGTGTTTAGTCATGTTTTAATAAATTAAACTACATTTGGACAGTTTTCTAAGTGTTTTCTAATTGCTGTTTAACCAACTAAGAAATAAGTCAATTAAGAACATCCCATGTCAAGAAAAAGTGGATGGGTCGTCCGTTTTCCTGCGATACATTTTTTGTTAAGTTAATTTTGTTAAGGATACATGACCTTTTGTTATGCACTTTTCTAAGTTTGAACCCTGTGCCAAGACCTATAAGCCACAATATATGACACAGCTGACACAAATTGGTATGAGGTGTGTTCTGATTGAATCTTGTCAAACCATTGTCTCCTTTTTGAAAGTAGGCAACAGCAGCAGTAAAAAATATTTGACAGCAACAAACATTTAATCCAACGCCAGTTCATGGTAACTTTTTACAGTTTTGTTCACCGTTTACCCAAAATGTTTCCTTTTTATAAACCTGTCAGAGACAGCTATGACTTTTAAACCTGACTATCATAAGTCTCTGTCTTTTCTCTTCTTTTTAGCATCAAACCACATCTTGCAACCGCAAGCCACCATCACTTATAAAATAAATGGAGCATTGTAGGGCCTGCATCTGCTAGGGATATTCCCTCCTCCACCAACTATAATTTTGTCTTTGTTTACGATGAGTAATGGTGTGTTGGTGTCAGTGAGAAAAATGATACATGGCTGTGGAGGAATAAATTACATGTAGTTGTCCATTTCATTTGTACCTAAATCATTTGATTGAAGGTCCCAAACACTCTAAAAGAAGAATAAATCACAAAATGTAAAAGCGTTTTACTTAATAAGAAACAGTTTGAACACTTTTATATGTATGTACATGTTGAAAAAAATCCTGCTATCCACTCAAACCAACTCCAGTTGATAAATAAAAAGGCAGAGTGACTGAAAGAGAGTGAGAGAGAAAAAATTGGGAATCAATATGTTTTGCACATGTGTGGAAAAGTAAATACATGTGTGAATTCAAGTACAAAGTCCTAATGTTACTGTACGAGACAGAGAAACACAGACATAGGAAGTGATACTGTCTGGAAGTGGGGGGGATTCGGGGCCCAAAGTGAGCGGCGCCACTCTCAGCCCACTTCCGAGCACTTTGCAATCTGTCAGACTGAGTGCTGAGAGTTCCACTCTTTCCGTCCTCCACTTCGCTCAGGCCTAATTACAGCCTTTGACTGCCTCGGGGGCCAAGCCTCCAGAAATGGGGACCACGACAGCTCCATGAACAGACCGCTCCAAAAAAATAATTAACCAACCCTGGAATTAGATGAAAGGTGGCCTTTGCCCTTTTGGCTCTTTATTTTGCTCACCATACAAACCACATCTTATAATCGGATAATTGTTGAACCCCTGTATGGGTGCCAGCCTAAGCAGAATCAAAGGGAAAAGAAGATCATATTAATCATAATAGAGACATTTGCTTCCAATTCATCTGTGATGAGAGTCTGCCTGAAAAGCCCTCAGACAGGGGCAATTATATGACAGACAGTCATGAGACTGTGGGGGATAAAAGAATAACAGTGACCGTACCAGACTTGTCATGTGATCTGTGGCAGTCTCATTCCTGAACAGCCCCCCCCCCCCCCCCCCCCCAGCTCCAACACACTTACATACCGTTATGTTGACACATGCTGTCCCTCCGCACACAGCAAGCTGGACCCCCTCTGACAGCCTAAAACCCAGGTGAGAAAGGGAAAAGAGTTTGGTTGACCCAGACACATTCTGCAGGACGACAGCTGATACAATTATACACTTTTCTTACATCTATACATTAAGACTATCCTCTCTTATCTCTAAACCAAATACAGTCACTGAATTGAAAATGCTGCCTCAACCTAATTGTTGATTAAACTTGACAGAGGCAATGAGGTGAAATTGAGGTTGCTTTTAGCCACCTGGGAAACTACTGAGGCCACCTGTCCATCAAGTCAGCCATGCCCCTAATTAAGAAAACCCACCCCTTTGAACACCCAGTTTGTTAAAATGTATAAAAGAGCTACATACCAAAAGCTGGTTTTTGAACATGTGTATTCTGCAGTAAAAATAGGCATTCTCACATTGGACTAACATAATAGGGGTTCCTTAGTTTTTGCCAAACGGCAACCTCCAGTCTTGAGAAATGAAGTCAATGTGGAAGTGCTAAAAACTGCAGTTCCTTATGTGTCCACATGGGGCTGACTCTAAAAGACCCAGAAGCCACATACATACTAATTTTAAAAAGCCCACCTTTGACAACAAAAATGAACAAGTTAACAGACTCATACAAAGAACATTTATGGTCTGAAAAGCTCATTTATCTATCCATGCACACTTTTTTTTATGACTCATTTGTTTTAAGATTATTTGTTTGCATAATCAGGGACTTGACTGACAGGCTGGTGCAATGTAGCTGTTAGCGAGGAAGCTGTAGGCCCACCTCAACTCCATCTCTTTGCCTCTTGCTGGGTTCAGTGAAAGTTAAGTTGAGTCAGCCCTTAATATGGTGACTGCCGTTGATGGAATTTGTATCCACTTCAGAAATCAGAGACCACATGCATGTTATATACAGTTGGATTTTTTTGGCCAGCCTCAGGTGGACTATAGAGGAACTGCATTTTTTTTTTTTATTGCAATTTGGCTACAAGTTTCAAGATTGAAGGTTGCTGTTTGGCCAGAATTGGAAAGATTACTGAAAATAAGTATGTTAAGACACATTAAAATAAAACATCTCCATATTTTGGTGGTACATTGAATGCATTCCCATCATGCAACAGTAAACTGTGTCAAATTCTCTCTGCTCTTGATACGCATAACAAAAGTTGGCTATTTGTTTTTCTGTACAAATCAACATAAAATTGAAGGTGTACGTGACCTGTCAAAAATTTTACCTGGAGTTGGTTTTTTGGATAAACCTAGTCAGTCTTTGGCAAACACCAGGAAGAGGCCTTGTTTGGATCTCCTGTGAAGTTTGCCAGCAAGAAATAAGTTAACAAGCAGGAGGATTTTGTTTTCTTTAGATACATTTTGTTTTACAGTTTTGTACTCATGGCTGATACTGGAGCAGAATTAGAAAGTACACATCCTGTTTAAGTACTGTTCTGGATGGAGAAACACTACACCAAGGGCTTTGAGATATAAAAGAACAAAATTGTTATGAATAGAATTTAATTTTTAGGCTAGTGTGTGAATGCATCTCTGCTTTTTGAGGACAAAACATTTAAACTGTGTGCATATTTATGTTATTCTGACATTTATTTGGGCACAGGAGAACACTAAATGACGCCGGGCTGTGATACCTTTTTGTAAGCTAACTAAACGTTAAATCAATACATGACTCCTCTGTCCAGAAGCAGGCATTCAGTTTATACTTAGCAGACAGTTTCAATTCAATAAGCCAAAGAGAGCTGCTGGAGCAAGTGCAGACCACTCTCAGAGCTTCAAGCGAGTGTGTCCCATTTGTCCAAATCATCTTAAAACAGTGGAAAATTGCTCTTTGAGTAGGGTTTGACAAGCAGTTGTGGTTGGGCAGTACAGCCTTTGACAGCAGTTTATGTTAAACACATGTACAGTAATATCCTGTGTGTGCTAAAGCAAATTCCTCACACCCCCCTTTATTGAGTGGCTGCTCTGTGGGATGACATTCCTTCTGTACATTACTCCCTATGCCCGACATGCTCCTCTGCTATGCTGAATATGCACAGGTGGCTGAGAGACCCCCTTCCTAGGAGTTCTGTGCGGAGGAGAGAGAGGAGAATCAGCAGGCTTTTTTCAGCTTATGAAACAAATGTTTGGCATTCCACTGAGCACCGCTCTGCTGTAGACCTGTCTGTTAACAGGCGGCAGTACGCCAGGGCTTGTTGGCAACTGATTTGACATTGGCTTCCAAGAAATTTCAAAAGAAAAGAGGAACTATACACCTTGCTTCTCCTGCTGTTATTCTTTTGAGATGGTTGGGACATATTTTCCTGGTGTTACCTTGGCTCATCTGTAACCAATTAATAGTGGAACTAAAAACACTTCAGATGTAATTACACAGGAATTTTCCCACTTACATGTGTGGTATGTGTCCTTATTCTAAGGTCTGCTTTGTAGCACTTACGAACAGGCCAAACTATGTCACACATCCTAATAACAAGTTCAGAGACCTTTGTATTACTGTGCATGTGGGAAGCAGGTACATGGGAGTCTTTTTTTTTTGATGAATCCAAAACACTAAATACACCATATGGACAGGTCACATCAAGTTATGTTCTCATCACTTGGATCATCTTTGTCCCATTTGAAAATTCAGCCCTCAGAAAGAAATCAGTTCTCTGTGCAGTTGGTGTTACTTATTTGCAACTTTGAAAATGCCAGAATTTGACTAACCATAGCTACTCGTAAATAAGCATGAGTAATGGACATGCTGGACATCTTCAAATTATGTATCACTCGTCAATCAACTTTTTATTCTTTCATTTATCAGTAATATGTGAACATTTGAGTTTTGTTAAAAAGTGGTGGAAGTAAAGCTTATAGTTATACAGACTGACTGCGCCCAGGAATATGTTTGTTTGAAACTTTATACACGGATAAATTAAGGTAAAGGCTATATTTTTGTGTTCTGGGTTGTCAAAATAAAGAATTTAACAAACTGTTGGGTTCTTAAATCTACAAATGCAAATCTACAAAGTATTTAATAGGATAGTCAGTCCTAATAAATTTGATGAAACAATATGATACCACAATATGAAATTTTTTTCTTGGACTCACATGCTGCATAAGCTCACATGCTGCACTGTTCATCATCAATTCTCTAATATTTCACTGGTTTGTAGCTGATGCTCTATTAGAGCTTGAAATAATCATATCATGTATGGATTCGTCACATTGTATGCACCTAAACTATACAAAGGTCAATCATGGTCATGTGCAGCAGCTTCTTGAGCCATAGATCAGTTAACAAACACACACACACACACACACACACACACACACACACACACACACACACACACACACACACACACACACGCACGCACACGTGATTCATGAGAAACAGAAATTGGAATTATAAAGCATGCAGTCATGTAGCAGGTGTATGCAACTTTAATGAAGAGGGGGCCATCTGAGTCTCTTAGGATGTAAAAAAAAAAGAAAATATAAAATCTGACACACTAGTACACACAACCACACACACATCCAAACATACTAGGAGTGCCCCCTAAGGTTGAATCTGCACATTGCAGATGATTAACTGCTCTTTGTGGGATCTATAAGTTTAAAGCTGATCCAAATTAAAGTGTATTTGTTTTTGCTTTTTTTTTTTAAATCTTGGCATGAGTATATTATATAGTTTATTATAATGTGGTATATTCGCAATATGAACCCTCACTACTTCTCTCAGCCAGTACAAGGACAAAGTTGTTCAATTTTATTTTTTGTTTTTTTTAAATATGGTTTTGCTCTCAGTCATGTTTAAAAAAGACGTAAATGTTATTATTCAGCTGATCAGGAAAATCCCTTGATGATTTTATTGGAATAACGGAGTCGAGGCAATTCATCAGTGGACCACAAGCTATGCGGGGGTGTGACTAGTACAGTCACTGGGGTCTATATATTGAGATGTTTTGTCCGGTGGCTTTATGTGAATGAGAGAGAAGCTGCCCAGTGAAAAGTTACCACAGCAGGACAGTGCGCTTCCTCACTTTGACACCATATGCCCTCAGACTCTACCATGGATTCCTGCCTTCGCGCGCTTTGCATGACTTTTTTCCTCGCATCGTTCCCCCGGAGGTCAGGTGCAATCGGCCCGGTAATCAAATGCGAACCATGTGACGCTGGAGCGCGTCTTTTGTGCAAACCTCTACCAAAGGACTGCACCGAGAAAGTCCGCGAACCGGGCTGCGGCTGCTGCTTCACTTGCGCGCTGAGCTTCGGCCAGCCGTGCGGTGTGTACACCGGGAGATGTGGCTCCGGGCTGACATGTCAGCATCAGCCCGGCGAGACAAAACCTCTGCAGGCTCTGCTGGAGGGAAGGGGGATTTGTGCAAACGCTACTAATAAACGACCCATCGTCAGACCAACACCTCCAGTCAACGAACTTCCAGGTAATTCTGCAGCATGCACCTTTTTATGTGAGTGACTTGTGCACTGATGATACATTTAACAAGCAACATGTATTTATGAGAAGCAAAGAAACATTTAGATGATTATTACCTTTTTTTTTGTGAATATATTGATATTGTGATGCTGGGTTAGTTCATTGGTATAAGTCAACAGTTTCATGGAATGCAACTTAAAGCTACTATCATTTGTTTATTTCATCCAAAAAATATTTTTGGAAGAGAACATGAAGGATAAGACGGATTTAAGCAGATACAAATCTTTAAACCCGGACGTCCCCGAATGTATAAGCAAAAATGAATGACTGGTTATAAGTTACAATTGATTTTTATTCTTACCCTGAGATGTGTGAAGTTAATTTAAACAATTTTCACTCTGAAGTGTGAAGGACTGTGAAGAAGAGGTGGCAATTATGCTGCAGATCTCTGTTACTTTCCTTCTAAAACTTATTGCAATCTGCAAATGATCACACATGAATTGAATACTTTCCTGGTGTACTCAAATAAATGTTTCCAAACTTCGACAGAGACTATTGAGACTCAGGATGAGGAGAGGAATTTCACCAGCTCAGGCCCCCAACCTGCATACAGCACCCACAGACCAACAGGACCCTTAAGACCTCCACTTCACCCTCTGTTCCCCCCTGCCAAGTCAGATGTCCTCAGACGGGAGCAGCAGAAGAGAACCCTAAGCTTTAAGATGGAGGAGCTCCCGGGACCACTCATCACAGACCAACAAAATTTCTCTCTGGAGACCAAACAGGAGCCTGAGTATGTAAGTACTGCTACCAATATTTTTCAGTCTTCAGAGCATACTGGAGGAATGTTTTTCTCCTCTTCCTCTGTGTTTTGGTGTTTTTCTCCCCCTGTGGGTGATGAAATGTTTTGGGTAGCGGCGCTGATGGTTGGCAGGCATCGTGAGCAGTAGAATGGCATGGCAGGGAGCGGGTACGATGGCCCTGCGGCTGACCTGGGTCAGGCGATTGTTTGGCCACAAGGCGTCCGCGTGCCGGGTGCAGTGGGAGCCAATGAATGATGGATTGGCCTGTGTGAGTGCCTGTTAGGAAGCCCTGCTGCTATTTTTGATCTTCTTTTTGGCCAGAGAAGTGAGCACACACTAGTAATGGGCTTTGACTGGCTGCTTTGATTAGTGACTGGAGTACTTGGACTTGAAGACAAGCCTTTTGGCTCTTTCTTAGAGCTCTTTGAATTCACTTTATCCTCCAGCCTTTGTGTAAAAGAGGTCTAAGCAGCTTTGGAAAACTGTTAAGTCGCTGCAAGCTGGTTAAATGAATTATTTTCTCATCTGTCACCTCTTTTATACTGCAACAACCATTGTTCAGGTATTACAGCAGGGAAATGTTTGATGCAGAGTGAGTCAGCTTTTATAATGTCCAGAAACTAGAGAATGTATGGCAAAATATTACTTCTAAATGAGATTGTTCTTTTAGCATCAGTTACACTCGGGTTTCTAGAAGTCTGAGCTGCAGATGCAGTATTGCATGTAGAGATAATAGAAAAAGTACACTAACTGTTAATATGCTCCCTTTTCTGCAGGGTCCCTGTCGGAGAGAGATTGAGGGCATCCTCAGTAGCCTCAAGATTACAGACATTCTTAACCCCAGAGGTTTCAGGATACCAAACTGTGACAAGAAGGGCTTCTATAAGAAAAAGCAGGTAAAAAAAGACCATTCAAGGATTCATTTTGACACTGATTTATGCATCTATTTAATGGGGCACACTGTTATTAAAACTACTTGATAAAAATTTCTTATATCATTGAAAGGCTGTAAAAAGGAAACCCACATTTCCCTTTTCACATGCTACATTAATAAGGATTCGATGCTGTAGCCTAGTGACTCAAGCTTTAGGTCTCCTGCAGCCCAATTACAGATTTGTAGCTGTCCTCCTGTACTCATTGGTAGTTATTAGAGCCTCATCATTGCACCACCACACCAGTGAGGTAGACCCTAGCCACTGGCGCTGGAGACAGGAACCACAGGGGCCAAACCCCAGTGGGGTTGACGGCTGGGACGATGGCCGTTTAACGGGAACCCTCCCAGGGAGACAGACGTCAAGGTGGCCACCAGCACCCGATGCGCTCCCCCCATAATTGCTGGACTTTTGAGAAGCATGCACAGAAATAGAGCTGCAGCCATCCCCACGCTCACATGGTTCACCCACGATCTGGGTTGTACTAAATGAGTGGTTCTGACGCATTCATATGGAGGCACTTAGGGCACCCGCGCCACTGCATCACTGAAGAAGCTTTTCTTATAACACAGCAGTCTCTCCTGCTTAATGGGGTGTTCTCCTTGACCTGCAATCATCCCATAGCCAGTCTCACAAACACCAGGCTCATTGTCTTAGTTTTTATAGAATGGACTGAGTTTCCTCACTGAGCTCTGAAGTGCCGTTGGAGTGGCAGGCATTTTGCAGTTTTATTTGCACATTTGCATGATTTGGTAGAAATGATTTCTTTTTGAAACTCTTAAGAACAGAAAATGACTTAGTTTGAAAAAACATACTCAGCTAAAATGTAATGATGTAAGCTAACGCAGCTCAAAACTTTGATTTCTAGGATTCTTTTGGAGAAACTTAGGTGTTGCAGTTAAAATTTTAAACCCCTGATGATACATTCTTTGTTCAGACATAATGTTTTGAAGACATACTTTACAACTGAATGATTAGCAGCATCTTCTCCCTCCACACTTTACATGTACTATAGTACTTCTTCAGCCAGGTCAGCCTCTAAATCAAACCCTGCTAAGATATTGGGTTGAATAAGGATGACTTCTTCCTTGATCAGCTCTGACTCTTCTGTGCAGAAGCAGCAGCAGAAGCAGCAGCAGCAGCAGCAGCAGCAGCGCAGTTGCTTTAGCCTTTGAAATGAATGGCTGCATGTTTTACTAGAGTGGAGGTTGACCTTTAGTAAAATTGGCAGTAAAATAACAGCCCTTGGGTAGCTCCACAGGCTCTGTAAGTCATTTGTCGTACCCATAATTTGGATCTGTGGGGTATAATCAGCAACAGATGATTCGTACTGGCCACCAGCTTCTGAAAATAGATCTTGGTTCTCAGTTGTTCACAAATGGGACTAAGCAAATATTTTACCAGGTTTCTGTTTACCTTAAAGGTCTGTATATGTGTGTGTAACAGGAGGTAGACCATAAAAGCAGCTCAAAATACCACAGTGTGCTGGATAACCAAGGCTGCGTCCACTCAGCACAATCTAACCATTAATGCCTCTTCACTATTGCTGTTCTACTTCATTGAGTAAAGTGGCTTGTTACCCTTAATGTTGCATATTCAAATGGATTTGCACTTTTAGCTGCACACTCTCCACCTATTTCTCTTCCATCCCTTCACCTTGTCCCTTCTTTCCCTTCCAGTGCCGTCCATCCAAAGGCAGAAAGCGAGGCTTCTGTTGGTGTGTGGACAAATATGGGCAGCCCTTGCCAGGTTTTGATGGGAAGGAGCGAGGAGACGCCCAGTACTACAACTCTGAGAGCCAATAGGAGCAGAGCAGAACGGAGGGAGGGAGGGTGGGAGTGAGAGCAAGAAGATTTGTAAACAAATGGAGACACTGAGGATATTGGGAGAGAGGTCAAGAGATGGCTCAACCGATATATGGATGTTTGCTATTTCTATCTGTTGCCTGTGGGACCTTTTTCTGAGGCTGAGCAGGGGGAACAGAGGAAGAGTACCAGGAGTAAAAAAGCTTCCGTGTCACAGATACAGTCTGTACTTTTCTGCCATGGATGGAGTCTTCATAAGCTGTTTGTCTCTGACCAACCCAAGACAACTTCTGAGTATTCAGAGGTGTCATTCTGATTAAAGACATTTGAACTTGTCACTGAAGTTGATGAGAACGTTTGCTCTTCATGTACGCACAATGAAATGGCATTGCACATGTGTACATGCTTGTGATGTGCAATCATATTATGTATGCTTGATATTTTTTCATAAGACATTGTCTTTTGTCATGACACACATGAAATTTATGTAAGTATAATATATGTAGTTCAGAGTAAGCATGCAGTGCCTTACTATGAATTCTTGTCACTATGAATTCCATTTTGTCTGGTTTCTTCCTGCTCCTCAGGGAGTTGGACACGACTGTGCAGCTACAGTGGGTATTACATTTTTTTATGCTGGATCTCAAGCCAAGAAAAGAGACATTTCCTTGAATCTGTGCTGTGGTTCTTACTGTTTTGTTGTCATTTTGCATAAGCTGATTTTTACGGGGGATAAAGGACACACATTATCTCTGATTTCTTGGTAGCCAGGGATAACTTTCAACACTTGCCCATGTTATAGTAATTATGCTGTTTGCATGTACAATGCAACCCTCAGAGGTCTATTTTTAATTAATAAAGGCAGCATAAAATGATCAAGGTATCGCATTTCTTTTACCCATTTCATCTTGCCCTCTCTTGATTTTAATATGTGTGAAACTGATTTTTGTGGCGGTGAAAAAAAAAATCCAGGAACATGACCACATTATAATAACAATTTAATTGGATGCAGATCCACAGAATTAAAAGAGTATGTACATTGTTTCAGCAAAAACAACAACGGAATGCAGCATTCCTTGCAAAATATTCACAAACACTTTGGTCTTCACAGAGCTCAGCAGCAAACAATGGCATAAATAGACACTAAAATTATAATAAATACTTGAGTAAATGATGGAATAGGTCAATAAAGACAAATAAAATATGAGAATATGAGAGAGATGTAGCTGAAGAGAGCCCTCAGCAATCCTGTGCTAAACCTGTGGACCTGTAGAGGTAGACAAATGCAGAAAAACCCTATCCAAACCTCACAGTGGCCTGGATGAGTCTTGATATGTTTGTGCTTGGTCACCGTGTGCATACTTGTGGCACTTTAAGTATTTCCCCCAATACCCATTGAGGAAACGCCAATGGAGATACATTCAGACAATGTCAACATGTTGTATGAATGAGCGGCTGTGTTGTCTTTCGTGCCGTGAGCAGCACCAGTTTTGAATGAATCGAGAAAAAACAGATCGTGAAGACTCTGAAATGGGCTTGGCAGAGCTGTGGATTTGTGGTTTTGAGCAATGGAGTTATTCAGAAACACAAACGTATACAGTGTTGCCCTATTTACAATCAAAAAAATAGGCAAACATATAAAATATCTAAAAACGACAAATGGTTAGTAAGAATATACAAGCACTGAATAAATAAGTCTTGATACATACATGTAAATAAAATGAGAGGAAATTTCCTCCTCTGAAATAGGATATTAGATTAAGAGTGAATGAGAGTTTTTGTAGAAGGAAGTCAACTCATCAGGCTCTTCCGAGCAGACTTACACTAATACCTGATTAGAAGTTATGAAAACATGTTTGATTTTGTTTAGATGTGTTTGTGTCTGTGTGTTGTTTAAGTAGCAAGAGTCCATCCTTTAGTGAGTAATTTCTTGATGACAGTCTGAGTCACCAAGCAAGTCACTCGATCCTGGGATCTTCTTCCCATTCCAGGAAGAAACACACCAGCAGCGAGCCGGCGGTCCAACCAGAGATGACTCACACTGAAAGAGAAACGGAGATGGTTAACCGCAGGAATACATCACTCAGTAGTTTAAGATGAATCTCTTCAAACAGGTGGAGTGAATTTTATTTTGTGAATCCTTAATTACTCACCTGCTTGGCCTTGTAGAAACCGTACTTGTCACAGTTTGGGAGGTAGAAAGTTGTAAACTTCTCCCCTAGTTTCTGCTGAGAGCTGGATATCATGTCAAGTGCTGCATGCAGTTCAATGTGACAGGGACCCTGTGCAAAGGCAGACGCTTTAAAACAAAACCCTTTCAATAAAAACAGTGATTTACATTAATCATGGGCATAATTTAAAAAAAAATCTACTGTTACTTAAAAACAAGTACTCCCTCTAGTGGAAGGAAGCTGAATTACTTCAAATCAGCCCACCAATTCAGGCTACGGCTTTTTCCTCACCTCTTGTACCAGTTTGCTGCGGATGGCATTGATCTTTGCTTTGATACTCTCTTGGCCCTCAGCAGTGTCTTGGTGGTCCAGGGGGAGATTGAGACCCAGCAGGTAATGCAGGGAGCCTTGATCAGGGGCTCCATCGACTTCGTCTGTAAAGATTTCAGAAAGTAATTTTAATATAACACTGCAAAATTGTACTTTTTTTCAAACCTTTGTTTTTTTTGGCTCTATTTAGATTTTTATATGCTCAAAAGAGTAGCAGAAATCAACAGGGTATGCATACAAAAGAGAAAAACTTAAAACCCAGACTACCTTGGCCTAGCTCTTCAATGCAGACCCCCTGTCCTCTGGTCAGTGCGTGGAGCGGTCTGGCCTCTCCAGGCCTGGGAGTGCAGCGAAGACCCTCTTCACAGTGGGCTGTGTGAACCCCACAGGATGCTCCTCTCTCCAGGGCGCAGGCCATGCAGCAGCCACAGCCAGGCTCCCTCAGCACCTGCTTGCAGTCTGCTGGGATGGCAGGACAGTCGTTTAGTTTCTCCTGAGAACAAACTGCACAGCGGATAGGCTCCGGTGTCAACACTGGGGATGACCTCACCACGGCTATGAAAGCCAGAACCACCAATGCTTCCAATCTCAGCTGCTCAGATAATCCGGGCATCTCTAATCTTCAGGTTAGTTTACTCTTTTTTTTTTGGACTACTCAGTATGACTCCACTTTTCTTTCTAAGCTGATTTCTCTGAACCAGTAGTATTTATATGGAGATCCGGCCCCCAGAGACGTTAATCATTAACACACTGACCACGACTATAAAATACAAAATACAAAATACAAAGCTGCTGTAAACGGTGGATGACCCAGCTTGACGTGCGTAGATCCAGGTTCACAAGGTCTGCTGTCAATATTTACTTTGGAACATTAGGTGATTGTACATCAAAACAACCCTGTTTTTGGACGACCAAATTACCAAACTCTGACTCTACCTTTGAGGTTAAGGAAACAATCACATGGATGCTAGTGTTGGAAGAAGTGTGTCAATGAAGAGACAATAAATAACATCCACAATAAGTGATAATCCATGGAGTTATAGGTTTCGAGACAATGACTGGTGATTACAAAAACTTTACTTTGATTGTTGTTTTGTGAAGTAATGTTGACAGATTGTTTTCAGGCTTAAGTCCTGTTTGGCCCTTCTGTGTCTTTGCTGAAGGTTCCTCTTATCAGGCAGACAGATAAACAAGATCATTCCCCTTTAGCATTGCATAACCCTTACATTATGGATCGCTCTGCCTCAATCATAACATGTTTGTCTGAAGAAAGACTGTAGTAACTGGTGGTTTACTTGGTGTAGTATTATGTAGTATAACTATATGTATGCCAAATGCTAGATACCTCTACTTACTCCATATACACAATAACACTATTTATGCAATGAACTCTACATGACCCCAGGCTTTTCATTTTGTATCTTTTGTTTATTTTTTGAGAATGGATATCCAAGGATTTTACTCAACATTTATGCAGCACAAAAAAATCCTTGCACTTTACTCTTCAACAAGGAAAGTACAGAAAGCCAACAGGATTATGCACCAAAATATTATTATTATAGCACAAGTTTACACATCGTCTCAGCAGATTCTTGGGTTATTTTTCTACACTTTGAAAAAAACGAAGATGTTTAACACCCACAGAAAAATGGAAATACATTTAAAGATTTGAATTGAAAACACTATGTTCATTATAAATATGGATGTGTGCATAACATGGTCTTCATGTTTAAATGACGTCACCCTCACTATTCCAAAATGCTGGTGCGATGATGTGTGAAAGCTGTAAGCACACCCACCCACCACTGTATGGGGCTGTTGCTTCAGTAAGTGTCTACTGCCATAATGCTATAGCTCAATGCTCTTATGCCCTGATGTAAATAAGCACAACTGACAGGTGGCATCTCGTAACCCAGTGTGGTTTGGCAGAATTTTGATCTGGAAAACAGAGATAAAGTTGTTTGAAGGCTGTGCCTGGTCAATCTGGCATGTAACCACTGCTCCAAACTGGAGCATGTTTAATCAGCAAAGGTATGTGGAAGCTACCTCCAAGGAAGATCAAAGTCTAGTGGTGCTAGATTTAAGTAAATATTAAATATCCCACTCACACACACCTACGCACAAACGCACAATTTTATTTATGGTCCCCTTACTCTGACATGTCTCTTTAAATCATGCCAATAGTACCCTGTTTGTCTGTATGTTTTCAACCTGCATGTGTGAAGCATGCTTCAACAACAGAATAATAAAAAAAATCCCTCTTAATAATTAAAAAAGTGTGTTATTCTTCTTTGGGTCCCACAATATAATTAAGCTATCATTTTTTTTGCAGCCCAATGTTCAAAACATCACTCTTTGTTTTTATTAAAGAAACAGTCATACCACACCGCCTGTTGAACATAAAACTAAAACCTAACCTCTTACCCATTGCTCTCCTGAAGTTCAAAGATCTGAGTGTATGTGTATTTGTGTGCGTAGGCGTGTGACAGTGTTTGAAGAGAAAGCTTTGGCCTCTCAGATAGTATTTTACACTGGCATTCAGATCAAAGAACACTGACCTGAAGAAAAGGTCAAAGGGTTCAGGCTTGAAAGTTGGGAGGACACTCAAATTTGCAGTAATACTATAGTATTAATGTAGTATTAATAGTGATTTAATTGTTACATGGAAGTACATGGAAGTCTACAAACTATACTGAAATGCTACACATGACATCAAATGGTGATAATAAAAAGAAGAAACAGTGACTATCACGTTGTACATGAACTTAAATCTCCAGAAGTAACCAACCATAATAATTGGTGATGTTTGTTCTACGTTCAGTGTTCCACAAGGAGGTCATTGGTCAGCATTCCCAACATGTTTCACACTCGCCTTGTGAGGAGTGTTACTCAACCACCAGTTGGTGCGTAGTTGCCTCTTCAATGTTGACCATCAAGTCTATCAGCCACTGAGGAAATAGCTGAAAAATATTACATTATATTATGTATGTATCTGTATGTAATTAAAACCTTCTTGGCGTAATATGCACACTCACATTCCGGGATGACTTCTTCTTTTTCTGGTATCTTTCTTTCACTCGTGGTTTATATGTTTCAAAAACTGGATGATTGCATTTCTTCCATTCAACCTTGGAGAACTTAAATCAAAATAAAATCATCTCCTCTTTATTTGAGTTGTGTACTGTTTGATATTAAATGTTACAATAGCCGAAATTCTTACCTCTACTCTCAGCTCATCACTGCTGGACATCTTTTTTCCTAATCCTGCCTGTCCAGATGGGGGAGCAACATTGCTTAAGTCCACTGAAGTGAGCAGATCTGACTCAGAGACATTTTCTGTTGCCTCTCGGTGACTGCTGCTAGATGGCATTTCAGAGAAACTCTCTGTCTGGCTGAGAGAACGAGGCAGTCGCCTTGGTCTCATCGCCCTCAGCATATTTAAATCTTCTTCATCTTCACTCAGTTCTTCTGCCCCTGCGACCTGTGTCTCAAAACCTCCATCTAATTGCACATTCTCTTCTTCTTTTTCTTTTTCTTCTTCTTCTTCTTCTTCTTCTTCTTCTTCTTCTTCTTCTACTTCTTTGCGTGTTTTCCCTTCCTTGATTTCTTCCTCTGTATCAGACTCTTCTTGCATGGTCTCCAGACGTCGCCTCTGTTCCATCATGTTCTTTTAATTACAAAGCAAAATTAAGACAATTTTACTGTTTTAAACTGATGCCACTAAAGATAGCTTCTACTTTGTTACAACAGGAGAGGATTCAAAATTACTTTCTGAACGTCAATTTATCTGGCTGATAACCTAGCTTTCTAAACATGCAAATGCCCTGCGTTCTTACCTCAACTCTCAGCTCACCACTGCTGGACCTCTGCTCTTTTCCTGATCCTGCCTGTCCAGATGTGGAAGCAACATCTCTTAGGTCCGATGAACTGAACTGATCGGACTCAGAGACATTCTCTTTTCCCCCCCAGTAACTGCTGCTAGATGGCAGTTCAGACAAACTCTCTGTCTGGCTGAGAGAACGAGGCAGTCGCCTTGGTCTCATTGCCCTCAGCACATCTTCTTCATCTTGACTCTGTTCTTCTGCCTCCTGCGTCTCCAAACCTCCTTCTATTTGCATTTCCTCTTCTTCTTCGCTTGTTTTCCCTTCCTCGATTGCTTCCTCTGGCTCTGACTCTTCCTGCAAGGTCTCCAGACGTCGCCTCTGCAACATCCAACA
Organism: Notolabrus celidotus; assembly: GCF_009762535.1. NCBI lineage: Eukaryota > Metazoa > Chordata > Actinopteri > Labriformes > Labridae > Notolabrus > Notolabrus celidotus. Next base: position 15,607,438 of record NC_048286.1, on the reverse strand, counting down.
CAATTTTATAGTCTTGAACTGACGCCATTGTAGAGAACTAAAGAGAGCTTCTACTTTAGTAAAACAAGAGTGAATTAAAACTTACTTTTTGCTTCTGAATTTCCATTTATCTGGTTGAAAACCTAGCTTTCCTAACATGCAAATACCCTGCAGTTTCTGGCTCTAATTAGTTGATTATTGAAATCAGCTGTTGAAGCTTAAGTACACTAATGACAGGTGGTCCTATTTGACTCATGTGGTAAATGATTAGGCAATTTAATCTGAGCAAAAAGGATCTATAAAATCAAATCAGTGTAATGTACTTAAACCTTTTATTTTGTATGATATAATTTAAAGCATGGTAATGCTCTGGGATGTCATGAAGAAAAGCACTCAGCCAGTGACCACAGAGTTATGTAAGCTTAAAGGGAACCCTGTTGCTGTTGTTTTGCCTTACAGGTGCAACAATGTAATCTGGTCCCTTATATAGATTAAAAAAGGCAATTTTAACATGGTACCCTCCAAATGCTGGTGCAACCATTCAACCAAGAGTTTTGAGTTAGCAGTGCACAGCAGATCAATATACAGAAAAGGTGAACACAGGCAATCATAATAAATGAAATGTATTGAAATGAGGGTATTCAGACAATGTTTTTGGTTACAAAGTATTTCCATCGCAGGAGAACATTCATATGTACAAGTGATTCATATTGTACTATTGATTGACAGCGGATTGCAGATTAATCTTGGAACGTATTCGCAATCATTGTCCATCATCCTCTGACGATGCTCTGTGATATATGCCTCTAGGAATGGATACCAACTTTTCAGTAAGTCTGATGTAGCATTCAATGACTTCCAGGGAAGACATTCCTTTCCACGCAGCGTTAATGTCTGCAATGAAAATGCCATGATTGTTGGTCCATTACATCTCTGAGGTATTGTATGTTCATCTGTTTCAAGTAGCTCTCATTTTAACAGAGACAGTAAATTACACAGAGGCTTCACTCTGACTATGGTCATTCCATTTGATTTCATTGTTCAAATATTCAGAGACGACAGTCGGATGTGTCATCCAGAACACCCCTTGGAGTCATAATTCACACTATCGGTAGCTCTGAGAAACTTGTGTAAAGTAGAGTAGAGCTTGAAATTCAAGATGGCTGCTCTGCATCAACAATAAAAAGCTGTACCTTTAATAGTGTCTATTAGCAACTAAGTCCTGTTTTGTGTCATAAAATCGATAACACCAATAGCATTGTGAAAGTTCTATCTGTGGACATGTTATGATGCTTTTTCGCACAATCCTTCACGTAGTATGTTAATCTATCGTTACTTATTGTTGGTCTGAGGGTATAAATTTATACAATGTTATAGTCAGACACAACCAAAACAAAACGACTTTTGAAGATGAAATAGACCTAAGACCTAGACCTAAAAGTATGTTTACGTACAAAAAATCTCCACAGGCTGCCTTTCATTTGCTGCTTAGGAGTGATAAATTAATATAATGTACTGTTCCTTTAAGAAAAAATGCTCTGGATAACAAAAACTACTGAACTACTTAACAAAAACTACTGAACAAACAAACAAAACCTCAGAACATTATCTGCAGTATCTTAAAAATGTGCTCTAAATGATTTGTTTCTTGGTTATTGGAATAAGACCTGAGAGAATGTAATCAGTAACAAATGTCACAACCTAATTTACTTATTTTGACCCCTTACAGTCTTGATGACTCCTTGCTTCATGTCAACTGTAGCTGCGAGTCAATGAACTTCACTATGACAGTGCACTATTTAAGCTTTTGCATACATCAAGGTCACCAATGACCCACATTGTTCACATCTAGATCATTCTTAAAGAAAAATAACCCAGAGGCTGTACTGTACAGTACTGGTAAACAGTGCAGCAAGCCTGGTGTTTGTTGACTTAACTGTTACACTGAGTGAACCTCAGACCAATTGTAGATCAATGCCGGGAAAACAAATCCAGCCCCCGTTCTGTGTTTGGGACATGGTGATATTCATCTGGCTGTGGGAGTATCCAGAGAGGCAGAATAAAGCATTTTTCAACAACATTTTTCTTCCATGAAAACTGATTTTAAGAGTCATGAAATACATGTGAGATAAAATTCAGTAAAATGGAACTAACATGGAAAAGGTCCAACAAAAAAAATATATGTTTGCTACTGACAGTCACAGCAATACTCATTTGTCATTTTATACACCAATATTGTATTTATTACAAAATATTCAAATAACCCAACTTTACACTGTACAAGATACAACAGTTTGCCGCTTTTGGCTATTTACAAAAAGGTTTGATCTGCATATCAAAGTGAGTATATCTAAAAAGGCAGGTTGCAATCACTGTAAGCTTATTTAGTAAGGCAAAAACATGATAAATTTACACTTCAGCAGATAAAGTGAAAGTTCTACAATGATAAAGATATAGGCTATAATAAAGATATCTGGATCGCCCCATATTTCTGAGACTGTATCTGAGGAAAGAGACGTGCTATAGCTTACATTTTTGGAGAAAAGAAGCTTCAAGTTAGCAAAAACACTGAAGTAGATCAATGGAGGAAAGAAACAGTAGCCAAGACAATGCACCGAAGCTTCTGTAGCCTCCAGAGATGTGTCAAAGTACATGGAGCGTTTAAAAGGCGTTGGCTACAGGACTACGTCGTGCATTTTGAAGAAGCTGTGTGCTTATTGTATGTGACTAAGTCCTGTATGTGCTTTCCACTGTGTTGTTGTATAATTTCCTGGATGTCCTCGTGTATGTATGCGCCATACTTAAGAGTGTTTGGTCCTTTATATGATGTTGATCATTCTTTGTCACTAGTCCAGTTTTGGCATTAACCAGTTCCATAGCAGCACTGCTGCTTGGTAGAATTACACTTTAGGTTCATATACCTTTCTCTGCTTCTTTTACCCTCTTTTTACTGCCAACTCAGCATCAAAGCCATTACTGTCTGTGGTTTTAGGCTTCATTACATTGAACTTTTTTGAATAATGGGTACCCAGGAAACCCTGTTCAGTCTCTGTGGTCTTAAAAAGTCACCTTAAGTCTATCCGTAACATCCGACCTACCAAGTGTGTTCAACACACTGCAATATTTTCTCCTCTCTCTGTTGTTTGGTGAGGTAATAAAAGCTGTCAAACTAAAGATCTATGGAAAGCTCAATACTTTGGTTTTCTTTCAACAGGAGTACCGTTACTATGGCTGTCAACTCTTAAAAAGTCATGCACTATTAACTGTAAATATATCTCAAAAAAGCCTGTTTCATCCTGTGAGCTCCGAGTATTAAAAAAAAAAAGAAGTATTTTGTGCTGTTTCGTTACAATTCAGAAATAATCACACATGCATACACACACTCACAAATACACGCATGCATGCTTACATACACCAATAAAATAAAACAACACCATTTTGTACTGTAAATAATGCAATGTATCCTTGGCATATTCAGAAAGACAGTGCAAAAGCAATAGCAAGATCAGTCTTTTTCTGTATAATAATGCACATATCCCTTGTACATGGAATATGTACTTTATATGTATAAAACAAAGATGCACGTTACTGTAGACCTGGATCTGAGGGAACCCAGGAACACCACAAACCTTATTGTCTCGTATAGGGTTGTTTAAGATGATTTCAGATTCTGCGTGTCTTTCTTCTTCACTCCTTTTCTCATAGTAAATATTCCTTAAAGCAAGTTTGATTGTCTGCATCATCGTGTTATTTTTCAGGATGTTAGTATCCTGGCTGAGCATATTCTGGTTTGTACCAGATGCTAAGGATTAAAAGGAATTACCTGGACAGCCCTGTCTTCTTTCAGCCTTGGACCAGGGATTTCTTTAATTGTTTCAACAAAGTTCCTGTCCTTTTTCCTACACTGAAACATCTGCAACCGCTGCCACGTTCTCAATCTCAATCCCTGTCACCTCTACGTCCTCTTCCTCGTCCTCTTCACCCACTGCGGGCACGCAGGATGAAGGCAGGCATGTTGCTTGGCTGTTGCTGCTGTTGGCAGTGTTCATCTGCAAGTTGCTGCTCATGCTGGCATAAGCAGCCAGGCTGGCAGCAGAAGAGACGCTCCCCAATTTGGTCGGTACGCTTGTCTTGCCACAGGAGTGAATCCGCCGCGCCAGGCTGGCCGATCGCACCACAGAGGAAGTGGTAACGGTACCCACGCCTTGAACCTTCCCCTCCAGGAAGTAGGTCAGCATCTCGCCTTTACCCTTCACACTGACTTTGCCTCGACACACCAGGTCGTAGTTGTTATTAAGCAGGCGATAGACCTCCTCAGTCACCTGTATCAGAAAACAGGACAGATTGATCACATCGAATGATCATGTTAGAAAACAGCACATCCACTATATGAGCTTCAATTTAACATCAAATTATTTTCTAATTGTCTGGTAGTTTGTGTGATTTCTTTTTTATTGTTAGTATATACCCATTGATATGTCCCTCCAACTTTGAATTTCAGATGTGTTTTATACCTGTATCTTCCCTGGTACTCCTGTGCTGTCCATCCTACTTGCCACATTGACTGTATTCCCCCAGATGTCATATTGAGGTCGCCGTGCTCCAATCACCCCTGCAACCACTGGACCCACATTGATCCCTACACAAACACAAGGAAATGTAAAACAAACTCTAAACAACATCAAACTGAGGTTTCTTGTTGATACTTTGGGACTTAATTTGTGGTTGTGTTCACGGTTTAATTACAAGGGCATACTCACCCACTCTCAAAACAAACTCATTGTATGACTGATAGTTGATTTCGTCCAATACGTCAAACATCTCGATTGCGTAGTCTGCTATCGTGCTCAGATGGTCGTAAACAGATTTTTTTGCCTGAGGGGGGATCATCCTTCTTATTGCCTTCATTTTAACTCACTAAATACATTTATAAATGTGCAAACTGGAAAAAAAAAGTATATGTCACCTTGGTGCCAATGGTAGGGACGAGGCCCACAGCTGCCATGTATGTGCTGCCAATGGTTTTGATCTTCTCTATGTCCCTGTAGCACTCCTTATCCATAAGCTGCAAAAAAAATATGCATCAGAATAAATTTGACGCGAAAATGCAACAAATTGCAAAGAAATCTTATAAAGTCAGGAAAAATTCTGCAACCCACCTCATCAAAGTCAGCGATGATCTCATTCAGAAGTCTCAGGCACTCCACTCCCATGTTGTTGCCATCGAGCTCAATGTAGAAATCATTGAAGTTTGGGATGGATGCAAACAGGACACCAACCTGAGCGTACGACTGATAGTACAGATCCTAATGGAAAAGAGAGAACACAGAATTAAAGTATAAAACAGGTCCTGATACATCCTTTTATTGTAGTGATTTTTGTTTTTCTGTCTCTTTATCTACCTGTTTGACTGTCTGTCTGTCTGCCTGTCTATTAGCGAGGCTCACCATGTTCCTGGGGTTTGACAACAGGAAGTGCTGAGCCACGTGTGCGGGCAGAAGATTAAAAAGAATCCTCCTGTTGTCCAGCTTGACTTTCTCCATGCCGTCTCGTTCTTCTTCGGCCTGTCAGCGAGAGCAGCACAGTCAGTGAACAGATACAGCCGTAAAATACACACATCCACCACTTGGAGGCAGTAAAAAACCTCAAAAGCCTTCCAACATGGACAGTAAGTCCTGAACAGTAGTACAAGCCTTTTACTGTCATTTTACTAAAGAAGAGACAGCTTGCAGCCTAAAATACAAATCCTCCAAACACGAACTAATTGTTTACTGATAACAAAGCTACAATTTAAATAAAGTACACTTCTTTCTCAAACCATACTTTGATAATGTGTCTCTCATCCTCTACAGCATCTTTCGGACTCACTAACACACTGATACACACACTTCCTGACCTGCACAGCCCAAAGAAAGTCCAGGCGTAGTTTGAGGTCAAGTTGCCTGGAGTGGAGGGCCAGCGCACTGACAAAGAGCAACAGAGACAGGATGGGCTCATAGCCCCAGATGTGGAGGGACCCCCCACTGTGGAAGAGACCAACACACACGTCAGCAGTGGACTAGACCACACAGGAAACTACATAGGATGGTTTGGATGGACCCCCCACAGTGTCAAAAGAAATCACGGTTAAGTCTTGCTTAAGAAATGATGAAAATATACTTTTTTCAAAGGCAGAGTTAAACAAAATGAAAGAGGTTGAATATCTTCACAATATGGTTTTATACCGTTGACTGCATCTAAACAAAATTAGTTTTAAAAGTCTTCTTTATCTGACTTGCTTTGCCAAATTCAACAACATTCCTTTTAAGGATACATTTTATGATCCAAGCTCAAATAAAATTGGCCAGGCCCCTCTGTACTGGGTGGACAAAGCTAGCCCATTCCCATCATCCAGCCCACATTGTCCTTTCAGGCTTCTGATTTGGAACTAATGGGCACATGTGCTGCCTCAAAAGGGTGGAAAATGAAAGAGCATGTGGGCTGTACACAAGCAAAGACTCCTCCACTCACATATATCTAAGCACATGTACAGTAAATGCTCTCCCAAACTCCTGGTTATCTGTTCCCTGTAAAACAAACACAAAAACCTTCGCTTGATATTCACAGCCAATCTTCGCCTCTGCTACTCGAATGACGCACAATCATAACTAGATCAGGGGGCTCTCACTGTAAGCTCTGATAAAATGTTTGTGTTCCTGTCATGCGACTTCAGGAAAGGACAGAAATGAAAAATGTTTTACATGAGTGTTTCTGTGGTCATGTTGTGCCGGGAACCTCACCCTGCAGTCTTGCGAAAGCCGCTGAGTTCCAACACGGTGATGTACAGCACCCCCAGAAGCAGCATTAGCGCCATCTTTGGCAGCCAGGAGACCCGCAGGAAAAGCGCCAGGGTGAGCGTGCCCACCACACAGGACAGAAAGGCGTATCGGGCACCGTCACAAGGCAGCTCTGCCATGGTTTGGTTGGCACCACCGTCCACATCAATGATGATGATGGAACTGTTGGTGTTGGCTCTACCCCACAGCCAGGGCATACAGCCCACCTGACAGAGGGAAAACAAGAAGATACATGGGCATGAAATGATAAGATACTTAAAGAAGAGAAAGCTTTGATTGATGCTCTCACAGCCTGCCCTGTCTTCACTCTTCCTAAAATGACAGTGAGTTGTACATGATTGTATTTTCTTTTTCTGTATAGTAAGAAAAGATGTGAGAAATTCTTTCTTTAGGTTTCATCAGGAGTATCTTCTCTCCTTTGTTTGTGGCTAAGGTAAGGGGGAAAAGTTTTTTCTGGCATAGAAGTTTCTCTGTTTTCATCTGTGAAACAAGTGGAGGAAAAGTTGTTTGGCTTGGTTGCTAAAAAAGTTGTCTGTGATTGTTCCCTTGTGATAAAACAAGTTTGAATCTGTGAAAAAAAGTTTGCAGAGGTTATTATTCTTGGTTTTTTTCCACCTGTGAAAACAGGTTATAATTCTGAGCTTTTTTATATTCTGTGGAAAAATAGACTGGTGGAAAAGAAACTGGAAAAATATGCACTCTTTGTTTTGTTTTTTGTATTTTGGGGGGGTTGTTGTAATATTTGTTTCAGCCACAAGAGGCTCCGCTATCTTATGTTCTACACTAGGCTCAGAGCATCCATGTATTTTTTTCCCAAATGGCATTGGTTGTTTTGAAGAATATTAAAAAGCTTATTACATGTTTAGCTCCTTTGATTTCCTCATCTACAGTAACATTATCTACCCTATCCTTCTAGGTATCCCAGTGTGGTGCAACATTGTTGAAGGCATTGTTCCCTTTCTTACTTACCACACAGGCCTGGGCCACAGCGTAGATTAAGAGCACTATGAGAATGCAGAGAGCAGTGCGAATCTGAATAGTCAGGCACCCTGGAAAACACTAAGAGACAAGAGGAAAACAAAGACACTTAGATGGAGCTGTACAGCAAGAGAACATAAAAGTGTATTAACCAAATATAGATTGTATGTGTTTGCACATTTGAAGATTACGATAGGACATTGTGTGTTAGTAGCTGCTAAAATAGTACAGCATGTGTGAATAATGGTGAAAGATGTGTGAAAAACAGGGAGAAAATAAACCTGCAAGGTTTATAGTTTAAATTAGTGTGGTCTTTTGAAATTTGCATGAACCTGTACAAGAGCAGAAATGAATAGACAATCCGTCTGAGCTTTAAGGACCTGTATCCACTAACACTGTTTTTTATATTGGCAGTGTCTAATTTCTATACAAAACAAATTAAAATCAGTGTCCAGGGGACAAAATCCCCCTCAGCATCAGCATATTTTTGTTGCTGCAGTCACATCGCTCCAAAGTTGACAATAGTTCAACTTTGGAAAAACTACCTTACCGTCAGTTTTACTTTTCTGTCACCAACTAATGAAATCAAGAAAGGGCCGGACTTCTGATATCAACTCTGTCAACAAAATACACTCAACAGTCACTACTGAGAGAAGGAGGAAAACACACTCTTTTGTAATCAAGCAACAGTAAGGGCTGCTTAGAAGTGCTCTGAAATTGAGGTTGGGGCATTGCAAGCGCAAAAACTAATGCTTGTGCACATAGGCCCTAACGCTGCAGAGCGTCTTAGACAGTTATTTTGCAGCCAATTATGGGACTTCATACAATATAATACCATAACATATTCCTCTTTAGTCAGCAAAAAGAAGATGAAGAATTATAACTACAAAACAATAAAGAAGCAAGCTCTGGTAACCACCAGATCATGCAAGTCTGCTCAAAGCTATCAGGTGAAATGTAAATAAAAGAGAGAGTTTGTTTAGGAAGGGTAAGAGAGCATCTTTATTTACCTGTACTCTAGTTATATGCAGGTACATGATACAAGCTACAAGGAAACAGATGCAGAAGACGAGAAGAACTAGTACCACTGTGCCCCTGAGTGAGAAAAACAGAGAGGGGAAAATGGAGACAGTTAGTTATAGAGAGTGAAACTTTAAAATTCAGTTTAAGAACAAAATGGAGAAAGTAAAGGAGAAAGAACAGCTACATAAATTGCTGAACATACTGTGGTATAATGAGAAGATAGACAAGGCCAAACAAGGCAGCTAGGATCAGAGAGAGGACCACTGCGCTGGTGAAGTACTCATCAGGAACCTGGTGGTACTATGTCATTACAAGAGAGCAGACACAAGTGAGTGACAGATTACAACAGAGCATCTCTCTGTACATGCATTATATGTATCCCTCACCCTCTGCTCACGCTCAGAGCACTTATACATGAGTGTGAGGAAGTTGAGGTCTGCAGTGTCTGACTCGGTCTGCCGTGCCTCGATCAGCCGGCCGATATAGCGGTTGACGCGAGTTCTTGGGCTGCTCTGGATCACGTTCGCCTGGTTTGCGTTGGTGCGGTTCCTCAGCTTCTGTGGAGCTGTTCGCATGGCTCTCCGCTGGAAGAAAAGACATTGAAAAATGTTGAACTTGAAAAGACAATAGTGTAATTAATCAGCTTAAATGCAGTGTGCTGTATTCTTTGTACCACTGGAGTATTATCATATTAAGGACAGGGTTGGATAACAGTGAACAATAAACACAGGCTGCTTATTATACTTTCAAATTAGGACATTGCCTTCACACTTAACTTCATTACTGGATGCACCCTGCTGAGTCTGAGTGTCTACTGCAGCCAAAGTGAGCAGCTATGCAAAACATTGGCCATTGGAGCAAGGCCAGAGACTTAACATGGCAGAGTAGTTGTTTGTGTGTGTGAGTAAGTGTGTGTGTAGGTGGATGTGTGTACATTTAAGAGCGCATGCTGGATGAATTGTGTAGCTCAGTGCCACATTAGGGGAGCAGAGGGCGAGGGAGAGTGTTCATGAGTCCATTACATTACATAAATGTGTGCAGCTCACTGACTTGCCCCTTTTCCTTATTTTTGTCTCTTCCAGCTTTTGTTTTTCTGCCTTAAATTGTTTCTTTTCCCTTTTTTTAATCATAGTACTTACCAACTTTCTACATACTTTCCTTGCAGCCCTCTGCCCTGTTCCTTCACTCCCTTTATCCACCTTTAAGCTACTCCATTTTTCCTTTCTCTGTTTCAATATCCGTTTCTCTATCCTCTTATCTCTTCTTTTTCTTACCTTTCCTGCTTCTTTTTATTGTCCTTACCTCCCTCTCTGCTTTTGTGTGATTCTCTTAATTTTCTCCTTAGTTTTCTCCTTCTTTATCTTCATCCCTGCTTCCTTTAATTCTTTCCTTCAACTATATATGCCTCCTTTTTTCTGTATTTCCTCTTTTCTTTCCAACTTCCTGCATTTTCTTCCTTCTACTTAATTTCAAGCTTCCAGATGTCCTTTCAGACATATTTCTTCCCTTTTCTTCCACATTCACTTGTTGATACTTCTTTATTCCTTTCCTACTTCCTAACATTTTTTCCCTACTTCCTTCTAATCCTCCCCCTTTCATATACTCCTTTTTACTACTCTTCTGTCCTTTTACAGTTTATTTCTCTTTCTTCACTTATTCATCATTAATCTGCCTTACCTCTATTTGTTTTCTTCTATTCTTCTTCACAGCTTATCCTCCCTTTCATCATCTGTATATTTCACCTTTTGTCTACACTTACAAACTTACAATCAAGTTCTTTCCTGTTTCTGTTTGTTCATGCTCACTTTCTCCCTCGCACCATGCTCCATCTTTTCTTACCTACTCCCTGCAGTGTTTCTTCTGTCTTCCTATTTCTATCCTTATTTTCCATCTCTGCACCTCCCTCGCACACTTGCTTTATTTATGAAACAGCAACACTTTGACCTGCAGATACTGACTTCTTCTTATGCTCCATATTGTGCTCGACGCAGCACAGGGCGCAGCATGCAGCCATATCTGCTGCACTAAAAATCCTTTTCATTCATACCTGGTCCTTCATATCACTCCCCTCCGTGTCTTGAATGCATATATCATTTCACGCAACCCAAGTGTGTGTGGTCTGAATGTGAAATAACTCTTCAGTGGAAGGTGTATGTATCACTTAAGCTGTCCCCACTTTTCTTTTTTTCTATTTTATACTAAGCTGACTTCTGTCTACAAAGACAGCATGTTGTTAAAGGTTACATAGATTCAAGGGCAGATATCATACTATCATGTAGTGCTAAGTAAAGATCCACTGGATGCAGCAGACATGATTGTTAGTCAAGCCTCTATTCTAAATGTTTAAAAAATACAGAAAAAAACATTGACATATGAAAATATATAGCAATTTTATATTTAAAACTATCTGTGCTACACAAACGTGCTCTTCTATCTGTGTGAGGTTGTTGTGTTGACATGAATTAACACCCTGGGTTCTTGTCCTGACCTTAACCTTAAAGTTTATACACCTCACCTCAACCCTTATCACAGCCTTAACCCTCAAATAAAAAGAACATTACTTTAATGAAGTGTAAGTGTATATGTGTATGTACGTAAATATCATCTTACAATATGACAGTGCATTTATTTTTTTGTTTTGACATAGAGAAAAATACAAAGAACACATAGACACACGCATACACAAACACACACACCTGAAAGTCTGGATTAAAACAGCTGGTGCAAGAATTGTAGGGCTGCCAGGCCACAGGATTTCTCTTCAGACACACAAGGTCAAACCGGCTCTTTGGCATTTAGCCAGGCTGCTGTGTCACTGACAGTACAGTACATGTATGTGAGGGGAATATAGTGTATGACAGAACAGCAAGCTGAGTTTGTTCCTGTTTATATTGTTTTCATGGATCTAGAACTCTCTATCCTATCCCTTTTATTTGTTTATTCACACTTTTTTATATTCTTACTGTTATTTTAATGCTTTAATTGATATTTAACTCTTTACATTTAATTGTTTAAATTATATTTTATCGCTGTTGGCTTGCATTTGTCTCTTCCTCTGATCTCTACTTCTAAATCCTTTATATAAATATATATATATATATATATATATATATATATATATATATATATATATATATATATATATATATATATATATATATATATATGTATGGTGCTATATAAATAAAGCTTGATTGATTACAGATGAATGTCAATACCTACCTTAGTATTGAGACATGAAAGTTCTATATTTATAAACTGAATCAAACCTGTATCTCTAGTGCCTTTTGAATTACCAGGAACCCTTAATTAATTCCTACTAAGCTGAGTAATGGCTAAATTATCTAATTTGCAGGGCACAAAAACAGATTCCAGTCAGTGTAAACTTAACGAGGGGTTTTATGTGGGGATGACTGTGTGTCCTGATTTCCAGCTTGTGTGGTGCAAGAGTGCATTTTATAGTGTTCATTGAGGTGATGAAGAACATTTGTGTTACATTACTGTGTGAGGAAGCGTCTCTTACACGGGGTAACATCTACTGCCCACGAGTTCACAGAAGTATGAAGAACTCCATGAACACACAGTTACTCCCTGAAATGTTTTTAAAAGACCCCCTGAATGATCCACATCTCTGTTCTTTGTAACATTATTATGTAAATAGTCCAATTTATCCTACTTATTTATACTTTATTAGATTACTTTATATATTTCATCATTACTTTTTGCATTTTCCTCACTTAATACAATAAAGTCCATGTTTTACTCATGTTTCTTTCTTACTAATACTCCCTTACCTTCTGTAATACTTATTTGTAACTGCTTGATTTTATTTGTATCTGCTCTATTGCTGTCTGTATCTCAGGACCACTGCAAATGAGGGTTTTGGTGATGATGATAATAATAATAATAATAATAATAATAATAATAATAATAATAATAATAATAATAATAATAATAATAATAATAATAATAATAATAATTATTATTATTATTATTATTATTATTATTATTATTATAATAAAGTTTTAGCTCAGCAAGTCCCAAATCCTGTATCTATAAGGCTAGTGATACTTGAGTTTTACTTTGTGGAGCACTACACTCTTATTTAGAGGCCCTAAAAAAATGCTGTTTGTCTGTAACTTATTTACGTTTATATTACTATCACAACAATGCAATGTTGTACAAAGTTATCTGTTGATAACTTGAATAAAATTGTTAATTCTAGCAACATAGAATGCATGTGATGTAATGTCCAACATTGTGTGAACTTTATTGGAGCTTCATACTGCTGGATCCAACCTTCTCAGTCATTGATTAAAGCAGATAAATCAATTCTTTAAATTATGGCAGAGTACAAAAATAGCGAAAAGGCACTAGCCGGCCCTGACATTGTGTCATATGCTTGCTGCACTCTCATCTTACAAGACTAAGACCAAAAATTCAGCTCTCCAACATTTTTAATAATAACTATGGTTGTAAATATTTTTACTTAGGAATCTCAGCTTGGTACATTAAGTTAAATAATCTGAGAGTTTTAGAACCTTTGTTTTAGCTTAAAAAAAGTCAGCATGTTGAACAGCCAACTCCTCATAATCAGCTCTTTGAAATGTTGTGTCACCTGAGATAAGTAGCTTTTCCTTGCATTGCAATAGATACCACCCTATGCTATAATGCTTACACATTGACATAAATAGGTCAAGATATATTTGGGTAGTGGTTTAAATAAACACATCAGGTCACTTTGAGGGCACTAAGAAGTCAATGTAATTCAAACAACTACACATTCAGACTGTCTCTTTATCTCCATTTATGCAAAAACTCACAGCACGAACAAACACAGAAACGTCAACACAGACACTGAGAGTTGATACCTTATCACCGTCCTCGCAGTTCATGACATTGGAGAAGGGAATCTCAGCCTTGAACATCTTCCTGCAGTGCATAAGCTGCACTAGTAAGTAGCACACAGTTTTGAACTTCATCTTTTTGGCGGGCTTTATATCCGAAAGAATCAATCCTGGGAATATCTGCCACCAGATAAGAAACGGGAACAAGGATTTAGTCATGATACCCCACACAGTGATATGTCTTATGTAAGGTTAATCATGCACAGGCTATAGACAGTATGTATGTGCACACATGCTTATGCACACACGCAGACGCATGCATTCGTTATCATCAGGCTGTGGAGGTTAACTAAAAAGAGGTTAAAATAAGGTAGGTCAATCCCTCAGGTGATTTTTACAGTTTTGGCACCTTGCTGCCCTGATTTCTCTTCAAGCTATTCTAAAAAGAGCATATATTTAAGAGTTTATAGAAGTGCCATTTCTAGAAGGAACCATATGTTTTGTTTGATGCACAAAGTTAGCAGTGTGTCCCTAAGCAGGAGTAGTTAAAGGCACAAAAGCAGAGTGAGCAGAAGCCTATCTAACACAGCTTAGTGAAGGAGCATCAATCTGTGAGCCATGTCTTTGATGAAGCCTAACCATCAGCTCTATTAAGAGGATTACCAAAGTCTCCTGCATATCAAAGGGAAAAAACACGCAACTGGGATGTTACAGGTTCGCAAAAGGACCCATGTAACCTATGCACAAGCCCTTACTTGCATAACATAAAACCTGCTGCAAGAGGAAGAAGGAGAAGGGAGGAGAGGAAAGGAAAGGAGAGCAAAGACAAGACTGAAATTCCCTCTCCAGCTGCAACATCTGTTGGAGATGTGCGTGTTTATGTGCAATCATTGACACACACGTATATCTCTGTAAGTTTGTTGAACTGTGCAGAATTGAGATGATAGATGCCTTGGGCTGTTGATTCCTTTATTTCTCAGTCTCTATAGCCTCAGTTCAATCCATTACGGGCTGGAAGAGAGATCAGCTCAACAACAAATGTGTTGTGTGTTGCTAAAGTCAAATGATTTATATTTACAAGCGTCTTTTATCATACATCTTAGCATGGAAAAAAAACACAAGATAAGCCTGTTGTTTTTTAAACCTAACCTACTCTGAATCACCACAAACGGAAGTGTAGCTTAATATGGATTAGCATGCAGCCTGCAGAAGCTCTGCTCGTGTGTTCAGCACACTGTTTGGGTGATAAAAATTCAAATGAGGCCAATTCATGACAAAAGTGTAATCTGAGGATAAACTGCTGCTGTCATCTTGGTCATTTTCCTCCGTTAAGAGCTTGTGGAAATATAAAGCTTACAGAAAACAGCTTGCTGAAAAACAGAATCACAATACGGTACCTTCCGTCGGTGAGATGGCACTATAAAGAAGGTTTCAATTTCATGTTTCTGGAGGAAGGCGTTCCTTTCATGGCCATTTCCAGGCTCCACCTCGTAATCTCCATTTAGGCACTCCAGAGTAGATCTGGTGATGTGGACTTTCCTGAAGAGCACAAGAAAGAGAGACAGGAGACTTAACAGCAGTAGTATCATGACAGTTCGGACACTGTCTCCTCTAAATGTTGTTTTGGTATAACTTTGCAGAGTGTGGTTTTGGTTGTATTTTGATAAAGTTTAGCTAATAATGTCACTGCTGACTTGCATTATAATGCACATAACCACAAAAAATAATAATATTACAGTTGGCATGTTTTGTTTTTTTTTAAATATGCCATGAATAAACATTTTACTGATATGATCTGTATTACCTTTTTTTGTAATTTTTTAAGAATACAATTTTACCATTTGAACATTTTTCCATTATTTGAATAGAAAACATTATTATGCAAGCAATGAGATCCTTTAAAATAGTTGCATATACCGCAACTTCAAAGTGAAATTGATATCCGGGAGACAGAAAGGTCGCCTGAATTAAAGCATTACAGTCAGCAGTCAAAATAAGGTCAGTAATCTGAAAAATTCAACTGTATGGTTAAGGTAAGTGCACCTCTTGTCCTGCAGTTTGTCTTTTTGTGAGTTGTTTCAAAACCTGCCATAATTGAACCTATTACACATGAGAATAAGATTAAAACATTAAAATACAGTACCAAACGATTTTCAAGAGTCAATTCCAGATCAGGTTATTAGTCAAAATATATTTAAAGGGCTCCGCAATAGAAACAGACCAAGGTGACTGTGTTCAAATCAGCAGAGGCTGTGATTCATGTAAATACCAGCACTGACCCTGGGAGTCCTCCAGCCTCCATCACATGGCTAAGGTCACATCATTGGACCACACATCATACTGCCATTTCCTGAGGCCCAGCACTCCACACAGCACCCGACCTGTGTGTAAGCCCACGCGCATGTTCAGGTTGACTTCTGTGGCCTCGGCTACTGACCTGCAGGGGCACAACACGTGGAGTGTTGGGGTGAGGTCATGAGATCACATCAAATCTATATCTACAGTGAATCTATAATGAGGCACAGCACGAGAAGGCAGCACAGAAATAACATACAACATAATGAAACACAAAGGGACATTAACAGCGCATGACAAGATGCATTACTTTATATGGGGCAGTACAGTTAACAGAATTACACATACACAAGGAATGAATAGTATGCACACTACTGCTTTTTTATTGTATGTTTTAAAGCCACTTGAAATCGACTCAAAATAGCAGAATATGCCTTTTTTTATATCAATGTTGACAGTTCTCATTAAGTTTCGAGGAAATCAGAGTGTAAAATAACATTTCAAACTATCACAAAACAGTTAAAGCTACTATGAGGAGTTTTCAGTGTTGATTTTGCCAGCCCCTGTTGACAGAGCAGTACTTGTTACTTCTCTGCTGACTTTGCCTTGTACGTTTGTAAGTTTAATAATTATTCTTATTGTTTAATATTATCATGAATTATTCTTTGAGAGAATGAATGACTAATGGAAGTGGAAAGCTTGGCCTCGAGAAAAAAAAGGAATGGTAGTAGTCTATGAAGTCAACAACTGGCACATACCCCCTACCAGCTGTTTATCAGACATTAAAATAACTGCATAGAAATAGTCAGTGTTTATGCTGAAGATTTGGTTGATTTGCAGCTCATACAGAAGCATCAGTAGTATTTTTCAGTCTGTTCTATAACTGGCTAGCACTTGTCACAAGACCTTTGAGTTTGCAGTTAAGACCATTTCTCAGGGCTGTGCAGTCCTGGAGGTTAAAATTTGATCAACATTTTTGTAACAACTATCAGATCTAACCATGTCCACTCTAAACACAATTTTAGGGAATTTACATTTGAGTTGAGACCAATTTCTATTGGTTTTTAGATGCTATTTTTTAAAAGTTTATTTGGCGGGTTTATGCCTTTGAGCGATAGGACAATGGATTGAGTAGGAAACTGGTGAGAGAGCGAAGTGTATGACCAGTGGCAAAGGGCAGCAGGTCAGACTAAAGCCCCTGACCAATTGCACCAAAGACAATAATCTTTGTGGGTTTGGCTAAACAGCCAAGCCAACCAGCACCCCATTAGATGTTTAAAGACCTATTGTGTTTGGATTTAGTAGTCTGTTTTGAGCATTGAAGAAAGCATTTAATGTTACATTTAACAAATATCTTACTGTAACACCAAAATCTTTAGTGTTAAAACGCAATCTTCACTTTAAATGAATGAGTTCAGATACAATAACTTCCACTCCAAATTAAACAATAATGTAAATTAGTAAAAACAAGCATTCCTTGAAAATAGAGATCAGTCAGAAACACAGTGATGAAACAAACACTTTTCTCCAACACACTAAAATAGACCAGAGACAAAAAGACTCATTGTGTGAGCAATTCAATGTAATCAGTATGAAAAAGAAAGTCTGATCTTAATTACAGACTTTTAGTCAAGCCATGAAAGTATCTGCTTGAATCTGCTGTGTATCTCTTGCCTTTCTTCTGTGCTTTTCTTTCTGCCTTCCAAACCATGCAGGCTATGTGAGGAGAAACAGGCTCTTTCAAGCTCAATAGAATTGTTTATTTCTCTTCTCTCCAATAGTGCCTTTCGTCCCAGCCAACTGCAGCTATGCTTGCTAAAATGTTCAGTGTTAGAATTCACTCACAGCACACATGGCTAATAAGGCTGCAGTTTGCCCAACTCGAGTAAGATCTCTACACATGGACCCAGTTAAATAGACTTCTACCAAGCCTGTTAAGAAAGGGTTTTCTACTGAATGGAAGGACATATTATGATGATGTCATCCACTTACACTAATACAACTATACTTTAAAGTGTCATTATTATAAAGTACTGTAATGATCTACACATAATGTTTCTAAGATTGAAACAACATTTAACTCTCACGTTATGGTGTCAATCATGTCCAGACCCATCTCTACACAGCAGTGGGCATGGTCAGTCTTGGGTTGGGTCAGTCCAGACACACAGTAGTAACAATCACCCAGGATCTTTATCCTGCGACAGTGGTTCTCCTGCACATGGAAAAAAAGAGAAAAGAAAAACTTGTGTATCAGTAACAAAATCAACTGTAGCACTCAAGGCCTTTCCAGTCTTAGAAATGAATCAAAAATCAACTAATGAGTGTTAAAAAAACATTATAACCGAGTACCGAAGGCATCAATTTTTTAGTGTAATTAAGGTTTCACTCTAGGTGACTCAGAGTAGTTGTTGTTGAGTTAAATATGCTGACATGTAATTATAGTTTATCCATTATACTCATTACCCTGATCCATATCCATCAGTGTAATTTGTTAGCAGTGCTTCAAGCTATCCTTTGCTACAACTTTCAAGGTAAATGATTTTACGATGCAGAGTTCTTGAGATTTTTTTTTTTTTAATTTGAAGAGAAATTGTAATTTATTTAACATAATACTATAATTTTGTAATTTGTATAAAGATTTTATTACTCAGCGTTTTAGAAAATTGTACACCATGGGGCATTTTTCTTCATGGACAACAATAACTGAATCCAAAATATGCACATTACACATATAAGGTATAAAAACAGTATTACATCTGTGTATATAATCACATAACATGGCCTTCTTTGTATTTGATATGTGTGTGTGTGGTAAATAAGTGTGGTGGTGGTGTTTTATACGTTTGGGGTGCACCTTCCTGTGCCCAGGGAGTTCATTTCTCTTGTATTAAGAGGAGTGAATGCACCATTTCAATTCAAAACAAGAGCCAATGGATGCCTGTGCTGCAAGGGTGGCATCCCAGACTCTCTTTTGACGAGCCATCACTACTCACATTAAGAGTATTTACAGTTGAATATGTTGAAAGACAAGTACAGCTATATCTGGTTTCTAGGCTTTAGTGTGTATATTGTGTCCTGTAACAATGGTGCATATACTAAAAATAATTGTACTATATTAATAACTCATAAGGAAGCCCAGTGGTTCTTGAGACTTGGAACTGTAAAATAACAACATGATATGCTAACCTGAGCTAAAAGGAGTCATGATAATACAATTTCTGCATCAGATTAAGCCAGATTAAGCTACGGGCAAACCGTCTAATTTGAAAAACGTTTTAATCATCATAACTTGTCATATCCTCAGACATGTCAAATGGTATTCACACTGTAAAAGGGATTTTAGGTTTAAGTTACCTCAGCTCACTTTCTCAAATCAGTTGAAACTTAAATGTCAGTTTACTTGAAATATCAAGTAAAATAGTGTCCAACTAATCAGTCCAACCAGAGTAGTTCAGGTAACATAGATTTCCTTGTTGATACAACTAGACGTAAGTATGTGCCCCTGCACAAATGCATAGAAAACCCCCTATAGTCACTGGAGTGACCAACCTTTACAATCCCATGTGCTGCAAGAGACACTCGGTTTGGATCAATGTTTGAATACTTTTCTGCATGCAGTGCAGAAGCTGAGTGTTTACTAAAAGAGAATGTTCAATGTAAGATATTTGTAGACTTTTTACTACTTAGTTTCTGTTTTTATCCCTACATAGTTCTTATATAGTGAGAGCACTCTTCTGTTATTCTGCTTACCGTTTTGTAAGCTAAGTGTTTACTTCTAGATAAATATTAAACATATGGCTGTTCCATATTAATCCATTCTTCATGATAGCATTCTGATGCCAAATCAATTTGAAACAAAAAAGCTATTGTCAGTTTTGACATTAAATAAAGTATTTTGAATGTTGTCCCACTTTGAGAAATAATTTTATGTAGTATTTTTTGAAAAATGAGGCTTAGGTTGTTTTAAGAAATGACTAGTACTTGTTTTTTTCATGAACGTAATGTTACAAGTAAGATGAACAAGTCAGGAAAAAAGTTACCTGACTGCCTTAAAAAGAAAGTTGATTCAAAAAAACACTTTGTTGAGCTAACATTGATGTTGACATGTTTGCAGAAATATTAATTATAAATTGATCCAACAAGATGCTCAGGATGCTTCAGGCAAGTTACATTTCCATGTTTTTACAACTCAACATACCTGTAGAAATGTGTTGATCTGATTTGTTTTTTCATGTTGTTTCTACTAAGATTTAGGTTTTGTGAAACTTAGAATTGCTTGTTGGTCTCACTAAACAGGCTTGTCGATTAAACGTAAAGTATGAAGTTGATAGAACTCATTTATCAGCACTGTATTTGTCACCCCAACTTATAAAACTAAGTTTAAGGAACTAAGACAAAAGTGGAAACAACTTTCTTGGCTTGCTGAATTTAACATTTTAAGGCAGCCAGGTTACAAATTATTTTAAGTTGAACTAACTTTGTTTCTCTTACAGTGCAGTCAAGACTAGCTTTTTCCTAAACAATAGCTCTATAAAGTTTTCTGTTGCAGTGTAACACCAAAAAGCACAAGAAAACCATTACACAATATTCCAACACTTCAGAATTAACTATTCACTCTAGCTGTGAGTGAGACAAGAAGACTTATCTAATTTTCATGCCCAGACACTACAAGGCTAAGATGTCCAATCAGTTAGCTTAGCTGAGCACAACTAGAAACAGACTGAAATGGCTAACCTGGCTTACTCAAAAGTTAAACAAATCCACCCCACAGCAACTCTAGAGCTCACTAAGTAATATGGTATGTCTTAGTAGTTTAGTCAATGAAGAAAAAAATGATAAGAGTTGAGCTAACTAGAACCATGTGGTGGCAATCCCTTTATATCTTGCATTCTGATATCAGATTCATTTAAGCTAACTCTAGAAAGCACCAACATTAATGCAATTAATCACTGAAGGTATAAAATCAATAAGTGCCATTGAAATGGTTATTGAAATAATTGAAACAAGTCAGATAAGACTCTAACACGACACTGCTGAGGATCTTCACGTGTGTATTGCATGTTTATCCCCTACAAACTCTTGAGACTTAAATCATACACCAACATTGAAATGGTTCCCACAATGCAGCGCTACATCACTTTCGGGAATAAGGTGAGTCCTCTGTCACTCTTTAGGGACCAATAGTAGAGGCATGAAAAGGCTGCTTACAAATAAAACACATTATTAGAGGATATGAGCACCAGACATTCATTTTACCAGGGAGACCGGGTTACTGTGGATGCCTTCTCATAACCCTTTATTGTTTCCATGGAGGTAATGGGATCACCAGCCATGTATGTGAAGAGCACAAAGACTCATAATTATTCACGTTGGTGGGCACAAGACAAGAATGATGCTCTATTTATAACATGGACGCCATGTTTGTTTCAGAAAAGAAAGATAGCTGAGGCTTTCTATAGCAGCAACAATTTGTGTTGTTTAGTGTAACATGATGTGGTTAAGTTTTCTGAGTGCTCAGAAGCATGGACCCACATGTACTGGTCATGTTAAATATATTTTTAGACACAAAGGTACAAAAGAAGAACATGAAGCAGCAAAGAAAAGAGGCCATATAGGGCAAATTATGATGTAGACTTTAAAGATCTCTCTTAAGTACACACTAACAAAGGATTCAGAGTGATTTGACTCATAATCGTAACATACAGGCATCATGCTTCTGATAATATATACAGATATTAGGGGTGTAACGGTATTGTCAATTTTACAATACCACAAGAACAAAGTGTCTTGATACTGCCATGGACCTGCGTTATAATGAAAATAGAAAATAGACCAAACAAGAAAAGATCTACAAAGCATAAAAAATAGTATCAGTTTATCCACAGTGAGTGCCAAAATTGAAACAAAAAAGTGCCCCACAGGAGCTTTACATAAAAAGTTAATTTTGTTATTCAAGAATAATCTGCATTCATTGGGACATTATCATCTAAGTTATAGCTTTGAGGGAGTAAATATATATAAAATCAGGAGGGAAAAAGGTAACTATCATGACTTGTAAAGAGCTATTACTGCTACAAATTTGAACTCCAATAAGCAACTTAGAAATTGTTATTATATTATTATTAATTTGTGCAGCCGGATCATAGAGGGTTATAAACTTCAGTCATGTTCGTTTTTTTCTAAGACAGGACAATGGATAGAGCTGGAAATACAAGAAGAGAGAGTTGAGGATGACCTGCAACAAAGGGCAGAGGGTCTATATTTCTTTAAAATATGATGAAACTATCAGAAATGAAGTATCTGACTGTAGTGTATACCCCATTTAACTTTGATGCAATGCTATTGTCATAGAGAATTGTTTAGTATTCATTGTAATTTAATTCTATCTACCGCAGGGGTATGTTTTTTATGGTGCTTTAGTACTTACATTACTCCAAAGGGATCAGTAGTGCTTAAGCTTTAGCTCTATCTTGTCTTAACTTACAACATTTTAAACCAGTATTTAGTGGAACACGCTCAGTGCTTTTACTGAGTCCTTTTTTCTGTGAACAAACTTAAAATTTGGAGTGTCTCTTTGAAATATCCTCTCTTGAAAGTTACTCTGCTTTAGAATTTGCTATTCATTCTAAGTACAAAGTTCCATCTTGAAAAAAACACCTTAGAGTGGATTCTAAGGGAATGGTCATTTGGCTGTTTATTCATGTGGCATCCTGTAAACAAGAGCTTATCCATTAACTTATAAAACTAAAAGTGGAACCCCATGCAATGACACTTCAATTCTGTAGTCACCAGGATTCTCTTATATATTTTTCACATTAAAAACTAAAACTTTTGATGGACCATGCCGGGTGTCTTCAGGTTAACTAAGGTCATGTGGACAGTAACAGATGGGCTGTAGAGAGGCATGGTGAAGATAGGAAGCAGGGAAAGCCCTGGTGCTTGCTGAGTCTCCTACTCTGTACTTTTCCTGTACTAATCTGCACAGTGAGGGCTTAGGAGCTGATTCAGTCACAAGCTGGATTACTGCTGTCATGTGACTGAAGCATTGTGGGATCTGGGTGGACATCAGCAGAGACAAAAGATGAGTACAGTGACACCTATTCACATTTGTCACAGAAGAGGTGCAAAAGACAGGGGTTTAGTTTTGACAGAGTTGTGATAATGTCCTTTGTGCTTTCAATGAGAATGAAATAAAGATGCTATACTATAACAAAATATGGTGTATTATTGTATATACCACGTATAATACATACAGTGAATCAGTACGCCTGCAGAGTTGAAGTCGAGAAAACACTTGAAAGCATGCAGACAAAACAAGAAGATGAAAAGGACACAAAGACAGGCAGGGGAAGCATTACGAAATAATTATGAAGGAAATGATGAGGCAGCTGAGAGAAGCAGCAGTTCATTTCCCACATGTCCCCAAAGGAGACAGAAGCACACACAGTGAGCTGCCTTTCAGATAAAGACAAAGATCAGTGCTGTGTACATGTTTCTGATGGAGCTTAAGATAAGGGGTTCCACTTTTGTAGCTCTGTGGCTTTAAGAGGACATGTTGTTTGTATCTATATTTTAATTTCCTGATGTTGTAGATTTATTGCAAATTTTAGAAACATTTATACTCTTTCTAGCAGACCATTGCATAAAGTTCAGGAAAAAATATTAAAAATCAATGCCATATTGAGTCACAGTATTTTAAGTCAGCATTTCATCAGTAAAGGCCCACAATGATTCATTAGCAGGACATTCAGTTGGGCCCAAAATCTTTAAACGTGCGACAAGAGTTCTCAACTTTCCTCCGCTTCATGCCTGGATATTTTTTCACCCTTTAGCCAACAGCTCTTTTATTGATTTATTTCATTTATAATGATTTATGTGCAGCAACAAATAATAATGTATCGACACCTCCTCCCCCCAACCACAGCTTGGTGGGCTGGGTGAGTTGGTGTCAGGGACCTGTGAAGTAGACCCATTAAATGAAGAAATAAATAACTGATTTGACCAATAAGATAAATGTTCACAGTTTGAAAACCAGTTATTTACAAAGATGGGAGTGTTTCCATCTTATTGACTACTGAATACTCTTGACAGCAGAACTCTCACACTGCATTTACCATTATGGTGTAGCTGAAAAAGATAGCATACATCTGATACTGCTTGGGATGAACTGCACTGAGAATTATATGAAGAGGCGAATCATTTCTATTATACAAAATACAAAATAATTTATTCAATTGATTCTGTTATTCACTCTTAAATGTCTTTGTCAGTTTTTTCTCTGATACAACAGTAGAAAAGGCCAAGAGCACTTGTGATTTTGAACATTGTGGTGTCATTGTTGCACACACAGCCTTTCATGAATTCAGCATCTAACAAAAATCATAGTGGGAATTCTATTGAAATAGAAAACCATTGATCAATGAAACATTCAGAAGCATTTTATTTTGAAATAAAAATGAAAGCATGCAAATTATGAACAATGAATAAATAAATTCAGGGGACACAAAGGGAGGCTGAAAAAGGTAGATCAGTTTTCTAAAGTAGTCACCAAATTTTACACTCAGCCCTCTTCTTCTGGTCTGAATGACTAAACAAATTTTTGTAGGGAAATGGATTTATCCAAACAAAAGCTGCATTTCCATCAAGCAGTACCAGTTTGGTACAGCATGGTATGCATTTGTTAGCATTATCATGATCAAAAGTTCTGTATCATCCTACTTTTTGGCACCTTTCGTTGGATTACCAAGCGTACCTATCTGACCCTTAACAGTGGAGCTAGACATACTACAGCAGTCTGCTGATTGAGACCGAGGACAGGAGGAAGAGCGAGGGACTGGATTTTATCTCTTCTAAACGTATGTTATTTCATTAGTAGAATTGTCTACCGTAATTAACCATGACTCTGTTTTGTGTACGTTTTTAATACTATCAGGGATACTTTGGGTGCTATACAGGTGTCAGGGAATTGGTCCTATCAATAAATTATCTGTTAAATAACTCCAGCTGAGCCGAGACAGTGACACAGAGATGGAAAGAGATGTAAGAGATTGGGAGATTGTACAAGATAAGATATCCCTGTAACCTGATGTTATTGAATAATTATCATAGCTTACCTGCAGCCAACATATTTAATGACAGTTTTTTACGAACAAAGTTTGAATAAAGTAGCATTCAAGCTACTTTTCACCAAATGACTGTCCTGGGCACAACTTTAAAATAGAAGCATTCTGTAAAATCAAGGGGAGTCTCTCCTAATACAAAAACAGAAAAGGCTTTAGCTTTGAAAAGCATTATTAAATTGCTTTATCAGAACCTTAACTAACATTTTCAGCAACTTGAGCTCCAGAAACTCTTGTCTAAGTGTCCATGGGCCCGTCGTTACCCCCCTCATACAATGAGCTTTTGCCAATCATGACCCTTCCCTGGTTCACCAGTTTTCCTTCCTTGGACCACTTTTTAAAATCCTTCTAGCGCTGCAGCTCTGAATTGGGCATTTTAAGAGATACATGGTGTGTAGCATTATGACAATGCTAAGATAGAATATTACAGGGTATTTTGTACAGTGGAAGAAATATTTGCATGGAACTGTAAAGCATGATTGCAGGAATGTATTAGACAAGAGTATAAATAAGGAGATATGAAATCTCCATGTGATGTGAAAAGCATTTACCAAATGTAAAGATATTAAATGCAAAAATCAACACAGCTTGATATCTGTCTCCTGTGGCACAAAAAGCGTATTCCTTTCTTTGGACCTGAGGAACACTTTCATAGTTTCTGGAATTGTATGAACCCTCTGCTTTTTTCATTGATTCCTCACTGCAGGAACTATTATCTATTTTGGTTCCTAGAGCCTAGTTTAGAGGGACCTTTTTAATTCCTGTTTCAGAGTTGGTTCTCTCCCAGCACAAGAGGGACTTTGAGTGATGCAAGTGCACAGTTATTGGTCCCTACATGAGTGTACATTAATTGGTAGAACACCAGAGCTAATTCAGTGCCACCAAATTCCATTTTTAGATTTCCCTGTAACCATAGCAAAATAGCAGTCAGTAAAAGCCCATAAAATCATTAGAAATACAAAAACGCAAACAAATTGACCGACAAAGAAGTGCAAGCTATATGGAGTGTTAATGCAACAGAGGAGATACAAAATCTATTTATCATCAGTGTTGCTAATCTGGGTATCCACCTGTGAAGCAGTGCTGTGAGCAGACAGCAAAAATTCAAATAACACTACAAAAAATAAAAGACCACAACAACCAAAGCAGAAGTTTAAAAATATAACAGCAAGGGTATGCTAGGCTGGATGCTAAACCGGTGAAGCAGGCACCAAGGGCTCAACAGCCTGGCTTTTAGATTCTATCATCAATCGCAGTGTTGAAAGCTGCTCCTTGTATGGTTACATTAACAAGACTGGTAATTCAACTTTGTAAAGTTGTGGGCCAGCTTATGTCATTTTTAAGGTTCATATCAGCCATCACCATGGCGGTGCAATGAAGACAAAGAAAAGTCCCCATTGGGTTCAATTGGGAACTCCAAGTGGATAGTTCCTCTTCAAAAAGTCCCCAGACACCTATTCTGAGTTTATGGTAAAATATAAGGTTCATCTAGTGCTTCATTTGATCATTCTTTTTTTATATTTGTGATTGCTCCTTTCAAATGTATCTAATAAAGGTTTGTACAAGTTTTTTTATTTTCAATTCAATGGCAACCATTGCCATTGTTGTTTTGGTATTTTTGTATTTTGAAACAGTACTTTTCCTCTCTTCTCCTCCTTCAAGACCTCAAGCTGTCGTATTTGGTTTGGGTTTTGCTTCAGTCCACAGTTTTCAGCTCGCAGGCGTCTGAGGGGAACTGCAGAACTCGACAGTGATCCCTGCACCTGCTTGTGAAACAAACCCAAACAGGGTTATTTGAGATGTGTTTATACCCAGAGCTTTAGCTTTCAGCAGGCAGCTGTCACAGTGTGGGCAGTGAACGCTCTGTGTGCTTTGTTTAAAAATAATGTATTATTAGCATCTTAACAAGTTGCGTTTGTTATGTTTTTCTTGGCATTAGATATTTTAATCATGCAAACCTGCAGATGAACAAATGATGACCTTCACAAGTAGTTGGAAGTCGTTTTTCAAAGTTAACTTTTTGAAGAATTACACTGTGCTTGGTGCAAACTTTTGGTTTGCTATATTTACCCCACTGTTTTGGGAATATTTTCAAAAACATTTTCCTTACAAGAAGTTGCCTGAAATTGAATGATTTCAACTTATTTGTGAGGATTTGCATTTTCCTTGTCACTCAAACTAGTTGATAAAATATTCAACAGGAAACATAGTTCTGTCAATGTTGCTTCCTGATTAAACATATATTTTAAGAACAGTAAAAAATAAGGGAAAATATCAAGAATACAAAAAATTGTCAATGAATTATCAGAACTTCTCTTTGCATTCACATGCACTGTGTGTGTGACGCAGGCTACTCTGTCAGCTTCCACAACCATAAAATGAATGAAAAGGGAACTCTGAGTTGTTGAGGAAGTAAGAGGCTGCAGATAGATATAGTACATCATTGAGCCACTCTAAAAATGGAAACATGAGAGAGGAAGAGAGCACAGAGAACCACAGGGCATAAAAGACACAGTTGAGGGAAATAGGCTGCTGCATGTCAATCAAAAAAGCTGCGAAACAAGAAGCGGAGGAGTCTGCGAGCTGTGATGCAGGGAGGTGTCGAAAGAGGAGAGAAAAGAGAGACAAGAATGAAAAGCTTTGTGAAACTCTGCCATGGAAACAGCAACGTGCACATACATATAAATGTGTACGGATCTAGTAATGCTCTATACTGTAGCATTACAACAAGCATAAATTAATGCTAGAGTCCCTCTCACAGCAGAAGCTGTTGTTTTCCGGGACAGACTGTTGGAAACTCAGCCAGCAAGAGGAAGCGTTCATCGAGTGAGGGGGCCTCAAGCCGACCAGTTGGTGTGTGAATTTTTATTCTCTTTAAAATAAATCTTACATTCCCTGCAAACAGTGCCAAGTCTTCAATATTACTCATTACCTTTAACCAAAATAATCTGACTTCTATGTAACAACTATGCTGCTTCAGACAGTCACAGAATAATTATTGTATCTGCGTCATGTGTCATTCTGATGTTACATTTGCCCCCTTACAGCACAAGTTTGTGAAGTGATAATGTTTCTGTGCTTTTCTGAGATGTTTGCGCCCCTTGTCTTCGCTCTCAGTGGGAGTCTTCAGATTCTCAGCCTGCTGGTGAACAGTTATAATTACTCCCAGCTTGTGTTCATGTGGGTGGTGGAAATCAAACAGCAAATACTGATCAGTGTGAGTGGGTTTCCTGTAAACTTCAATTTTCAAGCTGCGGCCCCATTCTTAATATGGCACAGACCAGGAGGGAAGACTATTTTTTCTTACGTCTCCTACTGTAACTCATACTGTGGTCTGCACAGGATCGACATATGTATAGTGTGTTGGTACAGTGAGAGAGTTCTAACTCTGCGTTTCATCCCTTCAGTTTCAACATTTAAAACAAGAGAGGCCAAAGTAAAATATTCTGAGAGCCGTGTTTTTCTCGGTAGGAAGTATTCATGTATTAATATTCATGTAGTTGTAGTAAAGTTGATAGAGCAAAGAGTTTGAGGGCACAAACTTGATCAACACTCTAGCAGCAGTAGTAGTAGACCCAGCCAGTTAAATCCCTTACTGTCATAAATTAATTTTAAATTCCAACCTGGCATTTGAATCTTTGCTTTGTTCCATCAGCTACTGATTTTTCAGCTGTGGGGTTCATGCAACACATTGGCTTTGGGTGCCACATATTTATTTGCAGGACATGAAAGAGTGCAAGCACAGTCAGGCAGAAAAGTGTCTTTCCAACAAAAATACTACGATTTAGGACAGAGTTGGGCAAGCGCACCTTTAGTTTGGTGCCCCCACAATGTGCAGCAATTCTAATATAAAGCTAAACTGTTCTTCTTGGTAGCATATGAAGCTGAAAGAGAAGCTATACTACTAAATAATTTTTTTACTCGCTGTGTTAAAGATTCCAGTCGTTTGAAACCCCATACAACAGTTATTAATTCTCAACAGCAAAAGTGACATAAGGAACAACCTCAACATCAAATCAATATGGGGAAAGAAGTCCTGCACAGGCTGAGATAAGACCCCTCCACTTCTTGTCAGGTCTTGCTCATCCTGTCAGGATTCTAATGTGCATAACCACCAGTTCAATAAACATTAACCCTACATAATTGTATGTGTTTTCAAGCCTGCAATTGGGTATATGGCACGGGTCTACGAGTCTGTGAGTTTATGAATGCATGTGTAATTGTTTTTCACTCGGTTATAATTTGTCCTTATACCATTGCAGGGCACCCCTGGAAAGAGATTTTGGTCTCAGAGGGTCGTCCCTGTTACAGTTTTTCTCAATCTCATTGGCTCAATTCTTAAATTCTTTTTCATAAGAGATTACAATTTCTCATTCTTTCAAGCAAATTGCCTTGTTTTGGTACATGTGTGCAAAAGACTACAATTTTCTACTGATCTGCACAAAAATCCCTTGTACATGGCTCACTGATCAAAATTAATAAATTGATTCTCAATCAAATTGTTAAATTCCTAATAGCTAATAAACATTCTTTCATTGTTTGCAGCAAGAGCAATAGAAGAGGAAGGCTCAGTTGTCAGCTAATCAGCTAGCAGGCTAGCCAGCAATGCTGAGTTTTAGTATCTTTCAGCTCAATGTTTTGGTTTGTTTTGATAACATTAATTTTGGTTGACTCTCAGTGATCTCATTAATCTTGTGCCCAGCAGTTTTTTGTTTTTATCTCGTATTCAAGGTTAGGTCATGTTGTCTTATGTTAAGTCCAGAGGCTGTAATGACTTTGTTAGCTAAGACAAATTTCTCAAACTGACTGAATGGAAGCTCTAGTGAATG
Source organism: Notolabrus celidotus (assembly GCF_009762535.1). NCBI lineage: Eukaryota > Metazoa > Chordata > Actinopteri > Labriformes > Labridae > Notolabrus > Notolabrus celidotus. The sequence goes on along the minus strand of NC_048286.1, from coordinate 15,577,529 downwards.
TTGTTCCAACTTCATTTTTTGGATACAAAGAAAACTGAGACTAGTAGCAGACATAAAAGGGAAGAATAGAAAAAAAATTGAATAGAATAGAATAGAATAGAATAGAATAGGATAGAAGAGAAGAGAAGAGAAGAGAAGAGAAGAGAAGAGAAGAGAAGAGAAGAGAAGAGAAGAGAAGAGAAGAGAAGAGAAGAGAAGAGAAGAGCCTTGGTCTACTACATCAACAGCACTTGAGGAGAACACTGCGTTCCTGGCCCACTTCCCATCCTGCTTGACAAGTCCAAAGAGTGGACAGGTGGTGTGGGGATGGAGCTGGAAACGTATCATGAGATGATGCCCAGTGGCCATGTGGCATCGCCCGCTCTTCGTATGGAACGAGAGGAGTCTGCGTGCCCACAGTGACCACAGCTATGACTCACTGGCACTGCCACTTCCTGCCAAAGTGGATCAAAGTGAGTGGGGCTTTTGGTCAGGGTGGGGCAAGGGGAGAACATTTGATGACAACTTTCATAGCTGGGGAAAGCCTTTGAGTGTAACACACAAGTTCCAGCAGGCAGCCAAGACAAGATCAGACCAATTTATTCTGTTGTAAGCAAAATATGACACAGCTCAAAATCACAACAGAAACAAAACTGATGAAGCTTTTATTAGCATTCATTTCAGCCAAACTGCTCTGATAGATAGAACCAATATGGTGTGTCTGTGTGTCTGTGTGTGTCTGGGTGTTTGTGTGTGCGTGTGTATGTGTGTTTGTGTGCATGTGCGTGCGTGTGTGTGTGTGTGTGCATGTGTGTGTGTGTGTGTGCCTGTGCGTGTGTGTGTGTGTGTGTGTGTGTGTGTGTGTGTGTGTGTGTGTGTGTGTATTGTAATGCATGTAATCATGTTGTGCTCTGTCATTTAGCAAACTCAGCAGCTAGAAATATGAAGCTGAGGCGGAATTGCCAAAAACTGCAGTTCCTAGAGTGGCCACTATACAGCCTGGTACAAAAATGGTTCTGGTCTCTATGGCTAATTCCTCTAATCATAACATTCATGCACAGATTTTACTATTTATTTGACCCACCAAAAGGCCTAAATTTGATGTATAGATAGGGAGTTGGTTGCTCAGAGCTCAGCTAATTCAGTCACTTAACTTAACCTCTTGGCTGTGTTTATGCTGTTGGTGCCACCAGGGGATTTTTCTTACAAGTATTAGACAAATAATGTGGCTGGCTGTGATTGATTTATTAGTGGTGCCCATACATGCAAAGTAAATATTTTTTATTTCTATTCCCAGTAGAGAAGACAGCAGGCCTTGATGATAAGAACCTTGGTTATCTGGAGCTAACTGCTACATGTTTGAAACAAGCGGCAACCTCCGGTCTAAAAATATGAGTCCAATGCGAAAATGCTAAAAACTGCAGTTCATCGAGGATCCACTTGAGGCTTGCTCCAGAAGTACCGGGAACCACATACACACCAATTCAAAAAAGCTGATCTTTACAGCAGAAATAAACATGTTTACAGCCTGGTACAAAAGACAAGTGTAGTCTGGATAGCTCATTTCTCGATCGGCACACACTATACGGGGAGTGAATTTTTTTCAAACGCGGCAATTTCAAAGATATTGAGACTACGAGTCTTCCAATGAGAGGCACAGATTGACAGGCGGGACCACTGTAGCTGCTGGCTAGGAGGCTCAAAGCCCGCCTCTTTACGTCACCATCACTCGACAACAGCAATATGGCTGCCGCCGCCGATTGGACTCAAAACAGTGCTTCAGAAGCAAATGGGTGACGTCACGGATACTACGTCCATATTTTAATACAGTCTATGGTTTGTAACCACTCACTCTAGCAGAGATTTGAGTTAGCAGTAATTCTGCTAAATTCTTCTTAGAGCATAGAATCTCATTCTGTGACAAACACAATAATTAGCTAGCATTTTAGCTGGCTAATGAAGTAGTCTAGAGCACAGACTGTTCATCAGCTCTTTAAACTTAGCATTTGTAAATATGTTGCTCCTGTCCAGCTTCACCTTTCTGTCAAAATATGGGAACTTTAGCTTAAAAAAAAAATGAAAAAAAGAAAGAACAAAAGGAGATATGTCCTAATGCCTGATCTGAGGCTCCAAACTGGCAAAAGATAAACTTGGTAATGTCACAGTGGCCAGTCCATTCTTTTTTATATCTATGGTTTGGCTAGTAGCCTCTCAGAATTAAATACAACTTTCTGAAGACAGACTCCAGCTGATACACAGACAAAAGAGCCAGGTATACTGATGTTAATTAATAAAAAAGCTAATGACTGTCATTTGACAATTACAGTTCAAATGAGAGGCACTCTCTTTTTTAGTCAGTTCTAATTTTGGCCTGTAAACAAAAGTTAAAATAGAAGCTGTCAACATAGCCAAGTAATACCTTCTATGAAAGCAAAAAAGGGTTGGTTGTAATCCTGTGGATTAATGGATTTGACAAGGGCATGTGCCTGGTGTAAGTAATAGAGGCCAGATTACATGCAGATAAGGCTGTTGAAGGGGGATCTGCAGGGGCTCAACCTTTTCACCGACAAAAATACTGCATGTGTCAGCAGAAATCACAGCAGCGACAAGCAGTGATATCACACTTTTTCAGGAGAATTTCTTGGATTAACAAAAAGGAAAAAGCTCATCCTGGCACCTTTTGTACTTTGATCAACTTATTTCGTAACAAATCAGAGACAGCCTCACATTTGAATGCAACTAGATTAACAGCAGCGATCAAATTCACAGCAAAAGTTGAGCGGATTTTCAGCACTGAAAGCACAAAGAGTGAAATATTGACAGATGGGAGAGCTGAAATCTTTTCCACATGCAAACCAAGAGAGATTGGTACACGTACAACCCAGTGCTCCCTTCACGCAGTTCATTCAAACAGCCAGAGAGGAGGAAAGGTTAGCTCTGGGTAAATCTGGACTAGATTAAAGAGGTCTCCCAACTCTTCCTCAAATGAAGCACCAGATAATCATATTAAGCATCATATGGACTTCTAGTATGCACTGTGACATCACTCTAAGCTGGTACAATAGTGGCATGTGCCAGCAGACTGTGGCCAAAGCAGTACACACACAGCCACACACATAAACACACACATATGACTGGACAAAGTGTACAGAGAGAGGGAGGGAGAGAGGGACAGAGAGAGGGACAGAGAGAGGGAGGGAGAGAGGGAGAGAGGGAGGGAGGGAGAGAGAGAGGGAGAGAGAGAGAGGGAGTGAGAGAGTGAGAGAGAGAGAGAGAGAGAGCAGCTTTTTATGCCAGCAGTGACTGTAATTGAAGCATATGTGTTCAGTCAAGTGAAACAGACTCACCGTGGCAAGCTCATCAAACTTTCCAAACAGCTCATTTAGCAGTTTAACCAGCTCCTGCGCTGTGCACTGCGAGGCAAGGCTGGTGAAACCCACAATGTCTGCAAACAGGATGCTGTAACGGAGAAAGAAGAAGAAATGTTTAAGTCAGTGTGTGTGAGATTTATCGCAGCATGTTACACAGTATGAAACAAATAAGATTATTGAATGTCTGATCAGATTAGCCTCCAGGAATTTGTTTAAATGACATTTAGGAAGCCTTAGCTAAAGTGAATTTGTACATTCTCTCTATATACAACGTTCGCAGCTTATTTATCAAACATTCAAATTAATGACCTCCAGCAGCAGATCAAATTAAAAAATAAATTAAAAAAAGGCTGACAGAGAAGTCTGTGCTCTTACACTGACTGGCAGCGCAGTCATGCAGAGAAACTCAAAATAGCTGCAAGAGCATTCTCCTGGGGATGAAGGTGGAGGCATGTCCTGTTAGGAGTTGGTCAGGAACTGTTCTAGGTTAATGCAACCATCATGGTGCTGTCACCGTCACCAGGTGAACTTGTTATCCTCTTTGAAAGGTGGTATGTAGGACTTAAAGTTCTTTGATTATAAAGCATTTTATTTTGAAGAAGAGCATCATAGAATCCTGAGTGTTTGTTTTGACAGGGTACTGATGTGGTCGGAAAAAAACTGCCAGAGACGAGGAGAAAAAATGGGAACTTTAATTGACAAGGCACCACTGAGCGTGTGAAAGCTGTTGAAGACTCGTGAACTCAAATGAGCAAACAGTCAAGTCGAGTTGAAATGAGTAGTCCTTTTGCATTACCTGTTCAAGGTGAGACTGTTATGCCTTGTCCTTAATGTGAAATGCATGGAGGAGTTCTGCAGCTAAGCCAACATCGGAGGCAAGACGGAGGAAAATCAACATCACTGTAAACAACAGAGCCAGCAGGATGGAACAGGGCTGTGTTTACGTGGGGGTTTCATTGTTTGTTTTCACATTGCACATCTTTTGCTTCTGCAGTGCCATAATGCGTTGTAAAATCACACACTGGGACACCAATATTTGATGCTGTTGTGTGGTTCAGTGTAAAAGTAAAAGGCATAGTGGTGGAGGAGCTGCATCACAGCATTGGGGTTTTTGGTGTGGAGTGTGTCCATACACAATACACTAGATGTGGCTAATTTGAGATCCACAAAAATGCTGATTCAGATCATTACAAATCAGTGGCAGCCGTCTTGGTTGTCTATGTTTATGCCTCTGAATTGGCCTCTTAATATTTAGAAAGTTTTAATAAGGCTGGCCTGGATCAAACCAAATGCAAATCTGTCAGGGGAACCAGTTACATATGCCAGTAAAATACCCATCAGCTTTCACATATTTCCGATTCTTGGCTAAGTTAGCATAGCTTACAAGCTCTTGCGTCACCCCGAGGGCAATGCTAGCCCTTAAGTCTTAGTTAAACACACATGCCTCCCTTCAGTTGCCTGGATCTTTGAATATGTTACCACAAATATCTCCCTCTGCGGTTTTATACTTTGAAAAACTTTAGCATTACACACAATTGTTGCACTATGATTCCTCGGGAATGTGAAAGATTGGATTTCAGGTGGGAAGATTTTTTTTCTCACTTTAGTTACGCTAAGCTTTTTTTTTTTTTTTTGCCGTATGTAATTTGTGTTAATTATCTGATTCATGTAGTCTCAGTTCTGTAGTTCCAAGTTCCAACTGAACAGAAGTCTATGTGTTGTCAACTGTAATGTCTTAATGAAGTCCTTCTGCCCCAGACAGACACCATGTTATCAAGCTGCATCAGTGCAGAGCAGGAACTTTTCTCATGAAGGATTTGCCCTGAGTGCTGGGTGTGAAGGGGATTAGTCATCAAACTCTGACTGTCCTGGACAACTTGCATGTCTTTGGCTCTCATGTGGGTTGGACTTTTCACAGTGTGACAGAGCGCTGGATCTTGAAAGGGAAGCTGCTAAATGTCAATTTGCTGTCTGGCAGATGCTGACATTATGAGTGGGAATTAAATCCTGTTCTTATGGATGTTGTTGTAGGTATTTCTCTGCTGCTGACAAATATCTGAAATGTTAAATTATTTTGTAGTGATTTAAGTGCAGTTTAAATTTTCTAGCATTCTGGAAATAATGGAAATGATGCTGTTATGTATTTCATGAGTGGACAAAATAAAACAGCGAATGACATATGGATGCAGACAAGCATTGTTGATGTGTGCAATCAATTACACAAAAATATAAAATAAAAATATATAAACCAATCCCTCAAACTAACATCGAAATTATTTTTCAGTCCTAATCCAGATGAGCCTAAACAATGTCTTGTAAATTGTATCAAATGAGCCACCATAAAAGTTAAACTGCTCTCCCCTGACGGTCCCACATCCTGTGTCGTTCTATTTAAAGGATCAAAATGTTAACTCAGACGAGCTTATCGAGTAATGATTTTCAAGGCCTCACCTGTGGTTATCATTGCCAGCTGGCAATGTGTATATGGGTTAAACAAGTGATTAGTGCATTGAAAATAGAAGTACTAAACTGTCAGGTCATTGTTTTTCTCCTTCCTGTCTGTCTCTTCGTGTGTGTTTGGGTGTGTCTGTGTCTGTAGGTGTAGCTGATCTGATACCTGGCTCATCTCCACACCTGGCTGTAGTCTACTCATGACCTTAGGCCTCAAGAGCTTGGGCCCTCCTTCCAATTGAACAGAAAAGGTCTTTACTTTTTCTTGGGGGGGGGGGGGGGGCAGCCGGTAGTCAAACCAGTGACCTCTGCGATGAGGATTATTTAGCTTTGGTAACAATGCTGTTTCAGATCTCTTCAAAAGAAAAATAAGCTTCATTCCATGTCTAGGGAAAGACACTGGCATCTGCTATTTTCTGGTTTAATGATATTCCACACATGTTTAAGGGTGATCAATGCTTTACTCTCCACGAGACTCTAGCAAATGTTTGATTTGATGTGTTTTTAAATATCTGATACTCGACACCTGTTAGCTGCAGACTGTGGCTATTCTGCAACTCTCATGATAACTGCTTGCCTTAAATTAATTTGCTTTGGATAAATCCTATCTTATCACAATGTAAAATACTTGGTTCTAATTTTTCAAAACCGCATTTATCCAAGTGATGGCAGGGCCAAACTGATCAAACAAATCAACATGTGAAAAAGGAGTCTGGCATATTTTTCCACTGCCTGTTGACACCGTGGCAAAAATCTAAGTTTCTGTCTCAAGCTGGTCTTGAGATTCTGCAAATAATGGTAGTCCTGGTAGTTCTGGGCACTTTGTCCAACGTAACGTTGAATGGAAGTGTTCAGTTTAATGTGAATTATTCAAAATAAGCAGGCTTGTGTTTTAACTTGAACATGAATTTAAATGTTCAGTTTCACAAAGAGGCCAATATGAATATGTTGCCTTTGAAGCAATATGAACAATATAATCTTTAAATCAATATTTTGTGTTAACATGTTTATGTCTTGAAAATGTATAGTTGACAGGTAGAAATGCTATTAAGAATCCTTTCAGGGTTAGACAAGACCTATCTGCTCCTTCAAGGTCCTACTCACCCTGTCAGGATTCTAGTTACCCGTTGACCTTATATTATACCCTAATTAACATCCTGCTCTTCTTTCATCACCAAACTATATCTTTTGAATTTTCTGCACAGAAGCCAAAATAAAGCTAGAGCGAGGATCCTCCATGTGACTGTGCAAGCAATGCAAAACAGCCGTGACATTCTGCAGGGAGCATCCCATTGGGAGCTTGCGCTCTGCTGTCCCATGACTTCACGTGAACTTCACCACACTCAGTGTTTACCGCATGTAAGCACATGGACAGCATTGTCTCCAACTTCATATGAAGCATGCACAGAGAGTGAGGCCTGTGCCCGGGCAGGAATTGCAGTTTTGTACAAACAAAATGTCTCAAATCCTGGCTCACAAAGATCCACATATTCAATGTCATCTTGTAATGGGGGCACCCTATGTGAACAAAGTGTAGCAGTGGTGAACAGTTTTGTGATCAGCATGTTATATGGGTCAAAAGATGGTACATTTCTGCCTGTTGATCTGCATATTCAGCTCAAAAGAATATTAATGATTTAGAATTTTGCCAACATGAGCAGCTTGTTACACTTTTTAGGAATATATTAAAAAAACAGAAGGTTAGGTGGTAATAAGTAACCATTTTTATGTGTGCTGGGGCAGGCACAATAAATCATAAAGACGAAAGAATACGAGTGTGAGCTCTACGCTGAGCATGCACTTACTACAAAAAAAAAAACACCTGAGGCTTATTTCTGACAACACAGGATTACTTTTGATGTCTGTCCAATAAATGATACTTTAAAAACCTGTGTTCAAAATGTACACATATAAATTACAATTGTCATTTTGCATTATCAGTCACCTAATTCATTAAACTGTAGATATCTGGCATGGTTACTGCTATTTTTTTTACACATCAGTGAGTTATATCATACTGAAGGCATCATGTTTTTATGAGTTGGAGTCCCGGAAAGCCCAGAGATCCCAGACTGTGAACTTCTGTAACAGATTTTGAACGTCTTCCAGCAAAACCGTCAAAACAAACCCTGCAGCGTCTTGGCAGCAGCTGGAAGTGTACTGTACCAGATTCACTGCTCAAGGTCGAAAACTGCTCATCCCCAACTCAACTCATCATCCACAGCACCACACCTCTAATGAGTAAGGCATATAATATGAACATAATTCTTCCCCTGGTAACCTGTACCTACCTAATATCTAATATTGTCAACCCCCCTCTCATCCTCATCCATTATTTCCTCTCCAATGGCACATTTTCGAGGAAAGTTATTCCCCCAATTATGCTTGGTTCCTGTTTCCCTCTGTGGGAGGAATTACTGTAGCTATTTTGGCAGACCTGATTTCAATTTAATCACGCATCGGAAGCACATGAGCTGCGTGCCAACTCAAGGGTTAACTCTGGATGGGCCCCTCTGGAGCTACAGTATGTGGATGGCGTATGTGCTGACATCAGGGTAATAAGGTGAGGTAGAACGGAGGAGTGTGCAAAGTGCTTACAGCAGATTTAAGAAGAGTAAACTTCCGACAACAACAATGAGCAAAGTAGGACAACCTAAAGATTGACATAAGTATTGATTTTACTGAAATCTCCTTCAGTGAAATCATTCATTTTTTTACAAAATCTTCTTAAGGGAACTTTAAGAGGGTGCTTAAATGGGCATTCTCAAGAACAGGTAGGAGGGGATACAACATCAGCCTCTAGATCAATACGTGTTTCAGCCATTGAAACACAAAACACCCTCCCCTGAGGGTAATCAGACCTCAGCTTGTGTCCCGTATCTACCTACTACTGCGAATTTCTTTAGGAGCCAGGTTCGGTTGTGTTATGCTGTTTTTTATGAGCCCTGCACATGTTATTAGGGTTTAAGCCATATCCACACTGGCTGCCTCTTTCTGCTACTTCTGAGGTTCCTTCTGCTATAACGTCTGTCCAATGATTTCTAGGTCCCACAGCAACCTTACAACCTTCATCTGTCTTTGACTTGCATAAACATTAAATTGAAGGGGCTGCCAAATTATAAAAATGAAATCAATTCAAAAGTTTTATTATTAAAAAGGAAAATAGCATGATGCATGCCTAAAATTCACACAAGTTTTCACGCTATTGTTCATTTGAAAAAGTAAATTGCTTTCCACAGGAGCAGAATATAAATTCATAAAATGTGGGCTTTTTCACCCCTTCATTGAGAGAGACAAGACAGTTGATGGAGTCAGAGACAGGGTATGACATGTGGGAAACTGGGCTAAGGATGGGAGTCAATATTCAAGGACTAAAGCCTCTGTAAATGGGAAGTGCTATTTAGCCACTAAGCTAAACAGGCACCCCTATAGTTGGTAGTCATAAAATGTGTCACTGTCCTTTGATTAGGAGTTTAAGAATGCTTCCAAAAATCTGTCAGTCACAATCATAGATTGTACAGAAGAAGTCAAAATGCAAACAGAGACTTTACCCATTCATTCAAGTTCTTGACTAGAGGGTTACTATGCTTTGATCCTTGATGACAAGTTGCAATTTTGGTGACTTGTCATAAAGCACACCCTGCATAAACATCAATTTATTATTAAAAGGATCATCCATCCATCCATCCATCAAATTTCCCCTGCTTATTTGTTCGTAGTTAGCAAGCTGACCCAGACAACCCTCTCCCGGGCAACTTTTTCCGGCTCCTCCAGGCAATCCCAGGCCAGATGGGATATACAGTCCCATAAGTAAGCTCTGCATCTACATCAGGGTCTCCCCCCAGTTGGATGTGCTAGGAAATCCTACAAAGTGAGGCATCCACTGGGCATATTCATCAGAAACTTAAACCACCTCAACTGTCTCCTTTCCATGGAAAGCCACCTAGCCATCTTTCCAAGAAAACTCACATGCAACCACATTCTTTCACTCACTACCAAAGCCCATGACAATTGGATATATAGGATCAAAATATACAAAATGAACATCATCCTGTAATGAAAAATAACTTATATATACAGCACCTGATTTCAGAAATTCCTATTTTTTCAACCTATTTTTTTCCCTTTTTTAGAGTCTCCCCCTGCTTGACAGTAAAAAAAAGAATGCAAGCTTGCAGCTCTTCTGTATTTGTTATGAACACATCTTTAACATTTTATGGTTGCAAATGAAAGTTCATATCAAGAGGAGCAGTAATATTCCAGATATTTAGTTAAACAAAATGTGCCATTGTAACTTTGAAATCATTGTTTTTATTTGTATTTATTCTTACTTTGTGGATAATTACTACAATACCCTTCTGGCTTGATTTTAATCAGTTTAAACACTATCCACTGTCTCAGAAAATAATGAAGAAAACTCTCATTACATTGAGCCGCACACTGTTTACTCTCTTATTACACCCCACCCATATCCCATAAATCATGTCAGCACCCAGTGTAGATCTCTCTCAGAAGGGTGGTGCTATCTGAAGCAGTTCAAGGCACAAAAGCAATCAGCACAGCTCCACTGAGATGTGTCCATATTTAACCACAGCGGGCGCGCACACACTCGTGATTATGCAACAAGAATTTAGTCTCCATTGCATTTAATCCCCTGTAGCAACTTAATCCCGAGGCTAAGCAAACTCTGCTCCTCAAGCTTCCCTGCTGCTCCGAGAACACAGAGAAAAGGAGGACGAGGGGAAGATACGAAAAAGCGATGATGGAAATGTTGATGAGCGTGATGAAAGAAACAATGCGGTGAGTAACCCAGCTGAAGTTGGTGATGACAGTGAGCACTGAAAAAGGCTGATTTATAAACTGAAGAGAAAAGAGCTCTGGTCATTATGCTTTCAAGCACTGTGTTTGCCAACAACGGGTCAAAGGTCAATCCCAGCCAACTACAGCTGCAGGTGTCAGAAGGCAAAGTGCAAAACCGATATGCACATCAGTGGATTCTAACTAAATGCTTCAGCTCAATTATTGTTAATTAGCAGTTCAGTGGCTCTTTTTCTGAGGGTTTCCATTTGATCATATGTCTACATTTCAACATCTAAGAGGAAATATTGTACGTTTACATCACTTATCTGATAGCTTTACCATGCAGAATAAGTTTCTAAATACATTACATGCAATTGGTTGAGGACAAAGGATTTGTTTTCTTAGCATAAACTACCCAGTTTGTATCAAATAAGCTCTTTCATGCTGCTTACAATTCTGTTTTTTAAACTTTAAAATTGCCAGACTTCAGCATATCTGTTGCACTGGGGTTGTCTACGTGGGATTATTATGTTTCTCATGTCAAGTGTCTGAAATGCTTCTATGCAGAATGTACAGTAGCAGCCTAAATCAAATAAACAGCATCAATACATTAGCTGTGCTTACTAACCCAAGACAAAACTGATTCACTTCTGGTTTGTTTGCTGGAAAGAGGTTGTGCCACAACATGCTAGGAAGGAGGGAGAGGATAATTGGAAGGCAAGAAGGAGGGGGTTTACCGAATCATGAAAAAAACAATTCTGTTTTAAATTGATTACAAAGTAACTGTGACTTCTCAAGAAGGCTTAACAGCTGGAAATGAAACAGTTCCCACTGTGAGAGAATTTGTTGGCCACTTTCTGAGGACTTGTTAGTCTTACATTGTAGTAAGGATTTAGTTGTGAGGTAGCTGTGAATCTGCAGTAAATTTGAAGGATTTATAGATTTAAGACACTGCTCCTGAACTGTTGGGGGCTTCGTAAAAGTGCATGACACTGGACACAGGATATTAGTGCTAGACAAATCCCTTCTGCATTTAGCATAACTTAATCTGTTTTCTCTGTTAAACCCTGGTTTACATCAGGGGTAACTCAGGTACGATGATTGACCCAGACTTTTTGGAGTTATGTCCTTGTTTTAGAATTTCTCCACCATAGTTTCAAAATCAGCCACCAAATTCACATGAATGGAAAGTGCAACTTCATGTTATCGCAGGGGTGGTAATCCAGTAATGATGATAAACAAATAAATGAAGAATTAATCCTTGATTATAATTGTAATAAATCAAATGTTTCAGGTTTTGCAGCTTAGGAGTTATTACAGTTTTAGTGAGGTCACTCTACCTTGTGTAGCCCTCAGTCCTTTCCACTCAACATGATTGGTTAAACATCCTGTGAGGAGTTTGTAACTGTTCATGAAACTAATACTGATGCCTCTTTGTGACCTACAACAGCAAACCAGATCATCAGCATGAAGACTGACTATTTATATTAAATTATTTTAATGTCTAAAACTGCTGCCAGGGGGGAGGTGGCAGACAGAGTGATTAACTTCAAGCAGCTGAAACAAATGTTTTTTTAACATTATAAATGCAGAGGTTCCTGATGAGTGATACTTTTTGTGGTTTAAAAAAAAGCAGGATGAGATTTTTTAAGTTTAATTTCAGTATGCACTGTAATGCATTAAGAATTTTTTTTGACACAACTTCAGCAGGAAAAAAACAATCTTGTGTTAGTGCTAAAAAGTTGTATCGGTTGTTGATTCACAGTTAGGAGAGTTTTTGTTATTTCTGGCCTTGTCTGCAGTTGTGTTGTTTTGATATGAGGATCCTACCTGACATTGTCATGGCGCTGGATGTAGATTTTGTGAAAGATCCTTTCTGGGGGCTTCAGGAAATCCTCTTTCATCTCCATAGCTACGTTCCTGGGCAACAGACTCATTAGCAGGCGCTCCTGGATGTGTGTGTATGCGTGTGTTAAGGAAAGAGAGGGGGAAAGATAGGACAAGTTCAAATTTACATTGACAGAGTCAAACACAGCAAAGTTATCACAGGACAAAGTGTTAGTAGGGATAGGAAATGTGCGAGACAAAAAGGCATGAAATCTAACAGAAAATGAATAATGTGAATAATGTGTCGATGTGACTCACAAGAGAGAGGGAAGGAGGGGGATGGAGAGGAGGAAAAATAGGGACACACATCTAATTTTAAGATCGTTTCAGCACAGGTGCCTGTACCTGTTTCTCGTTCTCGTCCTCCATGCGCAGTCTCTCTTCGATGCAGTTGCGCGCCTGCAGGAAGGCCTTCCTCTGGGCTCTTTCTGTCAGGATGCGCACAAACAGGCCTGACAGGTTGACACTGGTGAACAGCACTGTGTTGGCAACCAACTGCAAACAGAAGAAAAACACAACATATAGTCAGTCTTAAGAAGGTTCTTATTATATGTGGTTCACTTTATAATATCCTGAAAAAACTGCTAAATTCATCCTAATTTTTATGTAATAAATAATACATCAAAAAGGTGTTTTGACTGACATTGGTGGTTGTGTTTTGTCTGTCATTAACAGTTCATTCAATAATCAAAACTGACTCTAAAAGATTACCTTAGGAACTATTATATTTAAAGTACATACTATAGAGAACCATGAATTTCTAATCCCACACAGATTTCACTTTGTTATACCCCAAAATGATAATGTTTACAAGCTGAATCCACAGAACTAACACCCTATTGTGTTACAGATGGAACAGACTGTGGTGGGTCCTAATATTTCTCTATTTTGAAGTCTGTGACATTAAAACATTTGAGGATCCATGGCCCCGTTCATCCATCACAGCAGACGCACAGCAGCATGACTGCTATAACCTTGTGCAGGACACAAAGAAAAGTGTGTTTTTTTCTACTTCACTGAAGTCAGCTGGCTCTGACTTTGTACACAAACTGAACAAGGTCCTGTGTTCACCTCTAGACTGAGCACTAGCAGGCTGTCACCCTGCAAAGTAATTATGTATTCTTAAGAATAAAGGAATTCGTTCTCTTCTTATCCTGGGCCATTCATCATGAGTGTTTGTTACAAGTAGAGTCAACTATTGCGGCACATTTGACCTTGAGGAAAGCTATAACAAATAACACTTCCACTGTAAAGAATAAAGTGTAACTTCAATGTATTTATGAGCATCAAAAATATACTGTCAAAGCTTCATATGATATTCACGCCGCCTCTCGCGTTAAACAAACTTCTGTTGCCACAGACAGGCATGTTTCCCAGTGTGATGAATAATGGATTGCCTTGAAAAGACTGTTTCTGGCAGTAGCAGTCTCTCTTTGTGCTCAGCAGCAGAGCTGGCGAGCTACAACACGTTCACACGATGCTCAAGTTACTTTACAGCCTTCAGTTAGTGAATGTGGACCTGTGAGTGGAGTGGTGTAAAAACACTCACTCCTCTGTCTTCTTTGCCAAAACTGACCATCATGTATTCTAATAACTCGTTCTGCTCACTAGACTCTCGCACCACGAGAAAATGACAACCTTTATACTCAATTTTGTTATGTATAATAGTTGTTTTTAATGATTTTAAAGGTAGTTAATGCATACCTCTGGCATTGTATTGTTCAATCAGGGCTTTCAGATACAGCGATACTCTTACATAATGCAAATGGACAGCAAAATAAAAGACACACTGGGACTGAGTATATTGTTAATGACAGTTACAGTAGTTATTTTGTGTGGCTGTGTTTGTGATTTTACTGACTAAAATTTGTCAAGTGTTTTGCTTTCAAACATGCAAATCAAGTATTGTCTCTATAAGTTCATTCAATTGGGTTGAAAAAGGTCATTTAAGCCCTTTTATCATTTGTAAAGATACAATTTGGGTGTGAGCTTTTGAAAATGTACATTTTTTATATTTTAATTCAGAAAAAGAAGGTTAACTCTGAGCTGAAGCTAAGTTTGGTGTATTTGCAAGAACACAGGTTGACTATTAGCAAGTTGTGACATTATCAGTCAGTTATTTGGGCCGTTGATTATGAGCCTATAGTTGGGGATAGAAATGCATTTTTTCTGTTGAATGTTTTATACCACTGATGATTTATGAGAGTCAAATTGATTAAAAAAGGTTACATTGGTTTCTTATAACATCAATCTTCCTCACTCTAAGAAAAAAAAGTTGCATTATTAGCTCCATTAAATATCATCATAACATCATAGCTTTAGAGGTCTGAAAGGAAATGGAAAATTCTGGTTTCATTTGTGTTCACTGTTTATGAATCTAACCCTTCTTATAGTAGTAACTGAATAGGCCTGGTGTTAATTAAAAATAAATACCATGTAAAACATGTTCTGCCATTACCCTAAAGGACAACAACACTCCCATCTGAGCAGCTTGCAGCTTTAAAATAACCTATTTTTGAAGTTAAATTCTCCACAACTCCTGCCTCAGTCAAAGGGTACAGCAGGTAGACTGAGCCTTGAGAGCAGACAGCTCTGCAGCCTGAGTGCCTGGGACCTAGGTGGGTGGTTGGTGCAGGCCCAGGCTGCACGGGGTCATGCCACACGGCTCATCTCTAAGCTTAATGGATTAGCTATCTCTGGTAGTACAGCTAACACTGTCCTTCACATGGCTATGCAGGTATCACATAGCCTACATACAGAAGGGAAAACAATCTCCTCTGCAAATACCGCTGTCATCGACCGGGGGCGATGATGAACTGATCATATCTCAATTTCCAAGAAATGCACAATCTTCACGTCATGTGCTGCACTGAGGCTGAGGCAGAAATGTTCCATTACCCCTGGAGGGTTTGACTGATGTGACATATCTTCTCTCCTCACACCTGGTGACAGTCAGAAATATGAATGTGTGTGTGTGTGTGTGTGTGTGTGTGTGTGTGTGTGTGTGGTGTGTGTGTGTGTGTGTGTGTGTGTGTGTTTCAGCGTGACAGAAAAAGGTACAAAGATATAATGTACAGAGAGCACTGTACCAATTTCTATTTCAGCTCTTGGAACGGCATGCATGACTTTGCCCTCTTTTTCATAACTGAAGTATATAGTGAAGTGAGAGTGTTTATGAGTGTGTGTGTGTGTGTGTGTGTGTGTGTGTGTGTGTGTGTGTGTGTGTGTGTGTGTGTGTGTGTGTGTGTGTGTGTGTGTGTGTGTTTGTGTGTGTGTGTGCCCGCCCCTCTGTTTGCCCTACTTCTTGTGCTAGCAGGATGTCACTCTGCTTCTTCATTCCCAGACAGATCCTTTGGGGGCTGAATCACATCCACAGGGGAAAAAACAGGGGCATGCAGACTGCTTTGCTCATTCATTCCCCCCCTCTATGTTTGTTTGTTTATTTTCTTTATGAGTTTACAGGTATGCATCTGCACAGATATACAAATATTACTTAAGTGAGTTTAACTCAAACATACTGAATTACGTTTATCTGTGGTATTTTAAGTGTCTACATTGGGGAGAAAACTTGTTCAAGCAGAAATATTTCCCTTTGAGTTTGTCCACTACATGCCACTTCAAGTTCAGATCAAATTGCTCATTTAAATGATTTCTTATGGGTTTTTTTCTTGAGCGGGGTTCTGTTTTTGTAACAAAAACAGTTCTTGGCAGAATCACACTTGTGTCAAATTTGATCAAAGCCTGAGCAAATCCCATCAAGTCTAACCATGGGTAGCTGTCCTTGGTGCTGAACTGGATTCTCAAGTGTTTCTCCGTATCAGCCCCTTTCTGTGTCATTATACTCTATGTTTCTGTAGGTTAAGTTTAAATAATGACATATAGAGGTATAGTAATAGAAAAAAAACATTTTCAAAAATCAATATAGCACATATACGTACCGTTCTCCATAGTTTCTGTGTCTTCACTGTGACAGAAGTAGCAGTCACAATCAAGTGCGAGATGGACACCATTATTCCCAGCAGCACAGCCAGCAGAGTCCGCACAGGTAGGAGCGCATAGGCGACGAAGGTGACCAGGATGAGCTGCCACATGCCCTGCTCCGGGGACTCCGGCGGCTCCATCCCCATCGCACCCAGCGAGAAAGGGCAGCAGAGGAAAGAGAAGGTGAAGCCGAAGAGCAGCGTCAGGTTGACGATCTGCTGGAGCTGAGTCACCTGCAGGTACTTCACGTTGGTTACGATGAAGAGGGACACGAAGATGACACAGTGCACCGGATGGGACCCCTTGGAGATGGTGAGGCTGGGGCCGGACAGCAACTCCACCACGGCCAGTGTGGAGGACATGAAGATGAGCACGGCCAGGGCTTTTAAGGTGGAGGTCTGCTCCAGCTTCAGGTTGTAGTTCTGGAAGAGGGACTCGAGCTCCTTGCAGTCGAACTCGTCCTCGCACACAATGGTGGTCAGAGGGACGCCCGGTGGACAGTGACTTCTCTTCCGCCTGGTTTTGACTTTCTGAAACGGTATTTCCTCCATGTCAGTGCCATTCATAAACTGAATACCTGCTCACAGCCTCGGGTCAAACGGAACACACCGGATCCCGGAGCAAACGGTGGGGAAAAGACGCGCACAAACAGCACAGCAGTCTGGAGGCAGAGCGTCCCGGATCGCCTGTAGACTGACCGGTGGCTACAGACGCGCTCCACACACTATCCACAGGTTGAATTGTGCTTTTCAGAGAGCTCACCTTCCATACACAGCTTCATTTCTCTTCTTTTATTCGCGCTTGCAAAAGAAACCTCTCAAATTTTACGCGTTCGCCTCAAGGAGAGCAGCTCACACGACGTCTAAAAGCTTTTTTTTTGCGGGGCTCAGATAGGATCACGCCTGCGCATTATGAGGTGAAGATAAGACAGGTCTCAGCTACTCAACGCACAGTCAAGACGATTTGACTGTGAGCTGCAGAGCTCCCTTTTCACAGAGCAGTACATACATCATCCGTAATGGCAATGTTCTTTTTTTCCACCTACACATGGCATGTTTCCATCATTACAGCCTGCCTAATTTAATTTTTCTAACATCAATTCATTCAATTATGCTCTTCATTTTCCTGCCTTCATCCCTTAAATACACGAGAGGAGAAAAGAAGCAGAATTAAAAGATTTAGTTAATATAATACAGTATTTGAATTCTATCAGACCCTGATTCATGAAATTCTCACAACAGATTCTCCCAATCTGGCAGCTTTACTGTGTTTGCCTGGCACACACATGGGATAGCAACATGCCTGCATGCTATTCATCATCCTCATATGATTTCTGTGTTTGCCAGAGAGGCAGCCACCCTCACCACCACCCCCAGCACCCACTTGGCATTCAGAGGGTTGTGTCTCATTCATTATCAGGGGAACATTAGTCATCCGTCACAAGCTGCCGTTGCCATGACCCGTCAGTGCCAGGGAGAGGGTGTAAAGAAAGTGAAGGATGGGCGACCCATGCCAAAGTCCAGCACTCTAACCATGCTACCCTGGACACTCACATGCGTCCTGGTCCACTCTCTCTCTTTCTATTACTCTCTCAGTAAGTATTCCAGCTCACACAGATATAACCCAGCTTTTGAACGAGTGAAAATACAGTGTGACAGGTAAACAAAGAGAGACAAATGGATGGGGTGTAGTAGAAATAGAAACAGAGAAGTAAAGTATATTTGGCAGGAGACCAAATTCATACACCAAAAAAAGAAGCAGTGCTCTATAAAAGATCTGTCTGACTGTGGAGGAGCATCAAAGAGAGTGCTTTATGAGGGAGAGAAAAAAAGTTACTACGTGTCTCTTCAGGGGTAAAAAAAATAAAAGCTCATGTATTTTGATGCTGTATTGGAGCAGAAATAATGAGTCAGTGAACTGATAAGACTAAATAAATGGGATAATTTGACAATTTGTGATTCTTTTGTGTCAATCATCAAGAAAAAAATACAACATCTTCTCTGATTCGCTTTTCAATTCTGAAAAATCAACGCCTTTCTGTGGTTTGCGTTTATCCAAGTTCAACACCTTTTAGTTTTTCCCCTTTCCTCCTGGAATTTATTGAGTAATTCTGATTCTGATTTTTTCACAGTGAAGATGTTACCCTACAGGTTTTGTAACAGATATCTTTGGCAGATACATCACCTTTTCTCACATTTGCTAGACCAAACAATTTCTTAAAAATAATGAATTATATAACTTGGGAATTAAAGGTACATACCCAATTAAAGGTCCTCTGAGGAGCTTTTAGCTGGTTATGAAACAGATTGAAAATTAGAGTGATACCTCTTTATGACTCTGATTAAGTATTAACACATATAAATCACAGCCAGGGGGTAGGTGTCACACAAGGTGCAAACAGCACACTGCTGAAACATGCATTATTTACATTTTCCATAACAAAAATATACAGTGAGTGATATCTTTTGCTGTTAATAGCAGCTTTAAATGCCAAATAACCATCACGGTATAACACAAATAACAAAGTTTAGTGTGTTTGTTGTAAGCCAGGAGACATCCAGCAATCATATAGAAAACATCACCTGACTCCACAAGGTCTAACTCAATGGTAGACGAGCTGTGTCCTTCCTTTTCTTTTAGTGAGGAGCATATATTCAGGTTTATTTAAAGCTGTACTTGATAAAAAGCCACAAATTAAAAAAATGTTTGCTGCTACACTGAATGACTTGACAGGATTCATCCTATTGTTGATTTACCCCCCCCCCCCCCCCCCCCCCCCCCCCCCCCCCCCCCCCCCCCCTTCTTCTGCCTGGCAGTCTCACTCCTCTGTGCTATCTGTCTCTGCTCCTCAGAGAGGACAATGTGGGACACAGGATGTAGGACATGATGCTTTTAGGTTGATACTCGCGTCTCCTTTGACTAGACTTAAAGCTCCCATGAGGAGTTGTTCGCTGGCTGTGATACAGACTGAAATTTATACTGATGCCTCTATATGACCTCTAAGAGCAAATGACCACCAGCATCAAGACTGACAGTTTCTCTATTGTAAATCTGAATGGGCAGACCAGATGATTGACTGCTGAAGAAACAGCTGTCTTCTAACAGCAAACATCTTATATGGGTGACACATTTGGTTTTTAAAAGAAAGCAAGATGAGATCCTTTTTCAGAAAAGTATACCATTCCATGTCCAGAACAAGATGAGCAAAGATATCACCAAACAGAACATTTCTCACCAGAGCTTTAATCAGACCACACATCAACACTGCTGTGTAACGCTAGTGTGCCTGTCAGTGATACTGTACAGGGATGCTGTAACAAGCCACAGGCTGTCACAAAATAGATTTTGAAATCAAACAAAGTGTCATTACTTATAGTCTGTCAACCCCAGAGTAATTAATCTGCCATTGATTCCCTGTCATTGCCTTAATCAATATTTCAATGTTCCTTGTGTTGCAGCTCCTAAATTAATCTAAATAATGAGCACTGCTGTTTTTCAATTCTGCAAGACATGGCACATTCCTTTGATGCAAATGTCAGACTGTGCATCAAACAAGATGAAAATCTGACATTCAAACTGCCATTTATGTATCTGCACATGCAGGTTTGGACTCTTTTTGGAATGCAAATGATTGACAAATGGTTTCTTTGCATATGTGTGAAGGTGTGCAGTATTTTCCAGGAGGACTTCCTGGCCTGTTTGTGTACAGGAAAATTGGAGCTGCAAGGATGAGAGCAGAGACATGGTACAGTATAAAGGTGTAATTCCCTCCGCTTCTGATGGCTTCAGGTGTAAGTGCACAGTCACACTCTGCTAACCCTCATCTTGTGAGAACAAAGAGAGGTCTTATGGGAGTTCACGCCACAAAGCTTCACTCCAAGGGCATTCGGACAAGGAGACAGAATCCTGCTCCTCACTGCATGCCGCTCTGCTGAAAATCATCTTCAATTCCTCCATGTGCGCTTTCTATTTCTGGCTTTCATCACACCCATAAAACCCTCTCTGAGTGAAAGACATGAAACAGCCAAGCAGCTGAAATCATGTAAAACATCTGATTATGTATCCGACATATTTACATCCCAAAATGGCAAAGTGAATAACAGCTTGATGACTCAACAGCTTGAGATTTCTGGAGCAATTAAAATCTTCTCTGCCACATGTCAGCTGTATAGCTTCTTTCCAAAAGCTGATCTATAGCACATAAATGATCTTAGCAAGCTTGCTACTGAATGTGTTTCATGTCGGGCCTTTGGTCATGTCTCAAACATGGATTCTGTTGTCTGGAAGACTCTCCTGCAAAATGCTTGCAAAAGATTAACACAGCCTTTTAATTCTACAAACAGCAGGATGTCTCTCCATCTGGAGGTTGATTTGGAAGGGAGAAGCTTGACAAGAAAAAAAGCAGATGAACAAAAAACTCTCTAAAATAATTCTGGTGTTATTGCCTCCTTTTAAAATGTGCTTTACACTCGCTGTCATCAAGTGATCATTTGTAACCGAGGCTCAGCAGCTGCAAGTCCCACCAGTGTCCAGATGTGTTAGCGGGTCTTATAATCAGACACATTGGCTCAACCAGCAAATTATACAGCACAGTCAGACCCAAGGGGGACTGACAATGCATGTTGTGAATTAGCTAATGTCAGCCTTAATTAAAAAGTGCTAAGAAAAAAAAAACACCTTTTCTCACATTTGTCACTCAGGTGTGCTGCTCCTGGATTTTCAGAGAAACAGCTACATTGGGAAGCTAGGGAACCTAGGAAAATATGAGAGTTATATTCATGGTATTCACTTATATTGCTTTCACAACATGGTGACAAATCTGTTTCTTTTCCTTTGCTTATGAAACATAAACAGAAATATTAATCAAATATGGCCACAAGTCACATATTTTTCACATAAACTTAAAAGAAATGAGCCAAAATCCCGCCTTGAGCAGGACCCGTCACAGCTCCATTTGTCAAGGCTGAAAACACAACACACACATAATTACCAAATCAAAACTGGACTCAGGGAAAAAAATCTATGAGCTTATCACTCATTCAGCACAGAGAGTGATTGGTCCCCGCTCCAGAACACATCCACAGATAAATGAAGACTCCTTGATACCCGATGAATCCACGATTCGTACACGATTCATCTGTTGTTGCACTATACAGCTCACTGACATCAAGGTCCGTGTACAGGTTTGGATTGTATTCTAAAGAGATCCCTAGAGACATTTTGATGTTAGTCAGAAAATTATTTTGAAAGATATGAATAAGAAAAAGATGACACGTTATGGCTTGTTATTTGTACTGGTGGCTTTTCTTCGCTGTTAACATGCAGTGGGTTTTGTTCAAAGTTTTAAATCTGCCTTGTTTCTAGCATCATTACTATTTACAGCTCATGTGAAGAGTTTCAAACTGGTAATGAAACAGAATTAAATCAAGAGTGATATTACATACCACTGTGTCCAGAAAGGGCACCAAAATCAACACATACAATTTTGTCCACAGGGGCCCCCAAAACTGACACATACAGAAAGTCCCTCATAGGAGCTTTAAAAAATTACTTTTCTTCATCAAACACGTAGATATAAAAATTTTGAATCGTTTTCAATTGGGATCAGTGTACTTAAAGGATATATATATATATTTTATTTATTTTTTTTAAGTTATATTTTGGGACTTTTATCCCTTTTCCAGAGAGGAGAAGACAGTGGATGGAGCTAGAATATGGGAGAGATTGCGGGGGAATAACATGCAGGAAAGTGGCCACAGGGTGGAATCGAACCCGGGCTGCCGACTATATGGGCACGCAATTTAACCATTGACTAAATCTGCACCCTTGGAAGGATAATTTAAGAAGCATAAAGTTTAAGATAATAGTTTAAAAGAGAGAAACAACACTGAACAGCTTTGATCTTGGATGTCTTATGTACGACTTAATTTTTTGTAATCTTTCTACCCAATAAAAAATAAAAAGAGGTGGAAACCACAGAGGTCTGTGGGAAATGAAATCCTGTGTGTATGTAGGCATTAAAGGTACCAACAATCAACATAAACAGAAGCTAGGTTTATATCTTTATGGGTTATTTATCCCTTATAAAGAGCACTGATAACCACTGACGCAAAGCAGAGTGATACCAAAGTTTATGAAGAACCATGGGGCAAAATATGGTGTCCTGAGGTGATGGGTATGAGAAAATCTATAAAAAGAAAGACAGAAAAAAACTAAAAGTTAAAATGCCTTTTTTTTTTAAACCAACAAGTTTTAAAGATAGAACATGATTAAAAAGTATTTCTCTAATTTGTTTTGGCATCCAGCCTTCCCCGGGAAATTACAGATACATGTGGTAAACAGAACTCATACACAAAGGCTGAATGAATCCACAGGTGTAAGCGATTAGCAATCAGAGTCCACCAGTCTGAACAAGAGATCACTTTAGCCTCTCCCTGTCAGGTAAGCTCATAAGGTCACTAAGGGTCAGTCTTCAAAGAAATAAATCCAAAGGTCGGCCACAGGAAGCTTCTCAAGATAAAGGATATTTTTAAATAGAGAAAAGCTAAACTGAAAATCCCAGTGTCATAGTGTGTGTTTATAAATAAACATATCTTTTAATATACAATACAAGTAAAGAAATACTTATTTCCCACTATAATAGGCTACGCCTTACAGGAAATAAGTCAGAGCTAAATCCTCATATAGGCCAGGGTATTTGGCTACTCTTAATTTGAAAATCCAGATATGGGTAACTTTTTCTAAATATGAGAGCCTATTTTTTTCCTGTTTTTATTTTCTAGATATGATACTAAGTTTTTTTAAACATCTAAATAAAAAAAATTAATAATAATCTAATTGAAAGGTAGAAACAAAGAATAAGCATCAAATGTTCTCCTGAGGCAGTACCTTCCTTCCCCTGAACATTATACATGATATTATCCTGTTTTCTCACATGACAGCTGGCTGATTGCAACCTTTGCTTATCAACCTACACATCCCAGGGACTCGTTCAGCATCTCCATTACAGACAACACCACCCCTCTAATCTTCCACTCACATCAGCATTGCTAATAAGCCCTGCTGCCAGAGTATACTGTGTATGGACACATTTATATCAGGAGCAGAGCAGGATGGGAAGAAGCCTCTAGTGCATTCGTTTCTCTTTATTAAGGTTTAGATTACTTTGAGGATGCTTTCTGTGCAATAACTGGATATTCTGATGCTAACAGGTAAACAACAACAGGTTTATTATTTTAAAGCAGTGTACTGTAAACTCAGATTTAAAAGGTGCAGACTACCATGGGTCAAAAAAATGAAGAAGCAAGGTCAGAAGCTTGTTTATAAAGACAAGAGGTAACAACTACGCCTGTTGCGCATGTGTGTGTGTTGGTTTGCAAGCTTATAATGGATCAATAGCCATCAGGTGCATGAGATTCAAGTGTGGCACCCTCCCCATTGTAAAATCCTCTTAAAGCTCCTGATAGTTCAAGTAATCTGGGAGAGGCAATGTGTGAGTGTGTGAGTGTGTGTGCATGTGTGTGTGCGTTGGTGTGTTTGTGTATTTGCGTCCAATCCATGTGCGGTGTCTCCTCCCACAGAGGCTGTCTCTGAAGGTATCACGTGCCCTGCTGAATTTTAGCGTTACAAGTGTTCACCGTGCAGTATATAGGAGGAAGGGGAAGAGAGAGAGAGAGAAGGAGAGAGAGAGAGAGAGAGAGAGAGAGAGAGAGAGAGAGAGAGAGAGAGAGAGAGAGAGAGAGAGAGAGAGAGAGAGAAATGGAGGTAAAACAAAATAGCTGCCTGTGATCAAGATTAAAACTTCACTGAAATGATTACTCATTAGAACTTTGGTCACTATTGCTATACTTCTGAAATTTGGGCATGTTGTGATATATTTACAATGCAGTCCTATCAGGGAAAAATCAAGTCTAAGCAAAATTGTGTTTGCCCAAGTATGCAGTCAGTGTATGTTGGGTTATAATTTTTTCTCTGATTTATTTTCACCAATGAGAATGATGGCCATGACTATGAAAATATACACAGTATTTAATCTTTTTCAAACTACTAGAGTCTTTCAGCGCATTGTTTTTTCAGCGCATCTGGCCCCCAAAATTTCTGGTTGGTTTGGTCTTACTTCTCTCCCCAGCAAGGTTGTTTGAGCTTCCTGGTGGCTTTAAGCTAACCTACAAAGTTAGTGAATCAATCTACCTAGCATACATAGCAGAGCATTTATCAACTTAATGAACCTGTGTGCAGAGTTTAAGAGTATCTATAATCGGAAATGAAATGAAAAGATGCTTGTTATTACTATAAATAAGAAGGCAGGAAGGTTATAAGTTACCTATAAATGAGTCCTCAGAATGAGCTCTTCATATTATCAACAGAAGGCTTTGATTGTAGTAGGAGGTAAGTGCTGGCATAGTTTTTCCTACACAGTTTTTACCTGAAAATAAAACTGACAAAATAATGTTGTTTTTAGTATAAATTAGTTTAGCAGTTGGTGGAGACCAAAATAGAGCAAGAAGAAAGTAAATATACCAAGAAAAATGGAGATGACTATTCTCTTATTTACAGACAGCCATACAATGAATGAGTAGTTCAGGTGAGGTCATCTTAACAGTTGGAAACCAGTGGGAAAGACTGATGCTAAAGATGAACAGGTCATTGAATATCAAGGACACAAGCAGTGTTAGGCAGACAGAGACTGGGCTCTCATGTTTACCCCGTGCTGCTGTTCTCATAGGAGCCAAATAGTTCTCTAGGTGAGGCAAGGCATGTGATCAATAACCAGGAGAAATTGGCCACTGGCCTTGATCCTAATTAGTGGAGAGTTAGAGCAGATTAGCTCACACCTGAGACCCTACCTTAGCCTTTCTCAAAAAACAAGTCACTAATTATCAGGGTACCTAGAAGCAAAAGACACCTTAGTCAGGTTATAAAATCCTTCCCTCTGAAGACCAAAAATAAAGTGACAAAAATACACTGCATGGTGGGTATTTCAAACGGGGGGGTGATTAGTGACATGAACCTTTCAAATAAAGACAGTTTTTATGGCAACGGACAGATTAACTGTAAACCTTTGTTATCACAGCCAAGTCTGTTAAAAACACAGTTCAGGGAAAGGTTAGAGAGAAGAGGTCATGAGGAGATTAGTATGTGTTTCTAGAACTGTGTATACGTAATATCTGTGTGTGTGTGTGTGTGTGTGTGTGTGTGTGTGTGTGTGTGTGTGTGTGTGTGTGTGTGTGTGTGTGTGTGTGTGTGTGTGTGGGTGTGTGTGTGCACAAGATTGCTCGCATGTGAGACAAGCCCACTCAGTCACCACTCAAGTGTTGCAAATCGACAGTTGCTAAAAAAAAGAAGATACTAACTAAAGGCCTCTTTTGTTCTGTTTTCCTAAGTTTAATGTGAGGTAATTCAAAATAATTTATTACAGGTTTTTATATTATTATAATCTGAAATTGATTCTGGTTTTACATGCCATCTGATGAAATGAGGAGATATAATATTTACAAGGGAGAGCCCTTGTTAAGATTATTTATTTAACCTTAAACTGAATTTTTGGCATGACTACTATCACACCATTACATTTATACCCTGACACCAGTTATCTTATCAATGAAGAACCATTTTATTAATCAAACAGAAATAAAATAGTTCATTAACATGGAGTTTTATCTGTTAAATTATTTTAGACAGGTTTGGATTTTTTTGAGTCAAAAGTTTACCAAACGGGCTGAAAGTCTCACGTAAATTACAACAATCCAAGTAATCACGATACGTTTATAGGGACCTTATTGGATACAAGGAATCATTTTTTGTCTATTTGCCCTGAAAATAAAACCATTGTAACACCCATATAATGTACAATGATCAATATTCTCCAAGTTTAACATACTGTACAATC
Organism: Notolabrus celidotus; assembly: GCF_009762535.1. Lineage (NCBI taxonomy): Eukaryota > Metazoa > Chordata > Actinopteri > Labriformes > Labridae > Notolabrus > Notolabrus celidotus. The sequence continues at coordinate 15,551,171 of NC_048286.1, read as the reverse complement.
ATAACAGTTCCAGGGTTCTCAATTATAAAAGAGTGCGTAGAATCCCTACAAAAAGTATATGTACTCTGAAACCCGAAAGTGGCGTGCGCCAAAAAAAATTCTGACTTATAAAAACTTTCGTACGCAAACTTTACGCAATGTTCCATTTATGAAACACCAACCACCTTGAGACATGTGTACGTATAGTTTAGCCTTGTGTTTCGCCTTTTTACGCCCACATTTAACCATATACGGTCAATGCAAAGCACTTTATGAATGAAAATGCATATGAATGAGCCTGAAGATCAAAGGTTCTCACGGTGAATCACAGCAACTACAGAGAGGAAGACGGAGAAAATAAAGTTTCTGACACACAAACCGTGGTCCTTGTGAATGAAGCAGAGGTCAGAGAACACTTAATGTTTGTTTCTTACTGCAGGAGTGCCACAAAAGAAAGAAAAATAAGAAAAATATTCAGTGACCACGTCGCTGCTAGTTTTAGTGATTATGGTGACGTGGGTCTGTAAATGTTGTTATTCAATTAAATGAAATGTATAAAAAGAATTGAAATATAATCTGACTTCAGCTCTCCCTCTCACCGCCTGTGTAGCTAATTTCCCCTGCCTCTAAAATGAGCGTACGCATGGGTCAGAGTTTGTTTACTGGTAGGCACATTTTCCCGTCAAGTTTGTTTTTATAAATCACAAACTTGGCCCCGTCATGATTCATATCACTGTGGATAACGCCTATCCCACTGATCAGATCCACATCATACTATGTGTGATCCTGTATTGTATTGTGATCCTGTATTATAGAGACTGCAAGGTTTCACTGATGGGCATGACCCTGAAAGTGCGACAAACTTTGATATTCATAGGAAGTTGTAATGTTTAATCTGCCTCTAATCTTGAAAGATTAAGGTTTACACCTGAGCCCATCTACATACTAATATTCAGCAACAAGCAAAGTGTCACCTAGTGATAGAAGGCAGGACCGTCTCCAATATAAAATGATTTGATACATGTTTGATGACAGTGCCTTCCTGAATATAAAAGCATACAACATTTATAGTGACAAGGGGCAGTAAACAAACATCATCCAAATAACATGAAATTTACACAGTGTTATCTAAATATATACATCATCAAAATTTATGATTACTGCATGTTTGCTTCTGCCACCTATTGGCCACAGCATGTCACATGTAACTCCCTAGTTTAATAAAACAAATGAAAATCTGCGTGTTGCAAGTCTTGTTGCAGCTTAAATTCGAAATATATCCCATGTTAACAACCTGTTTTGATCAAACTAATGGAGCTGAACCGTCAGCATGAAAATGCAATAATATCTACAGTATATGAGGAAGATTAAGGGTCCTAAGAAACGTGTGCAGCACCACATATGATATCAAGACTGCTAAAATAATTTGACTACATAGCAGCCATTTAAAAAACACTGGCTGAAATTCCACTAATTACTGTAGCTTTTTTCATAATATTGTATATTATTGTCCAATGTTTACAGTCCCCCTTATGCTCTCGTCATTGTTTTCCCTCTTTGAAATAGAAGATGTAAACTATTTGAATGAAACGCCTCTGTTTCCAAAACAAAGACAGTGCTCTTCTGAAATGGCAGACCGAGCCACGCCATGCCTAATGCACATGGACAGGCTGTGTGTAACTGTAAAGAAACTGTGTGTGTATCTGTGCAACGTTCACGGTTCCTCACCAAGCTTGACCTGGTTTGGTCTGACACTTCTGCCAGTCTGCATACAGACAGAAATTCACACCAGAGCACACAGAGCACAAACACACACACACACATACACACACTCAAACACATTCTTAACCCTGATGTGTCTACATGTACACACACACAAACACACACTGATCCAGCTGGCCATCAAATACAGCTCTCCAAACACAGAGTCCAAGAAAATAAGTCACAGAGTCAATCACACACAGACACTCACATTAAAAGCACACACAGATGCCATCACCCGGTCAATATAGCTCCTCATCCAAAGAGACAGAGGGATATTTGTAGAGCTGCCACCAATGATGATGAGTCTATTAACCCTTGGCTTCTGGGTCACACAAGAACCTTTCCTCTTCTACTATTTCTCCCCTCTACGCTGCATCCATGAATAAGCTGCAGGATTCCGAAGTTAGAGTTGTCAGCTCTCTGCTCTAGTTCACATCAGCTCAAGAAATGACCGCATCAGACAGCTGAGATTCCTTTTAAGTGGCTCTTCATGTACTTTTTCTCCTGATGACAAATAGGACCTGGCCTTACCTCTACTTTATGGGAAGCAGCAGTAAGAGAGAAGGAAATGAGGAAATCTAATCACAGCAATGATGATGATGGTAATCAGGTGGAGGTACTGTGCAGTTAAGAGAAGGATTTGAATTGGATGCTAATCATTGAGTTAGCATCCAAAGAATTGAGATGCAACAGCGGGGAAGGACTATGACTTCAGAGGAAATAGTGCCAGGAAATGTAGAACAACTCTGGTGTGTTTGTGGTGTGTGAAATAAAAAATGTAAGCGCTCTAGTGACAGTGGGCTTTAAACTAACCCTGAGGGACCAAGATATAAAAGATGGAATATGTTCCTTTGCCTGCGTACGCCTTTACTTCTTTACTGGCCTCACACAGATTGCTCTCTTAAGATAATCCCTTTACAACTATCATTACATCATGATAACTGTCTAATGACCCCTGCTAATCTGAATGACTGCTAGCCCTCTGTTGCTCTCATTTCCACTGAATGACTTAACCATGTTAGTCCTTTGAGTCAGTAAGAATAAACACAACCGATAAACATGAGGAGTTAGGAAAATAGAAAGAACAGAAAAGCAGAAAAAATGGGGATTTCTACTGGAATATTTCTGAAGACTCTTCTGTTATCATTGCCCTTTTTACAAGCAAATTAAAAAGGAAGCAATGCATTGATAAAACTGTGCACTTTGGTGCCGTGGTAGCACTGTTGCCTCAGCAAGAAAGTTCCTGGTTCTATTCCCTGGCTTGACAGTAGCCTTCAGGTCCTGCAGCTTCCTCCCACAGTCCAGAAATATGCTTGTTAGGTTACTGGTCACTCTAAAACAAATTGTCCTTTGGTGTGAGTGTTGTTTGTCTCTATATGTTAGTCCTGCGATAGGCTGGCGACCTGTCCAAGGTGTACCCTGCCTCTGGCCCAATACAGTTGGGATAGCCTCAAGCACCCCACGACCCCAAAAGTAAAAAGCGGTGTGGGTGGCACTGTAATGATGGCGTTTGCCAACTCTAGCTCTAGCAACACTAGCTGATTGCCAATGCTGATATATATGCACAGATTTTTTCCATATAACTGCAAAGACCATCAAATCTCTATCAACATGTTACTCCTCCTCTTCAACACAGTCGTTGTGTAGCTGGATTACACAAACCCCTCAAAGTGTACACATTCACTGGGCAGAATAAGAAACCAGTTTGTCTCAGACATTGGGAAGAGCCTGTAACCCTGACACTAAAAATGTCAAGAGAACAAATGATGGCAATAATTGCATGAAAAGTGATGCTTGAAAAACTAAATCAGATAAAAAGATTTAAAGAGCAATGGAACAGTTTTAGTTAGTACACTGGAAAGAATCAACATGACCGTGTCTATTATATGTAATAAAGAAGATCATGCCATAATAGAGGTAACTGCATTATTGTCGCCTTTTTTTAAAGTCAATAAAACGTATTCATGAACAAAATGTACTTAACATATGCTGCATGTAAACATGGCATACCTACAGTCAGTGAAACGTCAACAGCTCCATAAGCTTTGCATGTGTATAATCAAATGCAGCATGAAATTGACCAGTAATATCATTATATTAGTCCCCTGAGGCCAATGCCAAATTTGATTCACAGACTTTGTCTGCTGAAACCAATGACAAACCTAAAGTGGATTATAATGCACCTCTGGATGGTCAAACTGGCCACAGCAGGGGAGTATAACATCTGACCACTTGTCACACTTTGACAATACAAGAGGCAAAAAGGTTGAGAAACCTGCTGAGCTCGACTTCAATCAAAAAAATATGATTTTAAACAAAGGGCAAAGTGGAATAACTATTTGCGATGCATAATATTGTATAACATTAATTACAAGATATTAACAAGCTGTGTTAAATACTTGATTCTGATTGGTTAAAACCCCATAACAAGGGTGATTCAATCTCAACGGCAAAAGAGATGACAGGGGCAATCTGCTATCACAAGTCACAACAAACCAAGTGGTAGAACAGAGTCCAACATATTTCACCTCTGCCTGATGACGTTGTTAATTACTGTTTCAGGTTGGTCTTGAGAGTCAGGAAATAAAGACAGTTACTGGACAGAGATGTGAGCAGCTTGAGGGGCTTTCCGTACCTTTGCTGGAAGGAAAAGTGGAGCAAGAGCCTGTCTCGAAGTTGCTGATCACTACAAAATACCTTCCATCAGAGGCGAAGGGGATAATAGTAATAATGTCAAAAGTTGTGACTTTGACATTTACCTTCATTTATGAGTCAATTGCAGAGCACCAAGAAGAAAGAGAGCTGAATGATGCCAGAAATATCCTTGTCTCCGTCCACTCATTATACATATTCCTTACATTAAGACATCTACAACAGATCAGCAGGAACAACAGATGCAACCTCCTGCCAGACTGCTCCTCACCATGAAATGTCTTTTTCAGCACCACATTCAAGATTGAGAACTGTTTCCTCAGTTCAATTCAAACGTAAAAACTCTGAGTTCACTGATGGCCTCAGGGTACTTAAGTCTGCATTTCTTCTCACTCATGCATACTAAAAGCAGAGTCAAAGTGGATACAAGGTTGTGTCCCTTTCAGAGCGCATTCACATGTTACTAAAGGCTGGGATAAAAAGCTACATGCTGGCACCTACTGTTCATTTTAGGCACATACAGAACTGTGCATTTCAATCTGCTTCAATATAATAAGACACAACACAACAAATGTACATTTATTTAGTGTTTTAATAGTCATGATTTGTATAACTGCATTGGTAGTTTGATTAGAAAACATAAGAAATCAAGCAAGATGTTTATGAGCATAAAACAAATAAAAGATCAAGTTACTCAAGATATAATTTCTGTGATTTTTGGAGGATTTCAAATTACAGTATTTGAAAACAGATATATTTTATGAAACGAGACACTGAAGTTTGTAAAAATGCATCATGAAAACTCAATGACATGTAAATCCACTTCATGTCATAATAAAACACAGTCAAACATTTCTCTTCTCTACCTCCTCTGTCCTTGGTCAAAGCAGAGTCTGTGCACTTGGCTTAATCTCTGTAACATTGGTCGATTTGCACTTGAGGTTTGAGGCGAGCATTTGGTCAAGGTTGTGTAAACAGTTTGGAAAGGCACAAGATTATGATACTATCTGTACATCTGTTCATTCTGAGGCAAGAAAAAAGGAATGTTGTGCATTTGCTCAAGGGAAAATAACAGTCTGAACTACAGCATTACGTTAAGAGCACAGCATATCCAAGTATGACAATACTTCACCAGCATCTGATATGCAAGATATGTAAAGAATAACAGTACCACCTGATTTCTGAGATATTATCCTATGCACATACATACAATCAAAGTGCATTCCCTTTTAATACCACCCTGCATAGTTACTTCCTTATTCTCCGCAGCAAATATATACAATATCCCAATTCCAGTTTAGTAAGCTGTATATTCAAGTAGAAGCCTTAAGAAGCTAATTTCTATATATCTCCCCCTCCCCCAAGCATTAACAGCTAAAGTCAGTTTAAGGCAAAGATTTGGGATTTAAAAAAGACTTAATGAATGTTATAAACTTTCTCTCAACGTTCGTGTTGTGCCGTCTGTAGAGAAAGCCTCTGGTTGTCTGTAAAGTTCCTCCCCGACAGTGCTGTTAAATAACCTCTGACTCATGACGCGCCAAAGCCGGGGGCAGCGTAGTTCCACAGGGACCCTGAAAATGATGCCTGTGTCACATCACACACACAGAGAGACAGAAAAAACAAGAGGAGTCTCTGTTAGTGGGTGGAAAGTCTCTCACTGAGCTGAAAGTGCTTCAGAATGAGTGAATGACTCAGTGAACTGCTACTTAAGGAAGGTCGGGTTCTTGCCTATATGCTGCCAGTGGGTGGCACTAAACTTCAGTTTAAACATCCATTAGTTCTCACTGGGTTGATTCCACTTTTGACTCATGTATTCCATGCTAATCAAATTACTAATTCCTAGATAGGCAGTAAAGTTCTGTCTCTGTTTAAGTGCACACAGTTTCTTGTCTGACTTACGTGAAGTACTCAGATTTGGGTGTTGCGTTTGTGTTAAATTCTGCCACTGGGACTCCTCTTGATGCAATCTGAGGGCCAAACATGGCTGCTGGGTAAACAATGGAGGATGTCCCAACCTGAAAGTTAAAATGAGATAAACATTACAAAATAGTCAGCTAACATGGAGCATTGTATTCAGCTTTAGTGGCCTGAAAAAATATGGTTTAACTTAATTTTATTGAGGTTACATCACAAATATGCTCACCACCAGACAGAGATCACACGTTTCCATCTCTTTCTCCACCTTGGTCAGGATATGCGAGTCCAGAGTTTCTCCGAAAAACACCACGTTGGGCCTCAGCAGACCGTGGCAGTCGCTTTCACCACACCTTGATGCAGCAGCACCAAACAGTTTTTAGATGTTTTTTGTGACATGTTTTATTTCAGAAGGAACACAGAAGCATGAGCCACACAGTCATAACTTCAAAGCCTGTGTGGTGAGGTGCAACTTGCTGAATAGTTGCAGTCCTGTGTTCAATTATCATGTAAATGTCACGACAACAACAGACAAAATGAAAGCAAAATCTCTTACCTATTGTTCCTATATTATTCCTTGTTGCTGTTCTCTGTATTTGCATTTGAATAAAAAAATCAATATATTTGCATACAAATCTTTGGCTGTATTTTTAGCAACACTTTCTGCTTCTAAGAGGCAATTCCTGCAGCACAACACTGCCCCTAACTGGAGGCCCTGATGTTGCAATATGTAAGCATTCAACTGCAGCCCCACGGATACTTCAATGCCTGATAAAACAAAGGTGGTCTTGGGCCCAGAGTTTCTAATAAAAAATGTTCACAGAGCTCTCTCACTGATTTACAAAGGCAACAGCTTGTTGCTACATCAGAAGATTGTTGCTACATCAGCACAAAGTCCATTATGCAAGTTAAGAGCCTGAAATATCTAAGCTCAGTAAAAAATATACAACACACTATATAAAAGGACAATACTGCAACAGGTAGGGAGGCAGAGCTGAGACAGGGAGAGCGCTGAAAAGGAAGGAGCAGGGCGGCGAAGTGGAGCAAATGGGCGATGGAGACAGAAGTTACAGCTCCCATTGAATCAAAAAAAAAAATTTGAATGGCTTTATAACCACTTGTGTAATTATCTGGCTCAACGGGGAAGAGTTGCTTTGCCAGTATTTTGTACCCACTTCAGTGCGGTTGGTTGCCAAATAAGACCCAATCCATAACCAAAACAAGCCCTCCAAAGCTTTTTATATCAGAGAAAAGGGCAAATATGTAGAGTCAGATAGTCCTCAGCAAGCCATTTCAAAGGGACTTGAATGCAGTTGATGTCCTGTATGTTTACTAAACTGCATTTAACTGAACAAAAAAACCCGCTGTCATCTGTTTTACTGTGGGACTGTTTTCTGTTAATTCATCAGTTGAGCAGTGTTGTTCCTAGAGCAGTTAAGGCACATCAAAATGGTTTAATTTATTTTTTGTATCATTTAATAATATTTTTGTGATGTATGGGTCTACATTTCAAGCAGGGTAGAGGATCCTGGCACAACTTCACCTACTTCCAAGGTGCACCAAGAGGGAAAAGAAGTCTAAAAGGTTCAAAACTCCAGCAACATTTAAATGTAATCGGTCTAAGACAGAAATAATAATAAGAAATAATAAAGTAGTTCTTTACACTACAAGTGTTGCTGCAGTTTTGACTCTGTCTGGTTTTGATTCATGTCTCTTAGTCTTACTCACTGTAAGTGTCTAGTAAGTCAAGGCATTTCAGAAGGTCATTAATAAAATTGAATAAATCAGTCTTCAAAGAGGGAAAACTCTGGGAATAGCGTGCAGCAGAAAAACACACCAAAGGTCTTTATGAATCTGACCTTCAGTATTATTAATATGAAATGCGAGTAATCCCACCTTGGCAGTTTATCCACCGGAATCTGTGCATCTGCAACATCTGGGCCAGGTGAACTGTACATAAATAATGGGAGCACAGCAGTAACAATCACATATAACCTACACATGAGGTCAAATTCAAGACCTCATGCTACAAATCCTACATATTTATCAGTGTGTGTCTGTGTGTATTCCAGAGGTGCTGCCTTTTACCCTTTGTCCTTCAGGGCAGCACATATGGGGCTCCGCTTGTTTACGGTCACGTGTCCACAACTCACACAGCGCGCCTCCATCAGACTGCCTGCAGATACACATGGAAAACACAGCTGGTTGTTAGTGAGGTTTGCTGGGGTCACAGAAAACATCCCTCTCTATTCACAGAATATGTAAACAGTGATGGCTTTGCAGCCTGACTCATGCATAAGTAATTAGTTTGTGTTTTTGCCATAAATCACCCTGAAAACAGAAAAGCCAGACAAGGCTGTAATGAGAGAATTAACACTTTAGGTGATGTCATCACAAGACACTTTAGTCCAATGACCTTAAATATGTGACTAACTCTGTGGACTCAAGGAATGTTTGTTTGAAAGAACCAACAGTTATGACTCAGAAAACTTTCTATGACCAAGAAAAAAAACTATAAACTACAGAGCTGTCAAACACTAGCCTTTACCCATTAGCTAGTGTTGTCCCCACCTACCCCCCAGACCCCCTACCTGACCCTGTGAAGCGACCTTGGGTTTCTTGAAAGGCGCTATATAAATTCCAGCTATTATTATTAAATCATTCAGGACTTCAGTTTTAATTTACCTGGTTGTGTTGTATTTGTCCCCAATATTTCAAATTAAGTCTTTGTATTTTAACCTGTATCAGTATTTTTGTCTCTTGATGGCGACTTCTTCAAATTCAAAGTTTCAAAAGAAAAATACAAGATGGTTTTATTTCAGGATAGTTTTTCTTTTTAAATACAATGTTAAACCCCCAATGTTAAACAGGACATTAGAGTTGGAAGGAAGTATGACCCCCCCTGCCTCATCTAATTTATGGACAGTTTACTCCCTTTCTTTTTCTTCTTTTCTTCTATTCCTCGTACAGAAAATATTTCTCAGTCAAATCATTTCAAATATTGTTCCTTCATATCTCCTATGTCCTGTAAAATTTCACCTTTAAAGTCTAAAAACAGTTGTAGTCCCGTAGGTTAAATTCTGCCTCTCACCGTGAACCTTGAGCACGTGTTTGGAGCCGGCCTGTTGGTGGAGGTCATCTGTGCACTGGGTGATGACAACTACAGAGCGTCCCTGCTTCCTCAGCCGGGCCTCACACTCTGCTATAGCCAGATGTGCAGCGCTGGGTTTCTTGTTCAGAGCCAGCTCTCTCCTGTAATGGTAAAACTCCCAGACCCGAGATGGGGTGCGAGAGAAGGCCTCTGGGGTTGCCAGGTCCTGGGGATGTATCAGCACAGACTTGTTTTAGAGCTAGGAAGGTAAAACCGAAAGTGTAGAAGTCAGAGGAGGAGGAATCAGAGCAGATGATGAAAGACAGCAAAGAAGTCTAACTGCCTCATTTAAACATTTTTCCCTGTAGGTAATTCCCTCTGCAGCCCACCACAAGATGCCATGTTATGAAACAAACAACAGTTATCTCTTTCCTGGCTGTTACTGCCGAGATAAGTCCACTGAGATATGTGATTTATTATGTAAACAGAAAACACACCCACTCAACAAATATGACTCTGAAACACAGCAGAAAATTAGACCAAACACTGAGTGTTGACCGGAATACAAACACAATTAATACATAAAACAGCCAATTACAAATATGTGTTTTTCACCTGAGACTGCCATTTCCTCCACTTCTCATGCTCTCCTCTGAAGGTTGGAACTCCACTCTCTGCACTCACTCCTGCCCCTGTGATGATTGCTATGTGCTTGGCTTTTGAAAAGATATCCCGAAATTCAGACATGTCTAGGAAACAAAGGGAAAATCTACATTGAGTCTTTTTATATAATTATATCAACTGTTTAAACTTATACATACAAGGAGCTACTTTTAAGCTATTAAACTACTTGAGTCCAATAATCGTGCTTTTGTTTTCCTACCCAGAAATACAATCATGGTAAATGATTTGGTACATTGGTTTGTTCGACAATAACCTGTCAATAACTTCTAACTAACTACAATAATGTCTTATAAATCTAACACAACTTTTATTTTACCTGAGCTGTGTCTCGCCGCATCGATCAAGAGTCCTCTCTTCACTTGATTGGAGTACAAGCGAAGACCAAGAGCAAACACAGCTCGATTGTGGAGAAGCATCCTTACTATCATTATAGAAGAACAAGAGAACAAATTATGAAAAGACAAATGAACAGTATGTACATAAGGTAACTTTAGAGTCAATTTTTTACTGAGTACTCTGTATAGCGTTCAGTGTTTGGTGCAGCTTTTGCAGATTTAAGATTGTTTAAATGACATGCATAATGATTTTCATGCACTTAGTATGATATTAAACCTTCGATCAAACTCAGCTTAACCAGAGTCAAATGTCGGCTGTCTTCACAAACTCATTTGATCTTAAACAGTTTGAACCTGCATAACTTTGACTTTTATCAGGACAAGAATCTCACTGTGTTTAAAATAGAAAATATGTTATGTGCCCAAAATGATGCATTTGGTATATTTATGAAGACATAAAGCACATGCTTTCTTGCAATTTATTTCAGTGACAGGTGAAACTGAGTGTAGGAAGAAGCTTGTCTTCTTGTGTTTTGATACTATACAGCAGGAGTTCCCAAACATTTCAGCCCGCTACCCCCAAAATATAGGTGCCAAAGACTTGTGACCCCCACTCTCCCTCGAAGTAATTTATTGTGGCTTCATTTAGCTGGTCAGCAGAAATTTAGCCTTCCTATATGAGCATGGGGCTGTGTTTCCTGAGCCAATATGAATTAACCTACAGCTACTGATGCTTTTCATAAATAACTGTTCACTAACCCTAAACTTAGGAGTCATCTGACAAAAGAAAGAAAGGCAGAAAGCTCATTACACTTTCTATTTTCAAGGTTTTATTTCAAGTTTAGCATCTATTTCTGTCAATATTTTTTTACTATACATGGATACAATTTATTATTTTTAGATAACGTTTGTCATTCAACTTTTTTGTTGCATTTTTTCAGTATTTCTTTGTTCACCACAAGTTAACAAATGATATAAAAGTAATACAAAACAAACAAAGAAAATAAAAAATAAATAAATACAAAAAAATTGAAAAATAATGATAATAATAATAATACACAAATAATAATAATTAACAGTACAAACAAAAAGGAAGATAAACATAAGAAAACAATGTAAATGAACAAACAAAAGAAAATAAATAAATAATAATATTAATACACATTTTTAGATAACATTTAAAAAATAAATCTGGAAGACATCTCACGACCCCCCATTTGTTTCTCGCGACCCGCACTTTGGGAACCCCTGCTATACAGCATGCACAATATGAAACTTTAGAGCGCAACTTCAAAGAAGTGACTATGTATTTGAAGCTGTATAAATGTGTCTCACTTTGAATAAAATTGCTTCGACAAATCAAATAAGTAGAATGACTGTAACATACACGGGCGAAACTGCAGTTGCGCACTCAGGGAAGTGGTCTCGTGTGTACTGTGGTTTCAACAACGCAGAGGAATCCAGCTGACTGATAACACTAGGAATGTGGATATAACACTCTTAATCAAACACATCTGAAATTAAAGTAAAGCAGGTTTTTAGACGGCCTGCTCAGACACTGTCACTACGGTTGGGCACGCCCTGAATTCCAGATCTAACTTTGTGCAAAACGTGTGCAAACAGGTTTTACAGGCTGCACAGCATGTGTTTGAAACTAAAGACCACCTCAATTCACTTCCGCGTTGAGAGAAATATTAAAACTAAATGTTGTTGCATGAGATACAATGAGGATGCACTCCATGTGAAAGGCTGCGTTGCTTCTGTCCTCATTTGACATCGTGAACTAAGTTTGCTATTCGTCAAATGTCGACGTGCTTCCTAACACACGAACAGGAATTATAGCGTGCACCTCCAAACACGAATATCCACTGGTGATAACTGCTGAAAACATGAACAAAACATGTGTTTTAAATTAACTTCTCTCGGTTGCTGTGCTGTTCTTACCTTGTTTTGTGAGAATACCACTTTCGGGGCAAAGAAGTCACGCTGAATTTTCTTGTTTACTTCCAGTGTAATTATCATGAGGGGCCGTAAACAAACCACACTGTCGCAAAAACGCTCTTAAGAATGCACACAGCTGAAGTGGGGGAAAAAATAAATGCTTTGTAAAGGAGTTCCATCTAGTGGCGGTACACAGTCAATGAGTTTCATTCAGGGTGATTCATTCACCGATCTCCTCAAGGTAAAGTGAAATTTCATGTTGCACCATTGAAGTCTAACAGTCGAGAAAGTCTTATTATTGAATTATATTGATTTTATGTTGATATTTTTATGGTTATGCTGAAAAAAAGCATGTATTCTAGTGTGGATAGAGGATACAGTGCAGTGATGTGAAATTCATTTATATTTAGATTTTTTTTAGGATTTTACATAATAATACCTTACTATTTATTATATTTGTGTTTAAAGAAATATAGCATCCAGAAAGTTGATGATAAAATATTTGATTTCCTTAACCTTCAGCAAAATACTGGCATAGCTATTTTTATCTTGGTTATTTTAGATTTTATTTTTAAAATGGAAATGTGTATTGGATGCTGTATGACTCTAAACATCAAGATTTTATTTTTTGATTTAGAGTCGAAAATCTATATTTGGTCAAGATATTAAAGATTGGGCAGAATGTTATTTTACCCTTTATTTTGAAATAATATCTTTTCTTTTTTCTGTATCAATGTCATACACCACCAACGCCTCTCTCTCTCTCTCTCTCTCTCTCTCTCCTCTCTCTCTCTCTCTCTCTCTCTCTCTCTCCTCTCTCTCTCTCTCTCTCTCCGTGTGTGTTGTGTTAGTGTGTGTGAAGTCCTTCCCTCCCTCCTCCCCATCAGCATCTTCCCCTCAGTGTGTGAGAGCCCGGCCGTGGTGGTGGTGCTGCTCCTGCCCGGTCGGCCAGCAGCAGCAGCAGCAGCAGCAGTCTCCCTCTGGACGCAGGTTCAGATTGATGGCGACCACTCAAGACAGCAGCACAGACCGCAGACCCATACGGAGACTTCGCTCCAAGAGCGACACCCCCTATCTGGTTGAAGCCCGACTCTCCTTCAACCTGAGGACAGGTAGGATCTCACACATCCACCCTGAACCCCAAGAAATGTTTCCCTCAGCTGTTTTTTATTCGGGTGTTGTCACATGGATATACCCAAATGCGCTCATGTTTTACGCAAATGAAAATGAAAACAACGTCCCTATGGGCTGGTTTCCCTGTAGGCTGCATTTCCTGTGAGATTATCCCTCAAAATGTAACGGATAGCTCTAAATATCCTCTTAAGGAAGCCTGATATGTGACTGAAATGTTATGCAACTTTGTAGACCAACGCTGTTGGTTTCTGACGTGTCTGGCGCAAAAAACGCAGAGGGAGTTCAGACTGCCTGTGAAACAGCAATGTTACAGCTTTAAATGCCGCTTATGTGTGATTTCTGAATTCGTCAACGCTTTGTAATTGCTACCACTAATTCAACGCAGTTACATAATACGAAGAAGCTTCAACGTGACCTGTAGTAGGCTTTGGCTGCGCGTGTGTGTGGTGCACAATATCTAACGGGATATCCGGTGTGTGTGCAGCGTTTATATGTAGATTTCAATCACTGCAATGTGAACAGTTGTAATAGATCCTTCGGTGATGATGATGATGATGAGTATGATGATGATGATGATGATGATGGTGCTGTTGGAGAATAGTGTTCAGTCTTCTCCATCAGCCTTTACAAAGCGTGTTGCATCCCCTGTTACCATGGTGACTTGGCATTTTATGCTGACTGAGTCAACAGGATTCAGATCTTTTGCACACCAGTGAAGAAGAAGAAACATGCTGGTTTGCCAACAACACATAGTCATGCCAGCCTTTTAATGAAGGTTGTTTGATGCTTGTAGCAGTCACTTTTCTTTGTCTCATTCATGTGGATGTTAAGTGTGTTCCCACATGTGAATGACATCACTGGTCTGTTTCATGTTAATTTTAAGACAGAAAGGACACAGTGTGGTCTCAAAAGCTCTCACAGTGTAACAGACCTTTACGTGTTCAGGCATCTGGAGTCACACTGATCTCTCCAGTCAGCAGAACATGTGAGATGAGTACAACGCCTATAGTACTGTGCGGTTTGGATGTTGGCCAATTCGATGAGGGGTTTCATACAACATGTATTTAGGAGATGGTTTGGTTTCCAGTCAGTTTTTTTCTCAAAAGTGTCTTTATCTGTGTCAATTTAGTCAGATTTCAGATCTATAGATAATTGTGATTTTCCTCTGTGGAGTGCACTGATGTAAGAAAATAGGTTTTACATTTCTTTTCAGAGGAGAGCTTGTTATTTTGTGGACAGCAAACCAGTTTTACACTCAAGTGTGAAGTGTCGGATGATAATGCAGTGTAAGCAAACATCCTCTGCTGTAATAAGATTGCAAAGCATCATAACATCTGTTCACAGGGCTTTGGTAACATGTTAACTGTATTAAGAATTAGGGCTGTAATCAGATTATAAAATTTTTTAATCGTGATTCATCGCTGAACTTCATTAGTAAACCACAATTAATCACATTTTTCATTGCATGACTAATGTCCAGTCATTTGCATTCCAAAACAGGTTTTAAGTCTACATTAACAACATAGAGAAATTGAAACAAGAAAGAGTCTAACTGGGAATATTGCTCTAGACCATAGACTGTATAAAATATGGACGTAGTATCCGTGACGTCACCCATCTGTTTCTGAAGAGCTGTTTTGAGGCCAATCGTCGGCAGCAGCCATATTGCTGCTGTCGAGCGATTGTGACGTAAAGTGGCGGGCTTTGAGCCTCCTCGCCAACAGCTACAGTGTTCCTGCCTGTCAGCTAATAATGTCAGCTGTGCCTCTCATTGGAAGACTCGTAATCTCAATATCTTTGAAATTGCTGCGTTAGAAAAAGATTCACCCCTCTCACAGTGTGTGCCGATCGAGAAATGAGCTATCCAGACTACACCTGCCTGGTACATATTTCTGCTGTAAAGATCGTCTTTTTTGAATTGGTATGTATGTGGTTTCCGGTACTTCTGGAGCAAGCCTAAAGCGGATCCGCGATGAACTGTAGCTTTTAGCACTTCCGCATTGGACTCATATTTTTAGACCGGAGGTTGCCACTTGCTCTAGACATTGTTCCCAAAAAATGATTCCTAATTAGTAGTCACGATATAATCGAAGCACAGCAGAGACTAAATTGATACAGCATAAAATACCCTAAATCCACTTATATTTTAAAACAAAAATAGTACTTCATATTAGACACACAGTCAAAAAATTGGGGTCCACGAGGCATCCACAAGAGGACAGCCAGTGCCTAAAAGGTTTTACACTGGTGAGCATGCTACCTTTATTAGCTCTGCAGCTCCTCCCATACAGGAAGCAGGGGATTTTCCACATATGGATCAATCAATCAATCTTGTCTCAGTATTCTTGTCTCAATATTCACTATGAAAAGTGACTACAAAGATCAGTTAACTACCCAGAGACCAAAGTGACTTTGGCTTAATGTGCAATTTAAAGTGACAGCACTTAAAATAGCTGAATTTTTCCACTACCACTTCAAAGCTCCCAAACATATACAGAGCTATAACCAAAGAACCACAGAAAGTATTCACAACCAGCTTGACTACAATCATTAATCTACACTTTTAAAGCCTCCAGCAAATCACTGAATGAGGTAATCATTCCAACACTTGTGTGTTTTAATGACGGCTATCACTGAGCAGAGGATCTGTTGTCTATGGTCAGGACATCACCAGTTTCCTGTCTAGATGTTGCATGTTTCATCACCACAGAGTCATCAGCTCAATCACGCACCTCCCTCCACTGGCTAATCATGCAGGGGTTGTAATGACACCTCCCAGGTGTCCGATGTGAACCTAAGCACTGCTGGAAAAGCGCAGTGGTGCTCAATTCTGTTTTCCTGGATGAATGAATGCAGTGTAAAAAAAAAAAGAAAAGCCCCCCAGCATGTTTATCTCAGATAAGCCCTTGTAGTTCCAGGCTGCTCCTGCCAATGAGTGTTTGGCCTGGGGAGACGAGCTTGTTGTCAATGGCAGGACATTGTCGTTCGTCTCTCTGGTCCTGTTTTTTATTCCTCTACTCTACAACCAGCTCTTACAAAGCATGAGGACAGTACGGGGGCGATTTGTACAACAGCGCTGTTGACTCACTTCCACCTGAAGAAGTGGAGCAGGATTTAGCTTGCTTATTGCCAAGGAAACCAGAGAATCTGGTGGTTGTGAGGCCAGGTGCTTAATAATGATAAATGACCAAGGCTGCCAAGGCCGTGAAAAATCACCAACAATTATCTTTGGACAAAGTAATGGCTTTGCTTTCTCTTTCACTTAAGAGTTTTTATTACGGCTTCAACTTAGCCGAGTGTTTATACATAAAGTCTGCAAAGGGTGAAACAAGGAGAAGCTTTATTAGATGTTTTATAAGTAGAAATATTTACTTTGTATCTACAGAAAACTGAATGGATGTTTTGCTTGGTTTTATCAATGAAGGGAGCAGGAAAAACACTTCAACATCTAACACAGACACATTGCAATTAAGACACTGCCAGTCTGGCTTCTTCTTCAGTCTTCTTCTTTTGATGTGTGTTCAGCTTGTGTGTGAGATAATTTGGAGGCAAGTGAAACGTTCACAGCCAACTCTGCCATTCAGTGTTCAAACAGCTGATACTTTGTTTTTATCCACCTCTTTTTGTTGCAAAAACAGGTCTGCAGCATACAAATGACTGACACTCTGTTGGCTTGTAATAGAATCAGCGCACATGTATGAAACATCGTTTTATTGCATTGACCTGCTTAGCGTCTACACTAATCAAATCTGCCCCTCAGTTAAATGGCCCTGCACACGGTCACAAAGACATTATCATATAATGGCTTCCATTACTGTGCAGCTAGCAACGATTGCGTCACCTGTCATAAAACATTACAGGGTGTAGGTGTAGATGGAGGGTTGACCTACTTCACAGGTTTGATTCTGATAATTACAGCTTGTTATGAAACTTTAGAGCGTCCGCTCAGCCTCACACACACACACACACATATTAACACACACATAGTATCCTGGACTAGAAGCTGAAAGATTACAGTGTTTGGGAACAAGCATCAGTATTATTTACCCTGAAATCTTGTAGATCAATTTTGAGCCAAAAGGCAGAGCTTGTGATTCTGTGTGTGCATCTTAATGTGTCTGTGAGCACCAACTTTGCATGCATATCAGTCCCTTGTTCCTGTGATGTGTTCGTGTTGTCTGCAAGCTGACGCAGCAGCCGTCTCACTGGAAGAAGTTGTCTGCTTGTTTTTATTTGACCATCATTCAGGCAGCCCCATCTGTTTTCTGTCTGCCACACGGCCATGCTAACACACAAGATGTTCTCCCAGTTAGCTTTCGATTTTACTTCAACATCTTCCTGCCAGAGACATCACAAGCCTCTGATCACACAGGCAGCCGTTTTAGTCTGGCTCCATTGCCTCTGTCTCTAATATTTTTGTCATATACTTTAAGTGTGCAATAAATGAGCACATATACAGCCCATATTACTGTCTGATGCAGTTTCAGTTGTGTTTTGAATACTGCATACTGATGCTTTTGTGTAGCCAATTAAACTTAATTGCCTTTTTGATTGTGCAATAAATGGCTTTATTAAAGCGTTATCTAGATGATCTAGACTGTAATAGGATCAGAGGTTTCCATTGTTAGAACTAGCTCTTAGCAATCACATAATTTAGGAAGCGCTCATGAAAAATGATTTAGGATTTTACAGCTTAGAATGGCACTTGTGCATTATGCATACATCTTTAAAATGCACATACCTTTTGCAACATGTTTGATGGTAGTTTTGATATTTTTTTCCATGTGCCTTGCAGCTTTAACACAGCTCAGTTTGTTCCTTCATTTGAAGGGTCTACTCAAGTCTCTGGAATGTGGAACATTAATATCAGCCCACCTTCAGTAGCAGATGTTAATTGTTCCAAACAGCTGTGTGCTGTGTGCAGTGTAGAGGAGTGGGGACACTGATGGCCGGAGCTTCCACTATCATACCTGACCTGAATGCAAATAGACAAGGCTGGGGCCAAGATTGGGCTGCATTGCAGCTGCTGGAGGAAAGAAAATAAAGGGTAAGATCTCATTAACCATAAATTTACATTCCTATGCATACACAACGTGCATACCCTGTAATTACAAAAGTAAATATGCACAAAGATGCAAGATGGAATGCTTAGTATTTCGATGTTTATGCACAATCACAATTCACTTCTTTTTCACATGACTGTCTGTTGAAGCCACATTCAGTTTAAAAAAAAACTCAACTCATTTGCCACCCACCATTCACTGCATCTCTCTCTTCCTCTCCCTCTCTCTATTCTTCTCTCTCTGCTGCTCTGTGTTGCACTCTCTGTGTACAGTAAGCACCGCTGTCCAAAAGAGTACAATCAATACAGATGCATGGTTGGACTGGGCAGCATTTTTCTGCAGCAGACCTCTCAGTGCCAGCAGTGTTTACTAAAGGACTTTGAGAATGTCGTAGAATCACTTCTTACAACAAGCTTGGAAAGAGTCAACCATACAGGACGATGTGTGCAGATATTTTGTATTGATGTTCAGCTGCTCCATTTATTATTCACACATAATGTGCCTGTATGGAAGAAGGTGAATCCAGATGATTCTGTTTTGTTAGAAATTCAAAGGGAAACTAAATTGACTGCAAGGTCACGAACAAGCAGAATTTGCAATCATCATTTCACGCTGTCTTTCCTTTTCAAAGTGAATATCAAATGAACGCGTTGGGCTGGAGCCAGTGAAAAAGCTGTTGAATTTGTAATGTTTTCAGCTGTTTGTAACAACTCCAGAGGCTATTAGCAAGCAAGTGTTTAACAAAGTGCTGATAATTAGTGGCAGGAGATTTATATCCTCTGTCTCTTTTTCTTTTAATCTATTGCTTCTCTTCAGCCTCACCCAAATCTGAGAACTGCATGCACACAGCACATAGCTGCCATTTCCTCCTATGATAGACAAAAATAAAATGAAGTAAAATAAATAGAGATAAAAAACAAGCATCTATCTTTGCTACTTGGTTGCACTTCTTGTGCAGAAGCATCCCAGGTCTGAATAAAACATGAGTGAGAAAATCAGAGCAAAAAATAGCATCACTATATCCGGGGACGTTTACTTGGTGCTTCTGCTGCATAAATTTTCAATAAACCATCAGTGTCACCAGGCCAGAAAACCTGCCAACCTCTTTAGCAAGATTGTTAAGAGAAAACGACAGGCAGGTGTCTTCTATTAGAGCCTGCAGGAAGTTGCCTCTTCCCAGAATCTCTCTTGCTTTCTGCTCTCCTTTCATCTCTCTCTCTTGCTCTATGCCACACTTGGAAGTGTGGGAACGGCTCCTGGCTGTGATGTGCTTTCCACACGCCAGCTGAGAAGTAACGCCTCTTTCAAAAGCCTCCCAAGCTGTAGAAAGCTGCATGATGATGTGCTTATGGGTCATATTTATAGTAAGTGTGGCAGCACATCGGGAGATGAAGAGAGGGGTAAAGAAAGCACCGCAATCCGCAAGGATGCATTGCCAAGGAGCAATTACGCTGGAGGAAAAAGCTCCGCCTGAATCGCTGTTACTCTCTAATGCTGTTTTTTTCTGAATTAAAGGCAGCATGCCATGAATTATGTAGGGTGATAGAAGATAAAACGGGGGGGGGGCATAAACTACGATGACGATGTATTGCCAGAGAGATAATGTCAGATACTGGGGTGCAAATGATGAGCATGCGTTCAGCTGTTATGATGAATGTCTACAGAATGGCATTTGTTGCTGGCGTCACCAGTGCAGCTTCAGCTCTTGAAGACATTTCTGCTGAGTAAGAGACTTTACAGAGTCAGAATCTCTTTAATGCTGCTGCAAACCCGCGACTCAATTCAATCAAAGCTGCATTGCACCACTCAGCAGTCCTTCAAAATTTTATCTAGTTTCCTCTGATAAAAGTCAGATAATATAGCTCTGGCTAGTACGCTTCTTTTCCTGGAAAGTTATATTATTCTAATCATGTAAAGAAAAAACTTAATAACAGCAAATATGTTTTACTAAACCATTGGATTAGCTACAACACTTGACTTTTATAAAGGGCAGTTTCCTCAGGCTAGGGGGAATTCTCAAATGTCACAATACAATTAGTGATGCTCAAAATGCTGCTTGTTTTGGAAAATCATAGTCACACAATATTTTGAATATAAATATTTGAGTATCAGTTGTCATAGTCTCATGATGTGTCCCCAATTTTCATGAAGTGGAGCTCCTAAAAAGATACAGGGAAGCGCTTAGTGTGCTCTACACAGAACATTATGGTAAATTATGCATGCACTTTTCAGACAGTTATGTAAGTCTGTGTAAAGACAGACTAACAGCCTACGGGATAAATGACTGGGCTCTGAAAAGAATAATTCTGTGAAATTAAGGGATTTAACCAAGGAGACTCTTTGCTCCCTTTCTTTCTTCAGAGAATCTCACAGATCCAAAGTCAAATTGATTTTGTACTTGTCACATAATAACTCTAGTGATGAAAGTACTTTTTTAACGCTGCCCCAGTTTTAATCATTGTATTGTTAGGATTATCACAGAAGAAAACATTAGCATATGTTTGTTCGAATATAACAAGACAAGGGTAAAATTATGTAAATAAAGATAGTCTCTCTAGAAATGTTTTATGGAAACATCTGAAAATGTTTATTCCCAGAGGATCTGTTTAAAAAGTGTTGGAATCCCAGAAGATACCAGTGGTAGTATCAGAATAACCCCAAACACACACAAAAGGCAGAAGAGAACCCCTGTTTCTGCAACAACCTTATTTATCATCAGTAATGAGAAAATATCTAACACATACCTGATGATAAAAACGCAGGTAAAAGCTTAGTTTTTATTCTGTTAGTTTGCAATATATGTGTTTAACCTAAAGAAACTCATGTGCAGCTGACATCCTTGGATGGATGCAAGCAGGGTGGCAACTGCTGATAAAATTAGACCATAGACTGTATAACTGAGTAGTCCATGTGACGTTATCAATTTGTTGCTGAAGCAGAGTTTTGAAGCCCATTGTCTGCAGGTGCCAAATTGGAAATGCTGACTCAACCCTACTTTCGGTCAACCTAGTAGGAGGCAAAGAGGCAGAGTTCAGGCAGGCCCTTCGCTAACAGCTACAGTGTGCCTGCTTGTCAGTCAAGCAAGGCGTACCATTAATTATGCATAACTTGTTATTTTGATATCTTCAAAAAAATAGAGTTATAAAAAAAAAATCACCCCTGAGAAATGAGCAGGCCAAAACAGTTTTTTGAACCAGGCTGCAAACATGTTTATTTTTTTTTGCTGTAAAGATAATCTATTTTTAATTAATGAGCTACAAAAATCAATTGATACTGAAAGTTAAGCAACATTTTTGATATTGCATTTGTTTCTGTCAGATAACAGCTAAGTTAGCAGTGAACCACTCTCCAGTACTGGTGTTCAGCTAGCTAACTATATGTTGGCTAAATCTTTACACCCTTCCTGTTACATCTTTACAACATTTGATACTGCAAATCATTTGGTAGTGAGAATAACATTTTTGAAACTGTATCTGCTACTGTTAGAAAACAGCTACGTAAGAATATAACCACTTTCTGATATGAGTGTTTTGCTTGCTAACTTTAGGTCAGCCAGGACTTTACACCTTTCTTGTTTCATCTTTAAAACTGACAAACGATAATTAAAACTTTAATAGCTTACAGTAATATTAGCTAGTATCTAGCTAAATGCTAATGTTAGGCATGTTAGGCCTATGGTTAACAGGCTACCAAATATGTTATTTGAATTTCAAATATGGTCAGATTTCTCTGTCACTGATAATTTTCTGTTTGTTGTTGTTTTTTGGGGAAAGAGTTGTGAAATTAATGATTCCTCTGATAACCTGATATGGTTTCAATCTTGAACACAGCAGTATGACATTATAGGCTAACAGTTTTAAAGCTTCCAACCTTGAGCGTGACGTCAGAGGAATATGGTTGCCGTATGGTCTTTCAGGGTTCATGGCCCAATAGTATCTGTTAGCAGGCTGCAAGACAGTACATGTTCTGCCAGTGCTTAGCAAAACAGACCCATATTTTGAGCAAAGGTTATGCTTGTGTTTGAGGTTTGATATATTTTCATTATCTTTCCACAAAGCCAAAATATTTAAATTTTCCAAGAGAATGATCTTGGTATAGTTTTGTGGATGATGTCAAGGAAATAATTGGTTATCAAGAACCATTTCTGTTTCAGTACAGGAAAGCATTACACATTAAAAAAATCATATAGAATATGTCATTCTAACTATACTAAAAACCTGTAATTATGACAGCAGTACGTACTCATCAGTAACTGGGAAAACTCTGATATGCAATGTTACATAATGCAGAGCTACCTGTGCCTGAACCCAGAAGATATTAGTTCTAACTTTAGCAGAGCCAGAAGAGGTCAGAGAGAGGGGACCATAAGCTCTTCAGAGGACTGTCCCCTCCGTGTGGTGGGAGTTGTTCATCAAAAGCCAGCAGAACAGGTGAAGGTTTCAGTCTGAGAAATCAGTGTCTCTGCAGACAGAGACAGCTAGGATATCCCAGCAGCACAGCCTGCTAACTAGTAAGTGTTGCAGAGTCTGCTGAAGATTGCTTTCATTTGAGGGATTTATTCTCTTCTCTTATCGCTTGCTTTCTGTCAAGTAGTGTGATTTTGCTAGCATTCAAAGCCTCATTACCAAAAATAGCTTTTGTATAGCACATCCTGTCCAGCCCTCTAAGAGTATTCAGTATTCCCTTGTTTCCTGTTATTAAGAAGGATTTCCACAAACACTTGGTGCCCCTGCTGTGCATTAGAGAAAGAAGTATTCTTACCCGCTCCAAAAAGCTCTGTCTGTCAACCTCTATCACCTTGACTGCAACACTTTTTCTTGATTTGCAGACAGGGGAGATAATCTTTTAAAGAGCATTACATGCATCTTTGTCATTAAACATTCAGGATAGAATTACCTACAATTTCTACATTGTTTGTATTAATACTCTATGTTTTGGTCCGCAACTCAGCAATGAGCATTGAAATCTGCTGCCGCATTTTGACATGTTGTGGGCTGTGGTTTGTGTTTTTAAGAGACGATCAATTTACAAATACAGCCCAAAACATAGTTTGACTTTAGCTAATGACACTGAGTCAGTCTATGGAGCACCACTGCTCTCTGGTGGAGCAATGGTTTCTCTACAACAGTATACAGCAGAAAATGTAATGTATATATCTTCAGTTCTGCTGAAAGATTGGCTGGAATTACTTGCCAGTTCAGCGCTGAACAGGGTAAGGATCTGTCTCATCATACAGTGTCTCGACGTTTAAGAGCATATGGACTGAAAGCCCACTCTGCAGTGACCAAACCTCTAATTAGCAGAAAGAATCAAAGGCTAGACTAACCTTTGCTGAGGAGCATGTTGTGTGGACAGAGGAGAACTGGTCCAAAGTTCACTTTAGTGATGAAAGCAAGTTTAATTTATTTGGGTCCAATGGGAAACATTATGTTTGTCGACAAACTGGGGAAAGACTTAACCCAAAGTGTGTAAAAGAAGTCAGTGAAAGGTGGAGGAGAAAGTGTCTGCAGCAGGAGTTGGGCCTCTTATATAGCTACATGGCAGAGTGAATGCAAATGTTTACCAGAACTTTCTTCAACAACATATGGTTCCTTCCCTGTGTTCATCACCCAATCAGCCGGCAGTGTTCATGCACAATGCTCCCTGTCACACAGTAAAACGGGTAAAGCAGTTCCTTGAAACTAAAAACATTGAAATAATGAAATGGCCTGCCCAGAGTCCTGATCTACACACAATAGAGAACCTCTGGAAAGTCCATGGCGACAAAGTTATGGCCAAGAAACCCACTACAGTCACCAAATTGTGGAAGAGACTGGAAGAAGAGTGGACCAAAATCACACCAGAGCAGTGTGAGAGACTAGTGATGTCCTGTGGCCGCATATGTGCTGAAGTCATTCGAAGCAAAGGCCTGTAAACTTCCTACTAATTTTTGACTGTTGTAACCTTCAGAAAATGTAGTTGTCATCTTTTTCCATGCTACAGTCATTGTTCTCTAATTTTGATCATTGTGTTTTCTGCAAAATTTCGTTGTTTTTTTTGTTGAAATGCCATAGTTATTTTGTAAAAAAATGTTCTAGTAGCATAGTATAGCCAAAACAAAAAATCCTTCAACTGTTGGGCAGGGAAGATTACATTATTGCAGAAAAAAATCAATTGTTTATAAATCGTTCTCTAAGTTTGATCTCCAGTGTATGTCTGAGTCATCAGCATACATATAATTCCCAGTCTTCCCAGCTAATTCCCATAAATTCCCATGGAAAGTTTCCAATTTGGAATATTTCCAAAATCCCCCAGCTTAATTTCCATGGAAATTTACAGGAAATTTTCCACCCCTTTGCAACCCTAGAAGTGCTTATTTCATGTTCAAAAACATAAAACCTATTACCATATATTCAGGAAAGATAAGATAAGATATACTTTATTTGTCCCCCGTTGGGGAAATTCTTTTGTTACAGCAGCTTACAACACGGGACAGGGGAATACAACAATGTACTAACATAGTTAAAAAATATAATAATAGTAATAAAAGCAATGACAAGGGTAAAACATATTATAATAAACTAAAATAGAATACAATCAAATAAAATAGAATAAAATAAAGTAAAAATAAAATAAAATATGGCAACTATTACAGATATATACACACTATGTACACTTCTATCTGATAAATAGATAAGGTAAGTTATTGCACAATAAAAATGGCACCAGGTTATTTAAAAACAAACATACACACCATCTCATAAGAGAAGAAATACTCTCTTATGAGATAGATGGGCTAAATACTTTCTGTTTAAACTCCATTATAGTTTATATGAGATTATGGGATATGAGATTTCCTCTCTTAATGTATCTAAAAATCTGTAGCTCACTTACAAACACTATAAAACATGGAGTTTCACAAGGGTAAACCATATTGATTTTGTTAACAGTGTTTAGCTCAGGGTTGGGGTCTGTCTCCTCTTGACGTTTACTTCTGTCTTCATAAATCAGCTGGTGTTGTCAAAGTTTTTACGGCAAGTGAAAACTTCGTCACAAACCTGACAAATAAGGCTGCAGTCATGGTTAGACAGCTCACAGTTTGGATGGCTGCTCTGACATGATGGGATTGGTGTTGTGGCACTTGCAAATGAAGATAACTCAATCTCACCTCTGGAAGCTTTATCCCTTGTTCGGAATGTAAATTAATCTCCTCAAAAGAGCGACTCTGACTTGCAGAATCTGCCTGACTCATTGTCTTTGTGGCTCTGTGTGAAATCTTGTGCTTCTTCAGTCTGCTGCAAGAACTAAAATCTTTTCCACAAACATGACACTTGAGGGTCTTTGAAGATGTCCTACAACCAGTTTTCAAATGGTGAAGCCAATTTTTAAAACCATTTCTGAGCGAAGAGACTCTCTCCCTACACAGTTACATATTCCTTATGTACAGGGGCTGATCCCTAACGGTGAAGTTGGCGTGGATATTTCTTCAAGACGTACCACAATGTAGGCCATGTGTAGGTGCAAGGTGCACATGGACTCACTGGTTAACATTGATTCTAACAGGTTTCCAAGCAGCCTTGACTTGGAAATATAATCTCTTTAATCGGAGAACCTTGATTGCATTCATAATTGTATTGAGACTATCACCACTCAATTACATACTCTCTATATATGCAGACCCTATAGACCAGGGGTTCTCAAACTTTTAGAATCCAGGGACCCCTTACAGGTGAGAAAATTGTCAAAGGACCCCCTCATAATTGTAACAGATTAAGCACATTAGTGATGTGTCATGATCAAAAGCTGCGGCTCTGAGAGTCGATGCTTTACAGTGAATCAGAAGAGCCGGCTCACATCGAGAGAGCCCCTAGTTTTTTCCTTTCGCTGCTTAGTTCTCACAGTGCTCAGCCCCAGCTCTACTCACAGCAGAACTTTGTTTTGATTGGTCAGCATGGCAGCCATGCAGCCAATCACATGTGAGGATATAGGATACAAGTGATGGAGGGGAGGCTGTGTATCGTGGCTTCATCTGTTCCTTCTGAGAAGGTTATGGTTAGGGTTCTTCTCCAAGACAGGGAAAATTCTCACTGAGAGGAGAAATCGGATCGGCCCATCCAAGCTGAGGCATCTGATTTCTCTCAATGCCAACCTAAGGACATTAATAATGTTTGCTTGAGTTTGGTACTGATTCTAGTTCTGTTTGCTTGAGTTGGTTCTGGTTCTGTTTGCTTGAGTTGATTCTGGTTCGGTTCTGGTTCTGTTTGCTTGACATGGTTCTGGTTCTGTTTGCTTGAGTTTGGTTTTGGTTTGGTTCTGGTTCTGTTTGCTTGAGTTTGGTTCTGGTTCTGTTTGCTTGAGTTTGGTTCTGGTTTGGTTCTGGTTCTGTTTGCTTGACATGGTTCTGGTTCTGTTTGCTTGAGTTCGGGATCTGGTTCTGTTTGGTTCTGGTTCGGTTCTGGTTCTGTTTGGTTGAGTTGGTTCTGGTTCTGTTTGCTTGAGTTTGGTTTTGGTTCGGTTCTGGTTCTGTTTGATTGAGTTTGGTTCTGGTTCTGTTTGCTTGAGTTTGGTTTTGGTTCTGTTCGCTAGTGTTTGGTTCTGGTTCTGTTTGCTTGAGTCTGGTTCTGGTTCGGTTTTGTTTGGTTGAGTTGGTTCTGGTTCTGTTTGATTGAGTTTGGTTCTGGTTCTGTTTGATTGAGTTTGGTTCTGGTTCTGTTTCCTTGAGTTTGGTTCTGGTTCTGTTTGATTGAGTTTGGTTCTGGTTCTGTTTGAGTTGGTTTTGGTTTTGTTTGCTTGAGTTTGGTTCTGGTTCGGTTTTGGTTCTGTTTGCTTGAGTTTGGTTCTGGTTTTGTTTATTTGAGATTGGTTCTGGTTCTGTTTGCTTGAGTTTGGTTCTGGTTCTATTTGCATGAATTTGGTTCTGGTTCTGTTTGCTTAAATTTAGTTCTGGTTCTAACCCTAACCCTAACCCTAATTATAACCCTAACCCTAATCCTAACCAGGGTTCCCACTCTTTTCCAGAGATCATTTCCAGGACATTTTCATTGATGATCAAGCTGGTATGACCGTCAACATCACAACCCTAACCCTAATCACATCCCTAACTCTAATCACAACCCTAACCCTAACCCTAATCACAACCCTAACCCTAACCCTAACCCTAATCACAACCCTAACCCTAACCCTAATCACATCCCTAACCCTAACCCTAACCCTAATCATAACCCAAACCCTAATCATAACCCTAACCCTAATCACAACCCTAACCCTATCCTAACCCTTACCCTAATCCTAACCCTAATCATAACCCTAATCCTAACCCTAACCCTAATCACAATCCTAACCCTAACCCTAATCATAACCCTAACCCTATCCTAACCCTTACCCTAATCCTAACCCTAACCCTAATCACAATCCTAACCCTACCCCTAATCATAACCCAAACCCTAATCATAACCCTAATCACAACCCTAACCCTATCCTAACCCTTACCCTAATCCTAACCCTAACCCTAATACTAACCCTAACCCTAATCACAATCCTAACCCTACCCCTAACCCTAATCACAACCCTAACCCTAACCCTAATCATAACCCTAACCCTAATCACAACCCTAACCCTATCCTAATCCTAACCCTAATCACAACCCTAACCCTAACCCTAACCCTAATCATAACCCTAACCCTATCCTAACCCTTACCCTAATCCTAACCCTAACCCTAATCACAATCCTTACCCTACCCCTAATCATAACCCAAACCCTAATCATAACCCTAACCCTAATCACAACCCTAACCCTATCCTAACCCTTACCCTAATCCTAACCCTAACCCTAATCCTAACCCTAACCCTAATCACAATCCTAACCCTACCCCTAATCATAACCCAAACCCTAATCCTAACCCTTACCCTAATCCTAACCCTAACCCTAATCCTAACCCTAACCCTAATCACAATCCTAACCCTACCCCTAACCCTAATCACAACCCTAACCCTATCCAACCCTTAACCTAATCCTAACCCTAATCACAATCCTAACCCTACCCCTAATCATAACCCAAACCCTAATCCTAACCCTTACCCTAATCCTAACCCTAACCCTAATCCTAACCCTAACCCTAATCACAATCCTAACCCTACCCCTAACCCTAATCACAACCCTAACCCTAACCCTAATCATAACCCTAACCCTAATCACAACCCTAACCCTATCCTAACCCTTACCCTAATCCTAACCCTAATCCTAACCCTAACCCTAATCACAACCCTTACCCTAATCACAACCCTAACCCTAACCCTAATCACAACCCTAACCATATCCTAACCCTATCCTAACCCTAACCCTAACCTAACCCTAATCCTAACCCTTACCCTAATCCTAACCCTAACCCTAATCACAACCCTAATCCTTACCCTAATCATAACCCTAATCACAACCCTAACCCTAACCTAACCCTAATCCTAACCCTTACCCTAATCCTAACCCTAACCCTAATCACAACCCTAACCCTTATCATAACCCTAATCCTTACCCTAATTATAACCCTAACCCTAACCCTAACGCTAACCCTAATCACAACCCTAACGCTAACCCTAATTACAGCCCTAACCCGAACCCTAGAATTAGTGTAAGAACGGTTTTGTAACAGAAAAAATGAACAATATTGGGCAATTATAAGGCTTCTCATAAAAACACCGTACATAAAAGGGTTTTCAACACAAACCATTATTTTTTGCAAAGTTAAGGTAAAACATCCGGCTTCAAAAGCTCCTAAATTATGAGCCGTTCAGGAGTCGAAAAAGCCGGCTCTTCTTTGGGAGCAGAGTTAAAAGAGCCGGCTCTCTGAAAGGAGCCGAACTTCCCATCACTAAAGCACATGCTTACTACCATTTGCACTCTTAGTTGCCCTTGGAACTATTTGTATTGTAAAACGTATCAATGTAATTACTTCAGACCTGTACCATAGTGATAAACAGATAACACTTCAATTTGAATCAAGTAAATACCACTTGTATACTTTAAAACAGAGGGTCATTTCATTCCTTGTTGACTCAACATGACAGCATTTATACTTTTCAAGTAATTGATCTTAAACGCTTTCAGAAAATTAACAGTAGAAAGACTCACATATCCCTCCGAGCCACCAAATGGTATAACAATAGTGTATGCTGTTTTGTAATGACCCAGCACAATTTTATAATTTATTAGAAATGTATTCAAATTATTATTTAACGGACCCCCACGCTATGGTTTGCGGACCCCCAGGGGTCACAGGACCCCACTTTGAGAACAACTGCTATAGAGCACACCATTAGGAAACCAAGTGAACTACTCAAAGTGCCCACAGGAACAGCATGGCCTTCACATTACAATTGTCAGCAGCGATGTACAACCCTATCCTCAGGATGTGTTCCAACAGTACCTCCTATAGCCCTGACATGCCACTTCCAGCTACCACTGCCTGCTTCCAACCAATTGACATTGGTACAGCGCAAATATACCATAAGAAAGGAATTTTATCAATGTAATTTTGTTGCTGATGAGTTCATGCAGAATATCTGCAGGGGAAGTTGATACTAATTTCAACCAGCTTAAAACCTTGAAATAGAAAGGTTTTTCGATAATAATTGTAACTCATATGTTAATTGATTTTAACAATAGCATAATCTGTTAAATACATACAATTTAAAACTGAACTGAGGTTGTGTTTTTTGAGTTTTAACACTTAC
The DNA here is from genome assembly GCF_009762535.1 of Notolabrus celidotus. Lineage (NCBI taxonomy): Eukaryota > Metazoa > Chordata > Actinopteri > Labriformes > Labridae > Notolabrus > Notolabrus celidotus. The sequence continues at coordinate 15,520,908 of NC_048286.1, read as the reverse complement.
CATGCTCCATTAATTTCTTGCTCATTTTGTTGTTATGGACATGCTAACCACCAAATGAAAACATTTGACTGTGGCAACATGGAAGGCACGAAGAAATGGTCTCATTGAGTCATTACACTCAAACATGTAAGCATGCAGCTCTCCTCGCTGGCAGTACACCTGGCATTTGAAAGCGCAAAATGCATTGTTGTTAGCATGCATAAAACTTGTGTAGTAATATAGAAATTAGTATGGGCCAAATAAAATGTACAGTGTCGAGTTCTTTAACCTGTCATGATTTTGATAAGACGCTCTGAAGCTGGGTCCGTTTTATTTTCTATGAACAAACTCCACTCACAATATCAGATTTCCTTTTCTCTTTATTTAAAAAACAGTAGCTTATTTATTATGTCTGTCATTCATTTAATGACACACATGGTCTAGAGAACACATACAACATATATTTTGTACCTTAAGGCACAATATACTGTATTATAGCATATGAATCATAATCAGCTTTAACACAGTACATGCTCACATACAACACACCCCTACAGACATGGCTTTTCTCTGTGCTTCTTGAGGTTAAAGCTTTTTGTAAATTTTTTGCCGCACATTGGACACGAGAATGGCCGTTCCCCTGTGTGGACCATCATGTGTTTTTTTAACTCACTGTTAATTCTAAAGGCCTTGCTGCAAAACTCACACACAAACGGCCGCAACCCGACATGTTTGGCTCTGTGGTGAGCAATCAAACCAGATTCCCACTTGTAAGTTGCCCCACAGTCGTCACACTTAAAAGGTCGTCCTTCTGTATGTTTAACCATGTGAACCTTGAGCTGAGCTGCAGTCGGCCAGCCTTTCCCACAGGTCTCACAGAGGTAGTTCTCCTGCCCTGTGTGTCTATTCAGATGATATGTAAGGTATGTTTTCTGATAGAATTTCTTTCCACACACTGGGCATGGGTACCCATCTGTGTGTCTCACCATGTGTGCTTTCAAGCTGTCCTTTGAACTGAACTGTTTCCCACAGTATGAACAAACATTGGGTGGACGTTCTCTATGCTTTCTCTGGTGCATAATCAAGTTAACGCGGAATTTGAAGCTTCTTCCGCAGGTTTCACAAACGAATGGTGTTACATTTGCTCTTGCAGTATGAATTTTTTCATGCCTTTTTATTTCTCCTGGCTCTCTGAAACCTTTCTTGCAGGTAGGGCATAGGAATAATGGTTTGTTTTGCTGATGACGAATTAATTCACACAACCTTAAAAAACTTCTCTTGCACATAGTACAGGGGTATGGGCCTCTGAAATCATGTGACTCTGAGTAATGCTTTTTCAGGAGCTCAATTTTTGAAAAGTCTGCATCACACATGCCGCATTTAAAGGTTCGTGTTTTATGCTGGGAGCCTCCTGCATCATCTGCGGTAGATGGTGTTGTTGCCGTTTTGGTTTCCACTGTCTCAGAACTCTTCTCATCGTTGCTCTCATTAGAGTTATCAGCTGAGAATAAATCACACCCACAGATAATTAAATAGTTTGTGCTTGTTTTCCTTTGAGAAGCTGCTTCTGAACATTTTTTCTGGTGCTTCTCGAAACTCATGCTGTAAGTAAAACGCAGGCCACATTCCTGACAAGTCAGAGGTGGTTTACGAGTCTTTAAGTCTTCTGGAGCATCTGAAGTTGTCAAGGTCAGACTTATTTTACTGGAAACTATTGTGTTCTTGCGATTCCTTTTATTTTCATTGCTGGAGGAATATTCCTCTAAAAGCTGGTTTGATGCTTGGCGTTTACCTTCCTTGTGGGTCTCGTGGTCTTCATAGCTGTCAAATTCTTCATCACAGGAAGAACAATGAAAGGGACTCTGTTCAGTGTGACTTTTCATGTGCCTAATCAAGTCAGTAGAACAAGTAAATATTTCCCTACATTTGGAGCATTGTTTGATGCGACTGTGTCTTTTACATTTTTGATCTTGGGGTAAGTGGGAAGATATTTCCTCAGGTAATTCATGTGACATTTCACTAGGAAAAAGCTTTTTGGTTTTATCAACAGCATTCAGTTCAAAGAGATGAGCTGAGCTTGAGGAACACTGTGGGTCTGTCTTTGGACGTTTTCTTCTGTCTGCACAAATCTGCTGGTGTTTGTCAAAGTTTTCACTGCAAGTGAAAACTTTGTCACAAACCTGACAAACAAGGCTGCAGTCATCGCTAGACAGCTCACAGTTTGGACGGCTGTTGTGACATGATGGGCTTGGTGTTGTCGCACTTGCAAATGATGATAACTCAGTCTCACCTCTGGAAGCTTTATCCTCACTACAAGTCCTTCGTTTAGAATATAAATTCATCTTCTCAAAAGCACGACTCTGACTTGCAGAATCTTCCTGACTCATTCTCTTGGTGGCTCTGTGTGTAATCTTGTGCTTCTTCAGTCTGCTGCAAGAACTAAAATCTTTGCCACAAACATGACACTTGAAGGTCTTTGTAGATGTCCTACGACCAGTTTTCAAATGGTGAAACCATTTTTTGTCCAGGTCATCATCACTAGATTCAGTTTCATCAAAAGATGGAAGTATTACTTCCACAGAGGCTCCCTGGTCTTCAGTGACAGCATTGACACACTGCTGTCCAGGTTCTTCAACATTACTCACAAAATCTGCATAGTCCACCTTGAAGTCTTCTTCATTATCTTTTTTGATCTCTCTGTAAAGAACGTTATCCATCTGCCAATCTTGTGAGTCACATGTGGGTTCAGATTTGACTTGGGTGTAGCCTTTGTCATTGTCCACTTTTGGTAGGTGAAAGGACAGACTGGAGAGGATGCAATGATCGCCAGAGGAAGAAAAGGCTAGAATTTAAAAAGAAAAACAAAATACAAATTTATATCAGTAACTGTGGAAAAACGACAAACAAAACAGATTCCTGTAAGAACTACCTTGTGGAACTTTGTGCCCATGGTGTTTGTGATGTTGAATAAGTGTTTTCAGTGGCTGAGGCTGATTTATGAAGTCCACACACTCTTTTAAGATAGCAGGGGAGAGGCTGAGCCACAAGGAAGTCTTGAAATGGAACAGAACAACAAGAAATCATTTTCAGATAGAATAACGAGCCCCATCTGTGCTATTCAAGAGATATGTATTAATATATTTTCATATCATTTGTAATTTATAGCACCCCTTTTACTGCCTTGCATACGTATGTAAAAGTACAAGCTTCTCCACATGCCCCATATTCTTTTGTGAAGATATAATCAAGTAGCAAGTAAATAACAGGAAAAAAATCCAGGATTTCTGGTTATTTACTTCTTTAATTGTCCCATCATTACTCTTTGTCAGGTACCCACTTGTTCAAGGCTAGGGACAGGAAGCAGCTTCTGTAGGTTAAAGAGGAATTTCTTCATCAGAGCTTGTAGTGCTGAGTCATATTTAGGGCCAAACACTGTTGGAAAGATATTCTAAAAAAGAAATAGAAAAGTATTTATTTCACTACTTACATGATAGGATAATTGAATCTAGAAATCTTGAAAACTACATTTAAAAAAACATTAAAACATTTACACTGAGAATATGATTCAAAAGCATAAAATAAAGGATACCACTAAAAATGTAATATAGTTTCAGCCTATTTACCTGATAAAAGGCCTCCTTCTGGCACCGATTTTCAACTAGAGTGTGAACAAGCTTCACAAAGTTTGCAACTGAAGCTTTGACCTCAGAATTGGAGGTCTGAATAAACACACAAGGACACAAATAAGTGAATAAAAATTACATTATAAGTAATTAGGATTCAAGCAGGGCACTGACCTCGTTATCCTGGTTTGCAATGAAGGTGTTCATTTCACTCAAATTATGCTGAAAGGTCTGCTGGTCTGCATATGAATCATTGCGACAGAGCTCTAGCAATACCTGTGGCATGAGAAGATACAAAAAAATCATCAACTGGCAGCCATTTTTCAGTAATTTTACTGTATGGAGCAGCATTGCCAAACATCAGAAAACTTTCACAATAGTAGTGCTAGATATAGACATTGGATGTAGGGGGACAATAGGAGCCAGGCTGTGAGGTTGCATGGTCTATCAGTTATTCCTAAAATAATTTATGCTTGGCATCAGTGCATCACAAGGAGGAGGTTGGCTGTGGGCCACTGCCTTCTATTGATAAGGGCCTTGCTGCTCCTCGCCAAATCTATCCTTGGGAAAAGAGAACAAAAAATAATGTGTGCATTGCTGTCTAACCTGCATAGAGCCAGGACGGTCTAGACCAAGTTGATGAATTCAGCTCCATCGTGGATGTCCACACCACAAGAAGTGTCATACAGCAAGTAGCCTCCGCATCCTCCCCCCCAATACTCAGTCAGTTGCCCAAGGGGGTGACCATATCAGTGCTGTGCCAACGTCAGATGGTTGAACAGCTGAGGCAAGGATGCGTTCCAGATTTACTGATGGAGTTGCAAGATGTCTCCTTGCCACTCCTTTAGTTAATGTGTAAGCAGACAGTGGCAAGTGAGGAGGCATGACTATGCTTTGGGGGGTCAGGTGCCACCTATGTCTGTCGCAATCCATGATACAGCCAAAGGACAGGGTGTATCTGCCAAAGTTACTCATAGTTTTGTCCGCCATGCTTTGACCTGATGTCAGTAAGCTGCTTCAGCAGGCACAGGGAGCTTGCTGCTGTGCGCATAGGATGTTGGTTGAATTGGAAGTATGGCATTGCCTAGTTGCAGCCACAGTATTTTACCTGGGACTCAGTGGATCTGAGGACCTGGTTGGAAGCAGCAGGGAGATGGGAAAGGCTGGACTCAAAAAAGATGGGGATCCCCCTGGCCCTGTCCTTGATCCTGGCACAAGACTAAAAAAAGAGCCAGCCCCATGGGTACCATGCAGCACGGAGAGCCCTAGAGGCAGGCTGGGTTTCAGGCCCTTATGTTTGATTTTTACAATGACGCAGGGGTAGTCACAATTCATAAGCAAGCCACCAGTGACGAGTTGGCTGCTTGGTTTATTGTAACAGAGCCTCATCAGAGATTGGAAGTCTGTATCAAGATCTTCATCTGCTTGGCCAAGAAGGCCACCAGGGATGTGCAGCCAGACAATGGGCAGGCAGGGTCCCCTATTCGTGTTTCTTATCCAGAAGTGTAATGGAGGTCCTTGACTAATTTTCAACTTTAGGGGAGGGTGATTGGTTTGGTACCATCAACCACAAAGATGCTAACTTCCAAATGTCAATTTGGATACAGGAGGTGCCTCAGGTTTGCCTTTGAGGGCTTGACCTTTGAATTCTGTGTTCTCCCCTTCCGCAACTAACTAGCCCCTGTACCTTTACCAGGTATATGGATACAGTCTGGGAGCCACTCAGAATCTTGAAATACCTGGAATAGTGTGTAAGGTTAGAACAATGTCATCCCCATGTATCTGTGCTGTTGGAACACATTCATACACTTGGGTTATACATCAATGCAGAGAAGTGGTGAGTGCAGCCTTCAAACCCCTTAGTTCTTAGGCATGAGGCTAGATACCCGGGTTGACACTAGGGTAGGAGAGAATCTCAGAGTCCCACCTCAGGCTCTGGTCAATTGTCTTGTGAAGGCAATGCATCCTAGGCATTATGGCAGAAGCAGTGCAGATGGTTCCATTGGTGTGTCTTGCAGCTTTGCCGTCAAAAATCCTTCCAGATCAGTGTTTGGGTCACCAGGTAAGTGTGTACATCCCTCAGGGATGAAAGAACCCAGCCAATCTTGTGAAAAGAGAGTACTTGTATGGCCCCTCGAAGGGCCTGGACACAAGTATGCTGGAGCTGAAAGACATTCACCTAGCTCTCTGACATATTCTACCAATCCTGCAGGGCCATCATGTGCTGGTGTTGACAGACAGCCTAGTGACAACATAACAGTATGTCAACAGGCTGGGCAGATCTGCTCTCTAGGGAGGCCTGAGCATGTCAGCTATGGGATTCCCTCAGTCAGACACTCAAGCTGTGGAGAGTGCCAAGGCAGGGTAAAAGAGAGTGACATAAATATATAGCTTGGGGCTCTTTGAATTGTGGTGCAGTGCCTATTAGACTGACCGGCAAGTATGCACAGCCAAAGAGATTCTCTGGTATCCGCACAAGTTACCAGAGAGTGGTCTATTACCAAGCCTGTGCAGTTCCTTGGGTTCCTTACAATGTGCCTTACAGGGTCTCTGTGCATATGACTTGTAACTGGCTGGAGGGGTAGTATCGATAGGATACAGAAAAGCAAGTTATGATTGTAACCTTAATTGTTCAAGTGAAGTGACTATATCTCCATGTCAAGGGCATTAATTTATTTATTCATGGGTTATTTGTTACAGCAACAATATACATTGACAGTCTAACAGCCACCCCATGCGAGTATTATAGTGTTAATAGCAGATGTTAATTTACACCACTTGTCCCTAGAAGGGCTTCTGTGAGACAAAAGACTAAAACAATATGTTAAAAGGGAAAAAGCTGATGAAAAATCTCCTTAGGCTGTCAAACATATCACTCTCTATGAATCTTGTCAGTGGATACAATAAACACATGCAGTTTCAGCAGTGTGCTGTTAATCTCCTTGTCTGACACCATCCATGTGGCAGCAGTCACAAGCATTATGATAATTATAAAGAAATAATCGTTTTGCTGGTCCCATCAGTATTAAATTGTTTGTTTCCTAACAAGCTTAAAACTCCTCAGAGGAGCTTTAAACTGTGACTAGAAATGTTAACGATACTAGTTGATTCTCTCATTCTTTCAACTCATACTTACTGTTGATTCAAAATGTTCATATTGAAATTGAAATTAATATGAAACAAATAAGCTGTTGTATATTCAATTCAAATAACTGATGTGTAATTCTTGGATGTATGCCTTGGCTCAACAATCATGTCTTATTGTATGTGGTGGTTGTTACTTTGGTTCTGGATTATCAAAGCATCAAACAAAAAAGAAAAAAGGATCAGATATTTTCTTTTGGATTATTGTTAGAGGAATTTTGTAAAAGGACTATTGTTGCTGATGAATAATTGCAACATTGAAGCTGGGGAAGGGGAAACTTATTTTAATCAGAATGGACATTTTAATCATTGGAATGTAGATACATTTGGAGGTCTTATGTTCATCTCTATGAATATTTAATAGCAACTAAGGTTGTCGGAATACCCGTAGTATATTTAAAATGTGTGGCATAGTTCTTTGAATTAAAGTTCCATTTTAACATAATGGAGAACTACTATTTTAGAGACAACCCTGCAATTTTTACAATGAGTGATTATTTGCACTGACATAAGTTTCACAAAAGCTGACAACTTTCTCATCTCGTTTACCTTTGCACGTAGGCCAATCACTAGTTGGAGTCTCTCTGTGTCGGTGAGAAGCTCATGAGCTGTTTCCAGGACTGTGGTAATGAACTCCTCCAGCACACCGTAGTACATCACAGCTCCCTGCTTCACTATCTCCAAAAGAGCTGCAGACACAAGCTGCAGAGGGGGGACGATGAGACGGAAAGAGGAGAGGGGAGGGAAACCTGAGGATACAGATTTTAGAGTTACAATTACAAGGCAACTGTAACAGACGACTTTATTTCACGTATGAATGAAAATATATGGCATCTCTACAGCAGTGCAAACACATTTACGCAGTGTGTCCGTTAATATTATCCTAACGCTGTCGCTCTCTAACACTGTCTATTTATTTATCTGCAGAGACAATGCGCACTGAATGAATGCAGTGTCTCTACAGTGGTAAACACTCACCATTCTCCGTTAAAGTCTTGCTCATTTTGTCGCTATGGAAATTTTGGCTCGACACCGCCGCCATATAAAAACGTCCGACTGTGGCAACATGGAAGGCACGTCCGACGCATCCAACTTTTCCTTGTGAATGCTCTCACTGCGTCATTACGCTCAAACGCGCAAGACAGATATTTAAATTACCTGCAGTCTATATAACACTTTATACCCCTGGCTAATAGAAAGCACTAACTGCGTTGTTCATCAAATTTGTGACTAAAGAGATATTTGAGCAGGGGCCAAAATTGAAGTGACACCCAGTCTTGATGTCTTTCAGCTTGCCATGAATTTATTGCCGAATGACACCACTAGATGGCAACATTTCAAAAGCCTTGTGCCTTGTAGGTCTGGGGTCGTTGACAGGGGGGGACAGGGCTTTTTCAGTCAGGGCTCACTCTGGAACAGCCTGCCAGAGGAGATCAGACTTGCAGAGGCAGTCCCGTGTTTTATGTCATTACCGTCTATGGTCATTACACAAGACACATTTTTACAGGACAGCTTTTGTTGTTCGATTTTATTTAATTTTAGCTCTGATTTTAAGGGTCTGTTTTATAAGTTTATAGGGTTTTTAAGCTTCTATTTCATTTTATTTTTAATCGCTTCATTTTGCTTTGCACCTCTTCTTGTTTTTACGCCCACTGTAAAGCACTTTGTTACTTATATTGAAAATTGCTATATAAATAAAGCATTTTTGTTGTTGTTGTTGTTGTTGGTCGTTACTGCATCAAGCTCACTCTTAATTTTTAAGCCCATATAGTCAACTGAGACTTTGTTTTTGTCTATGAAATAAACGAACTTTTGAAATATTTCTGCTTTTCTGCCTCTTGATACTTATTTGTCGCCAGTTACCAAAACTCACTTGGTACAGTATTGCTTTAGGATATCATGAGTATACATACAGTATAAGACTCTAAACCTGCATTCTTACTTAGCAATATCGCAAACTGAAGCAGTCTTTTGAGCACCACTGCTCTCTGGTGGAGCCATGGTTACTCTGCAACAGTCTACTGCAAAAGGTTGAATGTGCCCCATAATATATTGTGTTGAAACATTGAACTGAATTGTCACAAAATAAATCAGTTGATAAAAGTACTTGATGAAGCTGCTAAGTCATTTAACAAGTGGCAATTCAATTTAAGACATACACATTTTTAAAGGAGTCCTTTTTACCCATGAAGCGATTAACAGTCATTTTGCTGTAATTGTTTATATATATATATATATATATATATATATATATGTATCATCTGTACCACACTGGCACCAAATGTAATATTTTTTTTTATTTAAAGGTATGGATCTGTATAATTTTCTATCAGATTGGATTCACCCGTTTCAGCTTCACTGCCACATGTCAAAGCAAGGCCCTGCTTTTAAAAAGTTTATCCAGAATGGCCCTTATTTTGCATATTATCATGTTATAAGACTTTTAAGTATGTATACAAATTAGGCCTGTCAGTGCATGTTAAACACTTTGTGCTCTTTCCCTTGGTAAGAATCCCCATGAAATCATCCTAATTGCAGGTCTGCCTCCTCCTACTTCTAACAGCCAGCCTTCAGCTTCTTTTAGCACCCCCAGAAACCTTGATGAGAAAAGCACATTTGAAAAAGTGACACTCTGTGAAGGTGGGCCAGTTTAATTCATTATGAATAAAGTACATTCACAATATCAGATTTCTATTTTGTCTTTATTTAAAAATCAGTCAATCGTGAATCATGATCAGCTTTAACACAGTACATGCTCATAAACACGCCGCTACTTACATGGCTTTTCCCTGTGCTTCTTGAGGTTAAAGCTTTTTGTGAATTTTTTGCCACAAATTGGACATGAGAAAGGCCGTTCCCCTGTGTGGACCGTCATGTGTTTCTTCAGCTGGCTGTTGATTCTGAAGGCCTTGCTGCAAATCTCGCACACAAATGGCCGCAGACCAAGATGTTTGTCCCTGTGGTGAGCAAGCAAACCAGACTTCCTCTTATAAGTCAGACCACAGTCATCACATTGAAATGGCTGCCCCTCTGTATGTTTAACCATGTGAACTTTGAGCAGAGACACAGTCGGCCAGCCTTTCCCGCATATGTCACAGAGGTATTTCTCCTGCCCTGTGTGTCTATTCAGATGATATGTAAGGTATGCTTTCTGATAGAACTTCTTTCCACACACCGGGCATGGGTAACCCTCTGTGTGCCTCACCATGTGTGCTTTCAAGCCATCCTTTGAACTGAACTGTTTCCCACAGTATGAACAAACACTGGGTGGCCTTTCTCTATGCCTTCTCTGGTGCCGAATCAGGTTAACGCGGAATTTGAAGCTTCTTCCACAGGTTTCACAAGTGCATGGTGTTATACTTGCACTTGCAGTATGTATTCTTTCATGTCTTTTTAATTCTCCTATATTTGAAAAACCTTTCTTGCAGGTAGGGCATAGGAACAACAGTTTGTTTTGCTGATGACGAACCAATTCATACAAAGTCAAAAAAGCCCTCTTGCACATAGTGCAGGGGTATGGGCCTCTGACATCATGTGACTCTGAGTAATGTCTTTTCAGGAGCTCAATTTTTGAAAAGTCCTTTTCACACATGCTGCATTTAAAGAGTCGGGATTTATGCTGTGAGCCTCCTACATCATCAGCGGGGGATGGGTTTATTTCCACTGTCTCAGAACTTTTCTCATCATGGCTCTCATTTATGTCATCAGCTAAAAAGAAATCACACCCACTGATGATGAAATAGTTTTTCTTGGTTTTCCTTTGAGAAGCTGCATTTGAACATTTTTTCTGGTGCTTCTCGAAGCTCTTGCAGTAAGTAAAACTCAGGCCACACTTCTGACACGTCAGAGGTAGTTTCAGTGCCTTTGAGTGTTGTGCTTCTCCAGTTGTTGAGGTCTGACTTGTTTCACTGAAAACCAATGTGTTCTCCTGATTCCTTTTATTGTCATTGCTCATGGAATTGTCCTCTAAATATTGGTTTGAAGCTCTGCATGAATCTTCTTTGTGCATCTCACTTTCATCATCACTTTTAAAGTCTTCAGTGGATGGGATTGCTTCCACTGTCTCTAAACTGTTCTCTACATGGCTCTTATTAGAACCATCAGCCAAGAGAAAATCACATCCATTGATAGTAACATAGTTTTTGTTGGTTTTTCTTTGAAAAGTTGCTTTTGCACATTTTTTTCGGTGCTTCTCAAAGCTCATGTAGCAAATAAAACACATGCCACATTCTTGACATGTCAGAGGTGGTTTGGGTCCCTTTGAGTCTGCTGGTGCATCTGCAGTTGTTGAGGTTTGACATATTTCACTGGAAACCAATGTGTTCTCCTGATTCCTTTTATTTTCATTGCTCCATGAATAACCCAGTTCATGCTGGTTTGAAGCTCTGTATTTACCATCCTCCTGCATCTCACAGATTTCATAGCTTTTAAAGACTACAGTGGATGGGGTTTCTTCTATTGTTGTACAATTTTTCTCAGCATGTCTTTCACTTATTTTATCAGCTGAAAAGGAATCACACCCACTGATAATCAAATTGTTTTTCTTGGTTTTTCTTGGAGAAGTTTCCTCAGAACATTTCATCTGGTGCTTCTCAAAGCTCTTGCAGTAAGTAAAACGCATGCCACACTTCTGACATGTCAGCAGTGGTTTACGAGTCTTTGAGTCTTTTGGTGCATCTCTGGTTGTTGAGGTTTGACTTGTTTCACTGGGAACTAAAGTGCTCTCCTGATTCCCTTTATTATCATTGTTTAACAAATAGCCCTTTACATGCTGGCTTGAAGCTCTGCATCCACCTTTCCGGTGTTTCTCACAGCCTTCATAGCTTTCAAAGTCAATTCCACAGTCAGGACAGAGAAAAGGGTTCTTCTCAGTGTGGCATTTCATGTGCTCCATGAAATCAGTAGAACAAGAGAATATTTCACTACATATGGAGCATTGTTTGACACGATCACTTCTTTTACATGTTTGGTCTTGTGGTATGTGGAATGTTTTTGATTCCTGGGTTACTGCATGTGATGTTTCACAAGGGGAAGACTTGCTGGTTTTATCAACAATATTTGGTTTGCGGTGATGAGCTAAACTTGAGGAGCACTGTGGGTCTTGGTCTTCTTGACGTTTACTTGCGTCTGCACAAATCTGCTGGTGTTTCTCAAAGTTTTTTTGGCAAGCAAAAACTTTGTCACAAACATGACAAATAAGGCTGCAGTCATCGTTAGACAGCTCAGAGTTTGTAGAATGCAGACTTGAGGGGTCAGGGCAACTTTGACTTGTGGAACCTAACTGACTCATTGTCATCTTGTGCTCCTTTTGTTTGCTTCGACAACTAAAATCTTCATCACCTTCACTCTTTAAGGTCTTTGCAGATGTCCTACGACCAGTTTTCAAATGGTGAAACCATTTTTTGTCCATGTGGTCATCATCACTAGATTCAGTTTCATCAAAAGATGGAAGTATTACTTCCACAGAGGCTCCCTGGTCTTCAGTGACATCACCAACACACTGTCCATGTTCTTCCTCATTACTCTCAAAATCTGAATAGACCACCTTGAAGTCTTCTTCTTTACCTTTTTGTGACCCACTGTCAAGAACATTATCCATCTGCCACTCTTGTGAGTCACATATAGGTTCAGATTTGACTTGTGCATAGCATTTGTCATCCACTTTTGGCAGGTGACAGGACAGACTGGAGAGGATGCAGTCATCACCAGAGGAAGAAAAAGCTAGAATAAAAAAGACGAACAAAACATAACATTAGAATCAGTAGCTCTAGCTTAACATAATGAAGAATAAAACAGATTCCTGTAAGAACTACCTTGTGGAACTTTGTGCCCATGGTGTTTGTTATGCTGAATAAGTGTTTTCAGTGGCTGAGGCTGGTTCATGAAGTCCACACACTCTTTCAAGATAGCAGGAGAGAGACTGAGCCACAAGGAAGTCTTTGAAACAGAACAGTAAAATATCAATCTCAGATAGAATAACAAGCCCCATTCTGTATTTTAGAAATATCTATTCAAATCTCTTATTTTCTATCATGTTCAATGTTGTGTCGCATCACCTCTTCTTTTACAACACTCTGTAAACGTTTGGGAATCAAGCAGACCAGCTTCTGGAGTTTCAAAGGTGAAACGTTGCCCCACTCTTGCCTGATATAGGGTTTCAGCTGCTCAACAGTTCGGGGTCTCCTTTGTTGTAATATTTGTTTCATAATGTGCCAAATGTTTTCAATTGATGCCAAGTTTGGACTGCAAGCAGGCCATTTTATAAGCAGAACTCTTCTACTAGCCTTGCTATTGTAATACTTACAGAATGTGGTTTTGCATTGTCTTGCTGGAATTTGCTAGGTCTTCCCAGAAAATGGCCTTGTATAGACGACAGCTTATGTTGCTCCAAAATGTGTATATATTGTTCAGCAGTAATAGAGCAGTCTCTTTTGTACAGAGGCTTCTCCAGATTCTCCCTGAATTCTTCTTTCATGCCGAGGAATATTTTTCTAAAATTGTTGATCTATTTGCTCACGCAGTCTCTTACAGAATGGTGAACTTCTTCCAAACTTTATTGCTGAGACTCTGCCTCTCTGCAGTTCACTTTTTATACAAATCATGTTACTAACCTGTTGCAAGTTAACCTAATTGGTTGAGAAATGCTTATAAGCATGTTGTATTTCTAACATCTATATATTTTGATGTTCTTTATTTCTTTATTTGTACAATAATTAAAGTTTGTCAGGTACCCACTTGTTCAAGGCTAGGAACAGGCAACAAATCCTGTAGGTTGAAGAGGAATTTCTTCATTAGAGCCTGTAGTGCTGAGTCATATTTAGGGCCAAATGCTGTTGGAAAGATGATCTAAAAAAAGGAAAGTAGGCGTTATATTTCACAACTTACTTTAAGGTCAATACAATCTTCATCATCTTATCAATTACAGGAAAATGAACCATCTGGAATAACAACCAAGAGCATATAAAGGGTACTGAAAATCCTCCTCTTTACATCATTTTTTAACATATTTCTCCCTAAATAATAAAAAAAGACCTTATACAAGATGCACACCAACACACCTGAAAAAAGATATTCCTCTGACACTGATCTTCCACCAAAGTGTGAACAAGCTTCATGAAGTTTGTAACTGAAGCTTTCACCTCAGAATTTGAAGTCTAAAACAAACAAGAACATAAATTAGTGAATCCAAATGATATTAAGAGTAACATAGCTTCAATCAGGGCACTGACCTCTTTATCCTGGTTTGTAATGTAGGTGTTCATTTGACTCAAATGATGCTGAAAGTCCTGCCAATCAGCTTCTGTTTCATTGCGGCACAACTCTAGCACCACCTGTTGGCAAGTGAAGAGACAAAACTAGGCTTGATTTTTCTAAAACAGGTAAAATAGTAGTACGAAACACTAGCTTTGGAAGGGGGCTGAGATTAGAATCAGTGATGGTTATGAGGTTGCATGATCTAGCAGTTTAGCAGATCTGAGTTCACGTTTATTCAGTTTAAGCGTCACAATTTAATGGTAAAAAAAGAACAAACAAGAACATAATAAATGCAAAGTTCTCCTTACGTATGAGACATCTGATAAATGGCTATATAGTAATGTATCAATATAATAATAAATTGGTACCAATACATCTGAGAGTAGCAGATTGCTAGCCTGTGCTTCATCTGACTGCATCAAAATGGTGCGAACATATGGCCATGTTACCCAGGCTTCCATCCAACAATTAAAATACACACACACACTGAGGGAGAAGCATTGCTTGTGTACATAGAACAATTGTCTTATTTATAATGATAAATCCAGGCTTTTAAAACGTGTTTATTGTAAATTAACATATTGGGAGAACAATTAAATTGCTATTTATCCACTAGTAAAAGAGTCTGTCATATACATTTAGTGGAGTACAAAAAAAAGAAGGATATTTCCTTGGAACTTCAATTCACTTTCATTGTAATTGAATAGTATCAACAGGGCTAAGCCTCTGGACTAAGGTGCTGTGCAGTACTGAAGTTACTGCACTAAGTTTCACTGCACCATTGTGCTAAGACTCATGTCATTAAGACATTTCATATATGTGCTTTTACCTTTGCGCGCAGGCCAATCACTAGTTGGAGTCTCTCTGTGTCAGTGAGGAGCTCAGGAGCTGTTTCCAGGACTGTGGTAATGAACTCCTCCAGCACACCGTAGTACATCACAGCTCCCTGCTTCACTATCTCAAACAGAGCTGCAGACACAAGCTGCAGAGGGGGGACGATGAGACGGAAAGAGGAGAGGGGAGGGAAACCTGTGGACACATGAGTAGAGCATTACAACTACTCTCGCTTGAGTGGAAAATATTCGACACGTATTCTGCAGCTGTACAATGTTCGGCACAATTGCCATGAACACTAGCATTTGAGTTGCCGCTAAACATAACATTCCATAGTTATCTTTTCATCTTTTTTGACACATGCGCACTGGGTGGAAGTTACGTTTTCCGAGTGGTAAATACTCACCATGGTCCACAAATGTCTTGCTCATTTTGTCTTTGAGAAAATGTTGGCCAACATTGCCGCCATAGGAAACGTCTGGCTGAGGGAATATGGAAGGCACGTCTGACGCTCCGACTCCTCTTTGGGAAATGAACTCTGTGCGTCATTACGCTCCAACGTGCAAGGCAGAGAAACTTTACATAGTTATTCATGGACTGGAGTTATTCTAGGAACATGTTGTAAACCTGGTATTTAGAAAGCTCGGGATGCATACTTGTTAACACAAATCAGATTTGGGATGAAAAGCACATATGCGCATTGGCCAAGACATAATTTAAACTGTCTAGTGTTTGTTCAATTTGCCATGAGAAAGGTTGTAGCCAAAGTATACCACGCGATGGCGACATTGAACATGAGGAAAGCTTGTAAATCTAATGTGGAGTGCAGCACTGCTTCCATCTCAGCGTTATCTTCTCTGATAAATAATTAAATTATAGACTAAAACGTAAACTTTCAAAAAGCATGTCATATAATTGCAGTGATAACATAATATGAGGACCATATTTGTAAGTGAATATCATCATTAGCCTACATTTACACACTTTCCAATATACTATAGGTCAGTTAAATGGGATAACATAGTGTAAACTCTTAGACTAAATTCTTACTTGAATTCAAACATTTTGCAGAGTTTTAACTTTTTAATAATTCAGAGAAGCAATATGAAGTAATGCTCTATAATAATAATAATAATAATAATAATAATAATAATAATAATAATAATAATAATAATAATAATGCATTTTATTTAAAAATGCGCCTTTCTTAGCACTCAAGTTCACCGTACAGAGTTTAAAAACAATATCAAAATGATGCTGATAAAATCAACAAGGCATGATACAGTGCAATTAATAAATACAAATAAAAATGAACAGGATCAAATACAGTGCAGTGAAGAGGTGTAATCACAATGCCTACTGGGAAGGATGGTTCTAACTGTACTCCATTATAAGCAACTGACTTTAAAATTACCAACATATCATGTTAGGAGATACCACCTGTTGCACTGGCATTCACCATTTATCACAGTCTCCACTCCAGCCCCATACTGAGACCAGGAAAGACAGACAGAGAGGTCAGACAGGCAAGGGTGAATTATAACAGAGATGAAAAGCGAGCAATCTTCTGTTTACAGTTTTCTGACTCTGTAGTCGTAAGCATCTTACCAAAATCCCTGACAGTGTGGCAGTACTCTATGAACATCTCTGTTGGCTTCAGTGTCTGAGCAGAATTATATTCACACTGACTATTAATGTCAGGAGTTGCCCATGTGCACATCAGTTTAGAAAAACAAGGGGATTTATTTCCATCTCAGTTGGATATTTTTCTTGCTCTGAGTCCATGTTTGATGTCTCTTTTAATATGTTGCAGTCTGAGGCTTTTACTTAATCACGTCACATTACACTGCTGCTTGTCAGGGGAAAGATTGAGCTTAGTGCTGAAGGTGGAGCCAAGAACTGCACAAAAAAAAACTTGTAAGGAATCATTCTCCCTCCAGATTATAATTGCGTAACTATCAGTCACATTTCCCCGCTGCAAATGAAAACTGGGAAAGGCAAGGCACTGCACTTTTACCATCTAATTAATTCTCTTTTAGATTGTGTCAAGGAAACGTGGTACTGCGTGTGTGTGTGTGTGTGTGTGTGTGTGTGTGTGTGTGTGTGTGTGTGTGTGTGTGTGTGTGTGTGTGTGTGTGTGTGTGTGTGTATGAACGGCAGAAATATGCAGAGAGAGAATGACAGATGGGAAGGGACAGAGAATAACAGGGAGAACGGGAACGGCAGATTTGTAGCGACAGGCTGCTCAGTCTGAAATTGAAAGACTGTTTAGACCTTAAACTGCACCACATCCCATGGAGACCAGTTCAAACCAGAATCCCAACGAAAACATTGTCAACTTTCTTGCATGCAAAATGTCACCAATTTCATCTTTTCTTTCCAGACTTATTCAAGGAAATGTAACCTCTTAGAGCTGCGTGAAAAATAACATTTACTGAGGCACATGGCAACTAAACTATGAGCTAACATCCACCAGATGTGAGTCAGAGAGGATTGGCAAATACCTCTTGGCAGCCTTGGCTGATCTTTCTGTGTGAGTTTAAGTTTGTTATGACAGTTTGAAACAAGTGTCAGGTACATTGTCAACCACACGAAAGTAGACTTTTTGTAGGATTGCTGATCCAAGGATTTTATGCTGAATAAGTCCAAATTTCACAAACAAGATCCACGAAAACAAGTCCAGAAAAACACACATTCCATTGATTCTAACCAAGTGTTTGTTTTCTCTAAGGCAGGAAGTGTGAGGCAGCTTATGATTTGTGTGCTCAGGAGAGGGGTAAATGCTGTTTGCCAATTGAGTCTGACCGGGTCTGACCTTCAGCAATTAGTTCTTGCTGTTGTTTAAGAAAATAAATAAAAGCTTGAAATGATCAAATAAGGTCCACTGCAACAGTGTCAGGGTAGAAACATGAGGTTAAGACAGAGGCAAGGAATCAAATGAAGAGTAAATTCTTTTTATTATTATTGGGTGATTGTAAGTTGGCTCTAAAAAGTGTTTTAATTTGATTTTTAGTTTCTCTTATACATGTTACAAGCACAAAAATCACCTCTTTAGGCCTTTAAAGTCCATATTATTTCTCCAATTAAGTAATGCATGCACTCCATCCTCTGCTATGTATTACCCAAAGTGATGTACCGTGCACTGATCAGCACTGCATGTACCAGTAGTTACATAACCACATTGCCACATCCCTTGTTCCTTGCAGCCGACAGATGACCTGTCTTTTATTTTTAGTTGTCTGATTCTAGCAAAAAGGATGGAGCATAAAAGAAAAGCGAAGCAAAGGCGGCCCCAAGCTGAACATTTAAGCACATATCATCACACTTTAGAGGCTATGCAGCTTGTACCCTCATACTTTTGACTTAAGTGTATTGAGGATAATTAAAGGTCTTTAGGCAGAATAATGTGCACTGATGTGAGTAAAACATGGTGGTTGCATAAGACTTTTAATACAGAAAGATAGCCTCTTCTCGCAAGTTTCCTAAACTTCAGCACACATGAATGTAAGAGAGTGAAACTTTGCACCGAAAAGAGCCAACATGAGGGCAGCTGCCTGCTGCATTGCACTGGTGGGAGTAAATCAAATGCTTCTGTCCCTCATTTCGGAGAGGGCTTTGATGTCACTGGAATAAGCTGCAGCTCATTGAAGGAACATCAAAGTTAGTCACCCCCAGCCCACAACCATCCACTGCTTGGGAGGAAACATGTGATTGGAAATGCCCTGGGGTCCCTTATCTTTTTCCATGATTAACGCCTCATTAACTGGCTATTAATGCTATCAATTACCCCAAAAATGTGCTCAGTTACTGCAGGGATCAAGTGAGTGGCCATTTGGAGTTTTGTGATGTAAAGACGGAATATTTAATGCCCTCCTTTTACTTCAGGCTGAACTCTTTCTTATTTTAAGTATTCAGCTCTCTGATCACTGATTAGGTCCCCTAGCTGTGTTTCTTGTCTTTAATTGTAATTCTCTGGGCTCTTGTCTGTTTTTATGACCAGATTAGATTAGATTAGATAAATGTTGTTGTTTTTGCATCTGCATCTGTTGTATCTTGCATGCAAATCTGTCTGAATTCTCTTCCCTGTGTCTTTCGTAATCGATTTAGCATCAGTGATATTTAGTAATTTTGTTTCTAACCTGCTGAAGCTTCTAAGTCTCACAGCTTTCACAAAGGTAAGACACGTGGTGAAGATTTTTATGTAACGTGTTTAACATGCCGTTGTTCAACAAGTATGCTCTCTCAGTTTAAAATAGCACCTATCTGTGGCATTATAACATACAGAACATGGTTCCTTATCTACCTTTAAGACAGAAAGTTCTCTAATAACTTATTGAGTCTGGAGAGGTCTTTACTGAAATGACCTGACTGAGACAACCAGTTTAACCAAATCAGAGGCATTGTTCACATCGTGTTATTTTCTACTTTGTTTGTTTTATAAAAGCACACAAAAAACCCAATCCAGATGACAAAAGTAAGACAGAGTCATCAGAAGCAAGGTGTAATACTTGAAATATACATTTAGGGGGAAAAGAAAGAAAAAGAAAAGAAACAGCAGAACAAAAGTCTGTGGTTTCTCAAAGTCCCAGCATGTCTTTTAAAATCTTACAGGTCCTTTCAGTCCATTATTAGGGGTCATGGATGGGAAAGGGAGCAGTGTCTCTTTTACAAAAAACACAGGATTAATAAAGACACACTCAGTTCAAATAAGATAACCAGTTCTTCCAATATTTTACTTTTTTAAGCATGTCTTAGAGAAAGAAATATTCCATACTATACATTTGATAAATAGTCAAGGCCTTTTGCAGATTCCTTATTAAAAAATATTGTGGTTACAGCTTTTCTACCTGGAGCTAAAACTATTTGTAATGAATCTGTCTTGCTTTGCTCAGCCAAGTTGGCTCATTTCCAATTTAGGCATATAATTCTGAAGTTAACATCACATCACATCTGCCCAAAAAGAAGACACATAAAGGCTTTCTTAAAAATATTTGAAAATGAATCATACATTTTATCACATAGTCGCTTAGTCTCCAACACTTTCACCATATTTCTATGATGTTTTTAATTTGTTTTATTGATATTTTTTCCTTTTTTTTTTTTTATTCAGGGCATGTTAAGTTGGGTGGCAAGGGGCTTTTACTTGAAGTCTTATTTGACACCCCAGGTGCCACCATAGACTGTAAAAAATATGGACGTAGTATCCGTGACGTCACCCATCTGTTTCTGAAGAGCTGTTTTAAGACCAATCGGCAGCGGCAGCCATATTGCTTCTGTCGAGCCAGTGTGACGTAAAGAGGCGGGCTTTGAGCCTCCTAGCCAACAGCTGCAGTGTTCCCACAGGCAGCTGTGCCTCTCATTGGAAGACTGGTAATCTCAATATCTTCGAAATTGCCGAATTAGAAAAAAATTCACCCCCCTCACAGTGAGAGGACATCGAGAAATTAGCTATTCAGACTACACTCATCTTTTGTACCAGGCTGTAAACATGTTTATTAATGCTGCAAAGATCGTCTTTTCCCCATTCATGTGTATGTGACTTCCGGTACTTCCGGAGCCAGCCTCAAGCGGATCCTCGATGAACTGCAGCTTTTAACACTTCCGCATTGACTCATATTTTTAGACCGGAGGTTGCCGCTTGGATGCCACCCCAAAATCCAGAACTCTGATTGGTTACTTGCCTTGTCAGAGGTTTTTTTTTAATGTCAAAATGTAACTATTTTGGATGTGTAAACAAAGGCTGTATGGAGCTTTCTTTACATTTTAATATAAAATATTTATTTTTCTTGGTAATCTAAGTTTTGAATTTGGAGGAAAATATTTTTTGTGCCTCAAAGGGTTAAGCTTAGAAGATTCAAATGTTGTCAAACTATTGTGTTATTTTTTGAAGTAAAAAAAATATACGTGTATATTTATATATATACGTAAGTAGTTAGGTAGATATAATAAGCAGAGATAGATAGGGTCAATACATGCTTTCATTCATATATGTGCACCTATACAGTCAATGGTGTGCATACAGTTAGTGCCAGAGCTAGGCCACCCCACTGGAGAACGTGTGGACACGCCCCTGTTTCTAATAAATGGGTTTTCTGAGTTTTTATAATCCTCATGGCACGACCGTACTCTGACAGACAACGTTGATTTTCATTTTATTCCTCTGAAAATTAGAAAAATGTTGATTACTTACTTTTTTTGGTAGCTATTTCCTATTTCTGGTAGCCTACTGCTTATAGCATGCTGTCTGCTGCAGCTGTTTTTAAAACAGAGAGGGTTACTCATAGAATGTAACCAGCTTAAAATAAGAGTTATTGGAATCCTATTATCAGACGAGCAACTTTTCCCCCGTCCATGCACACTGGCCTATTAGAGGAGCGCACCGAGCAGCCAATCACAGGCGCTCTCTGCTCAGCTCCACTAATCGTGGATTAGCTACAACCGACTGCAGTCCACAGCACAGGGAGGGAGAGGTACTCACTGCCATTCACTACTCACTCTCTGTTTTATTATTAGCTCACTTGGATCTGGCAGCAGCAGGGACTCTTACATTGCGCACATACTGGGATCTCAGGTAAAGGTGTGGGGGCTACAGCAGGTTTTGGGCTCGATGGAAGCTGCTGTTTTTGGTCAGGTAGGACTTAATTGATGGCCCTTTAATTTTAAAAACCCACACCGTCGTAACGCCGCGCGCTGAAAGCACTTGCTCCATTTTTTTCGCGCACCGATGTTCAAGACGGCCAATTACCCGACCGTGGATCCCGCGCCCACCATCATGCACGGCACCTGGTTTTCCACGGGCTGTCGAGAACACACGGTCGTGGCGGTGGAGAAACCCAAGAAAAAGGCGTTCAGCCTGGTTAAAATCATGTCTCTGAGCAACAAGAAAGGGCACGGCCAGCATCCGCACCACAACAACAACATACCCTTTACGATCCACTGTCACATCGGGAAAGAGATAAAGCACATTTGCAGCAATTGCAGCCGCGGGAACGAGACACAGGATGGTGAGTATACAGGCTCGAGATCTGCGTGGTTTCGCCCATAGTATCCCTGCGGTAGATATATATTCAGCATCCACTCCTGTTTGTCTATGAGATCTCCATGCGCCTTGGCTCTTATTACACCAGGCGCTCATGGGGCATATTCAACCTGCTGTGTGTGTCCTTCTTGTGTGTTGATATTCTGTAGCTGCAGTAAACAGGTCAGCTTTTTTTTTTCTTCTCTCCTTTAAACACCAGTGATTCATTGTTGCTGTTGTGGAATCTGCCTCTGACTGGATCAGAACTTCTTCAGGGTTGAGCTCAGACTTGTATCGCTACTTGTTGGTTTTTGTCAGATATATTCATCTTATGGAGATAGAGGCCTAAGAATTTATGTAATTTTGAATATCGAGCCTTTTCAGTCAATAAAACTGCCGAAAACTGCAAACATTTCACACAAAGCCCTTCCAATTCAATGTCATTACATCATCACTCAGCCATCTTGGTATGCAAACAAGTGTTTTTAATTAAAACCAGCAGCAACATCAGTGTGTTTTGTGTTACAGAGTGGATAAAGTAGGTTAGGGCCATGCAACATAACACATGCGGAATAGAAATGTTTGTGTGTGCCTGACTCACCTGCCTTGAAAACACCAGCACATTTTAATCACTCTGTTTGGATACTTGGAAACGGATTTCTCCTTATTTTTCTGCTTTGGCTGCAGAATGTGAGTTTTTTCTCTGCTAGGATTTTGCCAAGATTTTAATTAATTGTATTGTTGTGCTCTTAAACCATATAAATTCGGGGTCTGTGTGTCTGTCTTGGAATGGTTTAGTCAAAATGACTGGGTGGTGTTCAACATTGGGATATTCAGTGTATTGCACCAATAAAAACAAAGATGCACAAACTGCATATATCTCAGGGAATTAGTGTGCTATTTCTGTTTCTGTGTTCTTTCTTAGCATCATTATTTCCCACATTTTATTGCTGGATGTTACTTGCCTCTTGAATGTTGCTCACTTCCTGTCTTTATCCAGCTTTTGTACATCAAATAAATTCATTCGAATCTCTACCGGATTCGATTAGCATTGACTGTGGAGCTATTTATAGAGCCCTGTGGTGTCAGGATTGCTAAGATGGTTGGCTCTGAGGCGACAGAGCACTGAAGTGATGGTCCATGTGGGACTGATTTCCACTGCATTACTGTCACATTATTTATCATTGTCGGCCCTGGGGAGGGGACTGGCCTGCACACTGATATGTCAGTGTTGGCAAACATCATGAATGTGATGTAATTATCTACAGACAAACTACCAGAACATTCCCTGACAGCATATCACAGCTGATGGTGATGATGATGTGATGCAATGTGGTGACACTGACAACTGACGGTGACTAGAGGTCACCTCGCATATTCAGTCTGGCCTGCTTAACACAATTAGGAGAACATGGGCTTTTGTTTTAGATTTTTTCATTTAGTTTTATTTATTAACTTAACCATGGATATGTTTTTTTACACTGTTGCTTTCTTTTCAAATACCCTTTAATATTTAGATTTATTTTACCCCATATAGGCAGCAGTTAGTCTGAAAAAGGGGGCTAAACTTTTGTTGTTACTGCTCCAACAAAAAAGAAATCCAAACACTGCCAATGCAAGAATTGTATTCTTGCATGTGCAAATGATTATGTGAATGTGTGACAAAAATTGGCAATCAAGTAAGTCTAAGATCTCTGTAAGTCTATTGATAAAAGAAGTGACTACAAACTGCAAAATTTTGATCAGTACAAGTCAAGCAATGCAAGACTGTGCTGTTTTTCATATAAATTATTAGATAAATGGGTTAAAAAAAAATCAGAAATCAAGTTTAAGGCTTCTGCTAGATGATCATTAAATATGTATTAATGAAGGGAAGTCAATGGATGCCCAGAAGGCAACAGATTTCAGTCTAATGCAAGGCAATGGGATTACTGCATGTGCAAAAAATCATAGTTTCAAGTATTGCAAAAAAATGCAAGCTCTGCTTTATTATTTAAAAATACAGATATGAAGGAAAATGAATGGCCACATAGAAATTAAAGATGTTAAATCATATTTAGAATTCTGAAACAAATGTACCCGCCAACCAGTGCTGTTAAAAGAAATACGTTTTGACAGTTTGATCTATGGGACTAAAGAGATGGGACTTATAGTCTAGTTTCACATCAGTTTTAGTCATGCATAGGAAGGCAATCATCACATGTCCAATTAAAATTAATGAAATTAATGTGACAAAAATAAGCAAGGTTGTAAAGGTGTCTGCAAGTCAGTATTGTATGGAAGTAAGGGGAAGTCAGTGGTGAAGTACAGACTCCAAATTGAATTCACAAGTCTGAAACATTTGTATGATCCTGTTAGAGCTAATTATCAGGCTTACAAGAACGAATTGCTGTGTAAGTAAAGGAAAATAACTTTAAAAATTGCTTTAAAAAGATGAATGTCTTATATTCCTGTGTTCAATCCTTTAAATAAAACAAAAGTTGGCATCAAGATAAGTTTGATTCTGGCATTGCAAGATTATGCTTTCATTGCATGTGCAAATGTTTTAGTTGCAAAAATTAGCAAGCAAGCTAGTGTCAGATCCTGCATTATTTCAAATGTATGGAAATGAGGAGAAGTCAATGGCTGCCCAGAGGTCTGGACTCTAATTCAGATCTCTGAAATATTTGTGTGATCCCCTTCAGTGCTTTGTAACAGAGTCAGAAAGATGAGCTGTTTGACATCAGATAGTTTACTCTAGTGTCCCTTGAATGTATTCACTTAGATTTGTTTTTTAACTGAAGTTTGGTTCAAAATCAGGTTATTCTGTTTAAATAAGAGATTTCGGTGCAGAGCTGGAGGATGTTGTTTCCTAATCCCAGCTTGTGTTCACCCTTGTGTCTTGTTTTTTGTAATGCGAGCTGTTTGTAGCCCTTGATTGCAGCATCTTTCAAACATAACATGCGCTCGGTGTTACATATTTGTTTGTGTTGGAATAAATTGCCTAACATCGGCTTCTTTTGATGTCCAACAGTACGTAACAGTCTAAAGGGCCGGGCCTTGTGAATATTTGATGAGGAGTAGAAAGATTTCCTCTTAATGAGGTGCTTATTATCAGTCTGTTTGGTTGTGTTTTGGCAAGCTAATGCCAGCCGCTGAGTGTGATGCAGCCTCAAACTGCTCAAACTCCTGTGTAATGCTATCTTGATATGCAGGTTTGTTTATCCTCTCGAAACCTCATCCAGTTACGAGGAGATTCAGGAGGCCACTTGGCACAGATTCCTGCTGCTTGGATCTTTGTAAGCAGAAGTGTCTGCTGCACTCACTGCTTAAGCTGTCCTGCATGATTACCAGAATATCACCTCCTCTGCATCCTCACCTTAAACTACACCCTGTTTTTTTTTCTCTTTCTCCTGACAGCTGAGGAAGTAGAAAGGCTGGCCGCCATGCGTTCTGAGTCTTTGGTCTCTGGCACCCACACTCCACCCATCCGTCGTCGGAGCAAGTTTGCCACTCTGGGACGCCTCCTCAAACCCTGGAAATGGAGGAAGAAGAAGAGTGAGAAGTTCAAGCAGACCTCTGCTGGTACGTGAAATGTTTTGGCAATTCTCCAGTATGTTAATATAAGCACTAAAAACATCCGTAGGTACCCAATGTGTTATAAACAAACATGGTTCCTGTTATTGTACACCCTGTCTGGTTGTGGAGAAAAATTCAACATGCATCCTTTTGGCCACAACCCTGTCTGGTTGTGGAGAAAAATTCAACATGCATCCTTTTGGCCGGAAGAAAAGAGAGAAATATTAAGCTTCAGTCTCCAGGGTGATTGTAAATGCAGCAAATTGATTCAGCAAAAGTGCAGCCTTGGAGTTTCATATTTTGAGGTCTCTTCAGAGTTCCTTTGATCTCGCAGCACAGCGTTGTCAGGGGCGAGTGAAGGACACGCTCTCTTCAGATGCGCCTGTATTTATTTTGCTTGGCTGACACATCCTGAATTGTACTGTCAGCCTGTTGGACAGGAGGAGACACTTTGTCAGGCCGCGTCTTGTGGGCTGGAGGAGAAGAATTCTTACTTTAAGAGAAGATGAGCAATCGCACAGGGACCTGAATCCGGTCTTAGCAGGACAGGATGTTAATAAATTAGCATTTTCCAGGTGTGAATTTGATGAATGAATCAGTCTCTTCCTGCTTTGATCATGTTTCCTGTGTCTGCCTCACTGCTCTTTTAAGTGTCGATCTTGCTTTAGAGATATGTCTTCTTATTTCTTTCACTTTCACAAGCATAAAACATGTATTTGACTTTTTGGTTTATATAAGCCTTTAGCTAGGCTTTGACTTTTATTGTTCCAGGAGTGCTGTTCTGCTATAGTTTGTTTTTCAACTTTTCTTTTCCTTTCTAGAAGGACTCGGTGGACTTCTTAGAAAAACGCAAGTCCCGAGGACATACATTTTTCAGCTTTAGATGCTTGATTTTTAAAATGTTTTACTGTATTTAGATAATAAGTGCGAACTTGATGAAGCAATCATGGAGATGTTTTTTGTCTGTTGGTACATTCTATGATAACAGAGCCTCCCTAGCTGTAGTGGAGGACAATAATAAAAAGCCGAACAACAAAAAGCCTTTTTTCATGCTACAATGGTGTTAATGCACAGTGGAGTTGAGTGAAAAAGCCCTCTCCATCGCTTTTGTTATCCACTTGTTTTGTATGCATAACGCTTCTGTCTCTAAAAATTTTTTTTTGCCACTATTGTTCTATTCAATCCTCTCTGATGATGGATTATGACCTACCAGCGAATCTCGCTTTTGAGGCCTCTGAGTGGAATTTCTGCGTTGTTTTCAAGCTGTAGGCGGTGTGCAATCTTACAAGTAGCTCCTATACTCAGGCTGGTTCTCTAGCTGCAGTGATGCTAATGCAGCTCCACACCAACTGTCATTTTCAATTTAAGGGAGAAGCGTGAACCCAACTTTTAAAGCCCCAAAACAAGAGGAGTGTGGGTTGCAGTTTTGCAGGAATAGGTGGAACACAAGCAGTCACAGGAAGGAACCAGTGTAGTAATTTAAAATGTGGCTCAGGGATTTAAAACTGTAGAAGTTTACTCATGCACCATTGCACCTGAATGGCAATGTAAACATTGGCTGCAATGTTAAAAGAAGTCAACATAAAATGTCCCGGGTAGAGCCAAAAACCAAAACAGAGCAAGAACACAACAGTGTTACATTTATTGTCTCCTCAGATGTGAGATTCTGAATGACAGCTAACATGTAAGAAATAATGCATAGTGACTGATTCTTATAAAGTATTTCTGACTCTGATTTCCCATAACCACCCACTCACTGTACATTATCCTGATTATTACCTGACTACCAATTAACAATGCAAACAAGATGACTGGTTGACTACTGTTTTAGAAAGTATTTGATTGATTGAAAAAGGATTGTTTCCACTATATCATCGTTTTTGCAGCGTCTATTTTCTCTTCAAACCAAATGCAGTTCAGCGTTTTCATGATCTATGTCCTCGCAAACATGCCCTCAGAAGAAGCTGGATGTAGTCGCTGAAATTGAGGTTGTGGGCACTGCAGGGAAAAATAACAGTTTTAGTGGACACAGCTCCTTATACACCAAAAAAAAGGTCCCTCAAATTCCATGAGTGGTGCTTCTATGACAGAGATATTCTTAGCAGTCTACTTGCTGGTTGACTTAAAGTTAAACTACACATTTTCATTCATCTTAAGTGAAAACAAAGCGTTTTTCCATTAGCAGTTTTGACAGATGCAGAGAATAATGACAACACCTGAATAAGATCTTCTCTCCTGTTCCCCTCTCCTTCTTTCAGCCTTTAACCACGAATCAAAAGTTCAGTGTATCTCAAATAAATTTAAGGATATATTTTATTAAAGGTTTATTATTATTAAAAAATTTTAAAAATTCTGTCAAACTACATTTCTAGGCAGTTTGCCTTGCCAGAGAGTTAATTGAGACCTTTGGTGTATCTGTAACTAGACTTGCACTTGATGAAAACTGTTTCCTGGAACAGTATTCGGCTTACCTGATCCAGAACACATTATCTGCTTTGATTGACCCGAAGCCTTACTATTGATTTGTGCTTTTAAAATAGAACATTGGTCATACTGCCACCAATTTGCACTCATACTATTTGTCAACACCAAGATATCATTCTATTTATTAGTATCGTTAATGCCTGGTGTGACCTAAGTGTTTTTTTAAGATATTAAAATCTGTTGCCACATAATTATAACAAATGCTCCATTTATTCAGAGGGCACTGCTGGTCATTTCTAACCTGTTGCTTTATCATACAGGGAAACATGCAACATATTATCACTTGACATTAATCTCATTAAGACCCAAAGTTTGTTCTTAATGTTTAGTCATCATTTCTGCTGCTCTGATCTTGGCCTCTCCTGCCCTTGCGTCCTCCCTTCTTGTCTCTGCAGTTGCCTGCAATGTCTTACTGTGGATCATACTTCTCCTGTCAGTAGGAAGCCGAGCAGCCACTGGGCATGCAGATGTTGTCATAGATAATTGGACAGTGAGCACAGCAGAGGATTTTAAATGTGTTGTGATATGAAGCAGATGAAGGCCAACTCTGGAGGTCTTTATTCTTCACCTCAGTAAGGAAGAAAAAAAGGGAGGGAGGCTGTGACGGTTAGATGTTTTATCACGCTGTGTTATCATGCCCAGCGTGCTTGTATCACAGAGAGATCGCACAAGGCAGATTCATCAAAAGAAAACACATGTGGCAGTCTGATCCTATCTTCATTTTTGTATCTGATCCAGTTGATTGGGTTTCCATAAGAACAGCAGTGAGATGACACACTATTTTTGGTATTTAAAAAAAAAGGATTTATCATTCTAAACCTGCTGTTTATATGTGTCAAGGTCTCGTTTGGCCATATCCAAGCTTCTGACGTTTTAGCCTTTCATTGATAAAAGACTCCATGAAAGTTTTAATACAGTTTTTGTGCGGCTCAGGCAGAGAGAATCGCCTCGATAAAAGCCTCCACTTTGAGCTACTGAGCCTCAGGGCTGGTAGGATGTGTTCTGACTATCTGGGTCACTGCGCAGTGGAATATATTTTCTCTAAAAAAAAGTAAGAGTAGCGTTCTCATATCAATACAGGCTGCACTCAGATATGCCAGTTTCATTTAATATGCTCTCAGCTGAGTCTCCCTGATGAGTGTATAATCTTCTCATCCTGCTTCACATTGAGTGGTGGGAGTGTTGGACACCACTTGGGCAATGACGGATTGGCCAGAATAGAATATGATTGATGTGCAAGGTCATTTTGAGGACAGCTTCTGCTTTTCATGTATGAAGGATTGGGTTCTTTTGTATCGATTATGTATAGACCTATAGTTTGTTTATTGTTAAAATTGGTGTAACTAAACACTATATACACACGTGACACAAGGGATATGCGCATTTTTCATACTGACAGCTGATTCTTTTGCGATTCCAGTGGCAGCCCGGTTAGTCCTAGTCAGGATCAAAGTTAGTTTTGTGGTGTGAGTGGCAGTTTTTGATCCACACTCAATGTGTTCTTTTGTATTTCTCTCTGAGGCCCCCCTGATGAAATGAGCATGAAATTCCCCTTCTTGTACACTTTTAATATATTCATGAAATATTTAACAAAATGCTGCTTTTTGTTAGAACAGCCAGTGTTTTAACTCCCGACTCAGTGCTCTGCTATAGGGCGCCAGGAGCTGTGTTCAAATCAATTCTCTCAGTGTCTTCTTTATAGGCAAACAATATCTTTGAATTCTGAAGACGTATCCTTGTAAAGGCTTTGAGTTAATGTATTGCATAACTGTGCACATTGCTTGGCATAGCAGTTATGTCATAAAGCTTGGAGTAATTACTTTTCATTTCGGATGAAACAGCAGCATAATCCCAGAGCATAGCCTATTACAACACTGCCGGCATAGCGTCGCTCCTTAGCTTAGGGGGGTTTCCCACTCAGTTGATGATGTTTTATATAGATTTGTGATGTTGGTGAACATTGTGACTGTCAAAAGAATTATCAATTTATATTTCAATATCACCTATCAGAGATGTTGAGACTAACTGTCGTGGATTTTATGCTAGTTTTAGATGTCAGAAACAAGTAAAGCAGAATCATTTATATTCACTGAAGATTTTAACCTCATTCTAACATTTGTACTGATTGATATCTATACAAGTAAACAGAAAGATGAATGCAAACGAGTCAGCTGTGAAGTTACCTCACAGACTAGAACATCCTAGAGCAGGTCTTGCTAGCATAGCCTAGCTTGCTAACAGTAACATGTAGGCAGATTTAGAGAGAAAAACAAATCAGATTCCTGTCTTTTTTGGTATGTTTTGAAGTTGTACATCGTTTACTTTTTCCACTGCTCATACATTAATAGAACCCTTTTAGCTCCTGACCTGTTTTAAAATACTTAAAAGGTTGAGAATGCACAGGTGCAGTGAAGTCAAATATCTGATGCCTCATTGCCTCTCGATGCCTGTGGTGCTTTGGTGAAACAGTCTGGTGAACTGTGAACACATTTAGTCTGTCAGATCCTCTCTGCTGACTGTCATTTCTTTGATGAGTGTATTTACTCTCCTCTCAATATTCTTGACCCAAGGATAAATCTGCTTCCTCTGGGGAAGAGGGAGAAAAAAGATTTATTTGATAGAGCTGCCAGCCTTCGCATCACAAGTAGCATCACATGGTGAACACATTGGTGATATTTTGGACACATATTTACCCCCCAAAATGTTTTAGTGCTGAACTAATTCCTGGCTTGGAGCCGTTCTTAAACACGCTTCTCCTCTAACGCGTCTTAAGTATAGTGATATTGAACATCTGGTACCCTTGAGGAAGTCATAATGGAGCATACTGTTTGATGATGGCTTTCTCTGCTGTATTTTCAAACACTGAAGTACTAAGTATCCAAATTTCTGCCCCCTAGGCCTCCCCGTTTGACATTTGTTCGACTGTCATTTGTGTTTTTAATTTTGGACTCTCAGCAGTTGGTTTTAAATCCACTGTGTTCTGACCAAAGGCAAGGAAAAGAGAGGTCAAGCTGTCTGTATTTAAATGAATCCACACTGAGGGGTGGTATTAGCATTGAACACAACGCCCTCTGATAGAGCTGGGACAGGACTCCTGGGTCATATGTAAAGCACGCTTGGCACAATCTGTGATCTCCCCTCTTAAGAAAGAGCTACAGAAGCCTGCAGGGATATTTCTGCTCAGTGTGCTCAAGTGTTATTGCTAATATTCATTTCACATTCCTAACTGGTTCCTATGCAGGGGTTGATTTTGAAATTACTCAGATGATTTTTTCATTCAGCCAGCCTGCTGATGGAAGATGTTAAGAGCCTCGACTTCTGATACTATAAATAGAATCAAGCATTAGCTATGGGACATGCTTCCCTGTGCATAATGCATTACTATGAGACGTGTTGTTGAAATATCTGCTCCATCTTTTATCGTCTTAATCGAGATCCAGTTTTTAGCTTGAGGTGTTCAGGGGAGTGTTCACAGTTTTGCAGATTATGTCAACAAAAACCAGACTTTTAATCTTTCTGTTTTCACTCCTGAAGGAGACCCGGTTTTATTTTAATCTGATAGGGATCATAAGATGTACAATGACAAGTACATACATGGATAAATCAGAAACTTTACATGTACTGTTGTGTAAATAAGTAAAACCTAAACATGAATTGGTTATAATTTGGTATTTTTATTGTTGAATCACATAAAAAGACAAAAGCAACCTATCAATTGATCCAACTAACAGATTTACCTGCCTAGCTAAGGCCTTATTCATTTATTTATTTATTTATTTATCTATCTATTGCTGTGTATTTCTTGCTATATGCATCTATTGTTATAAATAAACAAAAGAAAAGAAACATAATTTTTTCATGTTGTTGCACTTAGTGAAATGTCATCTTATTAATGATGAACAGAGGCACTGGTGGTTTCTTAAGAGTTAATCCCCCACATATCCTGCTGTCATAAATACTCTGTGGCCCACCAATGGTGTATTAATCCGAAACCAAAAACAGTCCCAAACAAATGCACTGCTAACTCCTGCTTGAATAACTTTCTTAAAATACAGTTCCCGGTTGTTTTACAAAGAGGATTGAGCTGTTTGACAAAAGAACAGCTATTTTAAAGGATAATATCCTCTGTTGTAATATCTGGGCTTAGGGGCGATTGCCACACACAAGAGGAAAGACAAGCAAACAGTTAGTTGTGGCCTTATCCTTTTAGTTTCAGCAGTCAGATGCTATCTTTTGCCAAAATGACTGATGGAAATCTACAAAAACATGTTTTTGGAAATGTTGTTGTCTTTGTTTAATTGCAGGGTTAATATGATTAATGTGAAAATGACTTAAATATTATTCTCCTCTATCCCCCTCAGCTTTGGAGAGGAAGATGTCTATGCGGCAGAGCAGAGATGAGCTGATCAAGAGAGGAGTGCTGAAAGAGATCTTTGAAAAAGGTGAGCCACTGTTCTTCGCTTTCAGTCTGATTCAACTGAGCTGAAAACGGTTTCATTTTAAGTAGAATCTGCATAAAGGGTAGACATGGTGCTCTAAATTGGAAGGTCTTTAGTTATTCATCTCCTCCTTAATCAGCAGCCTCTGAAGTGCACCCTTCAAGATTTGGCATGGGGCATCTAGAGATATAATCTTTCATTATAGAAATTTTGTAGGGTTTAATAAACTCTTTGATCTTGATTTGATGTGCTTCAGACACAGAGATTCAAAGCTGGAGAGTATATTTCAGTCTGGCAGCAGGGTGCTCCATGCCTCAGGACATCAAAAACAAAGTTGGTGAAACTGAGAAAGTCCATTGACTCTTGCCAAGATGTGAACAGGGCAAATGAGGATTTTATTGTTGAGCACAAACTGAGCATCATGAACAGTGTTTAAAAATAAAACCACTCTTTAAGTGATGTCGGAGCCAACACAAATGTCTTACAAACTAAATCAAGTACGCATATAAATAGGGCATTGTAATAATAGCATGCAAGCCACTTCTTCTTGGCTTGGCTCAGTAAAATGGTCAAAACTGATTAATTGAATAGCTATTTTTTCTCCTTTGCACAAGTAAGTATGCCACTCTTAAGAGTGCATATTAATAAGGTCTGGTGTTCTCAGTTTTCCTGCCCAGTGACAACCTAGTTTCTGTAATCAAAAAAGCTTGTGTGCATGTCTCAGTAAATCAGCAGTGCTTATTTTTATATTTACTCTAACCATGGAGGCTGTTTAACCAGCACTGGCATCTCATTGATATAAAGATTTTCAACAAATTCATTCTGCTCTCATCCTGAAATGGAGAGTGACGTGTATGGACAAAACAATACAAATATACCTTAACGAAATGAAAAAAATATCCCAGGTTGGTAAAAATGGATTAACCTTTCACCTAGTGTTGGCTGGATTTTAATCAGCTTTAGCTGTTCTTCATCTTTGCCTGGCACCCTGTGTACCTGGATTTAATGTGCTGCGCACCAGCCAAACCAATCATTTGATAATCTAGAATGTAATTATGCAATTTGAAAATACGATCAGATGTTGACTCATTGAAATCCTTTAAAAAGGTTTCACCTGTACATCAGCTGTTTAGAATAAGGATGTATGATTAGAATTTTCTGGGCACCTTAAAGACTTTCTTAAAGTTAAAAAGACTTGAGATAAACCTAACCTCTCCAAATCACACAGACGTAAGCATTCGTTTGGTTTTCTGTTCTAAAACAGTTCAATCAAAATGACATTTGGGAAACAAACTCCCCATATTAAAAGCATTGTTTTTCAGAATATGTAAGCAGCGTTGTGAATTGCACTGTCAGCCCTAAAATGTGATCATGCAAAAACCATCCAAAGGCTTGGCGCTGTCAAAGAATTAAAAAGCAAAGTTCTGTCAAACTGCTTGGCTGACACTGTTTCCGGGTCTGGTTTCTGCTGATAAAAGGCTCCTGGGTCGTTTTCCAGTCTCAGCTCCTGAATCCCCTCCCTCCAATTGTCTCCAAACTTTGCCATCCAGAGTTCATTTTCAACTTTGTTTCTACAGTCATCTTTGGCAATGTCTCTCTTGTGCAGTTCAACACATTTTCGACTCCTGTCAGAGTGTCTCTTTTCTTGTGTTTAGCAACCGTTGAGTTCCGATCCTCGATGGATGGCGGGGTCTGCACTCAGGAGCCCCCTCTTAAATCGTCTATGGTCCTACCCTCCAAGAAAACTGTCACCTACTCGAGTGACCTTCAGGATAATCATACAAAGCCCCCGCTGTACCACAAACAGCCACCTGCACTCCCTCCAAAGCCTTTCTCCAGGATCCCAAACCATATCACAGGTCAGTGCTTTAACTTAATACTGTGATCAGATATATTTATTTTGATGATGATGATGATTAAAAAAAGTGAAATTCTCCCTCTTAGTATTTATCTTCTAAAAGGAGACTTGACTCTAAGCTGTACCTGAGTTGACACACATGTGCAAAGGATTATGTTAGTCTCATTAAATTCCCCTGCTCATAGGTCATCTGGGCCCTCTCTGTCATAGTCAATCTGTCAGTAGGAGGCAAGTAGCATTACCCTGGCCTAAATCCCACCACAGTGCGCTGTTGTCTGAGCCATGTCTGATCATCCATGAGCTCTGTTTATCTGTCTGCATCAGCAAAGTGTAGTGAATGTGATATAACTGTAGAGATGATCAGTGATCCTCTTTTTTTCTGCCTTGTTAAACTTGATTTTATTTCGGTTCTAGACTCGTGCCAGCCAATGAAGTTGCCCTGTATGCCCGGAGGGAAGCACTCTCCACCTCTACCCCCTAAGAAAGTGATGATTTGTGTGCCTCAAGGGGGGCTGGACTCTTCCTCGCCCTCACCATCCCCAAACCCTATGAGCGTTTTATCCCAAAAGTGCATCTCATCCCACCATCACGGCACCTTACTGCCCTCTCAGCTTGCTGGTCTTCACCAGAGCCACGGTCACCCCCTCCAGTTACAGTACGGTAGCCTGCACGCGCCCAGCCGTATCATCGAGGAGCTCAATAAAACCTTGGCGCTCTCCATGCAGAGGTTTGAAAGGTTAGTAGCCATCAGTGCTTAGGTCATCAAAGCTGATTGTCCTTCAGTTAAAGACAGAGAGGGATTACAGATCAGCCCTTCATTGTCTATCTGTCTGTACATCAGACAGAATATCCTGGTCTGACTTTGACACATCTGATTTGAATACTGTAAAATGTGTCAGTCTTTCATGCTGTCGTTCTTTTGTGGCCAAGGGAAACTATAGCTTAATCTGAATGCAACAGCATAGCCAATGACGACAAGTTTCTTACATGAACAATACACTTTAACCACCAATTACTAGATAATATTAGCATTAGCTGGTAAGTGCCCGCTACTGTTTCAGAGTGTTTCACATTAAAAAGTGGGAGAGGTGTAAACTGCAGCTAACATGATGGTTTCTAAAAATATAATGACAAGCTAACAGCGTGCTAGCTAGGAAGTAAATTCTTACTTGAAATGGACTTCCTTGCTAACATGTTATTAGCTTCCCAGTAAATTCTTAGCTAACATTATGCTAGCTGGCTACAGTTTACACCTTTCCCAGACCTTTATTGTGCAACACTATGAAACAGTAGCTGACACTTACTAGCTAAGTCTAATATTATCCAGTAATTAGTGGTTGAATGCTTAATTAAGTTGTTTTTTAGTTTTTGAAATATGGGCTATGACTCCTCCAGTTTTCACTTTTCATTGTTTTTCAGATTCTGTTAGTCATGATGCGGTAACAAGAGAATCTGTCAAATACCATTATTTTCATTTAACCATCTGAAATCTCAAATATCTTTTATTCCAGTGAGGTAGAGAGTATTAAGATTTATATGATTTATAATCTTGAACGCAGCACCTCAGCATTAAAAAAAGCATTTGAGCTTCCCACCCATAGATTGACATCAAGGAGCATTGTTTCTATGTGAATATGGTCTATTATATCCCCTCATTTGATAAGCTCAGCCTATTATCATCACATTTATCCACTGTGATAAAGAGCTGTGGCCAAAACAGCACTAATCAGTGTTATTAGAGTTTAGGGGGGGTATAATTAGTCTCAAGCATCCTGTTTATTAGATTTATTTTTCTGGAGACTTGTCCTCTATGCTCAAATCTCCCCTGTTGTTATTGAGGTTGCGTCCTGCTATGTAGCACCGGTGTGCAGGTCTAAATCAGCACACTGCCTCCCAGGGCAGCATGGCCTAATTTTGAAGTAAATGTGTGTATGTGTGGGCACAGGCTCATGGAGTAGGCGCCCCTCCAGCAGTTAGCTTGACATAACATGACCAGCTGCTCTTTACAAGAGCTGTGTTTCTTCATGTTTGTAGAAAGGGGACGGAATAGTGGATTGCGCATTATGTAACCTCTTGTATGCAGAGCTCTTTTTCACCAGAGCCATTTGGGCTGGGATAAGGAAATAATAGTCTTGACATTGCTCACAATTAGTCTGAAAGCTTGAAAATGGTTACGTAACGGTGGCTTATCATCATAAGGAGCTCAAGCTAGACTGTGATTCATCAATCAGTCAAATATTTCACTGGTGCATTTAAATGACAGCTCCTGAAAGTGAAGTTTATTTCTGTCACCTTGTTTTGAATTATGCAGGTTGTATAATCAGTTACTCTTTTCCTCTGTGTAGTTCACAGGGTTGCATTGCATTGCGTAGGACTGTATAAAATTGTATTTGCCATGTATGCAGGCTCTTTGTACTCCAGTTTCATTCAGATGGTGTTGTAGTTGGATTAAAATCCCACTAAGCCATCATTAGACTATATACCAGAAGCCCGTTTTATTGTTTTAAATCACTTCTTTTATATTCACTGAGAAGGTTTGTGAGGGTTGTCTTAATACTTCTTGTCATACACAATCTTTTCTGTCTGGAAGAAGATGATGTAAGGCTCAGCTTTAGATATGAGGTTTTAAAATGGATTTGTTTTCCTTCACTGTAACAGGAATGGGCTGGATCATCCTCTTTGTAAAGCTAAATGGTATGGCTATTAGTAAGAACTATTGCATTAACACATCTTTTTCCTTTCTCCAGCTCTGCATTACACGGGGTTGGTCAGTGTCTTCCACTGGACCGAAGAGAAGTGCCGTCTGTGATCATCGACTATGAGGACGACAAGGAGAACATGCCCGACGAGTCAGACTACGAAGATCTGCCAAGCATGTACAAGGACGAGGACGACGACGTGGATGACGACGAGGATGACGATGAAGATGATGACTCAATATTCACAAGTGAGGGGCAGGAGATGTGTTTGCACAAATTCATTTGGATACAGCTAATTCATTCCCACCAAAAAGTAAATCAAAAGTTATCATGAAAGACATGAAGAGGAAAAGTGGCACCTCAATGAACTACCTGAATCTTTAGAATAAGGGTGCAAACGCTGAGCTTAAAATATTAAATACATATTTTCAAGTGCATTGCTATAAGTGCAGAAACATTAATGATACAGGCATTGACATTTACTTCCCACAAAACTCCTAACTTTCTATTACTAGCCACAAATAATTGACTTGAAGTGAATATAGAAATATAAAGAGTTTGATGGCGAGATGTAGTTAAAACAAATTTCAGAGAGAAGATTCTACTTGATACTAGTAAGAAAATGTTCATTTTGGAGGCAAATTTGTTTCCATTTATCTCATATCAGGTTTTTTTTTTAAGACTTTTCTCCTCTATCTGTTGTCAAGGTAAAAGCAAAAACTAAAGACAAAAACATAGTGTGCTTGTGCAGGAGAGCTGTCTTTGTCTGTTTTTGAGTGTGGGTCATGTTTACAGAAATGATGACACATTTTTTGCTTGACTCATACTAATCGACAGACAAGCAGTACTTCCAGCTTCACCCGAAGGCTCCTGGAACTCGGATGCAGTTTGACCTTAAACATAGGGCCAAAATTGAGTTCACAGAAGTGTACCCAGAATCATGCCGTCATCCATGGAAACGCTCTGACTTGAAAAGTGTGAAAAGCTGGCTTGTTTTTGACACTGTGTCCTTTTTCCACATTGGCACATATTGGACTTTTTAAAGGTGATGATTGGTCGTGTGTGATGGAATTGTTCAGTGTGCCACGTCATGGTTTTAAGGGGCATCAGAAGTATGAGTCATACTTAAAGGAACAGGGATCTCGATTTAGACTTTTTTTGTCTTTAAATTTGTGTTTATAACATAGAAGTGTATTATACAAATAATCTGAAGTTACCAAGTAATAAATAACATTGAAATCCTCTTGGTTTACACTATAATAAAGGTATTTGAACCTTTTTCCAGCATTTTATAATTGAAAAAATGTACGTAAAATTATGATTTTGTCTATCTCTACCAACAAAAATAAACAAATGTGAAAAGTCAAAAATTATTGGCCTTAAGTGGTCCCAAGTCCATGCTTCATGCCTGTTTTTCTGTATCGCCTGATTGTGTTGTTTTTAGGTACCTTAGCTCAGAAGGTGCTGAGGAAAGACTCTTTGGCCATCAAGCTGAGTAACCGTCCATCCAAAAGAGAGCTGGAGGAGAAAAACATCCTGCCCATGCAGACCGATGAGGAGAGACTTGAGTCAAGGCAGCAGATAGGCACCAAACTCACAAGGTGAGACACGTTGCACACATACATTTTTAAACCTGAATATATTTACACATATGCACAATTTATGGGCCAGATATTTTCTGTAAATCTTGTTGATGTTGATGAAGCTGACTCAACAATAGCAGCCAATAATAGGCACTGACTCCTCTTAGCCAAGCTGAGCCTTTCGTACTTTGGGCTTTAGGTGGCTCATTATCCTGGCTGATACAACTGTGGCTCAGTCCAAAGCTGACGCAAATGTGAGCCTTCTTTTTCCTATCAAATCACTTTTATATCCTTTAATTTTTTCCTTCTCAACATCCGATAAAGAGAACCGCTTTATCTCGTTAGAATGAGTCGCTGAAAATGGAGCTGACCTAATTTCGGCAATGCATCACCCCCCTCCTGTCTCTTTTCTCTTGTCTTCTCTGTATCTCTCTCACTCTCTCTCACTCTTCTCTTTCTTCCTCCTGCCTGACTTCCTCCCTCGCTGACTGAATCACCACGGTGATGCATGTGCCAAACTATCTCCACCCGACTCCTCCACACAGCAGCACCACGCAATCCACTCTGTATCAGCAGATTACACACACAAACACTGTACGATGATGCAGTGCATCCAAATCCCTGTAATTTCTATACCTATGTTCATATCATGAATGTGAGTTTTTTTTAATTGAACAGATCAAACAACATAGTTTTTCCCCAACGG
This sequence comes from Notolabrus celidotus, assembly GCF_009762535.1. Taxonomy (NCBI): domain Eukaryota; kingdom Metazoa; phylum Chordata; class Actinopteri; order Labriformes; family Labridae; genus Notolabrus; species Notolabrus celidotus. The sequence goes on along the minus strand of NC_048286.1, from coordinate 15,481,729 downwards.
ATCACATGCCTCATTTGATTTCACTCAGCGCTTTGAATGTGACCTGCCTGTGTGCATGAAGGGGATGTAATGATGCGTTGAGAGAGGACAAGACCGTCGAGCGTGGGGTAAAAATAAAGGCACGGAAAGTATAATAATATAGTTGAGGTGAGGAATGTGGTCGGAGGGGAATGGATGAAGTGTTATCGAGAGACATTGGCAAACAAGTCTCTATTCCCCACTGTGATTGGAACACAGCGCGTGTTCCCAGAAGGCCTGCCTGCTTAGTTGTCATGTTCCCAAAAGCTCTGCCACAGTGTCCTTTGCGCAGTGTCATCTGATGCACAATTCCTAATTTTTTTGCCAAGAGCAATGTGTCCTTCACGTTGTTGTAATTGTGCCAGTCCAATTGGTTATTATAATGCCATTCTAGAACACCTAAACCTACTTTTACTAGCAGCTTTCATCTTCAAGCTAAAACCTCAACAGCCAATCAGCTTTTCCCCTGGGGTCAGTGAAGTAGCTCTTCTGAAGCGTTTGATCATGTCACATGATCTTCACTAGCAAAATGACAACTTCTAAAATATTACATGGATTACATGGCCAAAAATCCTTATTCAGTTGTTTTGTCCAACGTTACAACTGCCATAAAATCCAAGATTAGTTTTACAAGTTGGCAAACACTGCTATGTATTTGGCTTGTATGTTTCTACTTCAATAAAATGTGCTTAAAATGATTAGTTTGATATTTTGGGAAATACATTATTTTCTTTAATGTTAAAGAGTTGGATAAGAAGATAACATCATGTCAACAGCCAGGACAGGGTTAGTCTATCTTAGTCTTTAAAGATAGGGAGACTAATAAATCAAGACCATATACTAAAGCACACACATAAATGGCCATATTATATCTTGATTGGTAAATCTATGCATGTAATGGTTTTACTGTGGGACTTTGTCTTGGGCGGGCATGTTGTCTTCCTCTGATTTCTGGAAACTTCATTGTCTTCATTGTGAGGCTTCCAGGAAACTTGCAGACACAACAAAACTGCAAGAAGAGAGCAGAGCAGAGCTAGTCCTTTCATTGATTCAATAACTGCCGGTGAACAAGTTTTCCTCAAAGGCACAGTAAACTGTAGAAAAGTTCAATTGATTTTTTTTAATTTTGTTGATGCAGCAAAAATATATTTTTGCCAGGTTCAGGCAGCAGAACAAGCACAACATTGATGCATTATTGCTGTTGTTGTAGTAAATGCCTGTGTATGCATTTAGCAGGCATGCTTCAAAACCTAGCATTTGTTTAGAGTTGTGTTTCTGACCACCTGTTGGGTTAAAGTTTTCTATAAACCCTCCTTTTAAAGTCTGTTTTAGTCTCCATTAACTACTAAAAAAGTTTTCCTCTCTTGCATCAAAATTTTTCACTTTGTTAAGAAGCAAGTTGCTAGCTGGCTACAGAACAACTAGCTGTGCTAGCTGCTTGTTGCTTGGCAGGTTGCATTAGTCATCAGTTTTTTCACTAAAACCAAGTGCTTGTTGATGTTAAAAACAACGTCTAAGAGGCTGGTGAACATGTATGTATTAAAAACTGTCCTGAAAATGTAGCTAAAAGATGTGAATCTGCTCCATAAAGCTAAAGAGGATTGGTATGTAATGACGAGTGACACCTTTTACATAGAAATTGGTAATTCTATCTATTATGAGTTTAAAACAGCTTGTTAGTGCAGCTGTAAGACAGTTCAATATTAGCTAATTGATATAGCCTTGTGTAACTCCTTACATAATCTCATTAAACTAATGTTTAGTCTTTAAATTGTGCAGGACAGGCACTAATTTGATAATGATATCTGCTTAAATAAACCTGGTTTTGATTAAAATTATTTGGGATGGAGCATCCATGTGGATGTTTGTTAACTAGTCTACAAGTGTTTATTTACAGCAGCTGCACTTTTGCTGGCATGACGTGGGTATTATGCTCAGGCCATGCTGGCAGGCGGAGAGCTGTAGTCTGAGATTTGGTGTCTTGACTTTTCCATCAAGTAGGAGAAGATGGGATGAGAGGAGACAAGCCAGTCTGAGCACACAGACAACCCCCCTGCAAACAGTAGCTTACAGGGCTGAGCAGATCCAGATTGCCGTCACATCTAACGAGACAGACACAATCATTGATCAAGACCTCTAGTCAGGTCTGCTGCCTCAGGGTCCTGACATGATGCTATTATGAGAGTCCTCAGTTGAAAGCCCTCAGAGTGACCTTTCAGAGATTACCTCTGGGTGTCTTAGTCATTTCAGCCATTTTCAAATTGAGCAAATTGGAGCTAATCTGTGCAAAATGTACCTCTTCAGACTTCTTCTGAAGTGTCTGACTGTCAAGTTCCACATGTCTTTATCTCTATGAGGTGTGTGGTAGCTTTATTTTTGCTGTCCTGGCTGTTGAAACCTTTCAGCTGGCTGGTGATATTTACGAAGTCTCCTTTGCCTTATTCAGCATCAGATGAGAGCTGAGTCTTCAGGAAAAGCTGGCTTTTACTCATCTTCCTCCCTGCAATGCACCAGTGTGTTATGATGTAGTCATTAAATTAAAAGAAAGGGGTTGGTTGATACTGGCTGAGTGAACTTTTGGGCAGTACACCTGTCACACTGTCATGAGACATGGACTTGTATAAGTTGCAAATTATGTAACTTTGACACAAATATATGCTTCTCTGGTGCTTGTGAATAATTTTTACTGAAAGTGGGAGAAAACTGTGGTAATGAATATTTAATTCAGTATGGAACTAACACATTTTATTTTACTCCAAAGCTCAGGGTTGTCTGTTTTTAAAGTGCTCCTGTTGAGTGTAAAAAATGTCAATAAGACAACCTTGCTGCGAGCTGCTGTCAGAGTATGAAATACAGCTTTGTCTGAAACATGTGTATTACATACCAGGAAAACGTTTACACTGCTTGTCTTAGTTTTAACAATGCTAGACATAACTTTCCAGAAATTTTCATTTAAATTAGGAACTAATTTGCATGTTGATTCATTGTTGCCTTGCTGACTTTTGCCTGTGATTTTTTTGCTGACCTGTTTCTACCCAGGCGCTTGAGTCAGAGACCAACAGCGGAGGAGCTGGAACAGAGGAACATACTCAAACGTGAGTGTTTTCAACTTTTATATTGACATTTATTGTTAAGCTGTTCACACTTAGACATCATTATAAAGTGACAAAACAGACAAAAAAAATTCCCCAGCTTACCTTGTGGTTAAGAAAGCATGAGTCTACATTTGTGGCAGCCCTTTGTGCATTCAGGCTTCATTCAGAGCAGCCTGGTGATTTGAGGGGTCTAGTTATGCGAAAGCTAGTGGCATACATCTATTACTTTTATTCCTCCTTGGTCTGCCTTTTCATCTGCAGCAGGCAGAAGGCCTCCCCAAGGAGTCAGGTCCAGGGAGACTGCTTTCTTAGCTCAAACACAGGCAATATCAGAGAGAAGCAGCTCTGTTGCCTGGGACTCTTCAGCTCTCACATCAAAGACTGATTTACCAGCAAGTTCCTACTCTCCTTGAGGCTCCTGTGTGATTGGCAGAGCACAGGAGGAAAATATAAAGTCTGAGGATTCATAAGTGACATGTCAAGTCCTTCCCATCACTCACGCTCATACAGTAGCAAGGTTAAACAAACGGGGCCTTACCGTCTGCAGAGACAGCGTCTGGAATCAAAATCTCTGAGTTGTACTACAGATACAGTACATGTTCAACACAGGCACAGATGCAGTGTGAGCGCTGGAGCCTGTGCAAACAGGAGGCAGTGTCCCAGTATGCCCCTTGTTTACTCATGTTTCTGGTTTTTACTTGTTCCTCTGAGCTGGGGGGATTTTGTCTCCATAAATGACTTTGAATATATTGAGCAATGCATGGATGAATTTTTCAGGGAGATGCAAGAACCAGAAGTAATCAGCATTTCTTCCTTGTAAAATTCTTAAATAGGTTAATCACTTGATCACAAACATGGAGAAGAAAAAGCCCTGGGACAACTTGAAAAGAACAAAGCAACCCTTTCTCTCCTGATACCCATTCCTAATAGTATTAAACAGCCAATGATGGGAACTATTTTAGGAGTTAAGGAACTTATCCAGTTTAGTGAGCATCTAATGAGCCACATTATGCAAATGAGGTGTTTGTTTCCCTTTCAGTAACTTCTAAATATTTTACATGCAGTCCACTGTTCACATGTTCACATGAGCCTGAAATCATCCTTTGCTTCTCTGCAGCTCGTAACGAGCAAGAGGAGATGGAGGAGAAGAGGGAGATAAAACGAAGGCTAACACGAAAGGTGAGTCCAAAATAGCTCCAAATGTGCTAACCCACTTGGTCTCCAAGCAGTTGCAGGGGGTAAATTGTTGGCTGGGAAAAACAAACACTGCGACAGTGACTCACATGTAGTGGGAAGTGAAAGTATTGTCCCTCACAGACCCCCATATTGTAGTTCTCAGGTCTCCCCCAGGGGGGCACTGGTGCCCTTGTTGCCCTTGGCCTCTACAGCATGTTAGCTGCCAAATCTTTCAACCCCATGTTGAGGTGTTGAGCGTGTTCCCGTCACTCTGTGTTAGATTATAGCACGTTCCGCTTTCCTGCTGACATGCTGCCCTAAACAAAAATCTCACAGTGAGGAATTTATTGCAGTGATCACTTGCCTTATTGTACACACAAAAGAAACTTTACAGCTTTCTAGTTGCTTAAGAAAATGCTCATCCTCTACTGTATATCAGACAAAGCATGCATAGAAAATTAGACAGCAGGTAACAACTTACAGTTTTGCTTAAAGTGCTCACTTAAGTCCAATAGAGATATCTCATTATTATTTTAACAATAAATCTGCTAGAATTCATGATATAATTCATGAATTCCACTTGTGCAAAAATAAATCTGATCACATGAAATATGTGGGACAACATTTGGCATTAGAAACGTAAATTGAGAATCTTTTTGGTTTGATGTGTAAAGTCAATGTACTGCAGTTTTTTTTCTATCTGAGTCGTATTATCGAGATGTTTTAAAATAATTTTAAACAAGATACTTACTGTTAATTGTAAAACCATAAACTGTTAAACTGGTGGATATATGTTGTCATGGAAACACTGTTTCTAAAAGAATTCTGGCATTTTTTCAGTGCAATGTCTAATTTCAATAAAGGAGCAGTGCTCTAAAGGAGGTCTGCTAGAACTAAAGTGTTAAGTTGAAGCACTAATTCAACAAGTCTAAAATGCCAGAGCAGGAAGTTGTTGAACTTTGATGCACCTGCTTAAGTAACACTGGATCTGGAGGCCTTTTTTCTTAATCTTTCGATGAGGGCTTCAATATATGCAAATCCTAGGAAGCTGCTAACCGTAACAGGAACTAATAATACTTTGCCCAGTTTTCTGTTCTTAAACCTTTTTTCTACTCTTGTCCCCAGCTGAGCCAGAGGCCCACTGTAGAGGAGCTGAGACAGGCCAAAATTCTCATCCGTTTCAGTGACTACGTGGAAGTATCAGACGCCCAGGACTACGACAGGAGGGCAGATAAGCCCTGGACCCGGCTCACGGCAGCTGACAAGGCCAGTATCACTCATCTAAACTTAACGTTAAATCAAAATAATCTTGAAATAATCTCCAAAACCCTCCTCGTCTGCTTTAAAATTCCTTCAAAAGCCATCATACTCCCCTTCCCCCTTCTGTGCTTTATGACGCAACCTGTAAAGCAAGAGAGCAACGGTAGGAGGATGTGTTCCCAACTCTTGTCACGGCAAGTTCCACCTGAACCGTTTGCTTCCTGTTTGTGAGTAAAAACCCTGCAGCAGTCCTGCTGCGTACTGCCCAGAAGCCCAAGCCTCTGACTTTTAATGAGTTCTTGATTTTCCAGAGCTGTGCTGCTGTTTCCTTTGCTTTGATGATACAGAGTTCTGAACACACCTGAGAAGCACTCATGTGGAAATCACGGGGATTCAGCGTTTTGATTATGCAACAGCTCTCCTTACATAAGAGAGTAATCGGACAAGCATTGCCTCAGGACCCCTCAGCTGCAGAACTACTCTGCTGACATTTTTTTCCCTGTTTCTTCTGTTGTGCACAGATTTGAATATTGTTTGCTTGTCTGTCGCTGAAGAATAACTCCCCAAGGCTTGAGACATCCCCTTGAGTCATGCTAAACAGCAAAAACAATGACATCACCTGGCTAGGTTGCTGTCACAAATGACATGCTTGAGGGGATGAAAGGTTATTAAAAACAGCAGAGCACATATTTAATTTCCTGGAACTTTGACTCATCTCAGCTTCTAATACCTCTTAGCAGCCATTCTGCCTTTGGGCAAGGCACTCATCGCTTCTCTGCTCCAGTGGTGCTACTCACAGATGTGATTCACTGGGCATTGTCCCAAACATGAATTTGTATGAGTTCATGAATGGGAAACAGATTTGCATTGTGGCCCAAAACATTCTTGGAAAGGAGATGGTTACACTAAAAGTTTCTTTGAACCCTTACATACATTGCTGGGATCTTTCGCAACTCTGGTTTATATTATTATTCATTCATGTAATTCAAGTAAGCTCTGAACTCTTTTACCCCAAATTATTAGTCTAAGGATGCTATTAAAATCAGAAGAAAGTGTAATCTGAACACTGGCAAAATGATATTAAAGTTTGTTTCCATCAGCCTTCTGTCATGGTAACATGATGGTGCATTAGTTAGGAGTTGGATGGAGTTCAGAGCACTATTCGATACTGGAGAGTTTTCATCGGAGCGGCTCTAAATGACTTTAGGGTCATTCAAGTATCTGCTTACATAAAAGCAGAAGTGGAGCATCGTGTCAGCTCTGAATGACACAAGGGTCAGAAATATTTAGGCATGGGAAACTTTATATAAAATTACCCCAATGATCTCATGAAGCCCTGTGGCTATAAATGGCAAATAGCTTTCCCATCCAAATTTCCAGCTTGGAAAGCCAGACAGTCTAACCAGCTCAGCACTTTCCTGGAAAACCTTGGCTGTTGTGGCCCTGGCAGGAGTAAAAAAGAAAGAGGAGTCATGTTGTCTTTAAGCTGATGGGTGCTCCAAAAATCTTTTGTTTGTCGACAAAGCAGAAGCTCTACAGCTGAGTGATTCTCGCACATCTGTCTGATTACATTCAAGTGCAAAAAAAAGGAGCAGCTTGCATAAGCAAATGACTATGATTAGTGATTATTGTGCTGACTCATTTCAGTTTGCCAGGTGTCAGGCTACGAAAATAAATGTACAGTAGCCTATGTGTAATAGCACTGTTATAGATAACACTAAAATATATGAATATATGTGGGAAAAAAAGCTCAAACATCTATAAATTCTCTGTACTTAACTTAAATTTAAAGGTCATAATATATTTAGTTTTAAAATATTTACAAGTTCTGTCATCTTGGTTTACGGTGTTTATTTAACATTATATAACTGGTGCCTTGCCCTGGGAAACCAGCCACATTTTCAAAGACTAAAGAAAAAACCACTCCACACTGTCCCCTGCTGAAAGAAACCGAGCACTGCTTTCTTTATTCCCACTATTTTCTATGATTTGTAGTCCTATTTCACACTGAAAATGTGTATCTTATCTTGAGCCTTTAATCCACAGACTGTCTGCCTCTATCACATAAATACACTGCACAGCTTTAGAACCCCATTTTGGTCTCAACGTGACTCTGATGGTTTTTTTTTGTATGTGTTTTAATCTATGTAAATCCATGACATCACCACTTCACTGTAGCTAAACACCCGAGCCGACTACCTGAGTCGACCAGCGTCAGATTTTGTGTTATTGTTAATGCTCTCAGATGTCTCAAGAGGAGGAATTTGAGGGCTCTTGTGATGTGTGAGGAGAGAATTTCAGTAGAATCATTCATGGCCTCCAGATAAGTGTAAATGATGCATGAAGCATGCTAAAAGGAGGTAGTCAGTGCTTAGAGGCTGTTTTTTTTTTTTCGGAGCACTAAGCCTCTGCAGCTATTTTTCTCAAATATATTTTTTTGTTTGTTCTCTGCAGGCAGCCATACGAAAGGAACTCAACGATTTCAAGAGCAATGAGATGGAAGTGCACGAGTCAAGTCGCCATTTAACCAGGTAATGTTTGGATCCCAGACATGCGACATTGTTGCCATTCATATCACGGGCACAATATCAGAAGAAGAATAAGAAGTGGATGCAGCCTCTGTTTTCAAAAGTAAAAATGGAGCACAAGTACCTTGAACTTTCTATTCATACTTATCCTTCTGATAGCAAAAACTGTCTCAAGGAAACGGCTAAAAATTGACCTAACCACTACTGACAAATGGATAAATGTAAAATACAAATATTTGCTAATGAAAGGCTGTCATTTTCTCTTAATGTCCTAAAACAGAGGTTTTACCAGATTTAGACCAAGTGGACTGAGTATCTTATACTCATAGTGCTGGACTTAATCTGAATTTATTGTATTATTTATAGTGAGTGAGTTAGAATATATACTTTTATATTTTTTCATTATTTTATCTCATACAACTGTTTAGGGGGATGCTCCTGATGTTCATATACCAATAATCAAAGCAAATTTTTCTACAGTGCAAAAAAAAGGTTATAAAAGGCACTGCTTTCCATTCCTTTCTGTTCTGAATGTGCACTGTGTTGTAACAGTAGACTTGTAGTAACAATAGATTTAATAAAAAAATATTTTTAAAAATGCATTTAAGAGGATGGCCAGCAGGGGGCAGTTCAACTGTTTGCAAAAAGTAGTGTGATTGTGTAGCACCAGATTAGAAAAATAACCCTACTTCTCACCTGGTTGAATACCTCGGACAACATTTTCTGAATGGGATTGTGTTCTCAATAGCTACTTTCATGTCTTCTTCAATGCAGCAAGATTCCCAGTTTATACATTTTAGTCTCATTCTGAGTATGATAGCCTTTACAGTAGGATGTGGGTGTGGCCTCCTGTGATGGACAAATTACTACCACAGCAGCCCACAACTGATACGAATACATGGCAATGTGTATCCACTGTGCCATCTTTGTTTTGTCACTTCTGGTCCCAAATAATGCCAAACTAGCTGCTTTGAAGAAGGGTTCACCATTATTAGTTCATTTTATAGAAAGACGGATTATGCGTCAAAATAATTAATTAATCAAAAATGTTATGACACCTTTGACGCCTTTGTAAGGGTCTGTTACACACAGAGCTGCGGGGTCATTTGTCAACAGAAGAAAATAACACTAGTTTAAATATGTATGTTCAGAACTAATGATAATAACAGAAACCAATGAAAACAAATACATGATGTCCCCCTGTGTCTACTTCTTTGATACACAACTCGAGCTATTTAGCATGCTGGGGGTTCAGGCAGCTATTTCTAGCAGAGATGATGAAATGGTTTGAAATCTCTAATACAATTCTATTTCTGTTCATCTTTTAGGTTTCACAGACCATAGTAGACCATCACTGTCTTGAGCAGTCCCGGATCAGTCCCACTGCTCCTCCACTGAGAACCTTAAGTGCTGGACAGTAAAATGGTGCCCGTTTCTACAATAAGGCCATGTCTTCTGAAATGCCTTTTTCAAGACCCAAAACAACTGAGTCGGTACTACGCTCCCAAGATGCAGACACCCACTACTCCATCCACTGTAGTAGCACATACTGACTCTGGTTGATTCCCATCGCCCTCCTTTGGAATTAGCTCGACTGTCTCTTCAACCTCTCTGCTGAGCTCTCAGGAAGGCGCTCAGTTCAGTGGCGATCAGACAGCGGGAGGTTTTGCTTTGCTTTGCAATTGACCGACACTTTCAACATCTACTGAGAAAAGCTGCACCTTGGCTCATCAACAACACCAGTGGACATGTCTCAGTGGACATATTTTTAATCCCTCTTCCTTATAATGCTGTCACTTTGGACTCCTCTTGCCCAAATCTGCACTTGGATGCAGCGCTGACTGTTCTTAGCTCACTGATAACAGCAGAGGATCAATCTTTACTGCACCTGCTGGGACTTAAGAAACAGCGGAAAACAGAGGGTGTCTAACATTAGACTCGTGCAATATTTTTTCCTCTGCTTCTCCTAGGCTATAGCACCCCCTAGAGTCCCCCTGTGTCATTACTATGTAGTCCTGACCTCTCTTCCTCCCTCATATGTGCAATTCTCACTGTACCGACAATGTTGACATCTAAATGCTTAACTGTGAATTTGAGAGTTTTTAGCTCTTTCCAAATGTACATTTTGTTTATAGTGAGGAAGGAGAGTTATGTTCAAAGTAGAATCATGCTTGACCAAGTCACAATCTTATAAATTTTAATGTAAAAATTGCAGCTGGCAGAGATATTCTGGTTCCAGTGTGCGCAACTATGATCGTTTTTTTATGATTTAGTCAGTTTTTCATTGTTTTTGATAGAGGCACTTGCATCATTGATTATTACTTTAATGATTTTACATGTTTGAGCTCTTTGGATTGAGATTTTTTTTTTTAAAGAACAAAATACCAAGAGCTGGCTCACCACGTTATCTTGTACTTTTTTTGTGTGTGTTTGCAGCGCTGTGTTAATGATCTTTGCATTGTATTATACTTTCCTTTTATACTCATGACATTATACGCTTTTAAACAAGCAATATCTGTTGTTTGTAGAGCAAATGTTAAACTACAGGTGTACCCTCCACCATTTTTTACTGTGCTTATACACTATGCCTCACTTCAGGGTTTTAATTTACTTTTAAGGCTTTTTACAAGAGGACTTTTTCTGCATTTTATTGACTGAGCCACCAAAAATTCTTCCTCTTTAACAGCTTACGGACTCATTCCAAAACATTTGATTCAATCTCTAATCTCCGATTGAACATGACGATGAATTCTGACATGAGTACAGTTTCGGGTGTATTCACTCAAGTCAGGGTTTTTAGATTTTTATTGCTAAAGATTCTTTGCACTGTTAAGAGTTTGGCTTTACAGTGGTTGCTGTTTTCAAGGTCAGGGCCCAAATATGTAAAATATTGTTGGATTTCTGAACTGTGACCACTTTGTTTCTTCACTTCAACAAGTCTTGTCACTTGATCACTGATCCTACACCAGTATTGAATGCTCATAAGCTTTATGTATTACTTTTAAAGTTGCAATATGAAATTCTTGTTTGACAGACAAAAGCAGTAGAGGTAAAAGGCTGTTGGCCACCTACTCTCACACAGTTGTCTGCTAACATGGTGTCCTTTAATTTCAAAGTCTCTATCAGTGATGGTTGAGTGACTCTTTAAAACCCGGGAACATAGAAGAACACCTTAATTGCACTTTATGATTTTTAGGTTTCTTTCAAATGGAAGCAGTTTCCCCCTTAAAATCAGTAGTTCATGTCACACTAGTGCAACTTTTTTTATTGGGTCATCCTTTACAGGAGACTTTAAAATATATGAGGTGTCTTTTTGTGTAAGAACCAGCTTCTGTATGATTCCAGCATACGTCATTAATTTACACGTCCCATCCATAGGTCCAGTACAATAGAAAATAACAGGATTAAATTAGGACAAATCTGCTCCAGTTGTAATTTCAACTCCAAGAAACAAACCTGAGCCACTGGGCTGAGCATGAAGTTTCCCATTTCGCTGGAATCAAGGAACATGAATTCAGCAATAATTGTTTTTCCTTTTTACATGTTGGTGAAGCAGCTGAATGAAATTGAAAGTGTTCCCTTTTTTTCATTTTTGAAATACAGAATACTGTGTACAGGATACATCATGCCAATTAAATTCCATTTCTGAATGCATTTGAATTGTTTGAAGGATTTGTCCTTTTATTAAAATACACTTCTACTGGTACATTCGTGTAATTTAGACAGTTTTTATGTTTATGACAGTATAGTGCAAAAACAGACAATATTTTTCCAAGTGTGAGTTGAGGATTGCTTGACAAATTCTGACCCAGATTCCGTGCTTTGTTCCCCATTTTTCCCAGTCTCCTGTAAGGCCTGTAATATTATCAAATATAACAAATTTAAATTTGGATAGTGAAATGTTTATAGCTTGTACAGGTGAAACAGCAGGCTTCAACCTTGATAGAATTTAATGAAATATTCTATGGTACACCATAGACCTAGGGCCTTGAAAACACGGCTGTGTTACAATTAAGGTACACATTTACATCTTCACAAAAATGTTAAATACAGGAATTTGAATCTCTAGGGTCAGCTGTGGCTCATTGGTAGAGTTGGCCGGCATTATTTGAAAGGTTGGGGTTTGGATTGCACGCCCTGCTGTCCATGCCTAAGTGTCTGTAGACAAGACATTGAACCCTAGAATTGCCCCAGGTGGCTGTGCCAGCTGTGTGTGCATGGAATTAGTTAATACTGATGGGTGCTTTACATTTCACTGCCCTCAGTGTGTGAATGTAATGAGTGGGTAAATGTGATATGTATTGTTAAAGCGCTTTGAGTGGTCAGAGGATTAGGGATAAATATAATCCATTTGAATGGTTAACTTTAGTCAGTTCAACAGGATGTGGTCTAAATTTGTTCTTGATGTAAAAAAAAAAGGTTGTCTTTTAGTATCTTCAGTGTCTTTACAATATTTAATGTCTGTCCTAAAACCATTTTAATGATCAATAAGAAAAGGCGGAATAATTACAGCAAGCAAAAACTACTTCAGTTTCATTAAAGTAACCTTGATGAATTTATGCTTTCAAAAAAAAGATCAGAATGATGAGTTTGGAACACAAAAGGTCTTTACATTTGAGAAGTGAACCCAACAGCCCCTACTTATACATCAGATTTTTTATTTGCTTTGCTTGTCTTAGTGCACTGTATGTATAATCAGTATTTTTTTTTAAACTTTGAATTAGCTCTACTTTCCTACTGTGTTATTTAAATGACCTCATAAGATTGAGCTTTCATATATAACAACTTGCTTAAAAATACAAACAGGGGCGCTGTTGGCCTAACGGTCTAAGTGTGCGCCCCATACACAGAGGCTGTAGCCCTTGTTGCACAGGTTCAATTCAAGTCTCGATCATTTACTGCATGTCCTTACCCACTCTCTACTCCCCACATTACCTGTCTCTCTTCAGCTGTCCTATCCACTAAAGGCAAAAATGCCCCCCAATAAAATAAAGTTAAACAAAATGATTAAAAAAAAGATAAAAAACACATAAGCATACAAAATGCATATAATATAATATAATATAATATTGAAGCGGCTCAGCTTGTAAGGTGCCGCAGAGACTAAATGGGGTTGTGCTTGCAACCTGTCTTGCCATTAAATCAAAATCAAAGTTCAAAGTAAGATTTCTATTTCAAATATAATAATCATGTGTAGGAATAAAAAATAATCATTTTATCATAAAGGAATAAAGCCAACAAAAACTATTTCTAAGATGAACTGAAGAATAAAATCAAAGCTGACTGGCCATCCCTGAGTGTACACAGGCATGTAGGCAATGTCTAATTTATAAATGTCTTCTTGGCTTGGTCCCAATGTATTTGTGCGTGTATCTACAAAGATCAAAAGGCATATATGCCTCGCTCTCCTGCAACACTTTACAAATGTGTGTTCCCCGAGTTAGGAAAGAATTCGGTAAGAGAGCATTTAGTTTTGCTGCTCCTACTTCTTGGAACACGCTCCAGAAGGACTTGAAATTGTCAGATCTTATCTCACTTGACGCCTTTGGCTCCAACTTAAATGAAAGACAGACCCCAGAACAGTGCCTGTGTTTTTAAATGCTGGTTTTGTGATCACAAATTTCACTTTATTTGCAAATTAGTTGCACTTTTAAATTATTGATTGTTTCTACATACTGTTTGTAGATGCCCCATGCTGTGGAGTTGTGCTATTTATTTTGATGTGTGCTGCTGAGCTCTTGGCTAGGTCGCCCTTGTGAGGTCTTGATCTCAATGGGTCTCATCTGGTTAAATAAGGTTAAATAAAAATATAAAATAAAAAAGTAGCAAAAATATTAACCATAACATATACATCAATATTTATCTAAATATACTGCAATCCTATACCACTATATGCATGTAGGCAGGCCTACTTTATGCCACTAATTGCCCTTTTGTTCACAGATCATAACTTGTGATAAAGCTATTTTCTAACGCAGTCACAAATGTCAGTGCAGTATTTGTATAACCCCCAACAACCAACATACACAGACCACAAAATTGAAGTAAACTTGTCAACAAATTAATCTTGCATTTGGAACAGAGGTGGCTTTTTTTAAGGTAACCACTGAGCTTTGTTGTGTCTAACACAGGAAAAGGTTCTGGTCCATGGTTCTGGTCAAGCCTGTCTTGCGGTTTCCTCCACTAGATGGCGAGAAATAACTTCAAAATAAGAGCATGTAGACCCAGCCGGGCTGTTCGGCCTTGTGAAATGGCGTCCTGATGAGATGGTGCTGAAGTTATTTGCCTAGTCACCACTAGTCTTAAATAAACAGACACCTAAATAATATTGATATTGCTTAGCAGCGGAATTTGAAGGAGTTAGAAGGGTAACAAAAGTTAACAATGATATATTTTATCGAGGTTTCATTGCAGTTCAGAGTTTCATTTACATTCAACAGATGACAGTGTATCGTTTGAAGTGAGGCATTGAATTATTTCACTTTAATTACACATTGGACTGACAGACTCTACACTACAACTGAAGAGGGGACGCGCGTCTGTGGCGGCACACCAAACAATTTATACGAGCTATGTTTACGCCTCTCCTCTGCTCACCGCCTCACTTGACTGAACCGGAAGTGAGGCTCCCCGGGAAATGTATTCATGACATCATGTCTCCCCCACCGTGCACAGTGGAAGAGCCTCAGTACCTAAATACACTACCCACAATGCACCGCGTTGTTGTTACCGACCCCATCTTGTGTCCTCCTCATGAATATATATCAGTCAGTATTTGCGTAGGAGGTCGGCCGACGTTCATTTCATATTCCAGCACTGTATTCTGCTCTAAATGGGACGCACAGTCACGTCTCCGCCCTGATGTGTACCTACGCGCCCAGCCTCTTCCCAGCGAACTGAATCGGTAAAATGCTTTTTTTTACTGGAGAAGCGGAGGAGACTCCGACGGGGAAAGAAAGGCAAGAAGTGAATGACTACTAGTGGAATAAGTCGGCTACACCGCCCAGCTGGCGGACATATACCACGGTGGGCACGTATTCAGGCTTTTAAATGTAGAGGTTGTAGGTGTAACCAATTGCGCACCGTTATTTATTTAGAGTGGGGGACTTTTCATTGGCAGAGATGGAAAGTGTGCAGGCTGCCGCTGATGATGGCGCGTCGGGTGGAGGCGCGACCAAGTTAATGAAGAAGCCCAACGGAGTGTCTGTCGCCCGGGGGACTCCAGAAGATGATGGCGGTGGACATTCGGCACCCTCCCGCGTAGAGGCAAAGAACGGGAATAGCCTTTCTCATTCCTCCTCTACGACGGGATCAAGTGCGTCAAACCGAACTGTGGCGTCTAATGGCCGGGGCTCGTCCAGCAACTCTAGCTCCCTCCTGTTGAGACGGAGGCGATTGAAGAGGAACCTCTCCGCCGCCGCAGCTGCAGCCACCGCCACCTCAGCTGTCACCGCCGCCTGCGGCGCCAAGATGAACTCGGCCCTGTCCTCTGCGTCTTTACATACCCGGAGCCTGGATCGGAAGACTCTGCTCAAACACCGACAGAACCTGCAGCTGCAGCCCGCAGACCGCGAGTGGGTGAGAGCAGATCTCCACCGGGGCTCCGTGCATGTCCACGATAGACTGACGCCCTCATATCCTAGACCGGTTCTTTGCACTGTTGACACCACAGCCGGCGAGGTGGCGCTCCGTTTGAGCAAACTCTGCAGTAAGTCGAGCTCCGTTATGCGCATTTTTTGTAGAGACAACCCCAAGACTGACCAAAATGGCAACTGCAATGTGAAGTACGAATATAATGATAACCACTGCAAGGTGAATGAAGACTCGAGTATAAAATGTGACGACCTGAATCCCCTAGAATCCACAGACTTAAGGGGCCATCCCAGTGACAGGTTGAGGCTGCTACTCATGGAGGATGCAGATGAGAGGCAAAAGCAACAGGACGTTGATGGAAAACTTTTCAGCCCCGAATCAGAATCACAAGACAATATAACCTGTTCACTGTCAGATTTGAACTCTAACTCTAACATAGATACCCCCAATGATGATGACTCAGAACACAGGAACGGTGTGGACAGTTATGGATTAAATTCTGGCTCTGATGTAGAAAGCAGTGCTTTTGATGACCTGAGCTCTGGGGCACGGCTCAGTGAGCACAGGGATTCCCTCAGTGATGACATGGTCCTAGGAACAGAGGCCTCCATCCTCAGCCCGTCGTTTGACAGTGCCACTGAGGGCCACGACATGTATGGCAGCTCCTCAGACGAACTGGAGCTCGACTGTCCTGCGTCCAGCACAAGCATGGACCCCATCTCCCAACATCACAGCAATGGGATCAGTGCTGTCACTGCCAACTACAAGCACTGCAACATAGACCACATAAACAACATGACAAACAATATGGGGCCTGATAGCAGACTAAACCCGCACAGTCTGGGCAGCCTGCCACCCAGCAGTAGTGCCGGTTCATTGTCAAGAGCCTGTTCTACAGGTAATACACCTGACATCCAAGATCCGGACTGTGGCCAGAGTGCTGTAAAATCAGGGCTGACAGCAGATCACAATGGAGATTCCTGTGATTCCAGCCCCACGTTGTATGTTCAGCTGCATGGTGAAGCTGTCAGGAGGCTTAGCCCAGATGAGAGGCCTCTGCAGATTCAGAATGACTTTCTATTTAAGCTTGGATTTAAGGACCCGTGGAGAGTTCAAGAGGAAGGGCTCAACACAGAAATTGGCTCTTTGTTACGTTTTTATGCAGGTAAGTTATTTCAGATATGATTGTTTTCTCTCACGATGAAGTTTTCTGCTCATGCTGAGACTTGCTGAGGCTTACATAGTTTGGCTGCAGATCCCCAATGTTGTAGTGTTACAGGTTGTCAACTTGTATCACTCAATTAGGCAGGTGCATTCATGCAGACCAGTGACATTGTGCTGTTAGAGTGAAGCAACAATTTATTTCCTGTTTTGCTGAGACAGTATCATTTTCACAGGTGGGTAGTTTCTGCATCTGAGCAGTGGTCAGTTTAGGATGCAAGCCGATAGCAGCATGAGTCTGGAGCTATATGTTTTGAATTCTAGTCGGACTGAAAAGATGAGACCCAGATGTTACTGATATTATTGTAGCACACTGTGAATGCTATCAGTCAAGGTGAGTGCAGAGGAAGACCTCTGCTGTTAACAAAAGCAGCAATTTAGCAGGTGTATTAGTTTACACACACTGTCCCTGTAATGGTGTACCCTGTCCAGGTTTAACTGTGTAATGGCATGATTGGTTCAGACTGAGGTCATGGCCTGACGGTTCCTGCTTTGCCAGATCTACCTGGCCTCAGGGACTTCCTTTAATTTCCAGCTTCTTCCGTCCTGGCCTGACTTTGTAGGACCGTAGCAGCACACTGTGCTTCCATGGACACGCATGACATCGCCACAAAGCCATCACCACAACTTATGTTGCGCAGACATGGGGCCCTTTTCCGGCTTTTGCCCCATTATCATCCTAATGAAAAGGCTGAATGCCTTTGTGGTTGGATGGAGAGTAGGGGTGGGAGCGGTATGGCTGGGAGGACCATAAACCCTCTCTGTGGACCCAGTGAATTCTGGTCATTGAGATGCTGCACAGTGCCTGTCCTATTGGCATCCAGCACGGCTACTGTCACACTAACTAACTGCCTGCCAAGCTGGGTTAACGTGCTCCTCCAAAGCGCAGGAAGCCCTTTTCTTCACCACGCTACTGCCTCCACCACTGCTGCTATTGCTGTCGCTGCTGAGGGAAATGAATTAAGGGGTGGAAGGGGGGTAAGGAGTGGGGGGTGTCAGTGGAACCGAGTGTCTGCTGAGGACAGTTGAGGAGAAACAGTTTGTTGGATTGGAACAAGACAAGAGAGGCACTAATACTCTCCAGCTTCCTGTCCTAAGAGGCTGTTGAACTAGAGGTCACTCAATACCGAGCTGAAAATGGCCACATGTGCTCCCGCTCACGTTCACAGTCACATGCGCTTCATGACCTATTGTGCTCTTGAATCCTGGCTCGCTTGAGGTAGAATGATTTCATTCAGATAGCATCATTTGGCAGGCGGTATGAGCATGCACACAGGGGCTCATGTGGATGGATGTGCATGGAGGGAGGGGAAATTCTGAACGAGGCTGTGCAGTCAGCTGAGCTCGACCAGCAGCCGCTAAAGGCCGGTAAAGTTACCCTGAAGCCTCTCAGAGAGTGACGCCTCCACATCCCATGTGAGACAGCTTAACTGTGGTCACCTGAGCACTCTCTCCACCCCCCTTCCCTCCCTTCGCACAGCCAGTAACACCACTCAACACCCAGCCTGCACAGTAGGCCTAATTCTCATTCAGCCCCACAGAGAAAGGCCCTGAAGAGCACTTTTCTACAAACACACAGATGCATTCACTGTAAAGACAAAGCGGCGCTCATGCTCTTGTGACATGTCTGGCCTGCTCTTCCGCCGTTTCCTTACACGATGGAAGCATGTGAGGAATGTACGCCGGCTCGTCTAGAATGTCAGGCACGTCTGCTGAGGAGGAAATGGAGAGAGGGGGGGCTCGGTGGGCAGGGGGAGGTGGGACACCATGCTGACACATGTTGAGCTGTCTCTGAATGGTTGTCCTGCACAGATAGCGCAGACAGGGAACTGTCTCAGCTGACTTGCTGGCTGACTCTCAGGCGCAGCTGCCTCAACTGTAGACCCCAGTCACACTAAAGGCCTTTTTGTCTTCATGCCTTTGCACGCAGAGCTCTCTTCACTACACAAAGTCCAGTATCTACACTTTGATGTGGCTCAGTAGGAGTGCTGTGTTGGATTTGAATGCTGGGTCTAACCTAGATTTTAAGTATGAGCAGACTTCTAAGCGGTGCTGTATCTTTAATATGAGCGACAGATGAGGTACTCAGCACTCAGCATGATTAGGGAAGCAGGAGGATGATGGGAAGAGGCAGCTCAGTCCTAGGAGTTGCCATGGTGCGTCTCAGCAGATCCTTTTGGACAATGCAGAGGCTGGTTTGACTTTGAAGGGTTCAGGTCATGCTTTGAGTGCACAGACTCTGCAGAGGCCAGATGAGAGAACTCACTTTGCCCCCCTAGACACACAAAAAAAATACACACACATACACACACACACACACACATGTACAGAAGGCTGCCTAGATCAAAGGGCTGCTGTCCTCTTTGGCAAGCTGACGAGTGATCCTTTCAGAGCTGCCCACACAGGAGCCTCTTGTAGTGCAGAGGCAGCTTTATTAGAGTTTGAGTAGAAGGGAAAAGAGTAAAAAAAAAATGCACAGACTCACATAATCAATACATGCACATTCTGTTGCTGAGAGGCCCAAAATTCCTCAGCTTTAAATAAAAGCACACCAACTCAAGAGATGGGATTTTTCTAACTTTACACAGCAGTCAGGGCTGTGATTTAATTGTCCAATCAGGTGAAAGAACAGGGTTCAGGTCAGAGTCTGAGGACAGGAGATCCACAGCCTTACAAGTAATGAAGCTGCCCCCCTGCTACGATTGCTCTCTTCCTTTACACACCGACTGGAGTGTGTTTGTGTGTCTTGCAAGAAAAGGAAAAGGAAACGGCACACTAACACACACTGGCACTGGGTTTCCCGAGAGGTACAGGACCTGGAGTTTTTAACCAAACCAAAGCAGCAAACTAAATAATTTAGATTCATTAGCCTACTCGGCTTCACAAACACTCTCCTCCATGCACTTCAGCATACACGCCGCATTTAGTGAGCTCGCCCTAATAAAGTTGAAATGTTTGCTTTTTTAAAAAGCAGGTTCTTGTAAATCGAGAGTGGTGTTAAGATGCGGCTCATTTTATGAGCTCAATTAATGGCCACTGGCAAATACTGACCCAGACTCTATCGAGGTATTAATCCTTTTCAGCTCCACGCAAGTTTATAGCTCAAGCTTCTGTGAAGGGAAGTCAGGGCCTTTTACAGTTTCAACAAGCTGCACCCAATTTTCAGGTAATTTCCGTGTTCCTTACAGCACCTGCCAGCTAGGTGAACTTGGCAGGAAACATCGTTCATGCAGAACTCCAAAACAAATATATCTGAATGATTGTTGCTGATAATGGCTCTGCTCTTACAAAACAAAAGCAATAAATGAGCCTACTTTATAGCGTTGCATATTCAAGGTCAAAATTTCACAAGTATGGCGACACGCACCGATTTATTTTTTCCTCACAAAACTTAAATAACAAAACACACCTTGTTTTAGCTTTTGGACTGTGCTAAAACTCTTAGGCTAACATCTTGTCATCACCTGGTTTACCTGTATATTATCTTTAAATGACAGATAACTGAAAAAATAGACTTTCAAACACAACATGTCTGCAAATATAACTTCAAGACTTTCATTCTCAAAAGAAAGTTTTACAATATTAGAAACAATAAAAGGAACTCAACTCTCACAAGAGGCCTGGGTAATAATAAGAAAAGAAAGCTTGACTCCTGATATGATGTCTGTACTCCATGCAGACACAAGATGTTAACACTTTAAGGAGACAGTGATAGTTCAATTACTCTAAAAGCTTAGAGGAATCTCGATGCAGAACTGTATCCTTCCACTCTAACCTCGGGCCGTCTCTGAGGAGGCAGCGGCTGCTGACGTGATGACTTGAAGGACTCTGCAGGGTTTAAAGGCTTAATGAAGCTCCCAGCTTTCTCCAGCAGGCCGTGGCAGCTATTAAGCAGAGAACCACTCACTCTCGTCCTGTCTGTGCCACGTCGCTCTCCCCGCGTACAGTCAGCACGCCAGATTGCTCCCACACTCACACTCGCATCTCTATGAAAACATTTTCAAAGGCAGAAGGAGAACAGTCTGCGCTGATTTTGTCATTGTTTTGTTTTTAGTTTTCAGGATGCCTCACTGGTTATCCTGGTAAAAACACGAGCATCCCTCACTGTGGGTTAGTTTGAATGAATTTTGCTATTCAAATGATGTTCTACCACTCACCAGAGATTTATGAATTGCAATATTTAAGTGTCACTTTCACTTAAATCTATAAGATGTGGATAATTTTACAGCAACCACACAGCATCTCCAAGCACGCCGACACTCCTGGGAAGACTTTACAGAAGTGAGGCACTAGGCTGCCTCATCCTTCCTCACATCCATGTCCCGGCCTGACAACTAATGGTCTTTCTAAATGGCCTATTGCTGAGTCATTATGTAATTGTGTAATCAGATTTCACACGTTCCAGAGCTCAAATCCAATATGCATGTGTCTGTGAGGTTTTTATGCGTTCCCTGGTGTGTATGTGTGCACCGGGAAGATGAAAGCGAGCTATCAAAGAATAGTTCATGGATTTCATGTCTCTTCACGTGCGAGCCACACGTGAACAAGTGGTCTTAAATGAAATGTGGCCGTATGGCATCAGTGTGGAGTTGGAATATGCAGATCTTGGAGGAGAATTCACACGTGTGTGCGTGTGTGTGTGTATGTATGTGTGTGTGTGTGTGTGTGTATGTATGTGTGTGTGTGTGTGTCTACTGATGCAGACATGGTGAGGAGAGGATGGTGGTGTCAGCTTGTAGCGGTTAAAGCCAGGGGAACTGTTTTCTGTCTAATATAGATTGCCTTCTTGGCTGACATCCTCCCACCCTTCTCTCCTCTCGCGCCGAATCTTCCTCCCTCTCTCAATTTCTCTCATGATCGATCCCCCCTCCCTCTCCTCTTGCTATCTCTCCTTGCATCTCCTCCTCCCTCACACCATCTGACAGCTTCCATTTATCTCTCCATATCTCTTTATCTCTCCCTAGCCTATTGCTTTTCACTTCAAAAATGAATGGTCACCCTCCTAATTGTCCTTAAAAATATTTATAAAAGGCAGTTCTGGTTAGTATTTGTGCAGCTTTAGCACACCTAAAGGCTATTTCTCTCTGTCATCTCTGTTTGTGAGTGTGTCCGCTTTGGTACACAGTTGTGTTTAGCCCCAGCTCCCTGTGGAAATAAGTAAAAGAGAAACAGCAATAGAGATTCTCCTAGCTTTCTGGTTAGCAGCTAAATCTAGGCTGAACAATGTCACGCTGATATGTCACCCCTGTCTGCCTGCAGGCTCATTCTCCGATAGGGAATAGGGAAAAGGGGGCAGGGAAGGGCCGCAAACTTCCCTGCCTTATGGGAGCAGCCAGGCCCACTCAGCTGTCCATCAAACTGCCCCTGCCGAGAATCCTCTGCTGGGTTGGAGTTGGTGATGCTCACGAGCAGGAAGGTTCCCCCTTCAGAGGGGTCATGAAGAAGGTTGACTGTCCCCAAGCGGAGAAGCAGTCAGGTCCCTCCCTGCTCAGACCACATGCATAAAGGAAAGGAGGGAGGGATTAGAGTCAGTCCAGCAGGGGCTCACTCTCTGTAGCTTTGATCAGCAGCAGCACAGCCTAATACTAGGCAACATCTGCAACTCTCAGCATTAAAGAGGCCCAAAAATTCCGATTAGGGAACACACGGCCTGCTAGTGTACGGGACAGAACTGTGTCAATTCCTGGATGGGAGGTTTCTAAATAGCAGCGCTCCAGTGGTGCTTAAACTGATTTATTTTACAAAGCCTGAGTCTCCAGAGAGAGAATTTTGCATTGTGTTTTAAGATTTCAATTTCTAAGCATTTACAAGGCATTTAGTAATTCCAAGAGGATTGGTTTATTTAGTGTTTGGGGGCAGTGTTTTGATGGGAGATTTTGTTTTACTGAGGCACCTTCCTGCACTGAAAAAACCCCCCACAAAGCAGCACAATTCTTCAGCCAATAGGATTGTGTGAAACAATTTCAGAGAGTTACCAAACTGTCCCCAAATCTTTGAGTCATATGGTCACAGCGAGATAAGGTGTGCGGTTTGGGTGGAGCAGAGCCGGTTTCCATGGACTCTGCTCTAATAGAAAGAGGCCGAGTTGTTGATATGAGATGACCTAGTTTAAAGTTCATCTCTTTTAAAAAATGCTGAAGCACAAGAATGATACTTCCTTATTGGCAAGAGTGTCTTTTCCCTGAGAGGCTTTGAAAGGGAACACAGCCCACAGAAGCCCTTAGATGTACAGGAGCAGCTTTGTGCACAGCTTTATAGTGCATAGGTTCCTTACTTTGATCTTGGAGATGTATCCTCAGCACAGCAGTCTTTAATACTCTTTAAATTTGCTCGCACTGCCCTAGTTGTGTTGCTTTTTGGCAAGTGCGTCAATGCTTGTAAAGTCCTTTGTACGCTAACTGCCCAGCACCACACAGCATATGGTGGATACCAAAAACAGAGCTATAAGGAGGCTGAAATGTTGCCATTCTTCAGTGTTGCTTTGTATGTGCTGGATGTCTGAACAGTCAAGTGTTAGTAAACAGTTTTAGTCATGTCAACTTAAGGTCAGCAACTGAAGGTATAATGTGCCAAATGTAAAAATACAGAAGCACAAGAGCTCCAGGAGTTCTTCAGCACCACAAACCACGGGTTCTTCTTGCAGGATAACGGCCATGACCACATACCTGTGCTGGTTATGCATTGCTCTGTCCGAGTGGTTATAGCAATTTAACCAGACAGAGCTTGTGTACAAATCTCCATGCTCTAGATCAAAATGCTGTCAACCGCATCGCACTACAAGATACCATCTATCATCTGTGCTTGTTTAGATCCGGGTTGTAGAGCATTATAGCATTACGACACAAGCCATTAACAAGAGCAACAGCCCCAGCTAGTGGCTGCGTTACAGCTTAGTCACAACATATGGCGGCTAGTTAATGAAAATATAAATAAGTGGTTCAATAGTCGAGTAATTACAAGCTAGAGAGGGTGATAACCTTAAATCATTTGGTCTTAACAAGATATGCGACCAAATGCCCTAATTTACAGTATTTATGGTCCTGAAAGCTCTAACAAACTGCAGCTAACACAACTGGGCCCAAAGTCACAAAATAGCCTAACTAAAGGATGTAGAAAGTTCTGAATATGACCAGGATACACAGCGGTATGTAAAGTTATTGGAATCCAACTGCATATATAAACTGTTTACGCTGTTGATTCTTGAATTTTGCTGCTGCATTAACTGCTGCACACACCTTGCATGACCCTGCAGAGCAAAATTGTATTAGTGATTTTCAGGATTACTGAGTAGATTTAGTGTTGAAAGATCCAAATTCATAGGTAAATAATGCCTTTAGCCTGCTTATTTTCAGTTTTAAATATGCAGTTGTCTTTAAATCTGTGTGTGCCTGTTGAGTTCACTTCATGCTGCACGGCAGACTGTGCATGAGCTTTATGAACTCTATTTTTATTTTAGTTTTATTCTAAATCTTTAGCAATAAAAGCCTTTAAAAAATAATAATCCAAATGATTTTCATATCTAATATCATATGAGGATAAACAGATGATACACGGACCTAAACCATGACTGCATCATTTAGAAACCATGGCAACAAGTGGGTCCCAGCCTTGTCCAACACATTTAGTGCCCCCATGAAACACTTTTGTTTCTCCATGTTTCAAGATTCAAGATTCAAGATTCAAGAAAACTTTGTTGCCAAGTGAGCTCGTACACACAAGGAATTTGACGTGGTGAATAGAACACTGGTACTTAACAACAAGACAGTAACGACACAACAAGACAGTAAGGACACAACAAGACAGTAAGGACACAACAAGACAGTAAGGACACAACAAGACAGTAAGGACACAACAAGACAGTAAGGAAACAACAAGACAGTAAGGACACAACAAGACAGTAAGGAAACAACAAGACATTAAGGACACAACAAGACAGTAAGGAAACAACAAGACAGTAAGGACACAACAAGACAGTAAGGACACAACAAGACAGTAAGGAAACAACAAGACAGTAAGGAAACAACACAGTAAGGACACAACAAGACAGTAAGGACACAACAAGACAGTAAGGACAATAAATATATAAACCTAAACACAAATCCAAAAATTCTGAATAAAAATGAAAATACTATCTGTACAAAGAAGGTATAGAAGTACGTTTAAAGACATGAAATAAGTTAAATTAGCCTAAGCCAGACTTTGCAGTGTGTTTGTGTATTGACAGCTTGGTTTGTCTTCATGTCCTTGCGTTTAGTCTATTTGAATGTTTCCTGCAGTTGCAGTGAATTGATCATTCAGGCCCCAGTAGGTAATTCCTAAATTGTAGTATTTGTCAAAAGCTGAAAATGTCAAAGAACATGCTCCTTTTATGCTCCTCTGCATAGAAGTTCTAATAATTAATACAAACTTTTTTTAGATTGCATCTTATCACACAGGTGTGACTCCTTTTTTTGTAAGGGCTGAGCTTTGTGAAACTAAAAGTCCAGTTTGCAGTCCAGACAGACACCCCTCATGTGCAGCCACTCTCAATCATTAACAAGGCAATTTGCTTGTGTCATGCTGTCAGCTGTGCAGTGATAATCACCCAGGCCCTGGAAAAAAAAAGTAGAGCTGTCACCTGCTGCACCAGGAAGCTACTTTTTGCTTTCTCTTCCCCTAACCTTGTCCTTTGCATTTATTTTGTTTTTATCTTGCATGTGCTTATCCCTTTCTGGCGAGTCTTTTTCTTTCATTACTTCCTGTTTCCCTTGTGGTGTGCTCTACAGTTGTTTCTAAACCACCCAGTTCTTTTCCAGCCCTCACTGCTTCCCTGTCCCTCTAGTTTAAAGACTTCCCCCCCTTTTGGTTTGTTTCTTTCTCACTATCTCTCTCTCTCACTCTCTTTCTCTCTTGCTGCCCTCCCGCTCCAGCACCCCGTCGCCATCCCGACTCCCCCCTCCTTCCCTCTCTCAGTGCCACTGTGTTCACATGGCCCCTGCATGTGACATGAAGCTGAGCCAAAACACCCCGGATGCCCGCTTCAGCCCTCCACTGTTCCAGACCTTGTTAAATTTTAAACAAAACAAAAGAAGAGGGAAAGACGGGGAGGAGAGGAGAGAGAGAGAGAGGGAGAGAAGGAGAAGAAAGAGAAAAAGTGAGCACATGGGGGCTGGGGGAATGTGCAACAACATCACAATCTCATTCATTCACTCGTCCTGCCATCGCTGTGCATCATCGGGAGAGAGCAGCCCTTTAATTCCCCCTCTCTCTCTCGCCTCTTCCCCTCCCTTCACTCTTGTTGTGTGAAAGCCTTCCTCTCTTTCTCTCCGCTCTGAACTGGACCGATTGTAGCTTTAACCACAGATCTGGGATCTGATTACTTTGTGGCCTATCCTTCTGTGGGATTAAACAACAGCCGACTCTGTTGCTGCTGTCTTCCTGCACAACTTCCTACTCCATCACCAAAAGGCAACCAGTGCCCAATAGAGGCCATTTCAATACTTTAAAGCATTGCAGAACATCTGAACTAGTGATAATAATAATGGTCACTGTTTACCTCTATTATTGCCTGTGTTCTCCTTATTACACTCCAGCTCTTTCACTATCAAAAGAATGCAACATCATAAACCGCCTTTAATAAAGAGTCTCCTAAACCAGCAGCATCCCAGTGGCTCACTGCCAGATTTAGCTAAGTTACCAGAGTCCTTCATAGCTGCTGATAATGAATAGCATTAGAGGTTAAGTGCAAACAACAACAACGATGTACTTATCAGAGAGTCAGTAACCCTCAGGGAAAACTTGAAAGTGGTTGGACCGCCTTTCATTGTGGACTAGCAGTTAATAATTCCAATCATTGATACAAGCATTGTCATTGTCACCACACACTGCTTCTATAAAGACACTTTATTGGTACTATGTATTATGTATTAGGATAGATGAGAAACTGGAATCAGCTCAGCCAAATTTGTTGGCAAACTACAACATTGGTGCCGAACTTCTGTTATGTGTTTTTACACAGATTAAGTCACTGTCTCATTTGAGCCAACCGGCTGAACTTGCTGCATATTTCTCTCAAAGTATGTCAGTTTATGTTTTTTGGTAGTATCAAATGACACTGATATAATACTAACATTATAACACTAATGCAGGACATTGTGAGCAAAAAGAGCTCAAACAGGAGACCAGAAGCAGGCTGTGGAGTTTTTTTAATCCCACAAACCAAACACACACGTATGATATCACAGTACAGTACGCTGATCTGATTTTCACCCTATCTCTTGCTCACTCCACTGCTATTCTAGGACTGCATCTATGAAAAACTTTGCTGCCGCCTACTTAAATGTGCCTTTCTCTACACTGGAATCTGTCTACATACTGATTGGTTGCACATGCTTGGTGTGTACACAGCATATAAAATTGCAAATATGCATCCCCTGTTCACCAAAGAATACATGAGTTACCATTTATAAAATGTGTACTTATTAATTCAATGTTAGGCTATGTGTCAACTTGATTGTTGTGAGAGATGTAGGTTACATAAAGGGTGCATATCACCAGTTTCATCCATAGACTGTATAAAATATGGACGTAGTATCCGTGATGTCACCCATCTGTTTCTGAAGCGCTGTTTTGAGGCCAATCATCGATGGCAGTCATATTGCTGCTGTCGAGCGATTGTGATGTAAAGAGGCGGGCTTTGAGCCTCCTAGCCAACAGCTACAGTGTTCCCACCTGTCAATCAAGTCAGCTGTGCCTCTCATTGGAAGACTCGTAATCTCAATATCTTCGAAATTGCTGCGTTAGAAAAAAATTCACCCCCCTCACAGTGAGAGCCGAGATCAGCTTTTGTGAATTGGTGTGTATGTGGTTTCCGGTATTTCTTGAGCCAGCCTCAAGCGGATCCTCAATGAACTACAGTTTTTAGCACTTCTGCATTGGACTCATATTTTTAGACCGGAGGTTGCTGCTTGGTTTCATCATGACGCAAAATTAAATCTATTGTTTGGATGGCTGTGATATTTGGTGATACCACAAGGTCTGCCACGGGACCATTTCAGATCCAGTGATGGGTCTTTCCACTGACTCCTGGACATATTTGGTAACATTTCACCTAAAGATAAAAATGGCACTTTTGAGATGTTTTGACTTTTTTTGCTGAAACATTTCTGAAATTTTAAAGAAAAATAGCTTATTTTCAACAAAAACGACAAAGGCCTGTGAAATGCCACATTTATTTTATTTGAATGCAAATGTAATTAACAACAACACTGTAGTGCCTCATGTCGTTGGAGTATGTTAATTTCATTGTGATCACTTATATGGTTGTGTTTCAGCTTTTGAGGAAAAAAGTTGCTCAGAGGTGTTGGGCAGGCAGCAGAAGCAGGGTTATGCTAACGTAAGCATTGGAGTCAGCTCAATACCGTGTTACTTCTTCAGGTGCTTGTCTAGGTTTGTCATGTTTTTCATCTTGAGACAACATCGTTTGCACATCACACATGTCTTGTATTTTGACCAATGTGGGATGTAAAATTCTGTTTGTTGTTTTCTAAGTTATATTTTTGAGCTTTTTTCGCCTTTATTGGACAGGACAGTTGATGAGAGACAGGAAATGTGGGGAGTAGAGAGTGAGGGGAGACATGCAGTAAATGGTTGACTGGCCGGGAATCGAACCAGCGACCTCTGCGACGAGGACTATAGCCTCTATACGTTGGACGCTTGGGCCGCTAGGCTACCAGTGCCCTAAAATGCTGTTTTAATGTTGAGTGGGAAGTGAATATTACATCGTCCCATTTATCTTAGATGCTTTCCGTCATGTCTTCTCTGTTAGCAATGTTTGAAAGTTCAGGATGATGCACTGGTGCACCAGGCCGGAAACTGTGAAACAGGATTTCAAAATAAAGTGTATATTAAAGATGCTGAAGCAGATCAATGTTTAGACTTTCCATCACTTAGATTGGATCAGTGTTCAACCAATCGATGGAATCATCTGGATAGATGGATTGTTACACCCTTAGTAACATATTATTGGTAATGAATGTGTTAAATGGAGGCTAGCATTGCAAATGCTCCTGTATTTGTAACTTCTCATTAACTCATTCACTCTACCTGACTGACATTTCATAATACCCGTCATATTAGATTCTTCAATTTTTCAGTGTTGCAAAATAAGGCCATTAAAGCCATATAATGCATTCTCAACAAAGGTCAGGAAAAATAAGTATTATATTGGTGCTATGTCAGAAGTTTGCGAATGTCATAGTATTAAGCCTCATCCAGTTCAGTCCACCTGATTATCTTTTGCAAATTTGTATTTGTGACCTTTTCAATTTGTCTTTGTAATGGATGTCCATGTTTGCCTCTGGGCTGAGAGAGTGGAGTTGTGGCTGAGCCTCCATTTTTCTTGGTTTTAGTTAAAAATGGGATCAATGCCTTTCACTATGTTAATGACATGCTGACGTTATTCGCTGGTAGGAAATCAAGTTTAATTAAACGTTTTAGTCCAGTAATTCTGTTGCCATTTAAATGAAGTATTCATGATTCAGATTTTGGGACACTCTCCACTTCTTATGGCATTTAATGATGTACAGGTGTAGTTTGTTGTCTCCTAAACATGATCTGCTTCCTCCTCCCATGTGAAGTAGCTTACTTTGGACTATAGTGGTTCCATCAGATTTGCAATATGAGAATTTACATTGCTTGGGTTAAGGAGGAGGCATTCAAGGAGGCACTTTTGGTACAAAGTAATATTGAACATGACTATGATCTTGTTAAAGGGACCATGGTAATGTCAAGTGAGAAAAAGAGTAAGGGATCAACAGTGGCAAGTTGTGAATGTAAAATGTTCCTGCTTTGTTTCTATCAGCGACAGGCATTATTAATGCATTGGTACAAATGAACAGGGAAACCCAGAGCGACAAACAGGCGGGAGTCCCTGCAAGCTAATTAATCACCGCCACACACAACAAAACCACACACATATACACATAGAAATTCACATTGTTCCTGTTTATGCATGTGCACTCAACCACCTCACGTTCTAACCTTTTGCATGACATCAAACCTTCACTGCTTTACCAATTAGCGTCTCATCTCGCCTCTTTAGCCTCACTATCAGAGGGAGGTGTTGTCAGCCGGCTCCTTTATCGCTGCTCTTCCTTCATCCCTGGCTCTCACGTTTCAACCTCCCCTGATGTTCTTCCCAGGGGGGTTCGAATGCTAGGTGGGTAAGCCTAAACCTCTGTGTCTGTGAGGAGGTGTTATTGTGCTGGTGCTTAAATGACAATGCCTCTCTCTCCCCTCTCTTTAAGCCCCTCCACACAGTGTTAGGCGCTCTACTTTATCAGGGCTGTATAGAGTGCTGCAGAGACAGACTGCTGCTGTATACAGGCCATTAGCAGCCGCTGAGTGACAGAATGCGGAGGCTGAAGTGACACAGTGACGCTGATGATGAGCAACCAGTGTCCAGAATTATGAGATAATAAAGCGTTTGAGAAACTTCTCACAAGATTCAGATAAATCTTTCTCTGATCTGCCTGTTTGATGGCTTCGCATAGCATCTTGACTTCTTGTAAGGGTAGAATATGCCTTAAATTGGTTATAGGCAGACTCTACATGTTTATTATCTTTTTTTTATGCATCTGCTAACCATTTTTCCAAAAAGCAGCTTAATATCAGGGCTTAATTTAAGTTAAAAAAAATTGTCATATTTTTTCCAGATCCAAGGAGATGGCCTCATTTTTCTTTCAAAACCAGTTCAAAACCCAAACACAATTCAACTGACATATGAAAGAAAGGGTATCAAATTTTTACATTAAAGAGGTATGAACTAGAACAAAATGAGTGAAAAAGCTCGCAGATTTACGAACCACAGCTACTGAACTCGCCCCAAGAAGCAGTCGCCACTTTGACAGTTTTAAAAGCTTGTATGTTCCTCTGATGACAACACTGATCTTTTTTTAAAAAGGATCCACTCTAATGACATCAGGGTTGTTTGTTTTGCCGTTAGCCTTTCACAGCTTTTGTGAATCCTTAGAGGGGACCATCCAAAAAAGAAAAAAGAAAAAAGTAGGATAAGAAAAAATGGGGATCTTCAAAAAGTGGAGTTTGATTGAAATTTTGATACCACATTTCACTACTAAGTTGCATTATGGGTAATGAATGATGCATGGAGATCAAGCGGCAACCTCTGTTCTAAAAATATGCATCAAATGCGGAAGTGCTAAAAACTGCAGTTCATCAAGGATTCGCTTGATGCTGGCTCCGGAAGTACCAGAAACCACATACACACCAATTCAGAAAAGCAGATCTTTACAGCAGAAATAAAAATGTTTACAGCCTAGTTCAAAAGACCAGTGTAGACTGGATAGCTAGTTTCTCGATCGGCACACACAGTGCGGGGGTGAATTTTTTTCTAACTCGGCAATTTCGAAGATATTGAGATTATGAGTCTTCCCCTAGAAGGCTGAAGTGACATTAAACTTAACATTTTCATTCACAGTAAAGACATAACATTAGCATTTTCCTGTTGGCATTCCTAACAGACCCAGAAAATGAGAGCATCCCCTGTACAAGGTCCTCTTCCTCCAGTCCTATAACACAGCCAGAGCTCATACCATGTTGCAGTTTGAGGTCGCTTCATGTTTGTTTTCATCAATATGGTCATTATCTCTTTCACTCAGCTTCTAGTGTTATAACATCTCTCGCTAGTTTCTCTGCTTTTTTTCTTCTTCCTGTCTTGGTCGGCCATTAACCAACAATCTAAATTTTTGTGCTCTTCAAATTAATTTAAAGTGATGATAAAATTTCCTCCATGTTGTTTACAGAGGCCGTTGTAAACTAACCTTTTAGCCACATAGTCAACAGGTAGAGGTGAAATCATCAACTATATAAATGTGCTGGACTCTTCTGTGGATTCATACCATATGATATGACGTGTGTGATCAGGTTTTCCCTTGCGTCTCTTGCTATTAAGAATGACTTCCTGCCATTACATGGTTTTGACCAATCAGAATCAAGTATCTCGCACAGCCAGGTGATTAATAAGAGAGCCGGGTGATAGCTTGGTTTATACTGCATCAAACAGTGTTACTTTTTTCTTCTTTAATTCTGTTTTATGTAAGTGAAAAACATAAACAAAGTAGTGTCCCTTTCAATACATACTTTAAAAATAGGTAAAACCATTCACTCTTCATTTTGTGTCAGTGATCAAACATTCATCAAATATTTGCTCCTGCTCAAAACTGGAGTTGCAATAATCCATGAAAACAAGAATCACGCTCAACAGCATAATAAAACTCCAAGCAGGGGATATATCTCTGGTAATACCTGATTTAAAAGCTCCTCAGGCAGAGAACCTGTCACAACATTTTCATAAATTTTTTTGTTTGCATCTGGGATTTGCTTTAATTTCATCATTGCTCCATGCTGCATCCCCGCCTTTGTGTCATTTTGCACGGATCGCCTGTGATCAAACCTGATTATGTGTCCTCATGTATGTTGAGAAAGCCTTTCGGACTGACGGCCAGTGCTGCATCATTCATGAGTGTGTGCCACCCTGTGCCTGGACTGCATTGACCCGTAGCTGTCAACACTGTATCCTTGAACGTGATGGCACAGGCTGTGCTGAGGACACACTGCAGGAACCGCTGGCATGTGTAGGGCTGTGGGTGGGGCCAGAGGATGTGTGTGCCAGGACGGGACACAAATATTAATGTGCTACATTATCATTTCTCTTTTTTTCTTTTTCTGTAAGTTCCCTTTTTTACTGCTGTTCGTCTTTGGGCCAGAGAGTATTATCTCCTCCGGAGTAAAGACCCTGAGCCTGTTAGTGCCAAGTAAGGACACTTAAGCAGGATGGAGCCTGTGCTGACACATTTCAAAGGAAGGCTTGGGCTTTTAAAGGTGTGAAGAAAGAGAGGTCAGGTCGTGAGTAAGCTGGGCTAGAAATGGAGATTCCCTGCAAGGGCTGACACATTAAACCACTTATGATTTAAATCAGAGCAGAAGAAAGTGGGGAGAGAAGTGTTAGAGAGCATTGATGATGAGGTCTTACCTTATATACGGAAGAAATAGCTAATAGAGGAAGATAAGTAGAACAAAAGTAGACATTCCAGATTGGCTGAGCCCATCCTTATTCTCTGAAACATTCAAATATTCACGTACACACACTTAGTTGAAACCTTTCTATCCACAACCTGTGTGTGTGTGCTTGTTTTTGTGTGTGTAAGCGAGACAGAAACACATTACATAACCCAATCACCCCTCTCTGGCTCTCCTGCCAGTTTACTATCACACAACAGTAACTCGGTTCACACGTGTGCAGGCTTGCTTTATTATGCGTGTGAAAGCGCAGCCTCCCCATTTGTTTCACACGCACTCACGACCTGCTGGTAATTCATTATTTCCCAACATGCAATAGGCATCCTCTCTCACACTGACGGACCAGTTTATCATTCAAGCTGCATGAAACCACAATACGTTTACTTGAAATGTTAGGAGGTGAATACATCTGACCTTTTGAGCTTGACTTAGACATCAGAGTATTCGCTTCGTTGTTAGTTTTAAAAAAGGGGAAGAATGATGAGAATTATTGCCATTCTGAGGCGTAATGACACTTTGTCACGTAGGCTATTTTCAGAAAGCTATCTTGAAAATGCTTCACCCCTTTTTTAAATGAATCTGCTGCCATAGAATGATGCATAGTCTTGCTGTTGACACGCAACACAAGGCATTTTACAGTTACAATATATTTTGGTAGTGTTGGCTTTTATATCCTTCAAATGTGTTAACACACTCACCAAGTAATTATTTTGACGTAAGAATGGGACACATAGACACGCCTGGAGGAGATCATTCTTTCAGTGCACTTTCCAGGGTTCATTCTCGGTTGATTCGACAGCTCCTGTGGTTACCGGTGATTATGCTAGCAAGTCTTGGCAACAACACTCCCAGAGTTGTGTTTCTCAATGAGATGTTTATCGATCAATAAGGACAGAAAATGCCTAAGGGGAGGCTGCAGTGTCACAAACACATTACAGGTAGAGGAGCAATTTTAGTGACATCTTCAGCTGATAAATCTTACAGTACAGTACAGTATACTAGCTCCTCTGCTGATGTCGTGTAGCATGATTAATGAATAAGTGTCACAATATGCTTGCATGTGCAACTATAAATCAAATATGTGCATGATTAGTTTCTTGTGAATAACACATGGACATATAGTTCTAGTGATTGATTGGTAGGTGGTGGTTGCCACATTGGAAATTCTGTCTCCAACTAAGCCAATCTAAAAACAGGCAAAGAGGTGGAGCCGAGGTAGGCCCAAATAAATCTTTGGTACCAGCTACAACAAACCCACCTGTCAGTCAAATAAGCCACGCCCCCGATTATGCTCACCTTTACATATCTATTCCCCTAAACATTATACAAACTGATGATAAAGAAATTCACTCTCCCTATCGGTTTTATCAGTAAATAACTGACATCACGATATATTTACACGTTGAATTGTCCTAGAATTAGAGCTGGGTGATATTGAAAAAGATGTTATTGCGATAACATTTGTCATATTAGTTGATATTGATAATTATCAGGATAAACATCAAATCATTATTCCATTTAAATTTAAAGTCAGATTTTTGCTCCTGAGTGAAAGTTGAAGACTGTTTGTTAACTTGTGTCCAGAACTTAGTTCTCTGATAAGCTTCTTGAATCCCTTCTTTTTCAATCTGTCTAACATTAGGTGGCAACTAGCATCTAAGGCATATTAGCGCCCCCTCCCTTTCCAGTAGGCGCGTGTAATTACAGGTTTAATATATCAAATTTTATCGATCATTTGTTATATCTATATTGAGAAAAATTATATCATGATAATTACTGTTATCGAATTATCGCCCAGCCCTACCTAGAATATGGCTTTTTAAAACTTCTGTGAGAAACTTACTGTTTGTATCAACTTTGGCGTCCCCTGTGGACACCTTTGTAACTCAAAACATGTCATCACTGTGAATCTTTGCTGTGGAAACTATACAAAAAAGTTTCTGCAGTGTGCTTTTAATCACCTCGTCCGACACTGACCCTGCAGCAATGGTTCCAGGCATTTAAAAAACTTCATACAGTTACATTTAATATGCTGATGATTCTGTTCGCAGCTCAGAAAGAGGCATCAATGTTTATTTCAGTCTATCGATGACCCAAAAAGTCCTGACAGGAGCTTTATTATAGCCTCTAATGGGGGTTTCCTTGCTCTTACAGCCAGCCTCAAGAGGACACTTGAGTAACCACAGCTTTTTACACTTCCACATTTGTTTATTTTTCAATAGGGGAGGCTGCTGCTTGGAAACAGATTATAAATACTAAGTAAGTGGAAGACTCTGCTTCTGACATTTCATTCTAAGATATAGATAGAGGTAACTAATGTATTGGCTGTAACAGAATGCATGCAAGCTATAAATAGTGTCAGCAACTGGAAAATGTTCAGGATTATAAATAAACAGAAAATGAATACTAAAGCCGTCTTTAAATCATCCATCATAGTTTACAAACTTCTTTCTTTTTTTCTCCCTCTGACTTGATGTGCGTACTGTAAAAAGCAGATAAGATACTTTATTATAATTGGTAGGAATCATGGCCCGGACTTTCATAGCCCGGGTTGTGACAAACTGTTATTACCCTTTAATAACACAAGACAAATCTAGTGTCTGGCTGCGAGTATTTTGTCAGTTTTTCTTATTTACCGCTGACTGAGATTAGCTCACCTCGCCTCACAGCTCTTTCCTCTCCTGAGTCTATCAGCCTGAGGTGACAGGATGAGCCCCCAGCCAATTCCTTTCCTGTCTGTTTATCCCTGTATTTATCTATCTATACTGTACTACTTTCTTTCCTTCTTCCTCACCAATCCTCGCTTCTGCCTATCTTATATTCTCTTTCCTTTCTTTCATGCACTCCTCCCTGTGTGTCTCCATCCCCCTCCCTCTCTTGCTGTACTTCAATCTACACCAGCATAGCTCCCAGTATTCACGCTTGAGCTGCAGCACGCATCCACGGACCTCATTATTTTTCCTGTACTGTTATAAACGTATTTTATTTACACGCTAACCAACAAACACACTAAATAATTCATGTGGGAGCTCTGCGCACTTCCACATCCTCACGATCATTCTCATGTAAGTCATTAATTTATATCGTGTGCACACAAACACACACACAGAGGAACACAGTGCAGGCATGAGCAAACACACATACATGGAGACACTTTTGTCCACTACAGTGACACAATCTCACTCACTCACACAAACTAGGAGGTGAAAACAATCCCCAGAGTGTGTGTGTTACTGTGTGTGTGTATTCTGAGCTAGCTGATCAGTGGGCTTGTGTTTTCCAATGTAAGGTTTCGTAACACACACTCATTACATAACAGCAGCAGGAGTGGAGCCATGAAGAGGGGGGCAGTGGAGAAGGAGCACACACATTTATGTACGTCAGCACCCCACCCCTCCACTGACAGAGGGAATCACTGGGGGAGATCTTTGGTTTTTTTCTACGTTGATGAAAACACCCGAGGATTCAAGGCATTTGTAACTGAATCTCCTCCCCCTGTCCGCTGCATCTGGATTCTATTTTTAGCCGATATTGATTGTATTACATGATGAAGCATGTTCACAGTGCCGTGAGTGGTGTGAAGGACGGTGCAGCTTATGGAGGATGCTGTTATTTCCTTAACCTAAGGGCACATAAGTTGTGCGTTCAGAAATGTATAGCTGCACAATTCGATTTATTACCTCTCGTGAGACCTCTGTCATTGTGGTTCCTCATTCCTGCTGTTAGGCGCAGGAATTACTGCACTTTTACACATCATTTCCACCTCTTTCCGTTTTGCTTCCTAAACACAGATTTGTGTGAGGTTAACATCACCTGATATGAGGAGATGTGAAGTGGAGCGAGTCTTCTGC
Organism: Notolabrus celidotus; assembly: GCF_009762535.1. Classification (NCBI taxonomy): domain Eukaryota; kingdom Metazoa; phylum Chordata; class Actinopteri; order Labriformes; family Labridae; genus Notolabrus; species Notolabrus celidotus. Next base: position 15,444,910 of record NC_048286.1, on the reverse strand, counting down.
TGAGCATGAAGTCATCTTAGAAATTAAAAATGCAAAACTGAGTGAGCAAGTGGGTCAAATTCTACTGGGGAGAAAAAAAAGGAAAGAAGATAGTTCAGCATAACAGAACTCACTACAAATCCAGCTTCAGGTCATCCCCCTTGCTTTAATGCATCTGCACACTGCCCCCACAGGTGTTGGATGGTAATGCATTGGCCTGATAACCTGAGTTGTACATCGCCTTTAATAGCAGAGGGCTGTTTAGTTGCCTTCCCCCCAGGGGCAAAGGGTAATAATGGCTTGATGGGAAAGATATTGCAGGCTGTGACCTCATTTGGATTCAGGATGTTTCACTGGACTGAGAGAGGAGTTTTTGTGTAGTGTCTGCGTGTGTACGTGTGTGTGTTTTTGTCTGCGTGTGTCCTTCCTGGTGACATGCCTGAGAGAGATGAGCTATCAGAATCTGAGGGCATCCATCAAACTATTAATTATCCGCTACACTCTCACTCCGGGGACAGGGGGGACGTCTCATGGTCATCTGTACCACGGCGACACATTTTCCCTGAGCCTCTTGTCTCTCGTTCCCGCTTCTTAATGCTGCATCACAGTGCACGCAAAAGGGCCAGAAGAAGAAACATCACCTCCACCGAGCTGTTTAAGCTGAAGGTTGTTCAGTGTGTGACAATAGACAGGAGCACAGAGCAGTGTCACTCAGCTTTTCCTACAGGGATCTCTGAGGCACTCCTCAGCTCTCTCTTGAGAACACCCAAACTGAAGCACACATACCCACAGATACACTCAAGACGGCAGCCTGTGTGACCTTATCCTGAATTATTACTCAACATTACTCAACATTGCTTTAGTGCATTCAACATGCACTCCAACCCTCAACTGTGCCCATCGAAAATGCATCACAGTTTAATCAGGTTTAATTGTTTTATTAATTAAAGAGATAATGAAAGCAGGCTGCAGCATGCATGATTAAATAAATAGTCATCTAGCTCAGCGTCTGCTCGTGGTGCTGTCCAATAACGGCAAAGTTTACACAGTAATTTATCGTGATTTCACTGTTGACTGCACCTGTGAGTTGACTCTTTATTTTTATGCTGCAGATATTGTAAAACTAAAACCTCAAAAACAATTGGGTCAATGCTTGTACAGAAAAGGCCACTTAACCCACACTTAACATTAGACTTTCTTTTAACGGTATAGTCTGATGAAAGGCAATAACTTAAGATTCTCCTCAAAATAGTTAAATAATGTATACATAACTTCATACTTATACTATAAGATGTAAAAGTAATTAAAGCCGCAAGCGGCGATGAACGGGCCCTCGCACACCCGCAGCAGCCGCATACGTGAGCCACCGCCACATTTTAACCGCCGCCTGATATTTGCCACCACATGATGTGAAACAAGATCTGAGAGTATATTGCTTTGGGCATTTGAAAGTCTTAAAAACATTGTTTTGGTTTATGTTGACACTTTTGCTTTAATTTGAATGCAAAGTCATTTGGAGAAGTGTTTCGGCAGTTTGATGTTAGTGTTTGGAAGGTTCTTTTTACTGTCCTGGTCAATAGAATGTGAAATACATGTAACGTGTAACAATGAGCGTTGTTCTTAGTGTTACTTTGGATAGCAGTGATGTGAACCTTATAGTGTTCATATGTATGTATTAATATGTTTCAGTCAGGATTGATATGAAACAGACAGATTTTTAGAAAACAGACATTTATTACCAATTTTAAGAAGAACGCAAAGGAAATACAAATAAGAGCCTTTGAAATATATTTCAAAAATGTAGTTTTTTGTAGCCCCAAAAAACAATATAACACATTAATAACAGTAATTTACATGTCCAAGAAATAGTATATTACCAAAAATGAAGAAACAGCTTATACACAACAGTATTTGTACATTTTGATCTGGGAAGTGGTTCATCAGCAAGGTGCTGGCATCTGATCAGGTGGCCTCATGGTGAGTGAGCTTGTCTGTGGGAAAAGCGAATAGACATATTATCAGTATAAATTGTATACTATAATGTGTGATAAGAAACACTAGAATCACTTGAACACAATTTGATATGTGAATGAAATTTCTAGGAAAGTACCATGTGCATTGTAAGATGGACCTGCTTGTTCTTCTTTGTCATCTATCCAGTCTGCATCCACTGAAGAGTTGAAACATAGAAAGATACATTTGGCAATGATGTTTTGCATGGAAAAGTGTGCATTGTTTGTTCAATTGTGTTGTTGTTGTTGTAGTTGTTGTGTTGTCACACTGCTTTGTTCAAGTTGTAGGGATAGTTTCATAATACCAATTTTTGTTCATGTATTGTTGAAGCATTAATTAGTAACTACATGAATTGTTTTTTAAACAAGGATAATGAAAGTACTTACTTCCTTCGGCAAATGCTTGGACAAGCATTTTAGTTTCCTCCATTTTGTTTTGTAATTTTTCCTGTAACTTCTGGATGGTGTTGTCCTTTATTTCCAGATGTGCAGCTTGACTCATCACAACAGATTTTTGCCGCTGGATCTCCTTCCTTGCGTATTTTAATGAGTTCTGCAGGGCTTGTTTTCCTTTGTATCTTGATGCACCACCTCAACGCCTGCCACGGCTACAAATTTTGTCTGAACAGAATTCCTTTAACAATAATTTAATTGTCAATATGTCGGCTATAGAAAGTGCCTTGTTTGGACTGAATTGGAGAAAAACCCTAGGAGAAGCTCTCAAAAGTATGCACCCTTAATTGGGCGTCATTCTTCACATTCAAAGCCTCAACGCCTGCCATGCCCACAATTTTAGTCTGAACAAAATTTGTTCTTATAATTTTTCTCGTCAAGGTGTCTACTATAGGTTGCCCTTGGTTTGGACTAAATCGAAGAAAAGCTCTAGGAGTTAATGGCAAAAGTATGCACCCTTATTTTGACGCCATTTTTCATGTTCAAAGCTAGGTGGCGCTCTTCCTGTTGAGTTTGGGATATGGGTGCAAGAGGCTTTTTTGTGCGTCCATATGCCATGAATATGTGTAAAAATTTTCAAGCATGTAGCTAAAAAAAAACCCTAAGGGGAGGGGTTTTTGAAAACTGTAGGGGGTGCTAGTGAGCACATTTTTTCAACTTTGTTTGCGAAACCCATAAAATGTCGCAATTTTCCCCAGGACTGATGAGTTTGTTGGATGAGGTGAAATTACGTTCATTTTAAAGTCACAAAAATCAATTTTCCAACGTTTTTTTTTTATGCCCCGCCCCAAAGTCTGACACGCCCACAATTTTCGTCTGAACGGATTTTTTTCTGATAATTTTTTCTTGTCAATGGGTTTACTATAGGTTGACCTTGGCTTGGACTGAATCGGAGAAGAGCTCTAGGAGTTAATAGCAAAAGTATGCACCCTTATTTGGACGCTTTTTGGAGCCATTTTTGATTTTCAAAAATAGGTGGCGCTCTTCCTGTTGAGTTTCGGATATAGGTGTTAGAGGCTTTTTTGTGCGTCCTGCTGAATATGCGTAAAAAATTTCAAGCATGTAGCTCAAAATAACCCCAATACGGACGCGTTTTTGAAAATTTTAGAGGGCGCTGGTGAGCATATTTTTTCAATTTTTTTTGCGGGACCCATAAATTAGTAATTTTTTCACCAGGTACAATTTTAAGGTACAGTCAGTGTGTAGAATTTAGCAGCGTTTAGCGGAATAGACTTGGTAGAAGCAGAATATAATTTTCATAAGCATGTTTAAATGACAGTACAATTAACTGATTATAAAAATAATTTTGTTTTTGTTAAATTAGAATGAGCCTTTTATATCTACATGGCCTCCTTCACGTAGGAGGAGTGGCTACGGTTAGCAGAGCTAGCACCACCAGCCTTTGGTCCTCCTTGTATGTTAACATCCACATGTCTGTGTTGCAGTGCCGCTAGAATGAGTTTTGGAGTGGGGGGACATTCAGCTGGATGACTTATTAGATCCCCTTCATACCTGGGAGTAAAATGCTCTTTCGGTGATCGGATTTCCCCTCCCCTCGGAGCTCCTCCAAAACGACACCCCCACGACCATATGATTGTGACTGATTCAAAACCGGTCGTCACCAAAACATTATCATAGTGAAAGTTACAAACACAAACAAACATGGCTATTGTTATTACTCACAACTGTCAGGCTAGCATTATCCAGTTGTACTCGAGAAAAGGAGAAAAGTTATAATACATATATTACTGTAACATCTCTCCTGTTTGTTAAACGCGTTCAGTATAGATGTTCTTAATTCCTACAGTGCTGACAGTTAGTGAAGGCATCAGGAGAGGTGTAGAGTGTGCAAGCGGGAGAGAGGAGAGACAAGAGGAAAAGTTCTTCATTCAAACATTGATTGTTGCTTTGTTGGTTGGCGTGCTCACGGCCGACAGTGACCGATTATTAAAGCTCAACATGTTCACGAATCGGCTCGTCATTCCTACAGCGTCCGGACGGACGCTACAATACATATACATTTTCTGTAGGACTTACTGAATGTCATTAGTTATTTTGCTTGTCAGAGCCCCCGTGGTGAGAGCTTTTTTTTTAAAAATATTTAAACTTTTATCTTCTGAGATAATTATATTACGACTGTGATGGAACTCCAGATGAATCAGGAAGATGACTACTTTATGTGCTTCATGCGTAATTGTGCAAACTGAGACTCACACTCATTTCTGCTGCTGTGAGACTGCTGCAGCTACTATCATTAATTTAGGGAGGGGATACACAGCAGTGGAACAGTTACAGTGGGCTTTCTTGCTTGTGGCACATAGAGATGCTTAAACAATCACTGTGTTCTGTCTTCACAGCACAGCAGGTTATCAGGAGCACCTCATGGATGCCGTGCTCTAGTTCGCTTTGTGGTGCTTTATACCTCCCCGGCCTGATATGCAGTTACGTAATTCCTTCAGCTTCAGCTATCTCAGATTATTTTACAGTTCTTGTACAACTACAGTGTGTTGAGAAGTGCACGCCCTCTGTCTGCTTCCTTTTCTCACCGGGGGGCATTTTTTGTGAGACCTGGTTCACATACTTTTAGAGATTGACGCAAAAGGAGACCCTTATGATCTGACTCTGATAGGTCACAACAGAAAACTTATCAGATCGGATCTCAGATGATTGGGTGTAAAGGTCAAAAACATAAGAGCATTATCTTTAGACTATGACTGAATGTTTACTGTAGATGTTATTACCACTTGATAACGTCTGACAGTGGTGGGACAAAAGTCTTTGTGTGCCCCCCCTTCTTCCAGCACCAGTGCTGTGTTGGTCACACTTTGCTCCAGTAGAGTAGTTATGTAACAGTTCAACCAGACACAGCCTACGTACAACTTTATCTCCATTTTTTAGATCAAAATACTGACAAACTGTGCCACGCAACCAGATGCTATCTGCCATCTGTGGCTGTTTACATCTGTATAGTAGAGCATCATGGCATCATGTCAGTAGCCAGTACTTGGAGTTATATCTGGATAGTTACAGGTGGCTGCACTACAGGTTAGATGCAACATATGATTGACATTTTGGGCCTACAGATATGAAAATATGAATTATTTATTTAACTAACTAGTATTCTTGTGCCGGCTAGTAAAGGTGAGAACATCTAATTATTGTCCTATCATTTAACCCTCCTGTTATGTTGCGGGTCATAAGGACCCTTTGTAAAGTCTATTTTAGGAAATATATGTCCTCCAAACCAGCTAAACGCATCATAAAAATCTGAGCAGCATGTGACAGAAGAGGTGTCGTGTTAATTTATCAACATCACTTCATAAAAATAAATGAATTCAAAATGTAAAATAAAATAAACAAAAATGTATGCCATGTAAAACTATTGTATTTATATTAAGGGCTTTCCAATGTACATTAAAAAAAGGTTTAACATTAATTTGAACGAATAACGAGTGAGTTATCCTCATTGAACCATGATCTGTGAGAATTAAAGAACACTAGTGGACTAAATCTTGATTTAAGTGGTTAGTATTGGAGTTAAAAACTAGATATGAAAAAAATTGTACTGGGATTTTTTTGGGGTTCTGACACTTTTGGATAATTGAATATGCCCCGGGTCAAATTGACCCAGGAACATTATTGCTGTTCCAGAGAAACAAACATAACAAGAGGATTAATCAACTTCACGCACACCTAAACCAGTGAGGGGGACTTCATTGTTAGAACACCTGTTAAAAAGATTAATTCAAAGCATAAATGTAAAAACAAAGATGTAATGGTATAATCCATTGCATAATGAATGTTGAGTTAGTCCTATGTCAGTTTAGTATAGTCTTTAAACCACACTACAACTTGGAACAAGTAAAACAATCCGAGTCCGTCCTTGTTTGATGTTTTGACTGCGGGCTCTTTGCCTCCCTGACAGTCAAAATATGAAAGAAGTCTTTACAAAGCTCCACCTGTGCTCTTAAAAAAGTGAGGCTAGAACATGATTAGACATACATGTACTTGCAAATGTTGTCCCTCCCACAGCGATAAGGCATGAACATCTCACTTATTTCCCATGCAAACACACACCTCATCATCTTATCACTTTTACACAAAGGACAGCTTGACACATTTCACACATCAACACCCCCGCAGTCCCAGAGGGGGAGGCAGCCCCCTTCTATCTCTGTGGACCCGTTTGTGTGAGAACATCTGGGAACTTTTAGTGAGGACGTTTGCAGCATTTAGAAGCTGCTAATTAAGCCCCACTCGTTTCAGAAACTGTGAAACTGTGAGGTCTAAACAACCTTCCTGAAAATCTTCACTTCCTTGTTGAGTTTTTTTCGCTGCAGCACGTCCACCCCTCAATGTGTGTGTCGCTGTGCAAGGTGCGGAGAGGTACAGTGTAATGCGAAGATAGATGTGGAGCAGTGAGGTGAGGGTGGTGAGCAGCCCATCATCCGCGGTGGCCTTTGCCACCTTCCAGCAGGGCTCGTCGGCTGCTGCCTGAGCAGACAGTTGGCTTAACACGGCCTGTCACACTGGATATGAGGGATCACCTCAAATCATCCACAGTGAAGAAGAGTGAGAAAAGAGAGGGAGAAGAGATGCAGAAACAAATAAAGAGGGTGAAAAAATTTGGGCAAAGTGGAAACGAGACACAGTAGATCAAATGTGGGAGGCACATCCCTCCCTCGCCTGCAAACACACATCTTTTAGTAGATGCATTTTGACATTGTGTGCGCATGTGTGTGTGTGAGTGAGGACAGTGCAGCTATTTGTGTCGCAGAGTAACAGCTGGCTTCCCTCTGTCTTACATGTATTTCTATATCCCTTCTCCATCAACTTACATCAATTCTTGCCTGATCTGTTTGATTTAATATCTCTTACTCGACACACATTACCAGAGGATAGCTCATTTAAGCAACATCTACCCAGATATTTCCAAACAGTTATGTCTTAAATGAGATACTTCACTGACTATATACTTCAAAAGCAGAACGAAGCTGCTGGAGGGGACCTGTATATAGGCTTAGAAGCATTTATAAGTCCTACAGTCTTGCCATCACATCTGCCACCCCCTATAGTATGAGCAAGCAAGCATCTACGCATGCTTGTGCTCCGCTGTGACTTATGTGGGTCACTGATGCCCTACGGTACGGCCTGCCCGGTCCTGTAGCGGAGGTGTGCTGATGTCAGATTGCATTCAGCAGGGCAGCATGATTAACCAGGGATGCGTCCTTGTTATTACTGGGAAGAGCCAGAAGAAAGAAGTGTAGATCCGTTAAATAAAGGAGATGGATGGAGGGAGATCGGCCTTGGGTGCTGATCACTAACAATGATGGATGACAGGGGCAGCAGGGCATGTGGGATGCAGCTTAGCAGCCTGGGATTTGAAATGTTATCACAGGATACTCGAATTAAAACAACCAGGATTGGTTTGCAAAAATACACATGTATGCTTAGCACTGATGCAAACTGAATCAATATTAGGGAATATGTTGTTAAAGATTCACACTGCATATGGCAGCTGTTACACATCTGCATGCATATTCTGGGTTTATAATTTAATCTTACTTGAACTCAAATGCAGTGTCTCTACATTTGAAGTTCTTTATCACTCTGAAATGACTCTAAAATAGTTTCTGTGTTGAATAATGTTATCATTAAACAAGTTTTACCCCCTTTTCAAATGATCAGAGCCTGTGAGCACTTCGGAAACATTTGTTTTTAAAGGTGCTATATAGATAAAGTTACTATTATTATGAGTTTAAAGCATGGTCACATAAATTCATGTTGTGTTCAAAAGCATCTGTCAGTGTTAAAGTCCCTCAATGAAATGGGTTAGAAATAATACACAAGTGTTTCAATACGTAATTTGGACGGTAGTACTCAAAGTTGATCAACGGTGTTTTATACTTTAATGTAATGTGTTTTTAAACACCAAATTTCTGCATTGTTTGATTTCAGTGCATTGAAGTTCCTGTGAGAATTTGTTAGCTGGTTATAAAGCAGGCTGAAATGAATATTGATGCCTGTTTTATTTATGAGCTACAAAAGCAAACAAGACCATCAGAAAAACAGTTTCTATAGAGATGTATTTAATACACTAAACTAGGAGATGCCCTGACGAGACTACTTCCCTATTCTTTTAATCAGGAATTTTACTTCTGACTAGCTTACTTGTCTAAAGGGAAGAAAACACTGATTCAATCAGGAGAGACACAATTTGAAGATTAAATGTTATTTATTACAACTTAATGAATAATGAAACTTGACAGAAATCTTTGGCGTGTCTATGGAGATAATTTTGTGAGCGAAGGATGTGTGAATTTGGCAGCAGAAGAAATCCCCCTAGAGTCCAGACACTGGTGATGGTGGTTGATGAATTCTAGGAATTGAAGACTTTGCGGAGATCAGGTGGAGATGGGGAGGTGGAGGGGTGCGCGCCATCAATGCAAGAAGGAACTAGCTGGAGAGAGAGACACATTTAAAAAGACAGCAGAAAGTTGATAGGCTGATGATAAAGGCGTGCCGCTATTGGATGACAGCCACTGCTGATTAACCAATGACAGCTCCGGAGTGTGCAGCTGGAAGCGGGTCAGCTATTGAACGAGGGAGAGGAGAGTTTAACAACTGCTGTGATCGCTTTCATAGTCTTCTTGTCTGAACTTTCGTTAGAGTTACATAAAAACAGTCAAATGGACCACAGTTTATTTAACATGGCTAAACACAGGATCATAGAGTCTGCTGGTAGATGATGTGAAATTGGTTTGCAAAGTGTGGGTAACACTAGCAGAGCTAGCACCGCCAGCCTTCAGTCCTCCTTGCAGGTAAACGTCTACATGCCTGTGCTGGTTGCACATTCACAGCAAAAACTCAAAACTAAGCAAATTTTGTCTTGTAAAAGTGTCTTATCAAAAATATACTTGCTAAATTTTCAAATGCAGACTTATTTAAAGAACCTTAACTCTCATCTCAAGTTGACATTGACATTTTTCTTAATTTTGGGCAGATTTTTGTTACTCATGAGAAGCAATTCAGGCCTTAAAGGTAAACAAGACTTCCAGTGACAAGACTGATTATGTCTGGGCTGTAATTATTACTGTTAGTGACCTTTGCTGCAGGTTGCTGTCTGACGAGCTCCATTAACAGAATGCTGCAGAAATGTCTTTTTCATACTTTCCACAGCAAATATTCACAGTGAAACATTTGACTGTTAAAGGACTGTTAAAAGACTTGACTGTTTTTTTTCTCTGAAAAAGTACCCACACGTGAACAGGAAAATCAGCTAAAAGATAAGAGATATTACTTTGTCCACATGGTGCCAAAATCAACACAAACTGAGAGTTCCTCACAGATGCTTTTAGCTTTTTATAGGTGATGGTACTCCAATTTGTTTACATTTGAGTCACTGGTTATACCTTTACGTTTCTGCATAGATAGTTTTCACCATCAAGCATGACAGCTTTTATGTATTGATGTGTGTCTGAGTGTATGTGTGTGTGGGTTTGGGTGCACACACATGGGGCCTAGTGTTGAGCGGAAACACTCCTTTCCTGAGCTTGGGGAAAAGGAAGGAAGCCATCTCCAGTAACCATCACAAACACTCACACTGTAGTACTCCGGCTCCTACATACAGTAGATCCAAGAATAGACTGTGACTTCTGCACACTAACACACCCACCTTGCAGTGCCTGTCTATTATTTTTAAATTCCCATCACCCTTAGATTATGGGATGACCACCATGACTAACATCAGCGCTGCTTAAAATATGTCTGGTGTAGGCTGCCCCGTGGAATATTTGGAATAAAGCTACTGTCTCTTACAATTTCCTCCCTGAAGTGGATTGTTACAGAGAGATCCTGCTTTTCTCCGACCCACCCCTGTAAACAGGAAGCTCACGTGGGAGTCCCACCCATCTCCCTGCTTCCTCCAGCGTGCATTCCCATGGCCAGACTGAAGCACTAGCCTCCATCCAGCCATCCCACATCCATGTGAGACAGTTGTAAATGGCGACATCCATACAGGAGAGGCTTTCAAACTTCTCTCACCACTAAAGCAGCCCACTCAATCTGTCTGTCTGTATTGTTCTCCCTCTGCAGCATCTCTGGCTGTTTTTAGTCTATCAACATTCAATGGGGGGCAATTAGATGGATGCACATATGGAGATGGTTAATCACTGTCACTATGTCAGTGCGTGTTTGTGTGTGTGTCGATGTGAGCAAGGCGAAGAGTGGGAGGAGTAGGAGTTGTGTGTGTGTGTGTGTGTGTGTGTGTGTGTGTGTGTGTGTGTGTGTGTGTGTGTGTGTGTGTGTGTGTGTGTGTTTGTGTGTGTGTGTGTTTGTGCATATGCTTGTGTGGGTGAGAGCACATTCCAACAAAAGGCCTAAAAATAGTAGGAATATGCCCATGTGACATATTGAGGCTAAAAGCTCGTGAATAATTTGTCTAATGCAACACATACCCCGCTTCCTGGGCTAGATCACGAAAAATATGCGCCTGCTGGTTACCTTTGCGAGCCAGCAAGGTTGGAAGGGGGTTACCAGTCTGTTCGGTCCTGCTATTTGGTTTGCCAGCGAGGTATCACACAGGAAAATAAGCAGGCCTATGCTGCATTTAGGATTTCTTAGTACCTGTTCTTCTGCATAATACATTTCCCTACATGTATTTATATTTAAAGCTAACAGGATATCTAAATAGATGCAAGTTATTTTCAATGTTTTTAAATAAATCTGAGTTAGTATGGTTAGTTTTTAAGGTACACATTGGTGGATATTTCTCTTTAAAAATTAAATCCTGCGATAGTTTCCTCATCTCTTCTCCCTTATCATTCCTCCCTCTGTTACCTCTTAAAGTAGTCTTAAGTCCTTAGTTTAGCTCACTTATCTTAACCACTTGTTTTAAAATGAAAGTGAACACTTGTTATTGTTCGTCCCTTGCCTTGTAAAGCTATCTGTGTCCCTGTGATTGTGTTGTTGTCCTTTGCACTTTGTTCTAAGGCCTTGTTTTGCTGACCTGCCTTCAATCAGCGAGGAAGCTGCTCCGTGAAATGCTGCCACACTCTTTAGAAACGATGGTCCAAACTGTGAAAGTGAGACGAAAGTTGTTAAAAAACAACCTTTAGGAAATTGTCTCCACTTTCTTCTTCTTCTGTTTCATCTTTCTCCAAACAGTGTCCCACAAAAAAAGTTGGCATTTAAAACCAAGCCGGCACCTGTACCGCACAACAAGTGTACACATCGTCGTATTAATACAAATACGCATTCTTTTAATGGTGTTTCATGTGGAGTGGATGGTAATGATGACCCTTTAAAGAGAGATAAAACCTGCTGTAGTGATCACTCCCTCCTCACTCCACTTGTTTCCAGAGTGCAATTAAATGAAAGTGTATATCAACAGTGGAGGGGAGGGAGTCTATGAGAGATAAGGGAACATTTAGAGGTTTTGAACGCAAAAAACAAAAAGATACCAATGACATGGTTCTTATTTTAAGAAATTAGCAAAACTGGAATTTCAGCACATTTCTAAACATTTAAGAACAAATAACTTGCAATATTACACACGTCTTTCATTTCCTGATGGCTCATTAAAGCATATTTATCCATATTAATCCGTAATGCATGAGTGCCAGCTTTTGATTATTACATTGAAGTCAAGGCAGACTGCCAGAGCACAGAGAGAAATGATTGAAAAGAGATGTGCTTATGTTGCATAAAAAGTCATTGACATATCTTTGGTAGCTTCAAAGCTTTGTGCACAGTGTGAGCTGCATTTGCTGTTGTGGGATCAAATTTAAGTTGCCATTGCCTCGAGGCAGATCTATTAATAGTGCTTCACTTACAATGACAAACATCTTTCAGGGAGGCATCCAGTTGTGTTGAAGTACTTTGCAAAAACTTCTCATGTGTTTTGTGGAGTTTGTGATTTCATATGGAATACATAATGATAACACACTGAGGGATTATATCATGTACACTCCTGGGAAGGTTTTATAATCTACTGTGTTTCATTACACTCTCTGTTGAGATGTTAAGTTAATAACATGGCTTCATCTTTGTGAGTTGCACAGCTGTTCAGAGGTTTGTGCTCCTCAGTCTGTGTCTGTTGTGTTGTAGTAGTACACAAAGACAGCTATCCCTTGTAGTCAAACATGACTCATGATCAGCATTTAACAACAGTGAGTTATGTTACACACTCAGCTTTTAGTCAAAGCAAATATCCTTTTGCAAACTAGGCTATTGATTCTGCTGTGAACACAAGATTAGCTTGCAGCACAGAGGAAAGGTCAGCGCTCAGTGGCTGTTTTTTGTGTGTTTTGTTTTTTTTTTTAAAACATGGCCGCTGCTTTGATTGGAAACTCTTCCCATTGTTAGAGATGAATCCAGTTCAGTGTATGTTAGTGGCAGGCATCAGAATAAAACATGTATGCCTTGCAATGACCTCAGGTTTGGTCGCATCAGCTTGAGTCAGAATGTTATTAAACTCTGCTGAGTGTGTTGGATGAGAGGAGCGTGCGGCAGAGTACTCCGCTGTGTTAGACTTACAGTTGGCATGTGAAAGACCTGAATTATTTAAAGCCACGGAAGCATTTGCGAGTTCGCACTTGCTTACCCTACTGACTTCTTCTTCTTCCTCTGTTTAACTCACCTCCACCTCCCTGCTGTTCCAGTCTGGAGTCAGTTTAAGTATGTGTGAAAGATGCGCCACAAGATGTATGCAGCAGCCAGGCTACAGCAGGCCACAGGATGTGAGACACTTTCTGAGGCCATCTGTCGCTTGGAAAGGAAAAGTTGCTAAACCACATCATGAATGTCTTTGAAGAACATTGACGTGAAATCCACTGCAAGCCAAAAAAAACTAAAACTATAGAGACTGAGAGCCGTGTAACTGGACAGATAGAAAAAAACAAAAAGGGGAGGACAGAGCTTTCCAACCCTGGGGAGGTTTTTGTGGAGGTGTAGGTAGACAGAAAGCAGGTGGATGTTTCGACAGAACGATAAGTCCGCCTAGCTGACACAACGCCTGATAAGCAGCCTGACTGTCAGGTTTGGCAAGCTGGCAGTGAAGCAAGGGAACAGGGCATGGAGGAAACTGAAAACCGAATAAAGACAGCTCAGAAATTGTAAGAGCATAATTTATCAGAGGTCCACCTGATATTGAAATTGAGACTCTATTAATGCAGAGCCACAGTGAATACAAATCCAGGCTATTCAATTCCATGTACAGAGAAAGGGAGCCCTGGGCTGACAGCTGTGCTAAATGTATTAAGATCTTTACATTAACCTTACATTGTGATAGTATTGTGTTGGGAGCTCTCCTGCTAACCACTGTGGGTGTATTGCTTCTTTTTGTGGCATTATTTACATAGTAACAAACTTGTAGAGATTTGTTTTGAACCATGCTAACAGCTGTGCAGACTGAAACATTTATTGTAGTAAACTTGTGTACAGACATTCATTATCTCCAGATTTTGAAGGAGTGTCTTTAAAAGCCATGAGTTTAAATCCTGCATCACCTGTGGGTCAGAGCTTTCTCTTAAGGGAAGATCTCACCCTCTATTAGATATATACCCATATATGTTTTGGAGACATTCATGGTTCCCTGATGATTATATCAAATTATACCCTTACAATTGTATCCTTTTATATTATCTGTACATCTACTATGATGTTGGAATTTGTATTTAATGAAGTGAACATTTTCTAATAGCTGTCTAGATTGAAATATTACAATTTAAAGTGAGGACCTTGTGTACAGACAGACATTCATTATCCCCAGATCATGAAGCAAAGTGCATTGTGGACCAATTAGTTTCCATCTGGTATCACCAGTAGATTCAAATTCTCACTTATCAAGTGAACGATCTTAGCCTCTGCTGCATAAGTTTGCTCCATTTATTTCCAGGAGTTCATGGTTCCCAGAGGATGTATCTGCATGACATTCTCTGTTTAGAGCTGCTCTGATGTCGGCATTTCTCATTTTATGGACCTTTTTGTAACTTAATTTTTTTTCTAACTTTGGCGGCCCATCCACATTTTAACCAGTGCTACCATAAGCATACATTTTGGATTCATTCAACGCATGTGTTCATCACCAAGTACCTGTAGAGCTGATGGCATGCCCAAAAAGCCTCATCTGCATGATAGCTTGCTAAGCTCAGATAGTGAACATGATAAACAGCAAATTTGCTGGACATCAGCATGCCAGAGATCATTATTTAAGTACAGTGTAGCTATGACAGCAGAGCTGAAGTCTCTCAGCCTTAAAATAAAAAACCTAACTTTTAATTTCACACCTGTGTTTAGGTTAAAGCATCAGTGCTAATGACAACATCTCTGTCTTTGCTCCAGGGAAGCCCCAAAGCATCGAGAGCTCTGAGCGGGTGCAGCTGTCAGGGACATACAACGTTCGGAAAGGGAAGCTCCAGCTACCGGTCAACCGCTGGACCAGACGGCAGGTCATCCTGTGCGGCACCTGCCTCATCGTCTCCTCTGTGAAGGAGAGCCAGACTGGGAAGATGCACATCCTGCCTCTCATTGGAGGAAAAGTAGGTGTAACACACAGCACAGTAGAGCACGACTGACATCATGGGATTGTTTTTTTTTCTTCTCTCTTCCTGTTCTTTTATGGTGTTATGCAATATATACTTTGGATCATAAACTCATAATGTAGCCTGATAAAATCATTAATAAGCCTCCCTGTGCGGTGAAGTTTGTCCTCAATGACACTTCACCTTCAACTACTGTTTGTCCTTTAAAGAGACACCCAGCTTCACTTCCTGCTTTGTTCATATTAGTGCAAGGTGAAAGAGAAACAGTGCACTCCAGGTTTTTAATAGTTTTCAGTAATCTGCAGGGATGTTTTCTTCTGTTTTTAGCTCAGTGTCAAGAGGTGCTCTAATGCTAAGGAATATGACCTTTATCCTTTCACTGCTTCATGGATTTGTGTTCCTGCAAGGCCACTCAACAAGCTCTAAGGACTCTCCTGAAAAGCTCGACACAAAGGACACCCCATACCCCACCACACCCATTTTATAAACATTTCACACACAACACATGACCTCTAGTCAACCATTCATGCACACACTGCCTCTGCATGTGCCTGTGTGAGGTGAGATTGTGTGCCAAAAGTCTATTCATGTAGCATAACTAGTGAGCAATTCATTCACAGAGAACATGTGCTTGAATGTGTATAACTGCGTGTCTAAAAAGCATTTTCACATACGGATGTACTCATTTCTGCTACACACATGTTCATTACATGATCATGCAAGCCTTGCACATATTGTCATGAGTTTGCCTCTGGTTGGATACATTTGTCTACCCTGCAGCCATCAGGCATCTTAAAGCAGAAGAAATAAAGATTATTTATTGTCCTTTTAGTGGATGAAATTTGCTTTCAATTTATTGAGACATTCATCTGTAAGCTCCCCCTGTGTTTTCTTTATTTTCTAACTCTTACTCCACAGGCATGGGGGTTTTATATTGTTTATATTCAGAGGGAGGTCAGACATGTCAGTACCTCAGACAGTAACATCGCTCCTGTGTGTGTGTGTGTCTTGCTGCAGGTGGAGGAGGTGAAGAAGCACAATCACTGCTTGGCCTTCAGCTCAGCGGGGCCTCAGAGTCAAACCTACTACGTCAGCTTTGACAGCTTCACGGAGCACCTGCGCTGGCATCGACATGCTGCAAAGGTATGACTGTGTGTGTGTGTTTGCATTTGCATGTGTGTGCAAGAGAGTAAAAGGAACAAAGGGAGAGTTAACATATGCTCCCAGGCGTCATTTATGGGTCAGCAGCATTGTATATCAGAACATGCCTGACTGCTAGTTTAAGTATGAAAGTATGGCTCTGTGCCCACTACAGCCTGTATGAGCAGAGTGGATTGAAAACGGCACGTTTTTCACTGCTGTCCACTCTGTAGTATATAGCCATGTAAGTGTGTCTGGGTGCACTCACACATATAAACACCACTCATCACTCCCCCTCTCCTCTTCTCTCATTTGAACTCAAGTAGGCCATAGCCAGAAAACCTCTTTTCTAAATATTAACAGGGACATGCATGTCACCCGCACCCAGAGGGCCACTCAGAATAGAAGCCTGGATAGAAGCAGCACGTGCTGCAGCAACGACCGCTGAGCCTCCAGCTAACTCTGCTCTGAAAAGCTTGAGCGTGGACTTTCCCCTTTAAAGACAGGACGGACGTTAATGCTGTCATTTCATTTAAGATGCCAGCATGTATGTGTCTGTAAATTTGACTTGCAAATCACTGCAGTGTTAACTGCTCTACACACCTGCAGTTAACTCTATTACACAATGATGTAACGTGAGATGTTAAGTCACTAACCTGTAGGACTTTCCCTTGACTACTCCTTAATCCTAAGAAGATTGGCCACTGAATGACATTTGACCAGCTAGCATCAGGCTACACACACCCACAGAAAACCAGTACAGTCATGTGCCGTAGAGATAATCCTATTAAACTCCACGTTTTTCTCTCTAACTGTATCCTCTCCACTCTTTTGCTCCTTCAGATGGTGTCCCAGAGAATCAACTCTGTGGATCTGTCCTGCTGCAGTCTGGAGCAACTTCCCCCCAACCTCTTCTACAGCCAGGACCTCACCCACCTCAACCTCAAACACAACTTCCTGCCTGCAGACCAGCGGCTGCAGCAGCTGCAGAGGTACAATGGCACTGTAAATCTACAGTAAACACACCTGAAGATAAACTATAAGGAGGGGGGAGGAGGAAGTGACAGATTATGCAGGGGTGGACGGGCTTGAAGAGACGAAGAGACAATTCAGGACAGTTTGAAAGGGCTCATTCGGGCAAGCTGAGGCTTGAGGAGGTTTTAGCAAAGCTTAGCATAATTTGGGCACAACAGGAGCTGTTGTACAAGGAGGGCAGAGACGAGACACTTACACAGTGAGGCTTCACTGGACACAGCAGGTCATGGCTGGCCGCTTTGGACAGCTTTAGATTTCGCCGGCAATTTGCAAGCAATCGACCTGAGCAGTCTAGGACTGAGGCCATCAACACACAGAGACCAAAGAGGCTAGCCAGGGCTGCGCTGCACCAGGCCAGGCCAAACGAGCCCAGAGCCCAGAAGGGTAGATATGTCTGCAGGGAAGCTTTTAATGTGCCTGGCCTCCCTCACTCTCTCTCTCTGTGGGCACCATCTGCTGCATGCTTATCATGCTCCCAGATTAAAGCCCACAGCCAAGACGTATGTGTGTGTGTTCCTGTATGTGTGTGTGTGTGTGTTTGTTCCCTTTTTGTATGAGTATTCACATGTATTTTCATTTATATACACAGTGGTGCTGGCGTACTCCTGTCACAGCCATTCTTTCTGAAGATTATTGCTTGATGATTTTAACCATTTATATGAGAGAATTGTGCAAGTATGATGCGTTGGTATGCGCTTCTAATGTCTGCAGAGTAGAGCGTCTGAGTTTGTGTGAGAGAGAGAGTTGCCTGCTCATATTCAACAGAGAAAGCGCTGCAGGCTACAGATTTAGGGTCAGCGCTTACAAAGTCTTGATACAGTATGGCATTCCTTCTTTTTCTTTTTTTAAGATGACTACACTGACTGGAATGTGTATTTGTTTGTGCATGTACAGTCTTGCATATTTGTGTGTCTTTCTGAGAGAGAATTATGAACAAGTAAGAGGTCAGGATTTTATATTGTCCTATTATAGATCTGTGTATATGTCTTTCTTATCCTTGGGAATGAAAGCTGGAGTTTAAATGACAACAGTTCAGGGGAAATACCTCTTTTCAAATGTAAGTGTGTGATGCACAGCTCCCCTGCTGGTCAAGCGAGATAACATCCATTTAGCTCTGCCAAACCTAAGTAGGCTCATCCGCATTTGACCCAGCATGAGAGAAAAAGAGGTCAGTAATGAGAAAGAGATGAATAGTTTGCTGAAAATAGAGGCGTTTTGACAGAAACGTGTAGCAGAGTTTCTTGTGTACTCACATCTCCCCTGAGAGACTGTAGTCATAGAGCTGGAGTAGTGAACAATAATACTCTGTGCGCAGGCTCTGTGGATGTGGGTGTATGTGTTTTGATGTGGACAGTTGTGTGAGAGTCTGTTTTTGTTGCAGTATAAACACTGGCGTTCTCTGACATATAACATGGGGTCAGGGTGCTTTGTATTTTTCCAAGAGGACTGGAATGTGTGAACCTGCCACATGCCTCTCCCCTCTCTCTCTCTCAAACGCTCTCTCTCTTTCTTCTCTCTGGCCAAATACTAACTGTTGGGTGATTTGCCAATCAGATATGCATAATCAGTTGTCCGGGATACTAGCTCTATCCTCTGGCATGGGACTTTCTTCCCAGCATGCATCTGTCTTATGAGACAGAGGTCACCGCTCACTGTGGGAGACATTTAATGTTTCATGCATACAGTTGAACCTTTGGCCTGTTTATTTACATATGTTTACAAGCGCTTAGTAAGTTATGAAGGACATGAAAGTAATAGAAAGGTGGGAAAGGAGTTTGAAAGAAAGGGGTGGAAATATTGACAGAATAGCAGAAACACTACACAGTGTTTAAGAACAAAAGAAAAGGATAAAGTTGAATAAGCCTAATTAAGGTGTTTATTTAGCCACTTTGGTGAACCAGAAGAAGCTAAAACTGTAATGTATGCATAAACTCTCCTAATTAAGGTGATACAGTTAATTTTTTAGCACGCATTTACTTATTTACTCATCCAGTAAACACAGAACAACTTTTGCAATGACTTATTTAGAGTTATGGGTCTGTTCACCTCATGAAATAAAAATATCCAGGATTTTTAGCTTCCCAAATGGCTCCTCTGTGTTCTCATGATAATTGCTTAACCTCTCTGTGTGCTCTTTGGTATTGGGCTGGTAGTTTACAGAGAGTTAGCAACCATAAAGCTGCATTCACATCGTTTGTTCATTAGCACAACACCAGAGCATTAGCATGTGAATGTGTTAGCAAACAATTGACTCATCTAACAAACACACAACATCATCAACTGTCATTGTCAGTCTTTTATTTGTTCACCTGACTAATGGTTACTGTTCTTTTGGCTGTTTTGGTGACTTTTTCGTCTTTATTGTGAAAGTAGCTCCATTATGTTCACTAACTGAGTCTGTCTTTCATTTGTTGTTTGGTAGCTAGCAGCTAACAGCCAGCTAGCTAGCTAGACATAATTAGTTAAAGATGCCTATATTATCTTTGGAATTGTTTTGTTTTTTAAGAGACCTTTTCATTTTCATTGTTTAAAAAAAATATTTTAGTTCAGGTTTGGATACACAAGGTTAAAAGTATAAAATGGACTGTGTAAATGACATGATGGGACAGCATGACACAGAGAAGTTGAGCCACTGAGGAGGGGGTATGAGCATTACTCAGCAGATTGCAGAGGTTGATTTAATGGTTGGAATGACATTTTCCCACACAAAGCCCCCCTCCTCCTCCTCACACACGCACGCACACACACATACACACACACACACACACACACACACACACACACACACACACACACACACACACACACACACACACACACACACACACACAAAACCTCACATACACTCTGCCTGGAGTCACCCTCAGCTGGAATTACTTAGCCATCCTAATCAATAGCCCTGACATGTCTGCTGCCTTTTTATCCATCACCACGACACACTGTGTGCATGTGAGGGTAACACATGTGTGTGTGTACATAAGGAGGAAAATCAAGTCGGGCCATTTTAAGCAGCTACTTTAGCCTGCGGTGCTAACATGGCACACTGCCCATCTCCAGTATGCCATATCTGCCCTCTGTGTGCATGTGATAGGTGATAGGTGACAGAGGGGTTGCATGTGTTTGTGTATGTGACTGAATGGATAAATAAAGACAGAGAGGGTCTTTTATAACGCCTGTTCCCTTGCCCCCCCTTCCGCCCCCCTTGAGGGGCTAACCCCTCTGAAGGTCACCGGTCTGCCATATAACACTTTGCCAAATACCACCGGTCACTGTTGTTTGAATGAACAACACAGACGTCAGTGCTGCACTTGTTTGCTCAACAATCACATGTGTAGGTTTAGTCCTGGTATTAAGGCAGGCTTTGTTTACGGCTGTGTTAGATCTAAAAGTGTGGTTTTGCACTTAAACAAATTCTCTGAAAGCTATACTTTGCTACATTGCCTGCAAATATATTCATTAATATATTTATGAATATCTTCTACTCTTAAAATATTCATGTTGACAAGATACAACATCTCCAATCAGTCGCTCTGCTCTCTCCTCTACCCACTCCTCCATCCTTTCCCAACTTCTCATCAATTCACTTTGCTGCTCTATTTGCAGATTTTCTCGTCTGCGGAGCCTCAACTTGTCCAACAATCACCTAGGTCAGTTCCCCATGGCTATCAGTGACATCACCACGCTGACTGAGGTCAACCTCAGCTGTAACTACCTAGCTTCAGTCCCCAGCTCTGTGGGAGCCATGACCAAGTGAGTAACAGGATACAGAAGATTTTTGACGCTGAAATGTACATGAATCAAGCAATATTTCTTAACCCTTGAATATATTCTTTGTTTACTAGGCTGTTTAAAAACGTTATGTATTCTCCATCTATTTACCTCAGTACGTCATAAGCTCCCTTGTTGTGGAAATCACAGTTTTCATAATCATCTCTGATATTTTTTGTACACGAGCATGACAACAAAAATCGTCTTCAGACCTCTAATTTCATTAATTAACTGACGTCTCTTTGAAGAACAACTAAATTATGTTACAATTCAAACTGAGTTATGTCATTTGGTTCAGAGTTGTTGTCAAAGATCAAAGCACAGCTATTTGTTTTTTTTATTTCTAGGCCCACATTTCAGGGGGTAAAAGAAATCTGGTATTGCCGGCCAGAGAACATTTTTCACTCTTGTGGGAATTCCCAGATTGCTTTATTTTTTGGTATAGCTCCAGGATCAGCCCCCATGCCTGTGGAAAAGCTCTCTTACTCACTATTTAAATTCATGTCTGCAATTCTTGTTAAAATATTTGAATGTAAAGGGTCCTTAACATGATAATCCATGCATTATTACATCAAATTCAGCCTACCATGTCTGTAGAGAATGCAAAGGTTGTAGGAGCCATTTTGTAGCTGGGTCATAGTTGACATTTGGTGAGTACATGTGCTTTAGATCTTATTTGAAACTGGACATTCAGGTATGCAGCTTGAAACAGGGCTAGATGAGACTTTAATCTGCAGGAATGATCTGGTATGCCTGTAAATTCCTCAAGTTGTCCAGTAGGGCATTTATGCTGCTGCTGCCATCTGCTGGACAACAAGTGTGGCTATGATGGACAAGTGTCAGTAGTCACAATGTCATTGATCCAGAGTCACACTACCTGTGCAATATAAGAGAAGTCTTGGATTAAATGCAGATCTGCTTATCACCTTGTTTCCTGCATGGTGTCAATAGTTTAATCTCATGTCTTCCTCTCAGCTTGCAGACATTCCTGTTGGACGGCAACAGTCTAGCTGAGCTGCCTAATGAGCTGGGTTCTCTCCAGAGGCTGAGTTACCTAGGCCTTTCATTCAACCAGTTCAGCCACGTGCCCCAGGTGCTGGAGCAGCTGACCACCATGGAGAAGCTGTGCATGGCTGGAAACAACCTAGACACGCTCACCCTGCAGAATTTCAGACTGCTAAGAGTTAAACACATCGATCTAAGGTACGGCTATATGCACAGGATCTTACAAATGTAAGATTATGATGGGGTTATGGTTGAGAAAAAGCATCACTAGAAGTCCTTAGTCATGCTTGCACAATGCACTCCCTGACACATGTTATCTTGCTAATGATAGAAGCAAAAACACAAAGAGGAAACCAAAGCACAGACAGACAGCTGGACAGCACGCATTCAGGAAATCATTTGCCTGTCGTGGCTCCATCAGGTGTCTAACCACTGTTTGCTAAAGCACAGAGCTGCAGTGACTTGCACTATTTTCCCAGTTAATACTTCACTCCTTCTGACTGTGCTTAGGCAAGGTCAGTAAATGCATTTTCCAGCTCTCACCTGTTTGAGCAAAGATCACTGTGTGTCTTTAATGAAGACGTGTTCCTATTCTTCTGCCACATTGCAGCTCTTGATTCATTTCTAGAAAATTTGAGGACTGATTTGCTGATATAAAAAAGATGAATATTAATTATTATTATTATGAGTTTGTGGTGTATAAATAAATAAGTAAATATATAGTGGCAAATGCTCAAAGTAAGTTTCCAGGGGGCAAAAATGACACAAGCAAAAAAGCATGTTTTAAGTGAATAATGTTTTGAGCACAAAGATGTGAGTATTAGATAAAGATTAAGATGTTGTTCTCAAAGTTTTCAGATGCAGAATACACAAGATTATCCGTCACTTTACCTGCAACTGCTGCTGATATTTTATCAGATTTAAGGCAGATTAATTAAGCGATTGAACCAGGGTATTAATGGATTAACTGCACGGGAAACTATTAATCTAAAAAAACTAATTATCCGCCTTCCTTTTCAATTTTCTTTATTTTTTGTATCCTAAATTGTTCCCTATAATTTGGACTGTTCATCAGACAAAACATGAAATCTGTTTTTAAAGCAAACCAACAATACTGCTTAGAAATACTGATCATCAAAAAAGTACTACTCAAAAAATCAAATCAAAAATATCTTGCTGACCTTATCAAGAACTTCTCTTTGCACCCCAACATTGTTTCTGTCAGATGCCTGTCAATCAAGACAAACAAAGCACCCATGTGACTGGCAGAACCTTTACTTTCCCTATATAAAAAACACCTGCTAGAACATTTCTAAGGATTAAATAATGAATCCAATGCTGCGTCAATTAAGATATCATCACTAGGTGACACAGAAGTTCCTCCAAGTGCAACAGATTCACAGCTCACTTTCCCATTCATGGTGTGCACAATGCAGCAAGAAGCTGCACAATATATCAGCCCTCACCTGAGGCGTGTTCCCTGCTTTACAAGAAAGGCCACAGCCTGTGCAGTTCAACCTTATCCAATTGGAGCTGAACCTTTGCCTTCCCCCCTGCTCCCCCCCTGTCAGGTTGAATAAGATCTCCAGCATGGTGCCAGATGAGCCTGACCTGCTGCGGCACGTGACCCAGCTGGATGTGAGGGATAACAGGCTGACGGAGCTAGACGCCTCGGTATTCCCCAGACTGGAGGTGCTGCACTGTGAGAGGAACCACATCGCCGGCCTCAAGGCCAAGGGGTGCTTTCTCAAAGGCATCTACGCCTCCAACAACGGTGGGTTTGGAAACAGCAACAGTGTGGTCAAATGAGACAGATTCCCTTCCTTCTTCTGACATCTTTTTCACCAGGCCATACCTCACAGTCGTCACTCTTTTCTTGTCCTGTGTTGTTACACTTCCCTCTCTCTACAAGCATCCATTTTTCTCATCAGTGCCGCAGTCTGATTGTCCCTTTTCAATCATACCTCTTTAACTTGTCATCTCATCCCCCTCCACCCCCACCTCCGCCGCTTCCCTCGATTTCCCATCTACCTGCGTTTGTAATAGAGCGTGTCTGTCCTTGCTGTAGGTTAATGTGTTTGGATTTCTCTCCACAGAGATACGACAACTTGATGTCACTCCTGTGCCCTCCAATCTGAGCTACATGGACATCTCAAGGTTAGAAAAATCCATGCACCCACTTACACAGAGAAAAAAAAGCAACACAGCTTTAATTGGAAACTGTATTACGTTTGTTTCCTGCACTTCCTCTCTGCCCCACAAAGTAGAAAATGTATGCAAAGTTCTTCCAACCGCAGAGCCAAGTACCTTGCAAGCAAATCTTTGAAAGTGTGTGGAAATGTCTGAGTTGGGCTGTCATCCCTTAAGCTTGACCTTTCACCTCTGACTATCAAAGGTGGTGACAGATAAGCTACTGT
Source organism: Notolabrus celidotus (assembly GCF_009762535.1). Classification (NCBI taxonomy): domain Eukaryota; kingdom Metazoa; phylum Chordata; class Actinopteri; order Labriformes; family Labridae; genus Notolabrus; species Notolabrus celidotus. The sequence goes on along the minus strand of NC_048286.1, from coordinate 15,420,559 downwards.
AGCTAGCTTTTTGTGATCTATAAAAATATCCTGAGGGATTTTTTATCTGTTTTGGGCTGAATATATTCAAAAAAAGTTTTTGTTTCCTTGATCTTTTGAACTATTTTTCCAACACAACACAGCTGAGATTTCAATTACCTGATAAAAGTATCGTACACTTAAAATATTTCAGGATATAAAACAGTTTTCGGGTACATCTGAAGTTACTGCCCTCTATTTTTTTCAGAGCAGGACTGTTGGGTATTCAGACACATCCCAGGACATTTTATATTCCATGTTGGATATCTCGCTTTACAAAGTGCACACAATTTATCATCCTCCTTTCTGCTCCTGTAGGAACCATATGGAGTCCTTGCCTGACTGGCTGTGCGAAGCGAAGAAACTGGAAGTTCTGGACGTGAGCCACAACATTCTCACCGAGCTCCCTGCACGGTGAGTCTCTCAGCGGATGTGTCCCTAAGTCTGTAAATGGACTACAGTGCTGCATTATTCTCCCTGCCCTTTGCCAGCCAGTCATCTATCCCCCATAGAGCCTCATAAATCACACAGATAGCCTGTAACCTCTGTGGCTTTCGTCCATTCTCTTCCTCTTTATATAGCCTCTTAGAAGGTCAGTTCGGATGCTGCTTCTTCGTCCTGCTTTCTCTGTCTCACACCCGCTCTGTCAAAACCTCCTCCCTCTTCTTCTCTTACTTTATTTTTCTCCACCTCTATTCCTCTCTACTGTTCTCCTCATTGTGTGCAGATGTGTTTTTTACCCATTAAGTGTCAGGATGATGAATTCCAGCTGTAGGCTCCACTAGAGGCGCTGCTATTTTCTGTTTTTCACATCCTCACTTTCCATCATTATTTTAGACTCATACAATTAGTTCTTCACGTGTATTAAAGTGTAATCTAAGTCAGTATTTACGACCACCTATCTCACCACTTTTACCTAATAATCTATGTAATCATACATCTGTACTATTGTACACCTCTGTAGGAACATCAACGTCTCCATTTACCCTTCAGTTCTGACCCAGGTATCTGTAATTGTCCTTCTGCCGCAGGTTGTTATGCAGCAACAGTCTGAGGAAGCTGAGTGCAGGACACAACCAGCTGCAGAAGCTGCCTGAAAGAGTGGAGCGCCCTCTGCTGGAGGTTCTGGACGTACAACACAATCAACTGGTGGAGCTACCCTGCAACCTGTTCCTCAAATCTGACAGGTAGCATCAATCACCAGCTGGAAGTGATTTGTTGTTTTTATGAGATAATGTGGCAGACATCTGACAGACAGATTAGATGTTAGGAAAATCAGAGCGTTTGAAGATGGAGGATGGAAATTAGAAACAGGATTGTAATTGAGGAAAAGATATTCAAGGGTAATGATGACAACCAACCAGGACAAGGGTAGGAGAGGGAGGCAGGTTTAATGGGGGTCAGAAAATCAGTAATTCATGTAGCAGTTTGCGATGAAAGCAGCGCATCTCTTTTCAATACTCCTATTTGAAGTACAGTAATGTATTTAAACTTTTTTTATTCATTTTCAGTTTACGGTGTGTTAATGCATCAGCCAACAAACTGGAGCACCTGCCACCATCCAGCCTATCAGAGGAGAGCCACAGCATCCTGCAGGAGCTCTACTTGACCAATAACAGGCTCACAGATAAGTGTGTGCCAATGCTAACCGGCCACACGCACCTACGTGTTTTGCACATGGCGTACAACCATCTCCAGACCTTTCCAGCCAGGTGAGAATTGCACATTCATTCAAAGTGTCAGCTGCTCCTCTCACTACACAATTAGGACTGGATTTAATGGTCATTTAATTATCTACTTATCTGTTAATCATTTGAACCAAAACATGGCATAATTGAATTTCCGAGGCTGATACTGATTAATATATTCCAGGGATTAAACCATTTTATGAAAAAATACAAGCTGATATTTATGTGTTTTAATCAATTATGGCTGTTGAGGATCCCTCAAGTTTGGTTAAATTTTTTATGGGCTCACATTTTTTTATGACATGTCTGAATAGCCTTAAATAACTTTGCCATTTCTATGTTTATTGGCCTACTCATTCAAATAAGCCAAAAAACCCTGAAAAATATCTGCCTTTATGGTATAATAGATTGTTTGAATATAATTAATTTACACTATACATTTGCAATAAATGAAAAAAACGCAATCTCCACTAGACAAATCAAGATTCAATTAAAAGCATGTCCAACATTTTTGTTGATGCATGAAATGTGTCCTTGATAAATTTCCTGTCTTTCCTACTGATCCATAAATCAATACATTCTAAAATCACCCAACGCTCTCTCCTTACTCTTCAGTAAAATGGCCAAGCTGGAGGAGCTGGAGGAGGTGGACCTGAGCGGAAACATGCTGAAGACTGTGCCCACCACCATCATGAATTGCCGGCGAATGCACACGCTCATCGCCCACTCCAACTCCATCGAGGTCTTTCCTGAGGTCATGCAGCTGATGGAGATGAAAGTAAGACAGTAGTAGCAGCAGCACATCTCAGCGTATGTCTATTTACAGTATAGGTATGAGCCCCCCTGATCTCATAACCAGGTTTGTTTGTACTCACATCTCTGCCTCTCCTTTGTCAGTGTGTGGATCTGAGCTGTAATGAACTGAGTGAGATCACACTGCCAGAGAATCTGCCTCCCAAGCTTCAGGAACTGGATCTGACCGGAAACCCACGTCTGAATCTGGACCACAAGACGCTCGAACAACTCAAGTATGTCAATATTTCTCTATCGCCTATAGATACAGTATAACTCTGATGCAGGGTCTGAACATAACCTACATTTTATACGGGGACTGTTTTATGGTCCCTTTTACAAAAATGGAGCATAGCATTAGTTCAGGCAGGCCGCGAAGTCAAGCTCGGCCCAAAGTACATCAGCAAAATGGGCCCTCTATTTAAACTACTTAAGCCTGCCTTCTCTTGCTGCTCCCCCATGCAAACCTTGCAACCCACCTCCAACCCAGCACCTCCTTTTATGCTGTGTCTGATTATACCAGTGTCATATGTATTGTCACTGATGCCTGCTCTGTTCTGTACCTTGGGGATATTTGCTGATGCTCTCCCTGCCTTGGCACAGGGGCGGTGTGCTCTCCCTATCTCAGACTTTGGCATTCCATGTAGACGCATGGAAGGGCAGAGAGCTCCCAGAATAAAACCAATAAATATAACTTAAGTTCTGTAGTAGTTATCAAGCTGATTTTTGTTTTTGTCATTACATACTGCTTCAATTGTAAATCAACCAACTAACCTTTGTATACTGCCACTACAGCAGCTCTGGTCATGTATCTTAATCCAGTCATTCTCATATGTTTCTTGTTTCTTGTTTCTTGTTTTTCAGTAATATTCGCTGCTTCCGTATTGATCCGCCTCCAACCTTCTCCAATGAGGCATCTGGTGGGCCTGCTGTGTGGAGTCATGGTTACACAGAGGCCTCGGGCGTCAAAAACAAGTAAGTTCAATTCAGTCAATGATGAAAAAAAAAAGGAAAAAAAAAAACACCCACCACCACACTCGTCCAGTGAGGCCTCACTAATTCAAACCTCTTGAGAAGACACATTGTTGAAGCCAGATGACTGCAATGAAGCAAACATTGGGGCAGCGCTTATTGAAAACATGAATCATGTGTACTCACATGCCAAAACATCTCAGTGTGAGCTCAATTACCATTTCAACTCTTTAATGTGCATGTTCACGAGCAGATTGCACATCTTCTTTCCACATTTCCAGGCGATGTTCAATCATCCAGTCTGCTTTGATGACGCAGATTCTGCTGCACAGTCAAATGAATCACAGAAGGCATTATCTCCATGGTTATTAGTGTGTGGAGTAGAATGATCAATATGAGAACAGAGGAGTTAAATGTCTTTGAAGCCCTAACAGAGAGCTTTTGTCTTCTCACAGCACAGCACTGACAGTTTGCTTCCTATTGTTTTCCCTGCAGACTGTGTGTTGCAGCTCTGTCAGTTAACAGTTTCTGCGGGAGTCGTGAGGCTCTGTACGGCGTGTTTGATGGAGACAGGAACGTTGAAGTGCCCTACCTGTTGCAGTGCACGATGAATGATGTGTTGGCTGAAGAAATCCACAAGACCAAGAGCGAGGAGGACTACATGACCAACACCTTCCTTGTCATGCAAAGGTACAACGGAGGCTCCACATGCATCACTTCAAATCTGCATAATTGATGGACTGATAATAGGAATTCTTTAACAATCATTCTGTCCCCTCTTTCTTTCCCACCATAGAAAACTGGGGACCGCAGGGCAGAAACTGGGTGGCTCAGCTGCTCTGTGTCACATCCGCCATGACCCCACTGACCCTGGCGGCTGCTTCACCCTCACAGCTGCTAATGTGGGCAAGTGCCAGGCTATCTTGTGCCGGGATGGGAAGCCTTTGTCGCTGTCACTGCTGCAAAATGTGGGGCTGGAGGAGGAGTACCGCAGGATCAGGCAGCACAGAGCTATAATAACCGAGGTAGAGATCCTTCAAAGCATTCACAGCATGCTGAAACTAATATCTTACTGATATACAAGATGTGCATTGATGTTTATGTCTTATTCCACAGGACAACAAGGTGAATGGTGTGACCGATTCTACAAGAATCATGGGTTACTCCTTTCTCTACCCATCAGTCATCCCTTGTCCATACGTGCAGACAGTCACTCTTACCCCCCAGGATGAGTTTTTCATCTTGGGTAGCCGGGGCCTTTGGGATGTCGTGTCTCCCACAGAGGCTGTGGAGGCTGTAAGAAACGTCCCAGACGGCCTGGCTGCTGCTAAGAAGCTGTGCACCTTGGCGCAGGGCTACGGCTGCACAGACAGCCTCAGCGCTGTCGTGGTCCAGCTCAGCGTGAGTGAAGACTGCTGCTCCTGCTGCTGCTCAGAGCCTCCCCAGCCTCCTCCCAGCCCCGGATTGGGCTCCTACCCACCATCATCCTCCGCCATCAAGGAGCGGCCCTCAGATGGCTCCCTGCCTGTGCCACCATCCTCCTGCAGTGAAATCAGCAGCGAGATCAGCACCAGTGAGATGAGCAGCGAGGTGGGCTCCACTGCCTCGTCTGATGAACCACCACAGAGCTCCTTGGTGCTGCTGCATGAGCAGCCCCACCATCCTCACCTTCACCTGCACCACCAGGCTCACTCGATGTCCCTACAACACCAACAGGTCCCCGTAAACACCCAGCCCTGCCAGTACCTGTTCCCCGGTGCAGAACTGCCTTCCGCCCGCAGCTGCTGTGCCGTACATCCTGCCTGCTTGGCTGGCTCCTTCCAGAGGCAGCTCTCCAGTGCCACCTTCTCCAGCGCCTTGTCTGACAACGGACTTGACAGCGAGGATGAGGAGCCTATCGCTGGGGTTTTCTCTAACGGGAGCCGCGTTGAAGTGGAGGCAGATGTCCACTGCCTCAAAGCAGAGTCCTCTTCCTCCTCCTCTCCCACCCAGACTTCATTACCCTCCTCCTCCTGTCAGGAGCGTAACCTGCTCACTCTTCCTCCACCTCCTCCTCCACCACCATGCACACCAGAGCCCCTGGAGGAGGGTGTTGACATGAGCCTGGGCGAGGCCGAGAACGGGCTGGAGAGAGACGAATCGTGGCAGGGGGTCGGCGCTGGAGGAGGGGAAGGAGGAAAGTTAAACGGCAAAAGGAGGCCTAATGGGTCAGTGGCACAACAGGAAAAAAGTCACAATCTTATTGAGGTGGCTGCAGACGCTCCATCTAAGAAGTCCGGCGGCTACTTCACAGCTCCAGCCCAGCCCGACCCGGACGACCAGTTCATCATCCCGCCTGAGCTGGAGGAGGAAGTGAAGGAAATCATGAAGCAGCATCAGCAGAAACAGCAGAAGCCGCCCGGGAGCGATCAGCCCACTGACTACTACGACACCCCTCTCTGAACGACACCACCACCATCTACAGCCTCATCTCCCTCCTAGCTGCAGCATGCACAGGAGCCCAAAATGGATTTCCTTCAGCGGTCACACACAAATGAGTTTCCTCAGGAGGCTGTAAAAACGCACATGAAGAAGTTTGATCATACTTTTTCTTAACAGCCTCCGTCACTCTACTACAGCCTCATCTTTAAAGAATCATGCACTGTAACCTGCTCCACTCGTTTTTACCCAACAACCCTTAGAATGAAACAAGCAAATGAGCCCTTTAATGAAACTGAACCCTGTGGATGCAGCTCCACGGCTGTGCCCTTTTCACAGACTTCGGACAGTTGTTTTTACATTAGAAAAACCAGCTGAGTATGTAATCAACACTCGTCTCTTTGCAATAGCATTAGCTCGCCACAACACTTGTTAAATATGGATAACATTTCCATGGTTTGTTTGTTTGTTTTGTAAAAACTTACCATATCTTTTAATGTGAAAGCAGTGAAGTTGCTGAAAGAACTTTTTAAAAACAGAGACACATAATCTTTTTATTATCAGTGAACTATGTTGAATGGTACACCAGTAATACCACACTTAACTGTTGTAGATAGGGCACTTAAATACTGTATTTCTTCAGTAAATCATGGCTCTTGGCCTGTAAAATGGCATAGAAATTTTTTGTAGAAATTTTGAATACTAACTCCTAGGAGTTGCATACTCTTTATGGTGACTCAGTCACTTTTACTAATCTTCTCTGAGAGAAATGGTGATTTTTCCCAATGATTGTAAATAAGAGAAATGTTGTATACTGATGCTTTTAAAGGAACTGCATACCTGTATGTCGGTGAAGGTTTTAATGGTGAAGAGGATGTTTGGTTCACTGAGAGTTTGCTGTTATGGAGGTGTCACCCCCCCTTTTCCCTTTTATCTTTCAAAGTAGACCCACAAATTCCCCAGACACACACACACACACACACACACACACACACACACCACACACACACATACACACACACACAAACATACAAATGTATATGTGCAATTGCAGGTCAGAATACCCAACATTCCATGCAATAGTAGTACACAAAGTTGCTATGGTTTGCTCCACTTTGTTTGATTGTGATGTCCTGTAGTCATCACTGTATCTTATGAACACTAACAGGCAGATCTTTGCATGCACACACACACACACACACACACACACACAGATACACGCAGACAGACAGACAAACAAACACACAAACATAAACACTGACACTAAATATTATTCCCACCTCCCTCCTGCAGTAACTGTTATCACCGGCATGACTGTGTCAAGTTCAGTAATACAAACAAATATATCCACATGGAAAAGAGACAACACAGATGTTCCTGTCTTTGGTATAATAAATTTTAAATTTGTGAATACAAGTCTTGCTGTCTGGGATCTGATTTGAATAATCTGTTTATTTTTGGTTTAAAAATGATAATATAAGACTTTACTTGTAAATAATTTATTCACAGTTACATTTGGGTTTGTTTAGTGTTTTTACATTGAATGACCAGAAGAGGGCAATCTCATATAACATAATCTGAAGGCTTAATCTCAGAACTCTGAAATTAAAGTTATACAACTTTAAATCAGAGGATCTTTAGTGTACAAATTGCACTAAAATACAATAGATTTTTTTTCTTTATGCTGTAATTGGAGAGTTCAGAGTCTCCCTTTACAACCTCTCACTAGACATCGTCTCTCTCATTCGGAACTGCGTTGTCCTTTGCTTGCTTTTTATACTTCTTCTTCACACAGACAACACTGACTGCTGTGATCAACAGCATCGCTGCAAGCACGGAAAGAGAGGAGGCGAGTGCCAGGGTGGTTTTATCCTGGTTGGTGCCCTTGTGCTGACACCTGTTCCCATAGTACCACCAGTCCTCTCCCACTGCACACCTGCAGAGCAGAGAGACAATGGAGAGAAATCAGGCTTGAAGATATACCCCTGAAACTTGTGAAATATTATGCAAAACTGGTAAGTGTCGAATGTGAGAAGCATTCAGCTTTTGAGATGAAGTTGAGCTCTGAGGACGAAATATTTGATACACCCACTGACAAAACAAACATTTCATTCCTACGTTGTACATTTAATCCTAGCATGTGCCTCAAGGAACAGTTGTACATTTTTAATGTTTTAAGTTAAGTTTTAAGTTGATGAGTTACAAAAAAAACCATCTTAGCTATCTTAGAAGGTGCTGGTAGGATGATTTGTGCAGCTAAGTTTTCCACTGTATTTCTCCAATCTAAACAATCTTTCATTGTTTACACGCAGGACATGAATGCTAAAATCTGCACTGTCCAAAATGTGGACAGTCATCTTTAGCTTCACAGGTTGAAACACATCATAACAAATCACAATACATAACACAATGAGTAGCCAACATAGCATGCACAGCAAAGACTTCAATACTGGATATTGTTTCAGAAATGGCATTGAAGTTATTGAACATAATTTATTTTTAGTATAGAATAATGTGGTTATTATAAAAAAAATATTGACCTATAATAAAATACCAATTTTCAGCAAAATAACTTTTTCTTAGGTCGTGCAGACCAGGAATTCCCAACTTTTTAGCCTAGGACCCCCAAAATAACAGTGCCAGAGACTCAGGACCATAGCTTGGGGCCCATGATGTTATTTGGGGAGGTTAAAAGTTACTTACAGCCATGCACAAGCATGAATACGCCAATCCAAAAAAGCAGACATTGGAAAACGAAAGCCAAACAACCATCATTTTATTTTGTAATTATTCAAAAAAGGCTAAAGGAAAATGCAAGTAATCCTTATGTTTAGACTGAAGCAGTGATAGTTTTTCAATAATTTGAACCATATTCATTTATATTTTATTTATAATAATGGATAAAATATTAAATTCTAATATTGAAAATGTACACAATAAAAAAAACACAACAAAAAAACCTGATCCCCCCCTCCTAATACATTTTTAAGAGGTCCCAACCACCACTTTGGGAACCAGTGTTATAGATGACCATTTGTTTTTTTTACTATAATGTCAATTGGATTATAAAGTTGTCTTTTATAATAGAAGCATGTGTCCATGGATGCATCACAGTAAGTTGAAAAAGTGTTAAAGACTATGTCAAGGAAAACTATGAGGCATTCCTTCAGTGTTAGGATTTAGTATGCATGCATTGAATCTTTAATTATACAACCCTTAAATGTGCCCATATCACCCCCATTTTAGCTCATCTACGCTGGCTGCCTGTTGATTTTAGGATTGATTTTAAGATTATTTTACTGAATTTTAAAGTGCAACATAGACTTGCTCCTCTGTTTATCTCTGAGCTTTTATCCCCCTACAATCCTGGTCGCAGTCTGAGATCCTCTGGCAGTGCTCTGTTAGCTGTTCTAAGGACCCAACTGAAAACCAAAGGGGACAGGGCCTTTCAGTCAGGGCTCCCACACTCTGGAACAGCCTACCAGAGGAGAATCAGACTTGCAGAGTCAGTCCCTTGTTTTATGTCATTAATCAGACACATTTTATAGAAAAGCTTTATTGTGTGATTGTATTTAACTTTAACTCTGTTTTTAAGGGTCTGTTTTATAAGCTTGCATGCTTTTTACTTATTTTTTATCGCTCCATTTTGCTTTGCACTTCTTCTTGTTTTTATTGCCCACTGTGAAGACTTTTTCACCTGTATTGAAAAGTGCTATATAATAAAGTATTATTATTATTATTATTATTAGTAGTAGTAGTAGTAGTAGTAACCATATTGCAAGTAGATAAACGTTGGAAGAAAGGGTCAGCTGTTTATCGAGCTAATAGGTATCAGTAGGTAGCATAGGAGTAGAATATATCTTCCCATCTGACATGTTGTAGAAAATGAATTTGCATTTTTCCCAAATCCTTCACTTTTCCTAGAGTCATGAATCACATGATTGTGAACATTATTGCTTTATATGACTGAAAAAGGTCAGACAGCAGCCGATCAAGCTCAGACTGAAACAGTTTGATGAAATGAGTCCATAGGTCACATACCTGCAAGCAGCCTTCCCTGCGTCCACTACACAGAGGCCATCATTCAGACACTCCACATTGAGGCAGAGGTCAGGGGGTGGTAGTGTTGTAGGCCGAGGCTGGGTCACTGTCAGATGTGACACATCTGATGGGGGAAAAACCAAATAGGACCTTGGTTAATTGAATCCAAGTGAGGAGTAATGATGGCTATGTAATGAACATGCAATGAACGGTCAGTGATTGGTTGTAGTGTTCTTACAAGTGGGTGAACAAATTATGGATGTAATCATGCATCACTGGCATATATAATCCCATAAGAAGTATGTGCTGTTTACAAGGGTGGCAGAGATGAGTTTGTAGCATACTAATAGTCATTTACAATGCAGGTCAAGATTATGCTGTGAGGCTAAGCTTTTAGAACAATACATGTCACACACACAATGTTTCATTATGAAATTCTGTTGAGTTGATGGTGTAATCTGTTCCTTTACCCTCCATAGTGAGGAGAAAGATGGCGTCTCCTCCCTTTATAAAAGTCCCTGCTTTTGGCTCTGAGGTGGGTGAGATACACCGGAGTCCCAGCACCTGGCCCTCTGAAATACTTGGACCCGTCTGAATCCTTGATCTCAACACCCCCTTGCGAGGGTCGTTCCAGAAAAAACAGGCTAGAGCCTGTTGGAAAGGTAAGGAAAAATAAGTGTTACAGTGTTTGTGTTAACTTAAAGTAACTGCTGGATGCTGAAATAGGCTTCACCTGCTGCTTTCATGTTGGGGTCGGTAGTGACACTGCGCTGGTTAGACATGCGCTTTTGGATGTGTGGGTGCTGATCCATAAGCATCATGGTCATCTGCTTCCAGGGCATGGCCATTTCTGCCCAGTTTCCCCTTCCTGGCCACCAGATGAGCATAGGCTGACAGCTCCCGGGATAATCGGCCTTCCCGCTCGGGTACAGCCCCATCTGGAAGCTGTAACCCTCCTTTGACTTGAATGTGGGGCTGTAGATAGGAGTGTCTGCTGGTGTGTTACTCATAAACATGGCTGAAGTTTTTCACACGCCATGTAACTCTGGGCAGGTGGTCTCAGAGATGTTTATGTCGTCTAAGGACAGTCCCCCTGATGAAGCCCCTGTACTCGCTTTTGTCCCCTCAAAGACGACACGGAATTTCTTTTTAACGTCTAGACTCACGTGGTGTAGCTGCCACAGCTCCTGAGGAGGTCCTGTTGGCGCACATGAGGTAAAACATGCAATTATCAGACTGAAGGTCCCCAAATGGTGAGATGATTCAAACACTGTTCCAGTATAATTGAGAAAGTAGTAGAAATAAGTCACCATCTATGGTCGTAATGAGGCGTGGTGTTCCATTGGGATTAGCTGAGTCGTACTCTCTGACGTGGATCCTCAGTGTGTCACTGGGGCCTGCACTGTTGTAGTAGAAGAACTGCAGACATTGGTATCCTCTTTTGGGGTAAAGTATCCTGCTCTCCAGCAGAGCTGTGTCCCCGTTGCTGGCTGCGCCGGCGTTAAAGTGCATGAAATACCCTGAGCCTAAAGACCAAAAATTTCACATGATTAGCATTTTCATAACCCGAGAATTAATTCTATGGACTCTAGATTAGATTCAGTCCTAAAACAATTATTCATTTAGGGGTTTAGCTAATTTAGTTTTTATTCCTGTCAGTGCTGGCTTTGGAATCATCTTCCTTGTGAAGGTGTAATGGAATAAAATGCAATGCTTGCTTTGACATGCTGTAAGGTTCATTTAAGCTTCCTCTTCAGGTAAACAAAGTGTATATCCACCAAAATGAAGGCACTGAAGTATGAAATTCTCTCCTAAGTAGTTTGCTGAAGAGCTGTGGTAAAGGGTTGATAACATGAAGAGATGATTTCAAACTAAAAGGGACTGATTTGACAAGCCCAGACAGCTGTTAGCTTTGATTGCAGCATTTGAGAGTTGTCCAAAGACGTGCTGTCAAAATAGGACTTTTAAAGAAAGTGTCAATGAACCCTTTAGTGTATAGATATGTATCTGCAGCTTGTGTTTTGTATCTTTCTGCAACATCTATCTCATCAGGGGAGGGTCTAGAAATGTTGTAATGGGGGCCAGGCCTGGGCAGAGACTCACACAAGGGTAGGTGCAAAAATTCCGAAGAAGTAGGGGTTTATCATATCCTGACTCTAGTACGGATGGCACTTTGGTGGCCACCTTGATAAAGGGGGGCAGTGAGGTGGGGGGCCAGTGCCACCCCTTGTCACTTATTTGGTTCTGCCCCTGATCCTCACCTGTGCATTGGCCCATGTTGGAGTAGTCAGTGTCCGGCCCTCCTGTAGCTTTGTCAACCCTGACCCAGTCGGCCTTGTCACCCTGTCCCTGGATCATGCCGCAGATGTTTCTTGTTCAAAGTCACATGAGTCCAGGAAAGTTGAGCCCTCGGCTAGAAGACATATCATAAACACATAAACACAAGTGTAGCACTTTGCACTGCAACAAACTGAGGATGTTTTGCTTATCCACGTTCCCATGTGACAGAAACACAGGAGGTAAACAACATTAATTGACAGCAGATTATCAACACACTAATGGGAATGGGGGTTGGTGCTCGCTGAAAAAGCACCTTTTCAGATAAAGACAGTCTGGGTGTGGTTGGTGACTCTTACTGCAGTTATAGAGGCGGTGAAGCTTGAGCAGGTCGCTGTCACTGAACTCCATTCGCTGTCCGATGACATCGCTGAAAGCAGGGATCTTGGTCACGATGGTGGGCTCGGTTCCGTTGCGGAAGGCGTTTTTACTGTAGTGCATCATGGAGCCGTAGTCATACGGTACACCCAAAGAGCTGGAGGTGGTGTCATTGTAGGTGTTAAAGTTGTGTTCTCTACCTGAAAAGAGACACAAATGAAGAAGTTAGTTCAGTTGCATTATTTCACATTGTTTCTCTTTTAATTTTAAATAAAGATATTTGTTAGCATGACTTTTATTGCAGCGTCTGCAATAAAAGTTACAGACTCTGATGTCTAATTACACATTAAATTAAAAGACTTGATCATCTTAATAGTATTTATTCAGCTTATCTGTAGAGGGACCATGTGTAATATTAAAGCTAGTATAAAGAACTTTTGGTTTGGGTCATTTTTAGCGCACCCTGTGGACAAAGCAGTATATTGTCCTGTAAATTATCTCAGATGAAATATCAGATTAATTCACTCACTCAGAGCTTTTTGCAGTGGCTTTGTTGAATATCACAACAAAGGATGTTTCTGTAGCATACTACCCCACAGCAGTGACCACAAACATTGAAAATGACTATATAGAAATTATTAATCTTATTGTTTATGGTCTGGATTGCTTTTTTGGTCATAAAGAATACATTTAAATTAACTACAGTCTGTATTATGAGCAGCTAAAAACTCCTCACAGGAGCTTTAAATATTGGATTTCTGTTATCATATGTGGTGTTGTAACAAAGCTAGCTTAAAACCACTTTTCACTCCCAAGTCACAGTTTAGACATTCACATAGCTGTAAGAAATCACTAAAAATAGCTAGACTACATCACAAGGCTTGCCATATATGACACTGCAGCATATGTAAACATACACACACACATCAACAAGGATTTCAAGCCACGTCATCCTAAGGATATAAAGTCATTGCTTACAGAGCTGAGTATCTTTTAGTAGATGTTTTAGTAAATGATTTTAAATGCACAGGTCAATGCAGCTAAGATACAAAGTCTGACTTTTGATGTGCTTGGATGTGCTTTTCTGCTTATCTCGTTTTGATTATGGCAAAAGACTCATGCACAGTCTTATCACACAAGCAATAAATCCACTGCTGCTTGACGTGCCCCACATAAGAAACCTCTCTATGAAAGATGGCAGAATGTGCATTTAGTCAGAGCTTGTTTAAATGTAAATATGCACATGCTACTTGACACAGTTTCTCAATTTAAGCTATAAACACACACGTGCAAATGGAGGCCATGAAATTAGCATGTCGTAAATTCATGGATCATGCGTAGGGGCATGAACGGGCCCTGTTTCAATTAATTATAGTCCAACAGAAGGGAGTCCAGTACCCTCTGAGATGCGGTCCCACATGATTCTGACATAATCATCACGGTCTGATCTGGACTGCTCGTGCCAGAAACCCAGAGCATGAAGGAACTCGTGTTCAATGGTGGCGATGCGGTCACAGTTCGTCCCTATCGACAATTGCTGCTTCCCCACTCGCCGGTTTCCCACAGAGGAGAAACAGCTGTTGAAATCAGAAAAAAAAGCTTAAATGAAAGTTGAATTCTTACAGACTTTTTGTAATTTCAGGACACACTATACATTTTCTCAACTAAGTGCAGCTTATCATACAAATCATGAACCATTAAAGTCTATGTTTTCTTTGTCTTACCCGCCTCCTTTGAAGATGGAGATGTAGTTTGCTTCACCGCTCCAAGGCTCGAAGTCGATGCAGCTCTTGAGTCGGTATTGCTCAAAAGCCTTCAGTATTACACCCTTTGCATTGATCTCTGCAGAGAAGATGCTAATTCAGTTTCTGTTAAAGTTTGAAAAGGTATTTATTCAGAATTCCCTTTCAAGTTTTCACATAACAGAGGGGAAGTTCATTTAAGGCCTCTGTTGAATCATTGAAGCATGGTGAGATTCAAAAGGCAGGTAAACGCCTGAATACCAATCATAGAGTACTCACCAGTGTTGAAATGTGCTACTTTTATTCTAAAACAACAACTTTGAATTTACTTTGAAATAATGGAAGGTCTTACATATAGTCATGAATACAAGAAGTCACGTTTTAAACAACCTCTGATATAATTAGGACCCAATATGCACATAGTTTTAAGTATTATTAACAATATTTACTTGATGTATTTAAGGGCACTGTGAGGAATTTTAATTTGATTCTGGTGACCACTTAGGACCAATTTTGTAATGTAGGCATTTGTTGAAGAATCAAATAAAATGATTCAAAATCTTCATTTTAATCCTACCTTTTTTGTTTAAGACATTGACCATGTAATATGGACACTACACCCCAATGCTTCTCCCACTGTGAGATGTGAAGCCATAATACTGCCTCAAAGGGTTCTGACAGATTGTGCTCCTGCAGCTAAATCATGTGTAGAAGCGACCTTGCTTGGTGGATCCACCTCACAGACCTTCTGCTAACCATAAGAGGCATTAAACTTACAGATACAATGTCACAGATCCCTTAAGTAAGTACAGCCCACAGCATGACAGCTACTTGTGTTGATCTGAAGCAGACACTTAAAGCTGTGGAAAGCTGAACGACTCTTGTGTTCGTAATGTACGTTTTTCTCCCACCGTTCATCCTCTGCTAATCTAGGAGAAAATTCTGCAGGAGCCTGCATTTGTCAACTGTCATCTTTTCAAAATCAAATAACAAGGTTACTTAAATTATTTTAATTAAACTTCTCAGTAAAATGAACACATGAACATAAATCAGTATGATTAGACCTAACTATATAATTTGGAGAATGTATGAAAAAAATATATTTGGTGTCTATTTTAATTTTATAGTTTGTTCCATATTCCATTATACAACATGAAGGAGGCAGTGTTTATAATCTATGCTGTAGCCAGTCAGTAGGGGGAGCTCTAAATATTTTGTCTGTTGACACTTTCGTATCCAGTGGTTCATAATAACTTTTTGCAGGATGCAGAGTGATGAGATGATGAATTGATTTGAAGCTATATGAAATATTGACTATAATGTAACATCAGCAAAACTTTGTGAACACTGATTTATTACTATTAGTTAGCTTACAAAAGTATCAGCCATCAGGTTTACACACAAAATAAATATACACATGATTTAAGTCTTTTGTCCTCAAAGAGTAGTGAAGCAATCACACACCTGCAAAAATACTAAGTAACTAAGTAAGATTTATTTATAGAGCACCTCTCAAGAACAGAGGTCACAAGGTGCTTTACAACCTTGTTGATAGCTAGTCTACTCTTTTACCAAACAATGCTTCAACAGAAAACACACATTTTGCTAATCCAGCTTTAGTAACAGCCATGAGAATAAAACATCATGTAAATAATATTGTGCAATTATCTAAAGAAAAAAAAAACTCCTCCAGCTCAAACTTTATCAGCAAGGTTCTAGACATGGCAACTTCCAAGTGAATGATGAATATCGAATTGGCATATTTGGTGAAAACATTCCAACCTGAACACAGGCACTAAGATTCATAAAGAATATAAAAATATAACAAGTCTTTTTGCTGATAATCTCATTTTACTTTGTGGCCTTTGACGAGGCATCAGGGAGACTACTTCACAATCAGTTAAAACCGCTCACTGTGCCTTTAAGGAAAAATACTCCTCTTACAAAACGTCCCAGCATTTATCATCAATACTAGTAAACAAAAAAAAAAAAAAAAAAAAAAAAGAATTACTAGTATCAATGCATAAACATGTGATCCTATATTTTATCTCTACAAAGTGATCTGAAAAGTAGTTCTAGAAATAAAAACGCTCATTGCAAAAAGTAGAGATTTTTCTCGTAATATTTTTGAAGTCACTCTTACCTAAGTCATCTTCCATGTAGTATGGGATCGTCGTTGGCCACCTGTACTTATCCCCTATGATTGAATTGCGAGTTTGCCTCTGTGGAGGTAAAAGAAGCAACCCCAAAGATACAAACAACACAATAATTGAGGCTTTAATTTAATTTACAACATTCAATTGTACATTGAAACTAAAATAAGAAGGTATACCTCATCAAGAACAATATCTCCCTCTACGAGATTCAGTCCTGCCTCTGTGGAGACCAAGCATATTGACACATTTTTAATTGTTGCTTAATCAATAATCTGGAAACATGAAGAGTAGACTGTCTGTTTTTTTATCCTTCTGCATACCTTCATTGATGTCAAAAATGTCAAGGTCCCGTCCACCGTGCACATCATAATCTGCCAGATGGATAAAAAGCAAAGTTAAGGTTTAAAACTGAGGTAACAAAAAGTTAAAAATAAGTGTCTTGCTCAAATGAATAAATCACATACCTAATACTTTTGCTGTAGGCTGAAGAAAAGAGAATAAAAAATGATAAATTATTCTTTTAAAAGGTTGGTAAAAAAACAAATTCCTTGTATCATAAAAAATGATCTTGTTAGAATAATACAACTCCTCACCAAGCACAGGCTGGAACCACAGAGAAAGAAAACAACATGAAGAATAAGTAAACCCGGAGGTTTCCTTCCTGCCATGTCCTAAAATTTCCTTTATTAATGAGACAGTGACGGTGACAGCTACCACAACACTCGAAAAGCAGAAATTTTAGAGGTGCAAACAGAGATTAAATTAAAAAACATGTGAACACAGGTTGATAATTGATAGAGCTGTAAAAGGCTCAAGTTACACAACAACTTGAGTCCTCTGTATCTGATTTACACGTTTGCAAATAGGCAAGGGAGCAGTAAAACAGTCATGCATAGCTGCTGCTGTTTGCAGTGCAGAGTGACTCGGACCAATGAAGGTGCAGGTTGTTCAGTTTTAACAATCACAGGTATTTTGACGTTGGGCTGGGTGAGCCCCTAAAATCCACCTTGTCCACCCAGGGGTATTGTTGCACAAGTCTTCCCAAAGTGTCCAGAAGCGTCAGCAATAAATTCTCTCTCCTCATGATTGCTTTTCCATGTCATTTTTATACTGCAGAAAAAATAACGCTGCCTCACTATAGATTTGGTCGGTTATGTATCGTATCTGGGGCCACTAGAAGCAGTTCAAAGCTCATTACCAGGTTAGTTAATCCTTGTCGTAGATAACCTTGATCTTAGACTTGTACTCTGCAATTCCACTGTGGTGGAAATAACTGCTGTACCACGTGTACTTCATTTATTATACCAAACAAAACTATAAATTTTCATTAGCTAGAGGTTCCAACAGCTACAGCTTAGTATCCAAAGACTGACATCAGTTTAAATCCCAGACAGCGTGGTCTTTGGAGTTGAGGGAGTTAATATGAATGTCAAAGAGTAGTATTCGAATGTGAGATGACCCTAATTTATACGTGTGTGCATGTGCGATTGTATATTTTTTTCAGACTGAGAAATAGACGTGTTGTTACAAACTTCTGCAGGTCAGAATTTTACTCTATCTTGTATGCACATACTAACAGTTACCCCAACTCTGTCATTCACACACACACACACATGCACACACAGGCCTTCAAAGCCAATAAATGTATTGCATTTCCTAAATGCGGCAGATTTCTATATATGAGTGACAGAGCAAGTTATAAATCAAGTGTTTCTTCATAGTCTGAACAGAAAAGCTAAGATTTAAAAGTCCAGCACCTTTTTTAATGATGGTATATTTTAAATCTAAAACTTAACAGAATATTCCCAAAAAGATTTTGTTTCTAACTGTTGACATGCACATACTGTATGTACACACTTACACTTTTGTGTTATCTTCAGTCCTTTCCCATTTAAATTTTGATTTAAAAAATTATGTAGGAAATCAAAACCTCTACTTAATCAGGTTGGTGTCGCATAACAGTCTCTCATACTGTAAAGCTTATTGCTGACATTCACTGAGCCTTTGATAGCAGAGGAACTAGGACAAAGAAGAAGAAAAAAAGCACAGCTGTCACATCATGCGAACTGGAGGTGGTTTGTTGGTGTCATATTTTAGGCCTGCAGTGATTACTTATTGATATTTCCTGGCATCTGCTTCATTTTACTTATAAGATGGACTCCTGCAGTAGATGGAACTAATAGAGCTGAACTGATGCAGTTTGGGCTGTGGCCATATTTATCCTGTGACTGACCTCAAGAGGATTTGATACAGAAGCTAAATACAGCAAGGCTGAAGGAACAGATACCTGACACACAGAGATTCATATGCTCGTGTGTTACCTGCTAAAAGTTCTGAAGGTGTAAAAAGTGGAGAAGCTGCTGAAAACGGTGGATTGGGTCGCCCTGAGTGGGAAGATTTGCGATGGTATACCTCATACATCATTGTGGGATTAAACTGAGGATTTTGTATTGTGTAGAAAAGACTCCTGCGTGTGGGTGGTGCCTGTTTTGCCCTGCTTATCTGCTTCTTTATACTGACCTTTAATCTTAACCAGAAAGCCTTTCTTCTAACATCTCTCTTCAGTCCATAAGATAAGTTATTTTGTTCATCATTTATTGCTAAAGTGTAGGTATAGCTCATTTTCAAGTGTACTCAGTCTGTTGTCTGATCTTATCCTGCTTCCACTGAGTAACCCCAGCATGTTTGTACACTGTGTGAGTCCAATCCAATCCAATCCACTTTCTTTATACAGCACATTTTTAAAAAAGGACAAAGTTTACAAAAGTGCTGCATAGTGAAATAGAATAAGCTAAAACACAGAGCACGAAAACACTGTAAAAAATATAAAAATAAAAAACCAACAAAGACAAAGACCACATAACTCCCATGCTGGGTTAAAAGCCAAGGAATAAAAGTAAGTTTTAAGACGGTATTTAAAAGGTGATGGGGTTTGGGACATCCTAACAGGGGGGGACAGATCATTCCACAGTTTGGTGGCCTCTGCCGAGAAGGCACGGTCACCCCTGGTTTTCAGCCTGGGACCACAAGAAGCGGCTGATCAGCAGACCTCAAAGACCTTGAGGGGGTGTAGACTTGCAGGAGGTCAGAGATGTGCTGTGGTGCTATTCCATTTTAAAGATTAAAAAACAGACAATAGAATCTTAAAATGAATCCTAAAGTAAAAGGTAGCCAGTGGAGGGAGGCAAGGATTGGGGTAATGTGCTCTCGCTTATGAGTGGCAGTTAAAAGATGAGCACCAGCATGTTGGAAAAACTGAAGACATGCAAGGGAGGCCTTCAAATGGGTATAAATAAAAGTTAGTATAACCTTCTCAAAATCATTACCAGATAAGATAGATTTAATCTTAGAAAAAAGCCTCAAATGGTTTAAACAAGATTTGACAACTGTCACTATCCATTATGACACCAAGATTGCTAACCATGGGTTTAACGTAAGGCTGTAGGGAACCAAGGTCCAAAATAGGGGTGTAACATGCAGCACAGGGTCCAAACACCATGGGTCATCTATTCATTGTGTAGAATAAGTAAATGTGGCCACAGAAGATGTCAGCCTCCATAAACTTGCCACACAATTTAACAGCATTATTGCTGCTGAATAGACTTTAGCTTCAAGAGGTGGAACATTTCCATTGAGTTATGCCCTCTGGTTCTTCACATGCTATCTCTAAATTATTAATAGGATGTATAACTGGGGGGTTTAATTGGAAGTGAGTGGCTGCTTTGCTATAGGAGCCTCTCCTATATTATTTTTACTTCATACAAGGAATTATTCGCTTTTATATGAAAGCCTAAGAATATGCAGAATGCTTGTTATATGCTTTCTGTTAGAAACTTGAATGTTGTAGTTGCTCCCAGCTGGACGATTTGATCACAGGGATTTGTTTGCCACAATGATGGGGAGGTGTAAATATTTTAGTGCAAACACACTTTAGACTCAGTTTGCTTAAAGCTCCTGTGAGGAGTTTTTATCTGGTTATAAAACAGACTAAAACTGACACTGATGCCTCCGTTTGTCTTGCAAAAGCAAAAAGATCATCAGCTACGATTTTCTATTTATATTCAATGATTTTAATCCTCACTTTCCAATGCCCAGGACAGAATCAGAAAGACACCACTTTGTCCCACCACACCAAAAGTGACACAAACTAAAAACTTTGTCTCAGTAACCTTAAGATCCATTTCCAGTTATTTACACTACTGAGTTGTCTGTGGCCAAACTCTTAATTTCAAGGCTTCTTTTGGACACTCACATACTTTTACGTGTCTTCATATCTTTAGAAATGAGTCATAAATTAATATTCAAAATGTGATCTGGATCCCAAGTGTTTTCAGACAGTGCATTCATGAGCAGTGTTACCAGCTGTGCTGTTGCTGATCACTCCTGCTGTGAGTGTGTCTGCACAGCAAGGCTCCAGCCTGTCCACCACTGCATTAATAACAAGCTCATTCTCTTCATTGATCTCATGATCACAAGCTGTCTGTATCTCTACATTTCTTCTGCATTCATATTTTCTAGTTTGCATACAGAGCAGAACTCTCATAGCAAACATTAATAGTGGATAGGCTTCATGTTTATATAGGTTGGCAGATTTTATTTCAGTACGCCATCCAATTGAGATCTTCATTGAAAGCA
Source organism: Notolabrus celidotus (assembly GCF_009762535.1). Classification (NCBI taxonomy): domain Eukaryota; kingdom Metazoa; phylum Chordata; class Actinopteri; order Labriformes; family Labridae; genus Notolabrus; species Notolabrus celidotus. The sequence goes on along the minus strand of NC_048286.1, from coordinate 15,399,442 downwards.
GGTTCCAGCAATGGGATGGTGCTTTTTAATTAAACTAAATAAATTATGACATAATATATATAATATACATTTTGCTCCAGCAGCACCAGGGTCAAGGTAAAAGCCATACTCCAGGATGATAGCAGTTTATGGACAACTTTAAAGTGAGTGGATCCAGCTAGTTGAGCCAGCACCAAATTCTTTCTATAGAAGCCAATACATAAACCATAGATGGATGATTTCGTCACAAGTGGAAAAATATTGAGAGCAGAGTTTTAGTTGACAGTGACAAAAAAGTTGCCTCTTGCTTATTCTCAGGCCTAAACCTTGATTAAGGAAGTTGTGAGCTTATGAAAGTGATTTAATGTCAAATATAAATAAAAAAAAACACAATCCAGAAGTCCTTTGATGCACTGCATATATTTTTTATTCTGGAATATCTTCTAATCGTATCTTTTAAAAGCTAAAAAAAAAAAAAAATTTCTTTTGTCAACAGCCTTACTTCATTTTATGTGAAATTGTTTTTGGTTTCTGTATAATTGTGGTATTTTGTTTCTTCTTTTGAATTTGGTGTTTGTCTGTTTGTTACCTGTTTTGAAAACAATAAAAAGTGAATTCTAAATAAATTAAAGAAAATAAAAAAGCAGAGTGGCACAGTCCAGCTGAGAATTAAAATTCATCCACCTATCCATCCATTATCTCTACCACTTATCCCTTTTGGGGTCATGGGGGGCTGGAGGCTATCCCAGCTGACATTGGGCAGAGGCAGGTGCATCCTGGACAGGTCGCCAACCTATCACAGGGCAAACATGGAAAGGCAGACAACCATTCACGCACAGACTGTTTGGACTTTGGGAGGAAGCTGGAGTACTTGGAGAGAACCCATGCATGCACAGGGAGAACACGCAAACTCCACACAGAAAGGCACCTGCACGACAGGGGACTCGAACCAGGAACCTTCATGATATGGGGCAACAGCGCACCCCCGTGCAGCCCTGAAATTCATCAGAAATCAATATGAAATCATAAAACTATCTCAGGATGAACGTGGCTCAGGAAGTAGAGGGGTTCGTCAGCTCATCTGAAGATCAGTTGTTTGATCTCCGGCTCCTCCAGTCCACATAATAGAGTATCATTGAGCAACAAAATTAAGCTTCCAAAAGGGTGTATAAGTATGCGTGAATACGTTCAAAAATATATACGCAATTTTGCACTTTGTAAGGAGCCTCCATCTTTATAAAAAAATTAAAGAAAAAAATAATTCTACTGTATTGATCTGCAGTGGCATGCTTGGTGAGGTTGCCAGGGGCAGCATGGGCCCCACTTGAAATCTGATTGGCCACCTAAGGTGCCACTCCAAAATCCTGAATTATGATGAGGTGTTTTTTTTTTGTAAGAGGGCTGTGCTGCAAATAGCTGGTGCTTTAAAGTTTGTCTTCTTCTCTAAATCCTTAAATTATTTAGAGATTCAACTGTTGCCACTCATTTGTGTTGCATTTTGAAGTTAAAAGATATTCACTGTAACATAACATCAGTCTGATACAATCTAAGTAGTTAAAGTAGATATGATTATTGAATATAGACAGAGCAAATTATTGTAATGTGTTCATGTAAGTGTTATGGGTACCAGGAATGGCACCATAATAACAAAGTTAATCCTGTAAAACACAAGTTATGGTTAGGACAATAGACACAGAGCACCTGGTTTGTCATCCAGGCAGCATCTCTTATTAACAATCAATAATTTACAGTGTGTATTGATGTACATCAAATTGCACAGCTACTAACTTTGTAAAAGTACATAGCACGTGCCCACTGGCGATACAGAGATGTAACTTCATGGTTTTACTACACACATTTAGTGCTAACAGCTAATCTATCTTCAAAGCTGTTCTAAATGATGAAAACAGTGATTATGCATGTGACATGTTCCTCAGTTCTCCCTGTCTGCTACAGGCTAGGAATGTCCCCCAACTTCACAGAGAGATAATCAATGGATAATTCTGAAGGAATGACAGCTCTGAAAATGCAATTCATGCAAGGTGTTCAGTTATGGTCCTGCTTTTCTGCTATAACTCAGTTTTCTCTTGGTGCTTTTAATTCATATTTTTTATAGTGTGTCAGGTTTCTTATTTTCTTACTTTAAGCCTACAGAAATGAGTCAGTGAGATGTTTATTAGTATGATGTCATGAAAATCCTCTCAACAAGGATATGGAAGGGACTCTTCCAAATCTGCAAAAATGTCCTACAGCTGAATGAGAAAGTCTCACCTCACAGGGCTGACTGTGACCAAAAATCAATGGTGCAAACAAGTGAAAGCAGGCCAGAGGAGCACTTGTGGAATTACTGTACAATTGATTTAGTCTTAAACAACTAAGTGTGATGCTCAACACACATTTTTCTATTTTAGTTTGTATCATACAAACAGGAAATACATAAATAACCACACATTTAATTTGGAAAACCACAACATGACTGTGAGGTTTGAAAGTAATGTGCCACACATACTGTATGTAGTTCCAGTGGTTCTCTGCAGGTGTCTTTGTTAATCACTCAAAATCTAAGCTGGAAATGTGATGATGGTGAGGGTCATTGTTTCCCAAAGGGGGGGGTAGGACCCCTGGGAGGTCATGAGCCTCTGATGAGGTAACAGGGTGCCTTTCATAATAGAACAAAAAATGTAATTTAATGCTTGTCTTCATAGTGACTCTTTAGAAAGTCCTAGTTATTTTTTCAGATCTGCCCATGGCCCTTGTGTAAGCACATGGCAGAAAATGTGAGAGACGTACTTTATGCAGCAGAAAATTCATTTCATTTACAATTCACCATAAACTGTGACTTGTCACATAAACTGTGACTCTGGGGCAGAGAGCAGAGGTTGAAACAGGCCTGGGCAGGAAGATAACTGTGCAGTAGCCCCACTCAGGGTAAAATGAATAAATGAAGTATGTGAAATATAGCAACAAGCATAATACGTTTTTGTAACTGTTGTGTGTACTCAAGAGGAAAAATATAAGCCTTCCACAATAGTATTCCTATCCTGCTAAGTTACATGTTGGCAAATAAGTAAATGCCCTAACCCTAACCCTAACCCTAAGGATTAATAAACATGTTTACAGCCTGGTTAAAAAAAATGGGTTAGGTCTAAGTAACTAGTTTCTCTATCGGCACACACTGTGGGAGGGGGGGGATTTTTTCCAACGCGACAGTTCAGAAGATATTTAGATTATGAGTTCTTGCCCATTTAATGACATGACTGACGGGGAACACGGGAACACTGTAGCTGTTGGCAAGGAGGCTCAAAGCCCACCTCTTTACCTCACACTCGCTCAACAGAAGTTAGGTTGAGTTCAACATAAACAATATGGCTCCCGCCGACGATTGGCTTCAAAACAGCGCGCAGGGACAGATGGGAGACGTCACGGATATTACGTCTGTGGTTTGGAAGAATATCTTTTCACTTTTAGGCTGATTTAGGTTGGCTGCTTTCAGGCTGTTATGAAAATATATTTTGAATTCCTAAAAAAGTTGTGATTACCAAAAAATAAGTAATAAAATGACTACCTTTCATAAATGTATAAGAAATGAAGAAATGAAAAGATGTTCTGGGGGGCAAACATTGGTATTGATGACTTCAAATTTGTGATAAGTTCCTTGGACAATTTAAAACCCTTTATGAAGCCACTGTATGTATGTTAATACACTTCGGTGAACAATAAGTGCTGTAAAACAGTTCTGATTAGTATTCTAGCTGATCCTCTACAGCTGTGGCTTTCCTTTGTGAGTGAAATTGTGTGCTATATGCTTATTATGTATTCCCATCAGACCACTTTGATGTTCGTGCTGTGTTTTATCTTATCCGGAACATTCATTTCTTTCTTCCCTCAAAGGCCCTAACAATTAATTCCACAACATCACCATTACACCTCAAATTCAGCTTTCATCTCAGGCTTTGACTTAATCTGTTCTACTCTCTATCTGTGCATGGCTGGTGATGAACTCACACACAGAAGAAAGAGAAAGAGCAAGTGACGAGCAAGGCAATATTTTTACTGTGTGTAATTCTTTTGAAGATAATTCAGGCCTGCTTTCCAGGTGTGACAAGCTGAATTGTTTCCTTTTTGCATTTTCTGAGACGGATTCAGAATTAGTTTTCAAGGGCCGCCATATATACCTTTGACTCACTTTTATTGACTTTATATGGTTATGTGAGAGATATTCAACACCAAGCTGTAAAAAATCAATGTTTACAAGGCTGGAAGTGACCCCTTATCCCATAACTCGCCCTGCAGCTGAAACAATGCATTTGCTAATTTTATTTCAACCCCTTGGAAGCTTTGTCTAGTCCATTCTAAGAAAGTCATGTGTGTGAAATGGGATAACAAACAAAAGAAAATAATTTTAAAATTCAGTACTGGAAGGTCTTCAGAGATTAAAGCTTTCAGAGTTTCATGCTGGTTTGGAGAAAAAAAAAGTGCAAAAAATGGAGCCTGAACATTGGAGGAAATATCTGAAGCTATAGGCATGTTGCAATCAGGAAAGGCACCAGGCCCTGATGGACTCAGTGCTGAATTCTTCAAAAGATTTAGACCTTTGTTAGTAAAACCACTCCTGAACATGTTTAATCATTCTTTGAAGACAGGCTATTTTCCAAGAACACTCAAGGAAGCAAACATTTGCCTGATTCTGAAGAATGGTAGACCAGAGGAGGAATGTTCTTCCTATCAACCTATCAACCTGTTAAATGTAGATGTCAAGCTTTTATCTAAAATATTGGTTGGAGAAAATCCTCCCACATATTATTAGCTATGATCAAACAGGATTGATTGCTGGGAGGAATTCCTGTAATAATGTTAGAAGGCTGCTCAACATTATTCACTTGTGTCAGAATAACAATCTTAAGGGTCTAGTGGTTTCATTGGATGCTGAGAAAGCATTTGACCGCAAAGAGTGGAATTGTTTGTTTTTCACACTTAAAGAATTTGCTTAAGGCAAACATTTTATTGACTGGATATAACTGCCACAGTCCATTAGGCTCTGTTACTACGAACAATAAATGCTCTCCGTATTTTTCTCTGGGAAGAGGCACAAGGCAAGGCTGCCCCCTTTCGCCTTTGCTGTTCGCGATTGCGATACAGCCGCTAGCCGAGGCTATCCAGAACCCACCCGGATATTCATGGCATATGTATTAACCACAAACAACAGAAGATCTCATTGTATGCAGACGATATATTGTTATTTTTTACCCAGCCAGAAGTATCTATCACTTCAACCTTGAGTATCATTAAACAATTTAGTGATTTTTCTGGATATAAAATAAATTTCAGTAAGTCAGATGTAATGCCGTTGGGGCAAGTGCATTACACTCTCTCTCCTGGAGTATCCCCGTTCCAAAGGGCAACACAAGGTTTTGTTTATCTTGGTATATTTATCAACCCGATATTTCAAAAAATGTATAAAGCCAATTTTCAACCTCTCCTAAAAGGCATTCATGATGACCTAGAAAGATGGGTATCTCTTCCACTGTCAATGCTGGGTAGGATAGCTCTGATCAAGATGAATATCTTGACCAGGCTGCTCTACCAATTCCAAATGATTCCAATCCTGTTAAACAGTAACACTACTAAGACAATAAATAGTTGGTTTAGGACTTTCATTTGGAACCATAAGAAACCACAACTTAAGTTTACCAAGCTCCAATTGCCAGTAGACCGGGGAGGGATGGCAGTCCCGAACATCAAACTATATCAACTTTCCTCTCAATTTCGCTATCTGGTCGATTGGATACAAAACGATACAGAATCTGTTTGGCTAGATATTGAAGCTTTTAATATGGGAAAACCAGTGACACTAGCCAGTCTCCCATTTGTCCTGAATAAAAAACCATTAGAGGTTATAGACAACAATGTTATTGTTAAATCTACACTTAAAGTGTGGGACTTAATTAGAAAATGGGAAAACAGAGTAGGCATTTTGTCAGCAATAACTCCAATAACGAAGAATATAAACTTTCCACCAGGAATGTCAGACGACGGCTTTTCTTTATGGGAAAATGCAGGAATAAGGATTTATTTGACAGGGACAAAATCACGTCTTTTGATCAATTAAGACTGAAATATGGACCGCCTCAAACACATTTTTTTAGGTTCCTGCAAGTAAGAAGCTTTTTGCACGACCATACTGGGTCTAAATTCAGGCTAGAAATGTCGCCAATTGAGGAATTACTGTTTAAAATGTGCAGCAATAGGTTTATAACAGGACGTTGCTATAAGGCCCTTTATGAATCCAGTAAAGTAAATGATGTAGTTCTGCAAACATGGGCTCAGGATCTTGGGGTTGAAATTGATGAGGCCACTGGGATAGGTATATGGGAGCATGCTAATAATATATGAATATGTAACAGAGCAAAATAATTACAATTCATGCTGCTACATCGCCTTCAGATATCGCCTCAACTTAGAAATAGAATGGACCCTCAGAAGACAGCTATGTGTACTAAGTGAAGCACAGAGATCGGTAGCTTTATACATACTGTGTGGTCGTGTGTGCAGAAACAGGATTTTTAGGGGGAAATTGTTTCAAAGCTGAATGTGGTTTTTAACAAGGATTTGAGAATGGACCCAGTATACCTTCTGTTAGGGATGCCACATCCACGAATCAAGGACACTCATAATCAAAAAACGCTGAATGTGTTAACCTATGCTGCACGGAAAAATGTATTACTTAAGTGGATTTCACAAAAACCACCAACCCTCTCAGACTGGCACAAGGTTATATTTAAACTGCTTCCCATGGAGTATTTGACATATTGGTCCAAAGGGAAAATTTGAATATTTCATCATAGATGGACTCCTGATTATATGGGGCGAAGATTATGTAATGTATTCTGGAGGGTGCTTTCTAGACCAAGGAGTGATAGTTGAAAGATAAGGAGAGGCTCTTATGTCTGTATTGATTTACTCACTGTGTATATCTATGTTTACTGTGTGTTTGATTTGCCATGGTGATAAGTCATCTATAGTAAGTGATTTAAGACTGTGCTGTGCCTTGTATACAAGTCTGTATGAATGTGTTGATGGGGTGGGAGGTTTTTGAAGGATGGATGTGTTCATTTTGTGTGGGGAAATGTAAAATCTATGTAATATGTGATTAAGATGAAGATGTGATGCTTTATTGTTAATAAAAATATTCTTTAAAAAAAAAAATTGGAGCCTGATCTGTGACGGTTACAGGTATTTGACCATTCACATTTGTGTTGTGTGCGTCTTGTGCTCCAGAACAACAAAATATTGACTTAGTTGATGGGTTTAACTTTGTAAGATCTTGTTCAGAGGATGGCAGTGGATGTTATCCCGAGCACAGAAACAATCTATTTTTCTGAAGGTGATGATGGGCTCAAAAAAGCTGTCTGGTGTTGCTCATGTTAGTGAAAGTTTATAACCATTGTCAAGGGGTTGTCAGAGGGTTTTGACCAATCAGAATCAAGTCTCTTACACCCCAGAACATCAGTAAGAAAGCCGGGTAGTAACATACTTTTATAAAACTCAACATGTGGATGTTTCAATTGCAAGTGTCATTCATTGTGAAAGTGGATGCATGTCGCCAGAGCTGGCTGCTAGCAAGGCCCGATTTGTGTTGTTTTTATCGCTGGAGTTAACTGCATCACCCCATGTGCTTTCACTGAAGAGGGTCACTGTGCACGCCTATTCATTCTGCTTCTCAAAACCTCATAACCTGCCATGTTAATGCAACAAGAAGGCAGGAGGGTGCTTTTAATGGGTATTCTATATACTGTAATATTGTCAAACAGGTGAATAACTCCTTAATCTATGGTAATGGTACTTCATGAAAATCTGTGGGAAATAAGGGGGGCATCAACATCATGATATGGCTTTATGGTAATCCTTTACTAGCTACAATTAAAGTGGGAAGAATGTCTTCACAATTACATCTGACATTCTCTTAAAGGTGTAGATTGATTTTCTTATTTTTCTGTTTCCCCTTATTTAAAACACTTTGGATTAGATTTTTACATTAGCTAAGAAATAGGCTAGATGTCATGAGTCGATGTTTAGTTCAGTTTTTCCATGTGTTTCATGCCTTGGTTTCTCCTGTGTTTATTCAGTATCAATTATGCTTTGTGTCCCTTGTGTGTTTTGTGATCCATGTCTCTTTTTGTACTTTCTGTTTCCCCTGTCTCTTGTCAGATCATTGTATGTCTACCCAGCTGCATGTGCCTGTGTCCTTGTGTTTCTGTGTTCAAGCTGTTGTTCTGTTTTTGTTATAAAGTAAGTTTTGTTATTAAATTCTTTATTTTTTAATCTGCATTTTTGGGTCCTCTTCTTCCTACTTTTCTCCACACATGACTAGGTGTACCATCAGCAGCTGCTGGCAAATCATCCACAGTCCACTCTTATAGCATGAATTAATTGAATCTGCATAGTGACCAAATGGTGGCTTCTGATATTTTGGTCTGCAGAAAAAAAAACTTAAGTAGGCTACTTTTATTTTTTTTAAAGAAATACACAACTCCCTTATAGGTTTCATATTCTATGATATGAAACATGATACACTGTATGCTTTGACAAGAGTCATAAAATGTATAATCTACTATTTCTTTGTGTATAATTCAAATAAAACCATGGAAACAATTACTAAAGAAATCGGTTTATATTAGAACCAAGACCATTTTCAATGTGGTGGGGTCGGAAGGGCGTTTGCGCTCATACATATAAATGAATTTTCTAACAATGTGGCGCTTTAAGCAGCACTTACATGCGCACTCCAAAACCAATAATCCCCTCTCTTCATTCAAAAGTGGGAAAAATGTAGATGTGCTGTCAAGCATGAGGACAGGTTAATATTACAGACATTATGCTTGCACCATCACCAGGCTACATCCAATACAATACTTTACGACAAAAACCCAAGTGAATATATGTGAACGTGCGTTTATAAAGACGGGTTTAATTGACGTCATTAAGTGACCAGATGTTCTTCAGCTCATCACAGTGGAGCCTCGTGTTCTCCAGTCCACACAGCTTTGTAGAGCTCCTGTGTCCAGTCTGGCTCTGACAACGGAGTTAACATCTCTGTAACAGTATCCTGTTCAAACACCGTCAGTGCTGGAGAGGTTTCAAAGTCATTCTGGAAGTTTGCCGAGACTCCAATTTTAGGAGAAGACGCGGATTTAAGTAATTCAACACTCATTCTCCGAGGTAAGGCTATTATATTTGTCATTACGAACCATAACATCTGGGAAAACATCTGTAGTGATGTGACAGGTGGTCTGTTTATTTGTCATCCTCATTGTTGTAGTCTATTCTACTTTTGTGACTGTAATTGTTATGTCGTCGGGTGTTATTGTTTTAGTAACTGCACAATGTGTCATTTTTGTTCAAAATATTTTTTTAGAGTAAGAATTTTGGACCCATGATGGCGACTGATACAGAGAGTGATAGAGTAGTAGCAAAGTAGTTTCTACAAAAAAAAAACAATACTCTGAATTAATTTTAAATATCTATGTCACTCTATAATAAAGGGGGCTGGTCCGGAGAGCTGACAGCTAACACGCCCACATCACTTTTTTATTTTGTATATTATATTCAAAATTGTTCCATTCAATTATAGTTGTGCTCATAAGTTTACATACCCTGGCAGAATTTAGGATTTCTTGGCCATTTTTCAGAGAATATGAAAGATAACACGAATACTTTTCTTTCACTCATGGTTAGTGGTTGGGTGAAGCAATTTATTATCAAACAACTGTGTTGTTATTTGCGTAGTAATGGCTTTCATCTGGCGACTCGACCATGCAGCCCATTTTTCTTCAAGTGCCTCCTTACTGTGCATCTTGAAAGTTTTTTTTTTTTTTCTTTGCATCCCGAACAATATTCTTGGCAGTTGTGGCTGAAATTTTTGATGGTCTACCTGACCGTGGTTTGGTTTCAACAGAATCCCTAATTTTCCACTTCTTAATTAGAGTTTGAACACTGCTGATTGGCATCTTTTTATACCCTTTTCCTGTTTTATATAGTTCAATTACCTTTTCCCGCAGATCCTTTGACAACTCTTTTGCTTTCCCAATGACTCAGAATCCAGAAAGTCAGTGCAGCACTGGATGAAAAATGCAAGGGTCCGTCAGGAGCCCAGAAACTCACTGACCTTTTATACACACACACTGATTACAAGCAAACAGATCATAGGTGAGGATGGTTCCCTTTAATAGCCATTCAAACCCGTTTGTGTCAAATTGTGTGCATGTTATCAGGCCAAAATCACCAGGGTACGTAAACTTTTGATCAGGGCCATTTGGGGCAGTTTCTGTTGTCATTATGATTTAAAAAGAGTAAACACAGTTGTTGGACAATAAATTGCTTCACCCAACCACTAACCATGAGTGAAAAAAAAGTTTTTCTCTTAACATTCATATTCTCTGAAAATGGCCAAAAATCACAAATTCTGTCAGGGTATAAACTTATGAGCACAACTGTATTTTCATTTGTTAATATGTAAGCATTCACTAGCAAGGACCACGCCACACAAGGATATAAGTTGAACATTTAATGAATTAGTTGTGCGTGGTGTGCCCAGCAGAAGGAGACTCAGGATGGGGGTTCCGTCTCAGCGTTATCCTGCCGGAGCTGATCTTGACCCAGGTTGTACCTGGAAGTAGACAGGGCATAGAAGGAGCGAGCACGAGTTGAGTAGGAGAGGACAAGGAAATAGGTTAAGTGCAGTAGAGTAAGGTGAGGGAGGGTGGGTTGAAGAATCACGGACAAGCAGTTGGAGTAGGCTGGCTACGTTTAAGAAGGCTTGTCAGGTGATTGAGGGTGTGATTTAGGCGTGGTCCTGCTCCCGAATCTAAGTTAACACCTTAACTTCATTAATTGTAAAAATATCATGATACCATTGTGTGTTCCAGAGTTTCTCCATCACGTCACTGCCTTAAACAGTGTTAGCAGCTGCACTTGTTTTTATTCGGAGGAGAGTGCAGACTGACATTAAAGACAGCAACAGGTGGGAGTCAACAAGTGGAGACAGGAATATGTGTACATCCAAACATTCAATGTATACATTATGATAGAAAGTAGAATAGACAAAAATATTCACATCTTGTTTTTACAGAAACAACTGAGCAATGAGTTCAGCTTGTGATTTGGTTGAATATAGTTAATTGTTACACTAATATAGTCATTTGTTTCAATTCAAATGCTTAGATCAGGCAGCATGAATTAAAGAAGGGTCTGAATTAATTTATTTTTGAGTTGTGAGAATTGATACAAGCTTCAAGAGTAATAAAGTGTTTTATAAACTAAATACAAAAGTCCTTCAATACATAGTTTCTAAACTTCCTGATAAAGAGCTGAATGTAAAGCCGTACATTTAAATATGGACAGCTGATACACTATAAGTGCAGCCTTCTTTGTTACATTTTTTTTTTCAGCTTATTTTATCATTGATCAGGTCAAATCTGTTGCAGTGAGCTTAATTTTAAATACCCATCAACTACAGGTGTCTGAAAATCCAGTAATGCGGCAAACCTGATGAAGAGCACGTTAGGATGTGAAGAGGTGTTTGGCTATAATTAAACTACTTGTTAGCTCACCCTTATGTCATCCATTGATCTATGTCTGTCAGTCAGCAGCTGAAGCAGAAAGGAAACATGGGAATGGAAAATGTGACAGCAGGGATCAGATTGAAAACCCAAAGACATGTTTACGTGTTTGTGTCTGTGTTCACATTCGTATTGAAAATGAATATGACCACGTTTGAGACAAGCATTTAAAGAAGTGAGTCAGATATGTCACAGCTGCAAGGCAGAATTACACAAATTGAATTTTCCTCATATTTTTCATGCTAATTGTTTTGTCTAACATGCTAAAGAAAAACCCTCAGACCATCAACACAGTACCTCAACACTGGTATCGTAAACATCCAGTGACACAAAGAAGCTTTGCGCATATGAGCAAAGTTGAATTATCAGCAACTTAAGATCTCTTCTTATAACTGCATACACAAAACTCAATCCACTTTTTGTTGCTTTGCAGCAAAATATTTTTAGTGTCATGTACTTATGACTGTCTGTCTGCACAATAAAAGGTAAGACATTGTTGAACCAACCTCTAACAATGCTTATGGATGTCTTGATCTCTTTTAAGATGTCGCTGTTAGAAGACGTTGCATTCCGCTCCAACATACCTGTACCTTTTGATATCACAGTGGCAGTGGTCTACTCCATTTTTGGTGAGTTGATTTTCATAAATTCAAACCAGTTCTGTCAATTTTTTCCCTCAACAGATGATAGAGAGTTAACAACACTAATGATGCTGTGAATTATTAGTTTCATACTTATTCTGCTCAGGTTGAAATGAGTAACAGCATGAAGCGAGACGGCACACTTTGAACCCTTTGGAACACGTTTGTATTTCTGACTGTAATACTAAGTAATATCCGAATTCCATCTGTATATTATCTACTGTGCGTTTGTACTGCTTTCATGTCAGCCGATATTTTCTCTTCATGTATAAATCTATACCTGCAGAAGACAATCTTTCATCAGAGATGTGCAAATCAATGTACAGACCCAGCGAGGGTCTAGTGTTGCAGCTGGTCATGCAACAACATAAGGGGCCTATGATCAGAAAGTCTTGAAGGCTGGTCATGCACTGAAAAAAAATATAATACTGGTAGAATAATAGCCAGATTACCTTTCATCTCAATCTTTGATCTTGCCCACATTACATTCACAAATTATATTTTATTCATCTTTAAATTTAAAGAAAAATGGCCGTTATTCAACTTGTTCATGACTTGCAGAGCTGACCCTGTTTCACACTTAAAGCTCCTGTGAGGAGTTTTCAGGTGGTTACAAAACAAACTGAAATGAATGCAGGTGCCTTTTCATTACCCACAAAAGCATAGAAATGTTATCAGTTCAGTGATTGATTATTTCCATGTGATTATTTTAATGCCTGTAACCACCATCACAGAGTAAGTGTTAGATGAGGCTTCTAACGGCACACTTACAATTACTTACAATAATACAATGAATTGTTAGGAGACAGCAAGATGAGATTGTTAGTCAGAAAAAACTACTTACATAGGACAGGAGAAAATAAGAACACTTAAGGTATCTCTTCATCCACAGGGAGCACCAGAAGGAACACAATACAAAAGTTCCTCACAGGAGCTTTAACTTGAACATCTTAAAATGCCCATCCTTTCAGCAGAAGCAAACATGTCTGTAGCCTGGTGCAAAAATGGATTTGGCCTACAAGTTTTGCATAATTAGTGAACTGCCGAAGTTGGGCTTCAAAACGAAGGCTGTTTTTGATACCGCCTGCTACATACTACCTAGAAATGTAGTCTGCAGTATGTACTACATACTGCATTTGAAGGTAGTATGTATGTAGTATGAATGTTCTGTTGGATCAGTTTTTGCAGTATGCTGGGTCAGGCGTCACTGGATTTTCAGTTTCGGAAAGAGGCAGTAAACAACTGCCAAGCTGATAGCGAAAGTGCTTCTTTAGCATCACTTAGGATTTAAAAAGTTAAGAAGTGGTTTATACGGACTTTAATAATTTTCACAGCACCTAAAAACTGAGTTCCCCTGTCAAAAAAGAAGAAAAAATAAAAAGCGTAACGTTAGCGCTTTGCATTGTGGGAAACAGTACGCAAGGGAGACTGGTCTGATGCATACTGAGACACTTTCCTGAATCATTACGACATCCTGGAAGTTTAGGCATACTGCAGATTTTTCTCTTTTTCACATACTACTTACTACATACTGAATTTTGGCCAAATCAGTACGCACTGCTAGTATAGTAGGCGGTTTCAAAAACAGCCTTACATTCAGAATCAAATTGTTGTATTGTCTGTTTGTCTGTGTGAAGCCGAAGGCAATTTCCCACATTGCGGACAAAGTTCTAATCTAATCTAATGTCACTAAGACTACATCCATGTTTTCTACAGTTTATAGTTCAAACATGAACCTGTAAAGGAGTTTTCTATCTTTACTGTCAGTGAAGGATAATGCTACAAGATTGAATACGCTGCCCTAGAAGACTGATACAAATGTAAGACTACAGCTTGTTAGCTCAGCTTATGTTAGCCTAAACCATGGAGAGTGGAAAAAGGTGGTACCTCAATGCAGGTTAGAGGACAAACTTAAACTAAATCTACATAACAATGCCTGATGATCTTTTCAAATCAACATGATAGACCCCATTTCAGTCATTTATAGTAAAACTGACAATTTAGGAAAGCAAGTCTAGCTAGCCTGACTGGCTAATGGTTATACCCTTATGACTACCATACAGATGTTGGAGGACTCTTTTCATCTAATTCTTTGGAGAAAAAAAAAGCAAATCAATGAATTTCACATTTTGGTCTCTTTTTCTTTCAGGTGTGTGTTCGCTGTTTGGAAACAGCACACTACTATATGTCTCCTACAAGAAAAAGCACCTCCTGAAACCTGCAGAGTACTTCATCATCAACCTTGCTGTTAGTGACTTGGGCCTGACTCTGTCCCTGTATCCCATGGCAATAACTTCAAGCTTCTATCACCGGTATTACACTTTGCACTCACTGTAGACAAAGACAAAGTGGTTAAGGGAATGGAAAACTGATGTAAAACAGATATGCTTTTGAGAAGATTGCTTGTAGGTATTGCTTTTAAATCAGACTCCCTTTCATGTTTGATCTAACAACATAGTTGGTTGGCAGGATTGCTTGTGAGTTCACAGATAGTCTAATTCTTATGCAGTTCTCCTCTTTCCCCTGTCTCACCTTCTCACTCATTGATCTTTCCTCTCTGTCTGCTTTGCACTGTCTTCTCTCACTTTCTCACACCCCCTTCTCCTCCTACGCAGGTGGCTGTATGGAAAAACGGTGTGCTCCATTTACGCTTTTTGTGGCATGTTGTTTGGCATCTGCAGTCTGACCACACTAACCTTACTGAGCGTGGTGTGCTTTGTGAAAGTTTGCTATCCGCTCTATGGTAAGTCTTCAAATAAACTATTTATGCCCGATGAAATGACAAAGGATTAACCATCACATCCCTAAGTGGCTGATTGATTTTTTGATTTTTCTGTGGAAGGAAATGCAATGATAATCCCTCCACAAAGTACTGCACATTAGCCCTTCTTTGATGGCTGACAAGTTCAAGGGCCACACTCAATACGCACTACTTGTGAAGTTGGTTAATGCAGTGATAACAAGCCCTTTATTTGAACTCAAGCATCCCGGTTTTCCCAGGCAGTGTCACAGAGGTTTTTGAACAAAGCTCTCTCGATAAATCACAAAATGTATCTGAATTATATTTAAGCCAAATCCTGTTGTTGGAAAATCATAGATTCCAAACTGACCACTGAAAGGATTTGTGAGGCAATTTGTAAAAAAGAAGCTCAATTTTCTGTCTTATACAACTTTTGTTTTCACATTGAGACACCTCTTTTCCATCTGATGAAAAACCTTGAACCTTGCCTAACAAGGGCAAACACTCTGCAGTTGTTGCTGCAGAGAAGTGAGCTGCAAATTCATAAATAATGCAAATTCACTCACTGAAATTGTTCTTTGACAAGGCTAAAAAAAAAAAAAAATACACATTCACATTCAAAAACAGGCACCTTAAAAAGGGACAGCTAAAAACAACAACTGATAAAAACATGTAGAGTCTACTCTGGATTCTAGTGTGGTTATTGCAGAGGGAATGAAGGATTTGGTAGAAAGGCTGTACAAGTTTGACAAAAGAGTGAAAGCCTCACTTTATAGAAGCTAGAATTAGCAGCTGCTGAGACCTAAAATCTGACAACACAGATGATAGAGACATAGTGGGCTCAGAAAAGGAGTGAGAGAGATGTTAGTCAGCAGTTAGTGCCCGCCTCCAAAGGCCTGTGTGTATATGCTGAATATGTGGGTTTATATAGGATATGTGGTTAGATGTGTACTGTATGGATGTCTTTCAGGCACAAGTGCTGTGGGTGTTTACTGTATTTGTGTTTCTTTGTAAGTCAGCCCTGTACAGACTGGCAATTCTGTTTCTTATACAGGAGAACAGAGGATCGATCTATCTATCTATCTATCTATCTATCTATCTATCTATCTATCTATCTATCTATCTATCTATCTATCTATCTATCTATCTATCTATCTATCTATCTATCTATCTATCTATCTATCTATCTATCTATCTATCTATCTATCTATCTAAGAATATAAACGCAACACTTTTGTTTTTGCTCCATTTCTCATGAGCTGAACTCAAAGATCTAAGAGTTTCTCTATGTACACAAAAGGCCTATTCCTCTCAAATATTGTTTGCAAATTTGTCTTAATCTGTGTTAGTGAGCACTTCTCCTTTGCCAAGATAATCCATCCACTTTACAGGTCTGGAATATCAAGATGCTGTTTAGACAGCATGATTGTTGCACAGGTGTGCCTTAGGCTGGCCACAATAAAAGGCCACTCTAAAATGTGCAATTTTACAGTATTTGGGGGGGTCAGAAAACCAGTCAGTATCTGGTGTGACCACCATTTGCCTCACGCAGTGCAACACATCTCCTTGGCATAGAGTTGATCAGGTTGTTGATTGTGGCCTGTGGAATGTTGGTCCACTCCTCTTCAATGGCCCCGATGAGCATGCAGATGAGCTTCCCTGAAACGGTTTCTGACAGTTTGCGCTGAAATTCTTTGGTTATGCAAACCGAGCTGTCTGGGTGGCTGGTCTCAGAAGATCTTGGAGGTGAAGATGCTGGATGTGGAGGTCCGGGGCTGGTGTGGTTACACGAGGTCTGCGGATGTGAGGCTGGTTGGATGATCTGCCAAATTCTCTGAAATGCCTTTGGAGACGGCTTATGGTAGAAAAAAGAACATTCAATTCACAGGCAACAGCTCTGATGGACATTCCTGCAGTCAACATGCCAATTGCACACACCCTCAAAACTTGCGACATCTGTGGCATTGTGCTGTGTGATAAAACTGAACATTTTAGAGTGGCCTTTAATTGTGGCCAGCCTAAGGCACCAATAATCATGCTGCCCAAAAAGCATCTTGATATGCCAGATCTGTGAGGTGGATGGATTATCTCTGCAAAGGAGAACTAACCCAGATTTGGACAAATTTGCAAACAATATTTGAGAGAAATAGGCCTTTCGTGCACATAGAAAAAGTCTTAGATCTTTGAGTTCAGCCCATGAAAAATGGGAGCAAAAACAAGCGTTCATATTTTTGTTCAATGTATATTTATAGGAGGGAGAAGGGAGGAGGAGGTTGGATGATGTGTTTGTCCAGGCCTTGCAATCTCTTCCCCCTATGGCCTCAATATATTTTCTTTCCTATAGCCAAAATCTACTATACAAATTAATCTCTCCATAATAGTTGTTTCACCAAATTTGAATTTAGTGCCCTCTACAGGCCTGCATCACTTTGGGGTGTTGGATCTGAAGACTTCTTCTTTTGCTGAAGTGCTTTTGACTTTGCATTTAATGAGTTTTTAACATGTTTTGCACAAACTTTAATTTAAGATCTCAGGAGCACATATTCTATTCTTCTGCACCTTTTGTGTTTGCGTTTGTTTGAGTCTTGTTTTCGATATGTAAATTTGGGTCATGTGTGTACCGTTTTAAACCACCATAGAGGTCCTATAAAGAGACATCATCTAGTATAAAATGTTCTCTCTTTAAGAACTCAGTGACTAAAAATTGTTCCATTCAACTACCCAAATAATTCAAATGAATGATGATCTGTTTTCACAGGGAACAGGTTTAACTCAGTTCACGGCTGTTTGCTCATTGCCTGTGCTTGGATCTACGCCCTGCTGTTCGCCTGCTCCCCGCTGGCCCACTGGGGGAAATACGGACCAGAGCCCTATGGCACTGCCTGCTGCATTGACTGGCGCCTCTCCAATCAGCACACCACAGCGCGCTCATTCACCGTGGCGCTGTTCGTCTTCTGCTACATCCTCCCATGCTGTGTTATTGTAGCATCCTACACGGGTATTCTGCTCACAGTGCACACGTCCCGTAAGAATATGGAGCAGCATGAGTCGAGGCAAACGCACATGAGCAGCATCCAGGCAATTATTGTTAAGGTAGGAGGGGAGTCTGTAAAACATAAATGATTACCTACACCATGTCAGAGATATTTGGCTTAACTTTAGAATAGCGTGTCATAAAAATAATCCTTTCTAGAACAACTTGAAATGATAATGAAGAAAGAAGTTTGCAAATGGAGAAATAAGTTGCTGGTGGAGAGGGAGGCAGGCTGTTGGAAGCTGTGACTCAGGGGTAAATTATCAAAGCACCTCCTCAGAAAGCCAAGTCCTCTGGAGAGCTCCTCTTTCATCCATTTGTTGCAGAAACTGGCAGTGACCTCAATAGATCCTCCAGTGCTGCAGCTCCTCGTTAGCAAGAATTTGCTCTGGCTGTATTGTGATGGATGAAAAGCTACGGTTGCAATGCTGATAAATGGTCATCATCATACACCGCTCTCCACAGGAATAACTGATGACTCAAGCCAAGGGCTGATAAAAAGGTGTTTTACTGTGTATACCATGTGACTGGTGTTAGTGATGGTCAATTAACTTTTCAGGTTGTGAAGATCCGTTTTTAGACTTTCAAATAATAAGCCTGGTGTGTATCTTTTCTTATCATACCCTAAAAACATCAAAGACTAAATTCAGTACTAAAGAGTTCCTGCTGATTTTATTGTTGAGGTAGAAAATCTTCACCTGGCTTATACTACCCCCATGTGCAGAGACTCCAAAACACAAGATTATTTCGGGTTGACTCCACATTCTGAAACTGTAAATAATCCAGAATATGTGTTAGTATGTATCTTAAAAAATACCTTAAAATGTTCCTTTTTAAACTACACTGCCTTCTGTGTTTTCACTGGGACAACAAAAATATAGAAAAGCCACAGACACAGCTGGTCAGTTTTACAAAAGTGTGTACTCTACTTTCTGTCCTGATATCAGTGACACTCTTTTCTTTCTTTCCTGTCAGCTAAGTGTTGCAGTCTGCATTGGCTTCTTCGCAGCGTGGAGTCCATATGCCGTGGTGTCCATGTGGGCTGCTTTTGGCCGCATTGAGAACATCCCTCCTCTGGCTTTTGCCATGCCAGCCATGTTTGCAAAGTCCTCCACCATCTACAACCCAATCATCTACCTAATGCTGAGGCCAAACTTCCGCAGGGTCATGTGCAGGGACTTGGGCACCCTTTGCCAGAGCTGTGTGAAGGGCTGCCTCTGCAATGAAAGGCCATCAAAGTGCTGCTCCAAGCCAAAGATCAGGGTCAGACTTCACACAATCCACAGACAGACTAACCAATTCCCTTCTTCAAACACCTCTGCTCAACCTCCTATAGTAGCATTAGAGGAGCACAGCTGTGAAAAGTGCAAGGATGCCTTTGAATGCTTTAGACACTACCCTCAAATGTGCGGTGTCACTAACCCTTCAGCCAGCAGACACTCATCTAAGGATCATGACGCTCCAGCTCCCCAAACACAGCAGCAGAAGACACAACATGTGTCCAACAGGAAGTCTCTGCTGGCCAGCATGTGTGCAAAAAGGACTTCAGAAATGGAAAACTTCCATATTAATCTAGAGATGGTCCCAGGGCATGCAAAGATAGCTTGGCCCTGAGAGCTCTCTTCACATCTGTTTACAGCATATATCAGGACTTATTTTGCAGGTTAAGTTCTTAGAGATGAGGTTGAACCATTTACAAAGCGTCTGGGCAGCAGTCAAGTTACTTATTTCTTTCTATGGTCACCCACTGTGCTTTACTTTTGCTACTGAGACAGAAAAGCTTTCATGTCAGCTAATATGAGGGGTGTTTTGTTTGTTACCTACTCTAAATCAGACTCTTAAATGTTTGTAATATATTAATATCCCAGTTTTGAGCTCTGGTTTAATATCAGTAAACTTCTGACAGTAGTATAATCCCAGAAGTGCTACAAAACATCTTGGACTGCATCAAAAATGATGTAGTTATGGTAACAATTATATGCAGTTATCAGCACAGCACAGGAACATTTGAATGAGTGCTACTGTATTAAACTTAGCCAAGTTGAATCAGAGCAGTTTTAAAGCTCCAGTGAGGAGTTTTTGGATTGTCATAAAAAAGACTGAAATTTATGGTGATGTCTCTTAAGGCTGGTTTATACTTCTGCGTTGCCCCTACGCAGCAGGGGGTGACGCAGACATGAACACTACATACTTCTGCGTCGACGTGTCCGTGTCGCGCAGCAATACTCTGCCGAAACGCTTGAGGGCAGTGTGGTCTCTCTGATAGCCGGGTTGTCTGTTTCCAGCCCCGCTACGATCTCTGTTTACTTTTCTACAGCAATTCTGAGCATATTATGTTAATATACAGCTGATTCATGTTGCTGTATATCATACAGACATGATTACAGGGAAGGGTAGAGAGGATATGTCGGTGGAGATTAAATATACGGCCAATGTGCGGGGATTTCGGAAGTGCTGTAAATGCAGGAAATACAATGCCGCCAAGCGGACCAATCACAGGGCTTGCAGTCCGTGTCAATCGGAGGTGTTGTTACATTGTTGAGGAGGTGCGCATCAGCTACGTGCATAGGCCTTTTCGTAGGTGCAGAAGCTACGCAGACAGAGAAGTATAAAGCAGGTTTTAGTGAGCAAAGGGAGCAAACTAGACCATCAGCGACAGGATTCATTAGTATATTGTCATTTTTAATGCCTGTAACTGCTGTCATCGGGTATGTATCAAAGTCGATGTAGCCCACTGCAGAAACACTTCTTCTTTTTTACATTTTCCACAGCAAATATCACGTGTGTGATCCCTCTGACTTGTACAAGAAATTAGGAAAATAGAAGATGTACTGCTTTATCCTCAGGGGGCACCAAAATCATAGACACCAAAAATACCTCACAGGAGCTTTAAGTATTTACAGACATATGATGAATTGAAAACTTTATTTCAAAAGCTTTTTTACATCATGAAATATACAGGATTGTAAAAAGAATAACCTTCAGGAACTTTAAAAAGTTGCTCTGAAAGCTGTTCATTAGGATTCCGTTGGCGGCTTTTAATCAGATTTGATTGGCACGAAACAATCCTGTTTTATATTAGATTAAAAAAAACAGTGTTCAGTTTTTACGATTAGATTTAATCTATCCCCTGACTTTTGTAATTATAAAACAAAGCAAAAAACAAACATCAAGAAAAGAAAAACATGTCCAACATTCCAATAAGTTACTTTTTATGTCAGGTCAATTTCTGACTGCTCATTCCTTTTAATAACCCAGTAATTAAAGAAAACACAATGCCATGGTATGCTGCTTTAGCTGGTGATTGTATGGCTGACTGTACCATGAATTACAGTTTTCAAAGCTCACAGTTTAACACATATTTAATAACACAGAGAGTATCCTTTAGATAATCAATACAGCAACTTATCAGTTTGTCTACATTGAAACTTAAAGCCATAACCCTTTAAGAGCTGTTAACCCTTTCAGTACTATGCCAGCCCAAGTATTGTTTGCACTGGACTGTTACAGGTACATGCATTTTTAATGGTGCTACACAACACTTCTGATGCATATGAACAGTATTGTTATGAAACAGCACTGCACTGTCCGTCTACCTGTATTATGAGAACTTCAATCATTCATTATGTATACAAGAAGAATTGATTATTTTTTATGTGACATGTTTATTCATTATGAAAAGAGGGAGAGAACAAAACAAATCAGACAAAACTATTGAGACCATGCTGCTGTAGATAGATTCATTAATTGTGAGAGGTTCTAAGGTTTGTGTTAAGTGTAATCATTGTTCTGTGGAAATCTCTTTTGTCAAGTAAACAGGACTTAATTGTGGTCCACTGGGCTGAATGTGTCTTTGAAAACTCAAACTGTTACTTCAGCTACACCGAATTGTAATTATATGAACTTATCACATAGGTCTACTGCTGTTTCATCTTTTAACCACATTGTTTTCTTATCTATTGAAATATTTAGGTCTTATTATGAAAGGATACAAGTAATAATAAGATTTTATCCAGCAATGATCAGGGTCTGCAAATAGGAAACAGATTAAATTAATTTTGTTTAGAAACAAGTGAGCCCTTCCACAGTGTTTGCTAGGCTCTAATCATAAATCATTCACAACAAGGAAGGATTAATTGTCTTCTGTTTAGTGGTAGGATTATACAAACTCACAAGGAAAAACAGAAAGAGCATTAGCTGCTTTAATTACACTGTTATCACAACTATAATCCATTAATAGGCAGATTATTGTTTGATTCAAAAGATGTTTTTCAGCGACATTGAAAAGGGGAGTGTGTCTATCCATCTGGTGTATGCAAAAACAACTATCTTGATGTGTTCATTCATATTTATTAGCTTGTGGCAGAAAAAAAGTAAAAGATCTGGATGAAACGCTCAACCAGATATAAAAACAGCTGAAGTTGTGTGATATGATCTATGAAACCTTTGAAAAACACATGACTCCTGGGCTTTTATAAAAGTAACATAGTTTATTCAGAAAGTCAAAATGGCTTGGACTTTGTGATGCTGCATGCTGAGTAAAACTTTGTCATGTCTGCAAGAAATTACATTCAATAAATCAATGAGAGTAAAAAAGAAAAGAAAAAAAACATGAACCCAACACCAAGACATGATCTTAAATTGATGCCTGTCATTAAAAACACTTGATAAAGTGCATCCTAAAGGCTCACTGCATTAAGATACACGAGTCCAACAGAGACTCATAAAACTGATCGTATACTGACCCCTGCTGGACACATAATACGCATGTGATATCCCCATTTCATTTATTTCGCTTTCACCTTTCTGTGTTTAGACTAATTTGTTGTTCACATTGAACCAGAATAAATGTTTACCATTCACTATTTGATTTGTCCTTATTATAAAAACTCAAAGACTCAAAACACAATCAGACAAACATTTCTTAGCAGTGATTGTATTAAAAATATCATTTGTAACAACAGAAGCTTGCAATATCACACATAAAGAAAAGTTACTTTTCAGACCTGGACTTTGTCAGAGTAAATTTAAAAATTAATTTTGAAGATTTTGAAATTTGATGACAAGATTATAACTCCTACTCATCAGGATGAGTTTGGTAGACAAAGTTAATGAAGTCTTTTGAAAATGTAGCCTAACTACAATGAGAGTTGAGACTAAAAGAAAACCAGTCTGTTTAGCACGCTTCCAGGGACATTATAAACATGATAGACAGTGTTCTCTGAGATTAACATGAGTAACCACGATTTTCATTCTGCAAAGATACAGCTCAGTTAAGCTGCTGAGTTTTCAAAAGCTTTCACCAGAGCCAGACTGAAATGAGACTTAAAACAGGTTTTAATTTTAGGGACTAGGACGACTAAAATAACGGACCTTTGCTGTGCTATGACTTTCCACAGGGAATCAGAAGAGTGCTGTCTCTAATAGATATCTGCCATTCCAGTGTGGACAACAATCTGGGTCAAACATTACATAAGTCGTGCTCTAGCTCTGACCAACTCGTACGACATTCTTTGCTTGCTTTAATCCCTTAGCTAACAAAGTCCAAAGCGATTTCTTCTTTTTGGTCAAGGCTGAGTGAAAATGTTTCCATCGCGTACAGAAAGTCATGTAGAGGGAATGACGCAGTTCTGCCGAAGTTTATGAACTTAAGAATGAAGTCCGCAGGTGTCCAATATTTTCTGGATGATATCTACCTTTATGTTGCCCTCCAGAGCTCGACAAAGCTTCCCAATCGTGCAGCCGATGCTTCCCTCCTTCATTTTCCAACGATCCAGCATTTGGTGCACCATCTCTGGCAGGCCGTCGCGGTAACAGTCGTGCTCAATTGTCTCTACTTCTACGGTGGTCAGACCCAGACGCCGTGCACAGCGCTTCCATTTGTTCCCGATGTTTTCCCGCAGCAGATCCAGGTGCTCCTCGGTCACAGCGTGGTCCTCTGAATCACACAAGGGAAACATCAACCATTAAACATCCCCTGTAGGTAATACACGTACTAATGACAAGTACCACATACAACCCTACTTAAAAAACAATACTATCTCTTTCACAAGGGATCATGTCTGTTATGTGATCAAAATGTGGCTGTGTGTTTACCATATATCAGAAGGCCCTCTTTGATTCGAGAGTTAGCTGAGCCAGATTGAGACAGCAAACTGTTGGTGGAGTCGTAACCTCTGATACTCATCGTGTTGTTGCTCCCAATCTGGATCCCGCTGGCATTCTGGATGAAAAGAGGTCCTGGAGCAGGTACAAAGCAGACACATCAAACACAGTTCCTCCAACAGATGATTATTCATTGAAAAAAGACATGCTTGTTTGTACCTTGATCTTGTAGCGAGTTGCCCTTGGATGGTGCCAGAAGACGCCCAGGACTCATGTCAGGTGCGGAGGTGTCAGACACTGGGTAAACTGGCCAGGACTGCTGGCGGTCATAGTGGGAGTTTGGGTGTTGCTGGTTAAACTGTGGTAGACAGGGGGTGCTGACAGAAGTTGGCATGTGTGAAGAATTCATGGAGTCATAGAGACCAGCAGTTGGGGGATACCAGGCCTCTTCCTGGCTTGTGGGTTGAACCGGCTCAGCTTTGGTCCAAGAATGGACCGAGGATGCACAAGAGGCTTTGTCTTGTTCCGGTTGCATTATGGCGTGATCAGTAGAGCTGTGGTTGTTTTGCAGGAAAGGGTTTGAGCTGTTTTGTCGGAGGCAGTTTCCAGCTTCAGGCTGGTTCTCACAGTTATAGCTACCACGCATGTGGTACTGAAGCTCCCGATCCAGTTTCTCTTCCAGAGCTGAAGGGTTGCAGGATGCTTTTGCATCCGCCTGCACAGACACGTCACATGGCTCATAGTGGTGTCCATGCAGGTCCTCAATACTGGCTTCGACTGGCACAGATGCACCTCTGTCTGAACTCACCAAAGGAGCTGGGCTATCTGCAAAATAAAACAAAAAGAGGAGGCAATAAATGTTGTATCTTGCTGGTTTTAACTCTTTATTTAGCTTTGTAAGAGTGTCAAACTTCACGTGTACTGAATACCAAAAGTGCTTACCTGCTGACAAACACTCATAGGTCATCGATAAAGACTTCATCTTCTCGACAAGGTCCTCTGGGCCTTCATATGATTTCTGTATGAATGTAACACAGAAAACGGTGATAGGAAACAGACAGTGCATTTATCTGTAAATATTTACACTTCAAAACTAATGCTAAGTGTCTTCACTGTGCATGCAAGCCTAGATTACTCCATCTAATCTGAAAGCAAACATATTTACCCTTAACTGAAGTAGATCTTCTTCTACGCGTGGTTCAAGCTTTTCCGTGTAGAAAGGTAAGAACAGGTTGTAGGCCTCTGCAAAGGAAAAAAGGGAGAGTGTAAGAGGAAGGTTCACATAACAGATTTCAATGGACAAATTGTGTAATTGTAAATTTAGAGAAGGAAGACCAAATGGTATTTCAACACAGCAACTAAAAAATGACAACTGACAGCAAAAACAAAACCCTGTGATCTGGCAGAAATCCTGCAGCACTCTACTACATATATTCCTTTTTTTTGGAGAACATAAATATATATGTTGTGTCCAATAATATATGACTTTGACGAAATCAAGGCTTTTTTTTATTTGTGTAATAACATTTAACTGTACCTATGTTAACATGGATCACCTATAATGGAATAATTGCTTGATCAGAATCAAAATGTCTTAATGTGAAATCTAATTTTAGAACAGACTGTCCGATCTGGCCTTTTCATAGAGGCATTTCATTCCAGTTGATCCGGGCAGTTTATGCCATTTGATAATTGGATCAAAAGCAATGTAAACACTTGATCTGATCTTTTCTTCCTGGTTGGGGTAAAACTATTCTTGCTACACATGTCTACTCCACTTGACGTGAAGAGTGTCCGCTGGCTTTGATAGAGCAACAATCGGAACAAAGTCAAAAGGATCTGAGACCAACACAATTTTGTTACTGGAGTCTTTAAAACACACTCAGGACTGTAGCCTCTATACGTGGAGCGCTTAGACCACTAGGCCACCAGCGCCCCAGGTATAGAGGCTACAGTCCTCGTCGCAGAGGTCGCCGGTTCAACTCCCGGGCGGTCGACCATTTGCTGCATGTCTTCCCCCACTCTCTACTCCCAACGTTTCCTGTCTTTCTTCAGCTGTCCTATCAATAAAGGCGAAAAAGCCCAAAAAACATAACTTAAAAAAAAACAAAAAAACACTCAGGATGGTTGAATGTCCTGGTAACCAAAAAAAAAACCCACACAATACAGACATTTAATGTCACAGAGTGCAATCTCTGATGCAAGGGTGAGCAAAGGAGCAAAGTAGAGGCATAGTGACAGTGTTTTGTTTTGTTCTGTTAAAGATGAATTTCTAAGACATCATGTACAACGACACAGTGACAGCATTGTTTGTTAAAAACAGGGACAGACTGAATGAACAGCTTCTTATTCTGCTTTTTAGACACATCAGACCAGTGACTCAGCTCTAGGCATGTCAAACTGCTTTATCCAGATTTACTGCTTGATGTGCATGTCTTAGTTGAATCATTTAATGAAGCATCCATGAAAACTGTGGAGTTGCAATCCCTGATAATGTCTAAATTAAGAACTAGAAACAATAAGTGCACCTTGAAATGTTGGGCGTAGCATTGGATTGTGGTCCCAGCACCTCTTCATTAGCTCAATAATCTCTACAGGTGTGTCCTCTGGTAAAAGGTCGTCTGTCGGTCTGTCACCCTTTCGGACACACTGGCTCATTTGGTCTTCACTCCTGGCATCTAGACGGAGAAAAGACGCTTGCTTTGGTTATCTTAATAAGGCTAGCCTAACACAGTCCGGTGTTATGAGCTATGGTGAAACCAGTTAATTAGATGACATACCAGGCAAATATTATTTTAAAACACCACAGCATTAAATGTGTCATGTTATTAGGGCTTCTAGCACTCACTTGCATATGGTTCTTCCCCTGTGAGGATGACCCACACCACAATAGCAAAGCTGTAAACATCAGACTTCTCAGTGGAGGGTGTGTGTATACTCTCCAGGTGCTCAGGGGCCATATAGCTGAGTGTGCCAGCCCCTCTCGCTCCGGCTGACAGACCCATTCGACTCTTCCTTCGAGACTCTTCTCTTGTGAGTTTGCTCCATGTCTGGCAGGTGGCCAGGCCCAGGTCTGCAATCTAAGAAAAACAGAGGAAACTACTGCTGGTGCACGCATTAAAGCTGTCAGAGAAATGTGTTATGAGCAGCAGTGTGCTGTATACCTTGATGTGAAAATCCTTATCCACTAAGATATTTTCCGGCTTGATGTCCTTGTGTACAACGTGTCTCTCTGTGAGGTACACCATCGCTTCCAAGATCTCTAAAATGATCCTGCCCTTTATTGATATTGGTACAGAAACCTGGTGATGGGAAAATGAAGTCCTTCAAATCACAAAAAATAACATAAAATGAATGGTTCAATGCTGCAGATCTTTTGCTGACCATTTCGAGCATGACAAACAAGTTTCCTCTGGGAATGAGCTCCATTACTAGTGAGCAGTCTTTATCCTCCATGATCACACCCAGCAGCTTCACCACCCGCTCATGGTTCAGGCTTGCCATGATATTCCCCTCTTCCAGCAGCGACCTTTTACTCTCCCTGAAAATCACAGTAAAATGGTGAGAATTTTCCAAGAAAGAGACATTACTTGCATCATTTCAGTCTTAAAGCCTGCTAATCGAAGACTGATATGCTAGTTCTTGTTTAACAGGATCAGAAGTCAGCCTATTGTACAGTTAATACAGTGTGTCAGGGAATTCTTAAATACAATTCTGAGATATTACTATCAGTTACAATCATCCACAGCAGCTCTAGTCATGTTAATGAATAAAAGATCCATGCATTTAAGCACAGACTTTGAGTATAGGAAAGAATATTACAGGCACACATAATGGATCAGCAATCAGATTGGTATGTTCAGCATTGAATGTTGGGCTGCAGAAATACATCACACTAAAACCAATAATGTGACAAGATGGTTTCACACCTTTAATACTCTGAAGTCTTTGCTATAAACAGATTTCTGTGGAACCACATGGTCCTTGGGTGGGGTGTTTCTTCTCTTCCTGTTCTTTTTTTATTTTTGTTTACATATGTTTGTAATTTGTGCCATGGCGATCCAGGAGAGAGAGACAATTGAATCTCAGTTTGCTTGTATTTTTTTTATTTTTTTGCTCTCTATTTACTTAATTCTTATCTAACATTGGCAATGGACATGATCCCTCTCTACTGTGCTTCTTCTGTTATTTGTGTATCTTTAATTTTGTCTGTCTTTGTTGTGGATAACAATAATAGGAAGAAATTGATCACAAAAAAGAAAAAACATTGAGTTTAGGTGTGGTGAACCCTTTGACAGGTAGGATGTGGAAGGCTATTCTGAGGCAGCTATAAAAACAGTGGAAAAGGATAAGGGCCGTAAATGTAAATACCCGTGACAGGTAGGGTTGTCAACTGTCCTGTATTAGCCGGGACATCCCGTATATTGGGCTAAATTAGTTAGTTTCATACAGGACCTCAATTGTTCGGTATATTGACTATTGACTCTGGTAAATACAGCAGACTGCACTCTACAGAATCTAGATTAGATAAAACAGCAGTAGCAGATCATGTGCCAATCACACCTGCAAAAAAGAGAGGATTTTCTCTCTGATGGCCATTAAATGGTCAGACTCAAGAAACAGATGCAGCACAGAGCTGATCAAAAATAAACTTCAAATATCTGTAAACTGTGACTTGTCGTGTAAGGACTTCTCTCTGGCTGTGCAAAAGGACAAAAGACTGCTTGAGTCAGTCAACAGCAGCAAAAAGTACCCATGGAAAAAGTACATTTGGTGAGTCATACTCCTCTTTTGCATTTAATTTTTCTTTTGCCTGTTTTTTTTTTATGTCAAGAGTCAAATTGTGTTTTCTTTGAGGTTTATTCATATGAGGTTACATAATGATACAGTAAGGATTAAATGGAATATACACACTTTCTGCATTTCCAGTTGAATCAGAATCAGAATATATGCTGAATTCACACAACATGCACCTGTTCCTTATTTAGTAGTGAGAAAGTTGGCAACCCTAGTGACAGGACAGAGAGGATGTCATTTATGCAGCGGATCTAACAAACGGATGCCACAACAACATCCGCTTTCAAACATCCCTCTCTAGTAATTAAAAGGAAGGAAGTACTAAGAAATCAGAGCACATCTCTATGTTCAATAGCTATCATACTAGTACTTTGTATTAGCTGTCAGGAAAATCCTACACGAAGATCAGTCTGTGTTGTGTGAAGAGACTGTACTGAGTGAGAAGTCCTACTGGGGGCACATGACTCCACTCAGCATTTAGGGGAATACCCAGCATACTCCACACGAGAACAGATACATTAGTAACTCACTCATTGCGAAGGGAACCCGTATACATAGTCTTCAACACCACCTGTCCGAGGGTTACATGGTAACACAAGTAAACTTCTCCAAATCCTCCGTAAGCAAGGGGTTCTTTTTTGATGAGATCAGTCGATCTCATTTGCAGTGAAGTCTGTGGCGCGGTGGCCATCCCTGTGGAGAAGTCACAACAACACAGCAGAACCCTAAAGGTTACACAACTGTTCACAAAAATACACGACAACAGCTGATAAACAACAGGCTACTATCCCGGGGGAATTCACAAACCGAGCATGAGTTTGACAGACGAAGGATGTATGCTAGCTTTCAACCTCAGGTTTCAGAAAGTTTTCACATGACAAATTCAGCCCTCGGAATTTGACCAAGCTCTATGAGAAAAACAACACTGTGAGTAAACATTTACCTTCACTATTAACACAAACAGGAGTGAAACTGTTACCCGAAAGTCTTGTACAATCCACGTAGACCACTTTGTTTGTAGTTCCGGGAAGTCTGCGAGGTTCTTCTTGAGCAAATCGAAACTAGCCACACGACAAGGAACTACAATCAGGATCACTAGTCGATAACAGATCGAGTCAGACTGCAACTTCACTGTTTTTTTTGGGGGGGGGGTGATTGCCCTGCAAAAAATTAAATGAGAAAACACGAAAATCTGGATATATTTCAGTGTATTTTCTACCCTTTATTTATTTTAAATACGTTTTTTTGGGACATAATTCCTTTAGAGCAGGGCCGTCAAACTCAGTTCAGGGGCCACATACAGCCCACTTGATGAAAGTGGGCCGGACTAGTAAAATCATAACATAATAACATATAAATAACTACAACTCTAAATGTTTCCCTTTGTTTTAGTGCAAAAAAGTACATTCTGAAAATGTTCACATTTAATGAACTATGAGCTGTTGTATTTTTTGCCATGATGAGTCTCATAGTGGGGCTGAATATTTTACTATTTAAACACTGAGACCGAACACACCAAACACACAGGTTACCCATTCACCTGACACAGCGTGTAATGTTTACTGCAAAAGAACAGATAGATTATAATAATGAACAAGGTAAAGTGGACTATTTTGGACCCCTCAGCTCCAGCAAGGACAGTTTGCTTGCTGGACAGTGTTGTATGCAGGGGTGTAGTGCTAGTGTTAGTAGTTAGTGGATCATCTTATAGTGCTCTAAAAAGTCTTTATGCATCTCAACCAGATTATGCAAACAGCAAGTCATCTATTTTCTCACTTTGAGAAAAAAAAAGTGCCGTTCAGGTGCGTTCCGTCAGCACTATGATTTTATGCGACCCCCAGAGGACAAATTTGAAATTGTAGTTACTTTTATTAAAAATTTTCCGGTTAATGTTTCCTCTGTAATTTTTTCACTTTGCAAAGTCGTTCCGTGGGCTGCATGTTTGACATTCCTGCTTTAGAGTGAGACAATCACAAGGGCGGATTCAAGAGAGGCTGGCAAGAGGTGGCCGTGCCCTCCTCTGAAATTCCATTGGCCACCCAAAAATTCCTCAAACCCTTGTTGATGCATGGAGTGATGTTTTATTCACTGAAACAACCCCACTGCCCAGTGGAAACAATAAGTGCCTTTCTAAATTAGGTGAGATGGTTGTTTATGCACATGGCACAGTGGCATAACTCCATTAATTAACACTGGACATGCCAATTGCCAATCTACCAAATCAAATCAATAACTATACATTTGTGTAGCACCCCCAAAGTTGGGGTTCAATAACAATAAAACAGAAATGTATCTGGATTATTTGAAGACATTTATTCTACTCACAATAAACATTTCACTCAGGTAAGTAGGCATAGACTTTGGGGTAGTTGCAACAGCTAATAATAAGTTACAATAACTAATGATAAAGTTAATAGAAAGCGTTATTATCTCTGTTAAACTTGTCTCAAACTCATTAACAAAAGCAACATAAGGAGTAATGATGGTAGTACTAATAAAATGAATTATGGGAATTCTGTCAGTAAATGTGAACTTGTAATTATATTCTAACAAAAAAATCAGGTGACAACTTCTGGAGTAGTTTCATTCAAAAGTAAAATGATAATCTCTCTACCCTCTCAGATCATTTCTAATCTGAGTACTAATCTGAGGTCAGATTACCTGAGGTCTTTTCCAGCTGTTATCAAATTACATGTAATAAGAGGACTACCCCTAAAGTAGTAAGATGACATGTAAAGAGCACTTGACCTGAAGTAGTTATTAACATGTAATCAGAAGATCTTCCTAAAGTTAACAGATTACATGTAATCAGAATACTTTCCTAATAATTCTTAATTGAAATCTCCCAGAATGTAAAATATTATCAGGGTACTCTTTTTGAAAGTCAATTTACATATAAACACATACCATCGACCTAAATAAGACAGATATGTAATCGCCTTATCATTGACCAGCGATATTTACCATAATTTTTAAATCTACTTTCTAGCTCATTAGTTTTAAAGCTTTAGCCTAGTTCCACTCATAAAGGCTACAGCGTGGATCCAAACCGGAACTCTCTCACCGTGTGGCAGCTGTGTTAACCAACACACTAAAATGCCACCAGTCAATGCTTACTTTTAAGGTTTTATATATTTTCTAGTTCAACCTGGTACCTTTCCAGTTATTTTGGTATAGTTCAAAATATGTGGTCTACTCTTTAGTGGGAGGAAGCCGGAAAACACAAACTCCTTCAAGGCGCCACTTGATATGAATTCCGAAGGCTTTAGCTGTCAAGCAGCAGCGCTAACCATGACACCAACTAGTTTTTTTTTCATTTACTTGAAAGATCCAACTAGTTTCAAAATGTTCTGCTCCTGGACCACAATAAAAGTTGTATGATATTGTCACCCCCTATTGGTAAAATTAATTGTTGTATACTGAACAACATTGCATTACCCCATAATAGGACTACTCAGATATGCGATTGAGAGACTGTAAAAATAAAATAGTTACTTTGAACTCCACAAAATGTCAGCTCTATCAAAGCAGCATCTGGTAAACCAACAAACTCTTTAAGAATGATGTAGAAATTTGTTATGACCTTGTTATTTTCCAAAGAAAATACAGACCAATTTAATCTCAGTAAGAAACGGTTCATTGATAAAACAAGTGTGTGTGTGTGTGTGTGTGTGTGTGTGTGTGTGTGTGTGTGTGTGTGTGTGTGTGCGTGTTTGCGTGTGTGTGTTTGTGTGTGTGAAACTACTTTGGGAAACCACCTGAACTATAGTCAGCGAAGGCCATGTGTAACATATAGGCCTACATTCTTGGCGGCCAATCTGTCAACACCCACTCTATAAATTCCTCCGTTTGCACACTAAAGCCACATCAAAGCATAGTCAAACATACCTGTCCTATATTGTCTTGCTTTTTGAGTTTGCATTTTCCTTTTTTCTAGAATTCTTCTCTGTTGTCTGTAATTTTCAGGTTATTTGGAAAACTCTGGGTGATAGAAACCCACACATGGGTATGAACACAATTGACACTTTTTCACCTGTGATTATTTTCAGATGAATAACACACTACCAAGATTATACCCATTTTACAAAAGGTATATTATCAGTCAGCTCAGGGATAATTGTTCACAGATATTGTGGAAAATTAAAGTTCTTTCAGTCACTTTAGAAACACTGGTTCACTCAATTTTGTTTACAGTTACAAGAGGCCATTTAATCATGTGAAATGTTATATGTGTATACCTCAAAACTCTGCCAGTAACCTCCCCCTGCTAAAGCTGTACTCTGGTGGTCAAACACCTCCTCGTGTAGAACAACAGATCATCAGAACGTAAAACCAACTGGTGGTTAGTGTGAAGCAGCAGTTCTTCCTGTTGATTTTTTTAATGTGATGAGAACCATGCCTTCACTCAAAGGTGACATCCTTTCTCTGTAACAGCACTTATGTGGCCACTTACTGTTAGTTGTTCCATGCTATCACACTGGTTTTCAGTTCAGCTCCCAGGCTGTTTGGATAGAAAAAATGATAGGTATTGGGTGGATGTATGTGACCTCCCCAGGTGTGACAAGCTTGGTTGATACTCTCCTGTAGTGGTGCTGCAGACTGGTTCCTTTCCCTCAGGTGAGGGTGGTGTCTGGATAACCCTTTCCAAACGGTGTCAAGTCACAAATGAGGCTGTAATGGTGGACAGGGTGACCATCCGAGGTACAGAGTGTGTCAAAGTAACACTCAAACATGTTCATTATCACTTCATAGTTTGGTGTGGAATTTAAGTCTTTCTGAAACAGAGAGTGCACATCTAGTCCAATGTCCCCTTTTCTCCAGATGATGGCAGTGTGCATTCAAGTTGCTGTAGAACAATTAGGTAATGGCATGCCTGACAACACTCTTTCTATGTATCCTGCATAAAGAGAATAATATTCAGGACTCAATTAGTGGTCCAGAAGTAAATAAATCATGTAATTTGCATGACTGACATTTTTAAGGTACAGAATTCTGGTTTTTGAAAGTATTATCTGAATGAACATATAGTTTATATTAACAATAAAATAAGACAGTGGAAAATGGTTCTTCAAAGTTGAAAATTTCGATTGTTAATACTTCTATCAACACTTCTTAAAATACCTTGTAACCAATTTTACCTCATGCTGTCCTACTGTATTACCCTAACTATTACAGGGGTATTACTTTGCTCTGTATGTTTACTGTCTGTTGCACTCTTTAGACTTATTTTAGAGTTTTTTATTTCCTGACTTCGAGAAGATGGTAGTGTTTTACATACATCATCAAAATAAAAGAAGACTACGGTAGGGTTCACGCAGCACCTGCTGTATCCACCAACAATTTCTCAATCGTCGTGAGCTCCACTCGCCTGGAGCAGAAAACTACATTTCCCAACATGCAGCGCGAGGAGCTTTGGGCAGCGGTGCAAGGCTCGCTTGGACGCGAAGCTGCAGCATTTGCGCCCCTACAGCGGGTTTGGGAAGCAGTGGAGCCGCTGGATAAGCGTTTTTGAACAACGAGGGAACACATTGTAGCAATTCTTTTCACTATTATTCCTCATACTGTGTTTCAGCATGGGTAATGGCATCAACAAGGTATGTTTCCCCTCTGTTGCATGCGACAAGTGTTGAGTTCACGTACGAGTGCCTGGTCCAAGGCATTTACAGTGGAATTAAGGAGGTGGTGGTACTTGTCATTATTGATAGAGCTTTTGCTTTGGTTAGTAAACAAAGTTTTGTGTGCATCGTGTATTTAATTATTACTTTGCCTTAATATTAAGGGATCTTGTTCAGGAAAATCAAACACAAGTCTATATAAATTGTGTGGTCTAAATGAGAATATTTAACATAATTGACACGGTTTCTCGAGCTCTTTTGGCACATTGTCCCAACCTAAGCTTGATAAATATCATGACTACTTCATATCTTTAAGCCTTGATCTGTGTCAGGTGTGTTCAGTGAACTTAGCTGTTGTATCATGTCATTATATTAATGATTCTCTGACCCTTTGATGCTCTGTCTTCATCTACATGTTTTCTCTGTGTTTATAGGTCCTGCCTGACTTGTATCTGGGAAATTTCAAAGGTGTGTGTCTAAGTGCATCTGTGAATAACTTGGATTTGTTTCTGTTCTGTTACAGCTCGTACTCACTGTGTTTGGTGATGGTGTTTTCTTTTTAATTTCAGATGCAAGAGACCGAGAACAGTTAGCTAGAAACAACATCACACACATCCTGTCCATTCATGACAGTGCGGCTCCAATTCTCCAGGTGAGAGGCTCTCCTTGTTAAACATGATATCTTATGTCTTGGGTTGCGTGTTAAATTTCTCATTAATTTCAAGCAAACAAGTCTGAACAGATGTGATTTGCCGGGACCCTTTTGATCTGTCAGTACATCAAATACGACTCTGAACAGACTGTAAACCGGTCTGTCAGGTTGTTCAGGATGAGGTTCCATCAAGCTTCCTCCTGAGTGAGCAAACATGGCTCAGTTTCAGTGAGTTACAACAACTAGGGAAGTTTGTCCCTCGTGATAGTTGGAGAGTCATGAAGACCAGTCAACAACAGTTGGTTTGGTCAGTGTCCTGAATTGTGCGCTTGTGTGGGTTTGAGAGTAGGCGGTTGTTCTTGCTCAGTCATTGTGGACTCTGCAGTTTTGCTTCATTATTGTGTTTTCTAGGTTATTGGTATGGATGTAAAGTTTCTGTGCAAATACAATAGCAGCTATTGTACTCAGCTTTGTTATTTGAAACACAAATGTGACTGCAAATCAGCTTAATATTGACTTTTTTCTCAATCTACACTTGCACAGCTTGTAACACACACATGAATCAATCTACCACCTGCTGTGTATTGATTAGTGTTCAGTGCATTAGAGGAAGTGGCTGCTGCTGACAGGTAACTGCTCTTCTTTGTCCTGCAGGAGATGACCTATCTGTGCATTTCAGCAGCTGACCTGCCCACACAAAACCTGTAAGTACAAAAAAATGTGCAGCACAGCAACACACGCAGACACATAGAACAATGAAAGGCTGAGGCAGAAAGACAGAGAGAGTACCTCATCCATTTGAGGCTGCACTGTGTGGGTGTCTGAGGTTTGTTTTCTTCAAGCTAGCATGTAAATGATATGTTTTAACAACAATATACTATGGAATTAACATCTGATTAGATCACAGTCACATTCAGCCCTTTGTGTGTGACATGCATAGACACGTGCAGGTGTATTATGCGGCATGCAAACGGGGGATCCCAAATCTGGTGCATCTATCACCAAGGGATACCCTGATTCAAATGCAGATTCTCTATTTTTATTTATTTAACCTTTATTTAACCAGGTAAAACCCATTGAGATCAGGATCTCTTTCACGAGGGTGACCTGGCCAAGAGGTCAGCAGCACATGTCACAAAACAGTCACACGATTCTAAAAGGTAGCACATTTTTCAAGGCTAAATTCCCATTTCAGACAACTTTTTCCCAGGAAGCAAAGCAGCCCAGTTAAGCAGTTTAAGCACGATGTTAGGTGCTGTACCTCTATTTATACCACCCCCCACCCCCCACCCCCCAATTTACACACACAAATGCACACTTATGCCCCTGACACTCTCTCTGCCCCAGTTGCCTCACACCTCTTATGTCAGAGTCTGAGGTGTTTGAAACCTGTTCTGTGAAAGATGACTCCAAGTCCCTCAAACCAGAGAGGAACACGCCCTCATCCTGATCCATCCAGGATAAGAAATTAAATGGTTTGACAGGTTGGCTGCCAAAAATATACACCCTGTGTCCAAAAACAACTCTGCATGTATGTTAACAGACTGCCGTTAAAATAACAGCGCACAGTCACAGCACTCATAATGGTTTAATGTGGCCGTGGCCTATTATAACAGTCTTCTTTTTATCTCCCACAGGACCCAGCACTTTAAACAAAGTATAATGTTCATGCATGAGTCCCGCCTGAAGGGAGAAGGCTGCCTTGTTCACTGGTGAGAACAGCAAAGCTCATATTTTTATGGAAACAAGCTTCACTCATGGTTTTAAATCAAGATATCCTGCTTTGGTAATTTAACTAGCTATATTTTCTCCATCTATTTTATAATACAATCAAGCCCAGTTCAAAATGTTGAGCTAAAAAAAACGAGATCATGCACCCACAACTCGAGTGAAGCCATGTGTAACTACTGCACTGAGGAGATTAAATGATAAGCCAGAAGCCTATTCTTGAACTTCCCAAAAACAGAGTACAGTAACACTGAAGCGCCAAATTGTGTTTTTGCAGCATGGTAGCTGACCATATGTTCACAGGGGAGAGTTATATTTAGGCCAACAAGAGGGTCTTCTCAGAAATACAGTGGAACAAGGGGCTATTTATAAGAGCTGCATTGCTACAGGGCTCAGTACTTAAGATACAGACCGAATGCTTCAGATGCCATTCTTATATTCTGTGTCCACATAAAAAAAAGTGTCTAATTAGTTTCTACACCTCACTCCCGTTATTTTACAAAATACTGCTTATTCTATTCTCTCTTATCCTGTCACTGTCTGTAGTCTGAGGTCTGAGGTTCAGGGTCTCAAATGTCACCCACAATCTTTTTTCAATTTGGTATCTATTAAAGCCAATATCTCAATATTTTGCACAATATACATTTAGGTTCCTCAGCTTTGAATCTGGTTATACACGTGTTTACATACACTATTGTACGATTGCACAACATGATGAAAATGTATGTTTGGGAATGAATTGTTTCATGTTGTGATTATATAATGTAATAAATATGCAAATATCTAAGGGTGCATATCTGTAACAGTTATGTCTTTCTGCTGTTCTTCATATTTTACACAACACCAGTGTTCACATAATTTCCCTCCCAAGTCCACAAAAAATCTGAATTTTTTTTTCGACTGCTAAATTGGCACCTGTTACTCTGAGTGCTGCTGACAGATAGCTTCAGCTGCAACTGGCTGCATCAAAAACCGTGTGAAAGCATGGCCATTGTACTCAGGCCTCCATCTAAGATACACATGCTGAGTGAGAGAGCATTAAATGCATGCCATAACTTTACTTATTCATTGGAATGAATTCTAACTTTTGCTATGGTTATTATGCAATATTGAATAACAATAGAATAGAGGTTTATTGAGCCCTTGAACCTAGATTAACCAGCAGTTTATATCCTTGTTCCCATTGCTTTAGTATTTCTCCATCATACTGGATTCAGCTAATTCAATTTTCTCTAATGGATAACCTTAGCAAGAATTAAATATATACTTTATGTAAATAATTAAATAATTAAATAATTAATGATGAGCACTGAGTTACTCCAGTTTTTAAAATGGCAGAGAATGATCAGAAATCTGAGTAATGTTTTACATGTAGCAGTATCCAGGGTTCAAACATAGAAAATCTAGCTTGGTATCAAGTTGATTTAAATATATGAGACCAGCATATTACATGTGCAACACATTACTAGAGCACATTAAAAAAACAACCATAACTGAGATTCACATGTGCATGTTTACATGGCTCTGTTCATTGTGCATTTACCTACTCGCAATGGAAAGTACTTTGCACCTGTCGCAAATCTAAAAGTGGTATCATATCTTAAGTTGAATGTACTGCAATCTTTCTTTGTCTATCTCTCTTTCACTGCAGTTTGGCCGGTGTGTCCCGCAGTGTTACCCTGGTGGTAGCTTACATCATGACAGTGACAGGACTTGGATGGCAGGAGGCACTGGCTGCAGTCAGGGTGGCTCGGCCCTGTGCTGGCCCCAACCTGGGCTTTCAGCGGCAGCTCCAGGAGTTTGAGGCTAATCAAGCAGATCAGGTCAGTCTAAGAAACTGAGGGTAGTATCAGAATACTAATACTAATACCAGAATACTTTGATATGGAGAGAGTGCCTTCAGTATTGAGCTTCTGTAAAGTTATTTACATTGCCATAAGAAGTCCAACTGTTTTCTTCTTCTTTAGTTCAGAGAGTGGCTACAGAAAGAATATAAGGATAACCCCTTCAATGATGAGGCTCATATACGGGACTTGCTTTCAAAAGCATCTAAAGTCAATGGTAAAGATGCAGAAAAACAGCTGTCAACCCCAACTGGAGATAAGTGAGGAGAAGTTTTGATCAAACACTTTGCATCTAAGCCTGGATGTCGCCCCTCCATGTGATTCTACAGTATACTGGACCTCTGTGGAAGTCTACTGTGCATTGGAGTGGATTTCTGGCAGGATGTGTATCACTGCTGACATGATCGTCTGCATATCATACACAAGGACACTGGAAGAGACCATTAATGTGTACACTACATGTTACTTTTTTAAAGCATTGATGTTTCTTCTGTTTTGTTTTTCTAAATTATGAATGTTTTTAGCTGTGTTTTTTGTACTTTTGTCTTGAAGATTTCAAATTGTGAAATAAAAGGAAGAAATTTGAATGTGTAGTGAGCCTGTCAGTCAGTGGGCTGTCACATTGGAGGTGATAAGACACATTCAGCGGTGTGTTTATGTCTGTTTCCTGGGTCTCTTCCTGTTTGTCTAATGTGCAAGGGAGGTCATGCATAGTGACTTCAAAACACCAAAATGATTAACTGTTCATATTCTGTCTTCTGAATTGTCGACTTTAAAGCTCTAAAAAATAATAATTTCAACATGGGGAGTTTTATGGGGAGCATTATTTGAAATACTGAAGGTAGCATGTGCGGAGACGACCGCTAGAGGGCGGCAATGCTAGAAATATAGCCTGAAATTAACAGTTTTAATAATTCTGCTTTGCGTCTTCACACGTGTCCTTTGTCTTTCCTTTACCAAAAAGTACGACTTCACAGACATTTTTCGTCAGTGTTATTATGTAAGTGGAAAACTGTTGAATTTACAGGCTACAGAAGAGCGAAAAAACGAGGGGGGATATTTTTAATTGGTAACGTGCACAGGTAATTGTTCCATTCTGTCTCAGCGTCTGCTCGGGATGTCACGAGAGGGATTCCCCACCACAGCGATGTGTGGGCGACCAGTTTCACAGAAAATGTGCCCCATTGCTAAACATCTCCCTTTTGAACTTCTTGAAAGCCCGCCAGGCCCCTCCCCCTTTCAGTCACAAATCAAGATGTGATAAGGTTAAAGAAAAAGACCGAGAGCCTGAAAACAGATTTCAGCCGAGGAGCTCAGGTGATCAGAGGTAAGCTTCAGCAGCTCTACTGTAGGATGAATATCTAAGATGCATCAGATTGACTGACAACTTTGAGTGAATGAAACGGTAGAAACAGCTCTATTCATTCAACTGTGTATCAGAACCAGCTCAAAAATTACATTAACTCTGTTTAATGAGAAGGAAAGTCAATATGTAGGTATCAGAAGGCTTTTAAATTTATATTGTAAATGTTGTACTGTAAAACTATCTTGAAATGTAGTTACAATTACTTGTGTTTAAAAAAATACATACTATAGGGTCATTTATTTTACTTAAAAGTAGTAGAAACGATGATAGATATGATTATCAATAGAATAGAAAACCCTTCATTTGTAAATGAGTAGAACCAACACTGTCAACAAGGGTTCCTACATTGTTCAGCTATACAGAGCTGCAGATGAGAACATAACTTAAGTGGAGCGCTTACTTACCCTGGCACCTCTTTCACAAAAGAAGAGTAATTTAATTCAAATTTTAGGAAGCAGCTGTAAAAATGACAAAATGAGGACTTCTGTTTCAAGCCTATACTTAACTGATTATTTCTTTGATGAGATATTCTTACATAACACCAAGTAAATTGAAGTACAACTACATTACAATCGTAGTGTGCCACATTTTTCTGTCTTATGCTTCATTTAATTGAATTGTGTGCAGATGAACCTGGATGAGGACAGCGGACTGTCAGTCAGCTGTGGCAACGGCAAACTGAGGCAGTGGCTGATTGATCAGATTGACAGCAGAAGATATCCCGGCCTGATTTGGGAGAATGATGTCAAATCCATTTTCAGGATCCCGTGGAAACATGCAGGAAAACAGGATTACAACAGAGAGGAGGATGCTGCGCTATTCAAGGTCTGAGTCTTCACGCTGCACTTGTGACCACTTACAGCTGAATGTGTAACACACAAGTAGTGCTTATGATTAAGCAGAAAATGTAGCCATGTAGTAACTTTATTTTTCACTATACAAAGCTCGTTCTTGCTCTTACTAAATGGATCCCTGCAATGACTGTTTCAGGCATGGGCATTGTTTAAGGGAAAATATAAGGAAGGAGTGGACAAGCCAGACCCCCCCACATGGAAAACTAGACTACGCTGTGCTCTCAATAAAAGTAATGACTTCGATGAGATAGTGGAAAGAAGTCAACTTGACATCACAGATCCCTACAAAGTCTACAGAATCATTCCAGAGGAAGCTAAAAAAGGTAAGTTTGTGCAAATGTTACTCATAATAAATGCACTTCAGTTTACCATAACTACATTTAGTCTCCAGTATATATGTTCTCATGTAAAACTCTAAACTAGTTTTGATCTACTAGGTTCAAATCTTGGCATCACATTGTAAACATTGTGCCTCAGTAATGCCTCATTTGCATACACAGCATACTGCTGCATCTCACATTGTTTATAGCCTCTTGGCATTTTTTTTTTCACACACACATACGCACCACTGCTGCTGATTCTGATGAGGCAGGAAGCACAAAGGAAGCCAAAGCTTGTACCAAAAGGGCCGTAGTGCTTTTTAT
Source organism: Notolabrus celidotus (assembly GCF_009762535.1). Taxonomy (NCBI): domain Eukaryota; kingdom Metazoa; phylum Chordata; class Actinopteri; order Labriformes; family Labridae; genus Notolabrus; species Notolabrus celidotus. The sequence goes on along the minus strand of NC_048286.1, from coordinate 15,357,825 downwards.
AGAGGGCTTCGGTTACTAAGCGCAGGGTGCACTCAACTCAGCCATACGAACTCCAGCCTTGCATAACAAAGTATCTGCTGTCATAGAACAACAGCTTTTGTCACTCCACAGCAGTCCTTGTGATCTCAAATTTGCTGTTAAACAGTTGTTAGATTAGTATTTGCCTCTAAGGCGTGTGTTGCACTCTTTTTTGCAAAACCCCCTATCAGCCACATTAAAATAGAAGGACCTAACAAGTTCAAAAATATGTTTGCTGTGTGCATCTGCCAAAGTTCATTAGGTTGCAATAGTTCAAAGAATATTGCATCACAATTTATTGATGATCTGTAAACTTTGTTATAATCCTGCATTATTGCTTTTGTGCATACAGGGATGAAGATGAGCAGCATGGAGGAGACACCGTCACATGTAAACACACATGGTTATATTCCTGCATATACATCTCTACACAACCAGGTTAGCAGATTGTTATTATGGCTGCTGCAGACATTAAACTGAAACATGTAATCAAAAATCCCTGTCCCTAACATGCAATATCAGATACTGTAAAAGATTCAGATCTTTATGATTCTCTCTCAGGGACCTGGGTTTATGCTCTCTCAAGAGAGAAGAGACTGGAGGGATTACTCACCACCGGAGCAACAGCCTGTTCCTCATCCACATCACGCTGGGCCTCATACAGAGGTGCAGTTTGGTCAGAGCCACTACCCGTCTGCATTCAGCAGGGCCTGGCCTGGGTCTCATACAGAGAATGGTAAGAAGTGACCCTACTCACTTCATGGATACAACATTAAGAGCTAGAGAGGGTTTTAAAACTGTAGTTGGATTATTGACTGAATGAAAGTGTGACTGTGGTGCTAATGCGCCAGATTTGATAAATGCTTCTAAAGGTAATATTAAGGTATGATAAAATCATATTAAAGGGACATACAAGTACAAATCCCATCATTGTAAGTGGCTAAGATGTGGCGGTTGATTCAGCAGCTGTAAAATACTGATCAGGGGTCTGTGCTGACAGATTTTTCTACATGGCTGGCTGTTGCGAGGTGCCAGAAGTTTTGTGATATGGAAATTTCACACATCCTTTAGACCTTAGTTCATACAGATATGATTTCAGAGAATGAAACTTCCTGATCTCTGCACAGAAGTAGTGAAATTACCTGTAATATCTAATACTCTTTTCTGACTGGATTACTGATTGATTTTGTGCAGGTTTTCAGCTCTCCTTCCACACCTACTTTTCAGAGTCTCAACCGGCCATGTACACACAGGACCACAACAACGCCATCACAGGTACCACTAATCTCCTCTGGCTGATTAAAGTCAGATACGATCATGCTCGTGCTTTTTTGTTGTTTTTTTTAAAAGATATTTGCATTTATAGATAAGAAAATACAAACACAGACTTACTTCCCTATTCTTAACTTAGAGCAGCAGGCTGTGATGGCGATTTTTTTGAGAATAAGATAATGATAGCTTTAAATAAGAGGGTGACAAAGATGATTGGACAGAAGATAGAGCTGTTTACTGACATTTAAGGCTCAACAGCATAAATCTGATAATTTTGCATCTCTTTCTTCCAGATTTCAGCTTGCATGTGTCCCTTTACTACAGAGAATCTTTAGTGAAGGAGGTTACCACCACCAGCCCAGAGGGTTGTCGAATAACCTCCTCCTCATCCCCGTCCTCATCCTCCCCCTCTTCCTCTTCTTCTCCGCGCTCAGAGGACGAGTTTCACAGCGGGGCGGAGGTCATCCTTTTTCCTTACCCATACCCTGAGTCTCACCGGCAGGGGGCTGAGATGCTGCCAAACATTCTAGAGAAGGGGCTGCTTCTGTGGATGATGCCTGATGGATTGTACGCCAAACGTCTCTGCCAGGGTCGAGTGTACTGGGAAGGACCTCTGGCTCCATTTTCAGATAAACCCAACAAGTTGGAGAAGGAGCAGCCGTGCAAACTGCTTGACACCCAGCAGTTCCTTATTGGTAGGTTTAGTTCAGTTCACACCTGCAGTCATGGAAATAATGACACAAACAACATTGCAATATAATGTTAGTCAATACAGAAGTCAAAACGTATTTAGTGACGTTTCTAATGTTTAAACAGGTTCAACTTGACATCACCATTTGAATGAATAGTACCTGGTCTTATCTTAATGCCACCGTTTTAGCTGTTACTGCTAACTGAATTAATTTGCGTGATTGTAGTGACAAGAATGTACTAATAATCACTCTGTTTGAGCTATTCACCCCATAGCTATGGCTGTGGTTGCATTGATAATAGTTCTGATGATGTTGATGATAATAATGCAGGCCTGGCTACAGATGCTTTAGTTTGGTAAGTCCCTTTTAGCACAAAAAAGCCAGTCACATCAGGGGTCCAACGTGTGTAGAGTCCCCACCCACCTTATGTGGTACTCTCAAGCGTGACAAGATGACGTTTTCTGTGTTTTTCCAATCATCCTCAACAGTTTCCATAAAAGTGGTCATGAGGAGGGAAAGTGGTTTTTTTTTAACTATTCTTTTGTAAATTTTAAGTATGGCATGCTGGAAGGTGAGGTGAGATGAGTAGCACACACCTGGTTTGTTCTTGGTAATATATCTCATTATTATTTCTTACCTTACTTTTCTTCTCACAGAGCTTCAGGAATTTGTTCATACCGGCCGGCACTTACCAAGACATCAGGTGGTGCTGTGCTTTGGAGACGAGTACCCCGATCCACAGCGTCCGAGGAAGATGATCACAGTGCAGGTCAGCATTCTGTATTATCATCTAATTTGGCAATTTATATTCAACAGTGCGATAATAGTGGCTGAATTTTATAATAATTAATCATTTTAAAAATGTATCACAGTGTGGCAAAGGATTTTACAACGTATTTAGATATCAGAGACCTAAGTACTGTCCTGCATGAATTAACATACACCTTTTGCCATATTGGGTTGAAACTAGGGCTATCAAACGTTGGTTGCTTTTAATCAGGATTAATCGCAGAATTTCAGTAGTTAATCACGATTTTTAATCGCAGGTTTAAAACTTAATCTACATTTCAAAACAGTTTTATGGCCATATTCAAATCAATTGTTATCAATGTCTCCATTTAGGAGATTTAATGATTTTAATGAAAGGTGCTTTACGATCTTAACTTGTTGATTTAATATTCAAATAAATGCTGCACTGTTACACCAGTGTGGTCTGACTTACCGGTTGGAGACAGCTTTAAAGTTCTTATTCTGTGAAATACAATGTTTATTCTAAGTTAGTAGCTCAAAGTGGAAGTACTATAGTGTTCATTTAATTCTGTTCAACACAAAACAGAACAAGCAATGGAAGTAGTATTACTCTAGAGAAACTAGTCCATTGACTTTGTACATAGTTTAGGCAGGAGAAGCAGTCACGGTTCAACTATGGTGTCCAGGAGGGAAATAGAATATCACGTGATTAAAAGAAATGAACAGGTTAACTTAGTAAGGCAATTAACGTGTTAATGCTGATAACCCTAGTTAAGACCTAAACTATTTAAACATATCAATCTGTAATTCTACACTCAATCCCCTTTTTAAATCCATAGTTATACAAAACAGAGGTAATACTATACTGCAGTTAATGTAGCTAAATCAAGAGTGCTATACCACACTAGTTAGCAAGATAGCTAACCATGCCTTGGCTTAAATGAAAGCTAAATTAAATCATTGGTTTTCTTTGATGTTCTGCAAAGTAAGTAAAATGTATATATTCATATGAACAGGCATGTTAGTTTTTAGCTTGCTTTTTCCCTTAACAACATGAGGCTTTGGCTTAATGCCATCACTGATGAGCCAAAAGCAGTGTTTTTTCAAACACAGGCAGGGCCTTTCTTCAGGTTCACTGTATTTAATTGTTGTGTTCGTTCTTAATAAGGAGTTATCAGATAACATATGTAAACCTGATTCCCTTTTAGGTGGAGCCAGTGTTTGCAAAAAAGCTGGTGTACTTTTATCAGCAGAACAATGGCCACTACCTGCGGGCTTATGATCACGTCCAGGAACACAACATACCTCCAACCATCGACTATCCCACCCAGAGACCTCTGCAACACATTCAGGAGTAACAACCCCCATACAACCAGATATACACAGACACACACACATGAACACACAGACGCAGAAGGGCATGAATGTGAACATAAACCACTGCCCTTTATCCCACCTTGTGCTTGCCGTGCTGTATACTGTAAATGTTAGAAGAAACTGTAATGGTACAGAGGGGTAGAGATGGGGAAGACCCTGGTGTCTTCAATTGCACACCTTTGCATTGTACTCTTTGTATCTGTGACTGTGGAGTGTTGTGTTTTTCTTCCTCTACAAATAATACTGTGTGAAGGATGCGGTTTGAGGGTGGGGTGTGGGGGGGGATGAGGGGAGCAGAGGGCGACTGAGGCAGGAAGTACTCGCACAGGTGCACAGGAAGAATGGCCCCTAAGACGAACATGCATATGTCAAAGGGACAAGAGTATGAATGAACTTTTATTGCATTTTAACTGGTACTGATTGTCTGTGACATTGTTGCACTCCTAACTCTGAAGGAGCACTCAGAATAATCAGAATCTGCATGTTTGAGCTCAGTTGAAGCAGCTTTGTCTTTGATTTAACTCTTGCTTTTAACCTAAATGGGATAGAGCTACGACTGAATGCGAGAAACATTGATGTTAACACGGGTCATGTTACATATTAGACTAATTCTAATTCTTTATACCTTAGCTACAATATGTATGCAAGAGCGCACTGACAAAAATCAACATTGTATGAAATGGGCTCTTAAAATAGGCTCAAAAACAGAAGGTTGTTGGTAATGAAGATGAATTGCACTTGTAGAAGATGATTAATCAAACCGGCAATGGATTTTTTTTGTTTCAATTCGACAGTACTCTCAAGTTACCATGTTTTTTTCAATGTGTATCTAATGTTTTATTGCATAAGAAATCAAACTTGTGATTGAATGCTTTTCAAACATTTTTGTTGTGGGTTGAGATAAGGGCAAAGCAATCAACTGCCTATTACTGGTTCCTAGCCTGGTGCTCAGGGCACCTTAAGGTAATTTGTTGCAGAAAATTGTGTGAATGAACATTTCTTTCTTTCTTTGCCTTGTAAAATACTGGCTAGTTTCGTCGCTTTTTTTCATGACACAATCTCTGTTGATTTTTAAGTTAAAACTCAGGGTCTGTGAGTAAAACTATCTTCTTTTTTAGCGCCCTCAAAGTGAAAAAAAAAAAGGCTGGGGACCAATACACCTCAGCACGTTAACAGAGAGTAGCCTTGGCTTTAAGTTCCCCTAACTAAATAGAAATAGAAACAGAAGCTGGAATAATCAATTTCATCCTCTAACTTGCAAGGAAACTGTTCCTCTTTATCTGAAAGTAGCGACCCTTGCAAATGGGAAGGAAAACTACCTTTGCGGTCAACATACAAGTTTGGTTAAGGAGGAGCACTCAGTTTCCCATGCCAGACATACCACACAGGTTCTCTTACTGGATGTTCTATCCACAGAAAAGCTTTTGTAAGGTTCTAACAGCTGCAAGGATCCTGTATATACCACAGGACAAAAACCGAATTCCTCATGCTGTTGAAGTCCTAACGGCTGGTGCTGCAGTAGAAGGCATACAGATCTGTTTGTGTTCTGTGGTCCAGAGTTTCAATCTCTGCAAGTACTTCCCTCACACTTGCACCACATCACTTTCACAAAGTCTGACCAAACTAACAGGCAGGAATTGTTGTCTTTACCTCTTTTGTGTCTGTGAGCCACAGAACCCCCCGAAATATCTGGTTAATCCCCCTGATTCTGTGAAATATTTTCCCAATACACGACTTCACTTTTAAATGTTTGATGCCAAAAATCAAACTCTTAAAGTGTTCCCTTGGGTAAGGTATGATGTTAAATTCTGGTGCATATGTGTGTGTGTGGGTTCATGGTGTGTACAAGTTGCACTATGACTGTTATAAGGAATTGACATTTATAAAATCAGGTGAAAACATGCAACTCCCCCACCTACAACAGCAGTGACACAAACACAGACACACACACCTTTTTCACTTCACATTTACAGTAACAGTAAAACATTTGGAGCAGGCTATAAAGAAACCTTTAAAATAAGTGTACATATTGGTATTTTGTGCAGTACATCTGATGACTGATGATTGAAAAGACTGAATTATTAAGATTTTGATTTATGTAACAATGCCTTATGGATAAATGATTTATTTTGATCAATTCGCTCATTGTCACTCTCTTACGTCTCATGTCTTCTGCGCTACTTTGTCATTTTAGTGAAATAAAGACAAAAAAAAGCACATTCACACAATTACCATGGTGTTTCCCCCTTTGCAGGAAGCCACATCATTTTGTCGTCTGGCTTCAGTTGTTCCATCCCTGTATGAGCCGTTACAAGTGACATCGCCTTAGCACTTCAGCGGCTCTGAAAAGGACAGTTTAGTCAACTAGTGCCCAGAACTTCACCCAAAAAAGGTTTAGCAGAGAAATGAAACTAACACAAACATCAGAACTGCATCAGTTTCCCTGAAAGAAAATGATGTTCTTGTGTTTCATCTTGACTTTGGTTGCACATGTCAAATTGTGATTTAGTATCGAGCAAGTCTCAAAAATCACTTTATTTAAGTTGTGTAGATGTCTAACTGACCCTTATGTTTACCATCCTTGACACTTGGATGATCTTATCTTTTAGGGGGCTCACCAAATTTAAATAAATCAACACCAAACAGATCTTTACTTTTATATACAGACGTTCAGATGTTAAATTCATAATGATTCCACTTTAGACTTTCAGCCACATATTCCTAAAAGATGTTGATTTGATTCTCTTTGTATTTGTACGATATCTTACATCAAGGCTCTAAGGAAAGGAAAATGATGGTGACTCACAATGAAATCTGGGATTTGTTTTGCTGACATCTGCTGGTGAAGCTGCCGCCAAGTACACTCACAGAGCTCCTGTCCCCCTCGTGGCATTATTAATAAGTAATGTAGTGCATCTTTGTTTTGACAAGATGATGATCAGTCAGAGGAGAGCAAAATAAATTCCTTGATAGATTCATACTTTCATCTTGTCAGCTAATAGACCCTTTTACCTAAATCAGCCACTGAAAATCATCATATCAAAACTAGAAGGGTATATCCTACTCTTTGCAAATGTGTTATGAGTTTATACAAATTTGCTTACTCTGATATGGTGCAATAATTTAATTCTAAACAGTTTAAAGAAGCCTAAAACAAAAATGCAGCTTCATGGAGCAGTAAACGGGTTAAAATCAGGTGTAAAGTGGCTGTCAAGCCTTCTATACAGCCAAGCTCGAAGTAATGAAATGCTACTGAGTGTTATGGGTTCTCTTACAACAACCTATTATAGTAGATTAAAAATACTAGAAAACTGCAGGGATGAAGATGTGTTTTCCCAATCTGTAGCTGCCTTATAGTTTCAGGTATAAGGGTTAACAATAACATAACACAAAAAAATATTATTTTGTTGCTAGCTACACGGCTTTTTCCTTGAAAGAAAAATCCAGATAATCGACAAGAATAGATTCTTAATAACTGCTCAATTTTCACCCCAATCTTGGTGGACATTATTCAAAGTGTAACAGAGACCGTGTCATAGACAAAGCAAAGAGAACGAGCACAGAAGCAGAGGAAACTACAAGGAATGCCTGTAGCAGCCAGGATAATTACAGAGAAACTAACCAGCTCACTAATTAGCTTGCTATCATTCTTGCTTGTTTGCGAACAACTACAAGACGTTCATATAGAAATGTGAAGTTTAACAGTCTGTTCAACATCAAATCCAAAAGACTGTCACACGTCTTTGACACGACTGCCTTTAGTACAGCGAACATCCTAGAAATATGACCCAGCATATGTAAACCAACAATGTGTTTACAGAACCAAGCACCATTGTAATTGTAATTATATAATAAATTCAGCACTCAGTAATACTGATGAAAGCCTGTCTACATTACCTCTCCATGTGGACATACCTGAGGTAATTCAACACTAGACTCAGGGTCCACGACCTCAGTATGTTTAGGGTCAGACCCTTGCCCAGGATTCGATGACAGCTCTGTTTAACCATTGTCTACTCTGGTTATGCTTGTTGACCCTGCTGTCAGGAAGGCCATGACCTAAGTCTCCTTTTAACAAATTTTGACCCCTTAAGATGACACTGCAAGTCCACCAATCATCGCTGCTGAAGCAGAGAAGCTCACTGTAGTATGTACTGAGGATTATTCCTGGACTATGACATGAAAGCTGACTCATGAAGGCGTCCGAACAGTCCTTATCATCCTCTTGTGATACAGTTCGGTACTTTTTTCATGATATTATCATAATAATAACCTATGATCCCTAACTTGGGAAATGACCTACATTACGGCACAATAATTGCCCTCCATCTTCAGTAAGTGAAGTCTTTATCAGCACAATAAATCAGCTTGAATTGTTTTCAGATGTCTGTGTTTATCAGAGGCTCTATAGATAACAATGTATTTGACCTTGTAGATTTAGATGGCAGGAAAGCAATAACAGTTGTCGGATAAGGAGCAGCGACGAAATGGAAAACAATAAGATGACTTGAGACACAAGTATAAACAGATAGGGCTGATAAGCAGAACAATATATTGGGCTACCTGGCATATACACAGGAGGGGGGGAGAAACTAGTGAAAGTTTTGAAGCTAAAGACAGTTAAATCTCTCAAACAAAAACTAGACTCCAACCAAAGACAAACAGAAATAGGGAAGATTTTGAAGCTATTAACCAACTTATAAAGAACTGCCTGTATATGGATCCACCAGTAGTAAAAGAAGTGACCAGCAGATGGTGATGAATCAACTGTTGGTTGCTGTACTTGAAGAGCTAGAGGGAGTCGAAATATGAAGCCTCGTCATGATCCAAATCCCCCACGATGCTCACACTTTTTTGGGGGTGGGGGCTGCAGTAAGCAGTGCTTTCACAAATCCTTTGATCACTCCTAATGGCACAAGGACGTGACTCCCTGTAACACCCCTGCCTCAATATACAACCATAAAAATCCACACATGCTGCAGTGAAATCCAACATGGACACACACACACACACACACACACACACACACACACACACACACACACACACACACACACACACACACACACACACACACACACACACACACACACACACACACACACACACACACACACCAGATACACAAAATGAACAATTGATATATTCTGTTTTCAGGATAAATTGATGTTATCAAATCATCTCTCTACATTTCCTGTTCACTGTTTTCCATTCAAAGAAAGTGCAGGAATTGAACTGCGCCTTGTCCATCTTTGTGATCACAGATTTTTTGGATTTGTGTGACACCGAGGTGGTAAGAGTGACAGCTCGCAGGTCGCGTTGCGTGAGAGTGACTCGGGCTGTTCTCAGACTCTGTGTGGTCTGGGTGTGTGGTCTCCAGCCGACGGGCAGGGAGGAGGATGGGAGAGCCCTGTATGTGTGTGTGTGTGTGTGTATGTGTATGTGTATGTGTGTGTATATGTGTGTGCGCTCATGTGTTTACTTTATCCAGAGTAAGGTCCAGGCTCTGCGTAGCCATGGCTTCAACTGGAAAGCTCTGCCTTCCGCCACTCAGCAGCCTCGGCCTGAAAGATAAACACACACTGCCACCACTCTGACATGGCTCATCTAAAAGATCATTTTTATCCTTGTATACTTATGGTTCCTGAGAGACCTTAGGGTTAACTTTCAGGCTAGTGTGGACTCTCTGGAGCTATAGCCTTGTATAGAGTAATTGTCTAACTGCTTTCCCTTACATTATTGGATTAGAAAGTGAAACAATTATTTAATCTTACCTACAAAATGTATACAGGGGACATTTGCACTGAACCAGTTAAACTTAGCATGATCTTATAAGCACTCCAAATAGTTTTAACCCACACAGACAACTTGCATACGTGTAATGTAATTTAGACCTTTAAATCCTTGAATTCTTGTCCCTCTCTTACATGTTAGACATGCATGAACATTGGTTCAGTGACTAATGATAGGAACGGTGCATTAAGTGTTTCTTGTTATAAAAAAAAAGAAGCTCAGATTTTCACTATTTCAGTTTCATCTTCATTTTTTATGTCACGTTTTTGGGGGAAATGCATCCTATTATGACAGTCAAATCAAATTTGCAGATATTTCATAATATATTTGATTTTCCTATGAGGAAACATTGATAAATCAGAGGCTTGACTTTAAGATCTTTAAATGCAATTTCACCATGAAGGAAATCAGACCTCATACAACCTCCATCATCTTCCCCACACACGCACATGCACGTACACATTCAACCACTCTACACTCCTCTCCCTCTCCCACAGTGATCTCAGGGGAAGGCTATGTAATGCAGCACTGCTGAGAACGCGCCATGAAAATATAAATACAACCTCGCAGCATTTCAACCATGTAAATAAACAGGGCCACCCAAATTTCCAATTAGAGCTGGTGTGGAAGGCAGGAAATGGAGTAGACAAGAAGAGACCACGCCCCCTTCACTGTCCTCCTCTCCTCAGGTCCAGGTCCAGGTCCAGGTCCAGGTCCAGGTCCAGGTCAGAGGAAACGCAGAAGAGTGGCAGTAGAGAAGGGAATAGAGGATTCAGACCTTCACTTAAGTCTGTTTTTGAACATCCGCAACAAGCCCCACTGTGCTACACTACCTCTCAAGGATTGGACACACATAAGCTTCCCCAATATTCAAATATGGTCATGGAACGAATGCATGGATTTAACGTTAATAACTATGAAATCACCATAATCTTAGTAATACATGAGATTTTTCAGTTTCACATTTCTCCACCTTGATGATACATTTTCATTTTCTTCATTTTGAGGAGCTGGGCTTTACAACAGCTTGCCTCATCATTCCCATCGATGTTATCAGGCAATTCCTATTTAGCTGAAATGAGGCATTCTCGCTGCCTTCCATGTCTTCTTGGAACAGCTAGGCACCGTGATTATGCATCAAAGCCCTGAGACCACCCAGGAGCTGGAGTCCAGTTGTGTTAGGCAGAGGCAGGGTCCTTGTTGTGATAAGAAAGACAAGCCCTCTCCGAGGAGTGATGGTGCTTTGATAGTGCAGAGAAGTTTTCCTGATAGTTGGTGGATCAAAAGTATGAAAGTCACTCACTGAGTTGAGCTCATGTGGCTATTGGTCAGTAGCTGCTTCAGCTGTGGTCAGTTGGCAAACATCACAGGACCTATTAAATAACACACACGTATGACTTAGTGCATTTACCTTAGACATGCAAAGAGCTGTGACATGAAAGTCACTTACACTCCAGATATAGCTGTAAGGCAAACCATCACTTTTCATAATGACTATTATTGACATGGAAAGGGCAGTTAAGAAAAAGTCAGAAGAACTATTCTGAGGTAATAACTTCCCCTCAAGATGAATGTACATATGTGGATGTGTTTTGACATGGTGTCCTGTTTAATTGTCCTTGGATGGCATTAACAAAGGTACCCTAAAACTGCATCTTCAGAGCAGTTATCCTCCCTCTGTGATCCCTGTTTATGTTTGATTGGTCTCTGACTGCAGAGTCTCCTCCCTCATAGGCTCCCATTGAGGAAACAGACAACATAAACACAAGGCTTGGGAGATCCTCTCTTGCTTTGACTCTGCGCTGCAGAACCTTAATATAAACACACAGAGACACTGTTTGCTCATTTTGGGAAAGTTGGTAAAATGCCATCCCAAGCAGTTTTTCTGCTTAAGTAACAGATTCAGAATTTCCAAAAGACAATGGGGTCTCTTTCGGTGTATGATGCATTTACACACTTTCTGATATTGTGGAAGCTTTGATGGCAAAGGGTTTACAGAAATGACAGCAGAACTGTGTGGTTATAGGCTATTTGCAGCTCACTGCTAAAGGCAGCATGCTTACATGTTCACAGTGACAAAGCATGTTAACAATTTGCTGTTTAGTTGTTTGAAACTATTCCATTCAATTTTATAACACGCTAACATTTGCTTGAAGGGCATCAGAGCTCTTATATAAATCAAAGTCCCAAAGAGCCTGGATCACATGAAAATCAGGCAGTTAGTCTCTTATGCGCCTTTGATTTGTGGCAAATAAAAATTGCACAATAAAGATTTCTACTGCCACTAAGGTGAGCTATATGTCATCAGAGGTGTCAAGTAATGAAGTACAAATACTTAAGTAGAAATTTACTTTCTACTCCTTACATTTTAAAAATATCCTTGTTACTCCTATTTCATTTCAGCTTGTTTTCATTCCGGCTTGTCATCGTTCAAAAAAACACACAAAAAAACTAAAACCTAGCTTGATACATCGCGCCATCCTGATAGAGTTCATTTGATTGTAGTTGGATGAGAAGCATAAACATGATACATTAACATATTAATATAACATTATAGTCATTGCTGCCTTTAGATTTTTTTGGGGGGGGGAGGTAGGGTAGTGCACTATAGGCCCCTGTGGCGCAGCCTAAGCTTTTGTCCTTAATGGCATTTTTTCCCCTTAAATTACTTTTACTTTTATACTTTAAGTAGTTTTGAAACCAGTACTTTTACACTTGAGTAAAAAGCTTGAGCTGATACTTCAACTTCTACAGAGTCTTTTTCAACCCTAGTATTTATACATCTACTTCAGTAATGAATGTGAATACTTTTGACACTTCTATATGTCATGCAGGTTACCTGAGAAGTTGCAACGTGCTATCTCCTTCCTAGTTATACCATTTAGAGCCCTTGTAGCCTTGTGCACTCAACCACTTTCCAGGTGACGTCAATTAGGGGTTTAGGGTGTAGAGAGGAAATTAAGATCTAGCCATATTGCGTTCTGTTTTTTTTGGGGTCAACCCCGGAAGTCGCTTGTCATTGGTTGAATGCACCACCCGCCAAACCTGCGAAATGACTCGTACCTGTACCTCCATGTTACTGCGTGACCAACAGTTGTATGCCGCCGGTGTTTTCCTAACATGCTAAAAAGCTCATTTGGACTCTCTAGTTCTGCGTTAATTTGACATCCTCTATCTTCAATCAGGTGTACCCTGTGGTGCCTTTGTGTGATGCATTTGTGCAATTTTTCAGACAATAAACTCCTTCACAGTTATGTGTGCAGGATGTTCGTGCATATTAAAATGTTTGAAAACAGTGAGGAGCTTACAGCTGGACCTGGGGGAGGCCGACTGGACTGTAAAATTTACGCACTGGGAATAAACAACCGGAGAATCTACACCTGGAGCTGATTGAAGAGGACTTCAGGTGCCCAAGATTCTAAGAATGTGCTTCAGACAAGTGAGTACAACAACACACAGACTGTGCTAGTTGTTAGACATTGGACAGAGGAGGCGTTTGGGTGTGTGCACTTAAAATGTGTGCAGAAACCGCAGAAGCTGGAGTGGATAATGTTTACATCTCTGTATAGTCTGCTGGTTGTTTGATGTTTGGTGGCTTGGTGATGATGGTTGGACCCGCCGTTGTGTCGACACACTTTTACTTGTGCATTATACATAATTTGAACTGTACCGGTTTTGTCATCTTCTCTGGTTGTTTTCTGTGACTGCAAATGTAGGCTCGTGTAATGTGAAAAAGCAATTCGTTGTTTGCTTTGATATTAGAGGCCAGGTGGTGTTATCCATGTAACAAGTCTAACATGACTGTGTTTACGTACAGCCTTTTATTTTATTTTATTTATTAGTTTATTTGACAGGGGCCATGCAAAACAAAAACTGTCAAGCCAGAGTTAGTTATAAGCTAATTTTCATCTGTGGTCCCTGGGCAGGAAGATGTAAAGGAATGTACAATAGAAATGATAAAAGCATACTAGCATTTAAAACAATACATACTCAACAACAGTCCATCACTAATAACACATTTAAAATTACATTTCATTGTCTCTAGTTTGATGCATTCAGAGGATTAACTCAGTGATCACGTGATTGTTTTTCCTTAAGCTATAATTTCAGTGTACTTTTAAAAACACTGAGGCTTGTACAGTCTCTAATGTGGGTAGGAATTGAGTTACATTTTTCTGCTGCTCTGACTGAAAATCCAAACTGTCCAAATGCAGTTCTCCTAAGTTTAGCTGAACAGTCACCTCTTGCTGATGCCCTGGTCTCCCTAAGATTGCTCCTGCAGAGTAACACACTATGTTTCTACTCTCTCTTCATCCTCTTTCTTCTTCTAGAAATGTGACACATTAATGTTTTTAATTTAGGGCTGACACACACTTCTGCATCTTTACTTGTTTTAACTTTACTACTTTAGTAAAATCTGTTTAAAGTAAAAACAGCTGTCTACATCTCTCCAGTGCATTATTCTGGTCTTCTTTCAGGCCTCTGTTCAATCTAGTCTAAACCACAAATGTCAACTTCATGTTAACATCAGCGTCCTGCTGATTAAAATATATCTTGGACCAAAGATGAGTAGTAAAGGTTGATCATCTGAAACAACAATTTTCTGTGCAAAATCTGTGTTTAATGCTCCTTTAGCTGAGGAAATAGTTTACAACTTAACAAGAAACACTGACTTTTGGGATGGAAGGGACAGTTGCCAGATCTCTAAATCCATCATATTCATCCTGACATCTTAATATTGCTGTGACCAAAGCATGCAAGAAAACCCTCTTATTAGAAGTGATTATGTGTCATTTGTGGATTTAAAAAAATAACCCACCAGTCTAATCATTTACAAGTCATGGAACAGTCAAACATAGTCCATCAGGCCTCTCACTCGCTCCACTGTGATCCACAATGTCAGGATTTAGGACGGCAGACTACATCAAAATATAGAAAAACACAATAACGCTGCATTAATTCTTCAGTTCACCTCTGCAATTACATTCTCTGAGGTGTAAAAATGAAAAGGACACAGTGTGAACTTCACACTAATATTGACCTTCCATTAAATGAGATTTAAAGCTTTCTGTCTTACTTAAATGTTAAGACCTCGGCAAGCCCTCTGGGGAATGTATTTTTAACAGCAGCGAGGTGGTTTTAACAACCTCGGTTACAACAACATGCTGCAGACTGGTACAGCAGGGAAACACCCCACTGCTGGATTAAATGACCTGCTGAACATCAGGAACAACATCAAGGTGTATTTGCCCTGAGATATTCATTTGCTCTGTGATAATGGGGATTACAGATGAGCTGGTCTGGGAATAGGATATGAATGGAGCTCTTGTTATTGGGCCACAGTTTTAATATTGTTTGTGTTATTATGGTTGTTGTGAATTTGTCTCAAAGTTAGGTTCATAGTGATAAGATGAGAGAAAATATATACAATTTGAAACCCCTTGACTTTTAAAAAATAAATAAAACTGTTAACTGAAACTTAAGTTTTACACATTGTTGTAGAGCCTAAACACATTTGGAAGTCTCTGTTGGCTTAAAAATAAAAATGTATCATTATTCTAGCCTTTAACAAGCCAGTTACTCTTTTCAGTGTTTATTTATCAAGACCATAGATCTTATTTTGGAAATTGGAGAAAAAAAATTACAGGTAACTCCACTTTTTTGAGAAAATATGTATGATGTTCTGTGTTCAAAATGAGCTGACATGGGAAAAAATACCTCAACATTTTATGTTTGATCTATTTATTCACATTTCACTAGAGCATGAATATACATGTTTTGTCTGGTGTAGAATGTCCTTCCTCCTTAGTTGAAATACAGTTATAAACACTACTTTTATGTAGCATTTATTTATTTTATTGAAATGCTTTGAGAATACTAAATTAATTCACACAGACAAAATATAAAACACATTCTTTACCTTGTTTTTTTCAGATTAGTTTTAACAGTATTTCCTTTATACACTCATACCATATCAGATTGTGCATTGACACATTACTAAAACATTAAATATGCAATATAAAAAGTTTATGAATTTGTCATTTTGGAATATTTGACAAAGATTTGAAGACCAATACATTTTATTTTGCTTAATTATAAAGTGTGTTTGCAAAATACCTAAATTTTGCAAGTCACAGGCTCTGTCCAGCTGAAACACATGCAGCAATCCCATGTCTTCTGCCCAGCAGGGGGCGTGGTTGAACTCACCGCTGTGATCCTTCTAATAAAAGTAGATTTGGCACAGTGTATGCTTTAACATAAGGAAAGTGAAATTTGTAAGGCTTCCCCGAAACACAGAATATGTGGGAATTCTGTGCAGACAGTACATACAATGGGTCAGACATACAACAGGGCTGTGCACTGGGAGGCTCATTAATTTGAATTAGCTTCACTATGCACTCTTTTTTTGTGTGTGTGCATGTATGATAGTGTACAAGCAATGTGGCATTTTAGATTGGACAGCACCAGACCTTTGATCCTCCCTCTGTCTGTTGTGCTTTGGCACAAACAAAGCTAATTGACTCACCAGTAAGGCCAAATAACCACTCCTTGTGTCCTTGAGCACAGCTCATTTACCATGGACCAGACACTAGGACATGACCCAGCATACTCATCGGCAAAATGTATGTATTTCCCAAACTTCCATTTACACTAGGTGATTATGTAAACACTTTACAGAGGAGTCAAATCCAGTCAAGTGGATGTTTGTCACATTTTGCTGAGCTACCTCAACACCAAGCAGGTGAAATATGAAGAAAACATTCGGACAAGTGGGAATTCACAGAAAACCAAAATAAAATAAAAAATGAAGCAAATAAAAAAATAAACATACCTTAAATTTCTCTGTACCTATTGATTTAAATAAATCCCCATACATCATGGGGAGGGTATATGGGGGGACTCCTGCTCTTAATGAGTTACTCTTACTCTCCACAGTGTAAACATTGTGTCACAAGGAAGTAATGTTTAAAGCTACTGAGCTGTTCCTAACTTCTGACCAAAATGAAACACTTATGGACTAAACAATTAGCAAAACTCAGATCATAATGTTGACTCCTTCTAACATTATAAGCTGCTGCTGTTTATCATTACCTATATTGAGTCATTATCTGATCCAGTCAGTCATTTAACTAGATATACCGTAATTGATTTCATGCATGTTAAAGTTGCACCCTCTTGGTAAATACATCATTGTGAGTCTATAAATTGTCTTAGTCAACATAGACAATATTATCTATGAATTATGTTGTACAAATACCCACACCCACATTTTAAATAGGAAGATTAATCATGATTCATTCTATGTTAACAATCTGCTACTGATCATCACTGTTTCCATTTCTTATCTCTCCTTTAAGACATTGAGGTGATTAAACCAACTCAATAAGCACCATTTTGTTTGGAAAGTAGATTAGGAATTACAATTACAAAATTCACATAATGTTATTGAGGCAAGTTTTTTTTCATGATGCAAGACCTTGCTCTCTCTCGCTGTCCCCTGTTCGTCCATCTGTCATCATTCCTCACTTTATCTGACTTATAAGGTTCAGCATTTTTGATCAAGTGATAATTTCAGATAGGCAGTAATTTATTATGTAATTATCGCAGCAATGCAAGGATAATTGAGCAACCTTTGAGCAACCTTGGCCAAACCAGGAAATATGAATCATATTGATCATGTTTTCAAAACGTATTAAAGGAAAGGAGGAGTGTTACTTTTGCAGGGAATGCCTCATTATAAAAGCAACATGACCTTTAAGATGCTAGTATGGAAATCAGTAAGTAGTGCTGCCTAGATGTGCCTTGGGTGAAGGTATCATTTCCTAATTGGAGTAAAAAAAGCTAAATTAACACAATGATAGGTTTGATAGTTTTATTGCAGTGAAAGATTTTTATTCTCAAAAC
The DNA here is from genome assembly GCF_009762535.1 of Notolabrus celidotus. Taxonomy (NCBI): domain Eukaryota; kingdom Metazoa; phylum Chordata; class Actinopteri; order Labriformes; family Labridae; genus Notolabrus; species Notolabrus celidotus. The sequence goes on along the minus strand of NC_048286.1, from coordinate 15,340,018 downwards.
TGATAAATGGTGTCAAACATGGTAACATTATTTTAGATGTAGGACTCCTTTTTTGAGTCCTCTTGGTGTTGTAGCTCAAACTCTAGAGGGCCCTGTAGTCAGAGGTGAGAGCACTGCTGTGCCTGTATAGCGTGACTGGGCAGAATACAGCTGTCAAGAGGTGTGGAAAAGCCTCTCTGCTGCTTTCAGCTGTAAAAACAGTTAGCAAGGAGCTCCCCCAACACACACACACACACACACATTGAGAAATTGAGCATTCTACTGCTTTACGACTGTATGAACAAGTCTTGATCATGTCACAGATTACTATATTAACAGTCTTTTAAGTTATTTGACACTGTAAAGAGAAACTAGTTCAGATAAAGGAACAATCAGTCGATTTTATACCCAGATGGAACCAGTGCTACATCATTCTGCTGATGTAAACATCCGAAAAATTACACCAGTAGCTGATCAGAGTCAGAGTCATCATTGTGAAGACGAGACTTTGCCTTAGTACTGAGTCTGCCAGCTGTTTAAACTGTCTGATAATCTTTAGGTCATCTGCTTATCAGAATCAGGTCAGGAGTTTTACTGGCAGCATGATACAGCAGATCACAAGTTAATGGTAGAAGAAATGCAGCTGCAATGCAATGCAAGTTTTAAGATATAATAAGATCAGTGTTAGTTTGTAACAAGTCACAGTGTTACATAATTATATTAGTAAAAATGTTTTATGTTTTATTACATCTGAATACTTTTCGGTATAAATCTTGTATGTATGTATCGCTTATTGAAACCTGTGACAAGTAACACACATCAAGACAGGTATATATAGTCCAAACGCATTTCAGTTACATTATAGAATACTTTACTTTTGAAATCAGAAGAGGGTGGAAGTGGCTCAGTGGAAGAGTGGATCATGTCTCAATTAGAAGTTTTATAGTGTAGTGTAAAAGCACCATGTAAGTGCAATCCATTTACAAATCTTTCCACTCACTGTAAACCTTGCTCCAATACATACACTGTGTTTCTAATCATCAGGCACACATTGTATTTACTGATACCAGGTCATCTCCGTCTGTAAGGGTGAAATTTTACACAATGAAAAAAATCTGTACGGGACATTCCGTCTTGCTACAAAGTGGATACCGTTTCACCATTCATTATTTTCAAAGAGTTAAATGGCTCCTTGATAACTCTGTGATAATGAATACACTTAAAGATTAACCAAGGCACAGCTCATCAATCAAGTTGTTTAAACAGATTAGAGAGACTGCCTGACGTTATCATAAAGAGGGAAGGAAAGGAAGAAGGAGAGGAAAAAAGCAATCATATCACATATCATTTACTTGTTATCTTATCTCTTATTTGTGTGAGCACTGATAAAACAGGTGCAGGGGTGGACTCAGGCTATGTGAGGGGCCTTTGCATGTAGATGGGCCTAAATGGGCAAATTCTGCAGTGCATACTCACGATTAAATTGTTCGAAATGCAAGTTTAGATGAAAAATGCTTTGTCAAGTGACTCAGGTTGAAATCAGACTACTATACCTCTGCTTCAAAAATAAACTATTTAACCATTACACACTTGTTTAGGGCTACTTATTTTCTAGCACATAAGGCAGGCAGCACTACGTCGTGTTTTCTCCTCTAAAGAGGAACATAGACTGAGTAAAACATTGACTTGTCTCAGTGGCATCACTTATCTGTTTCAGAAGAGGCATTATGAAGCCCAAAGATTGTGGTAGCCATATTGGAAATGCAGACTTCAACTAATCTAGTAACAGGCAAAGAGGTGGAGCTGGGGTGGGCAGAATAAAACTTGGTTGCAGACTACGATGCACTCATCTGTCAGTCAAATCAGCCATACCTCAATTTATACTCTGAGCCCAGCTCTGCACCAGCAAACATTTATATATCTGTTGTAAAAATGGGCATTTTTGCACAGGACCCGATGGGATTTAGTTGGCTTTTGGAGCCAGCCCCAAGTGGATACTTGAGAGACTGCAGTTTTATGCACTTTCACATTAGATTTGTTTCCATCTCTGGACATTGCTGCTTGGAGGGGAACCAAAGAGTGTATTTTATTTACAACTCATTTTATTATGAATCCAGTAGAGCTATTCTTATATCATTGACAAGATTAAACTATCTGGATTTGAGTATCAGCCAATACCAAGAACCCCTCTGACACCATTCCAAAGTAGAAAATATAGATAATATATGACACAAGCTGTCACAAAACTGTATTTTGTACCATTTGATGTTTTGGGTGGCTAATTGGTTTATGATTGCATTGATGCATTGACTGGTATACCAGTTTCTGAGTCCTGGCAGTATCAGGGGCCTGAATAGATACTCGTAGTAATTTTTATCAAACTTTCTACAGGTCTTCATAACAACTCCTCTGTTTGTATAAAAGCTAACACATTTCACTTCTGAGGTTTTATGTATTTGGGCTGTCTAATGGAACAAGGCCAATGAATGGGGTCTAAAATGGATCATACACTGGACCACCCTCTACCTGGACCTAAAGCTCATTCCTGTTAGAGGAAATTTGCACATGTAAGCCTGTGTGAAGCCAGACACGGGTTTGTTTATGCCCTTAAGCCCACATCGCGTGCCAGACAGGAGTCACCGATGTCAACACCGATCCCAAAGCACAGAATTCCCTTTCATAGAGACATTAGTCATGACTGTTTACTTTTGGCACTGTCATTACTTTGTGTCTTACTCATCAGTCAGCTTATTAAGTAAGCTCTAAAATCTCTAGAAGAATAACACCATGGAATCTCAGGGCTGTTTGTAAATGTGCGCAACTCTGCTTCGTCTCACATTATTTAGATGCGAGCCTCACCCCAACTGACAGCTTTCATTGAACTAATGCTGCTTTTATTGTAGAACTCTTTGGCTGTCACCACTGAAGGCATGTCTGTGTTCAGGTGATAAAAAGGTTTTATCTACTTAACTGACATGCAAACTTCATGCCGGGTTCTAAGAATTCTCCAAAATGTGCACACCTATAATTTAACAGGATATTTATTCTTATGTTGTTCATAAAGATAAAACAAGTAACAACTGACGGATGAAGCACATCTCTGCATGCAAAAAAGGTGTGTTTAGAGCTGTCACGGTTTGCCAAAATCATAATGAGAAGGTGTTACTACATTTAACTTTTATCTCTGGTTGCCTAGCAGCATCAAACTGTGTATGTATACAAACTTGGTCAAAACTAGTAATAAAACAGCTCATCGCGCTCGCACGACAATGATTTAAATTTCCAAAGAGCAGTTAGACCATTAGGCAGTGTGACTGTACAATTATAGGCAGCATATTTACAGTAGGAAAATTAAACAACCTGCTTTGGACTGCAGACATTTTGCATTCATTCAAAGTGTAATGTACTGTAACATGCATCACTTACATATGGTTGGTATATAGTCCACCATTACATACAGAGAAGAAGGAGTGCAGCGTGCTCCAACAAGCTGGCAAGAGAGTAAACATGGCGTCACCAGTATGTTTTTCACTGTTTCAGAGGAGGATAACACCATTTCAATTTGCAAAACATGTACTTGAAGGATTCAGAGAGGAGGAAAAAGTACTCAAGTTTTCATACAACTGATCTTATAAATCAGTAGTGAAGTCTTCATAGCAGCAAAGATGTATTCAATGAATAATAATAATAATGATAATAATAATAACACATTTTATTTAAAACCGCCTTTCTTAACACTCAAGGCTACTTTACAGAGGGATTAAAACACAATAAATAAAATAACATGATAAAATAAATAAAAACAAGCAAAGTAACACCAATTAAAAATGAAGCAGTGGAAATCAAACAGAGAATGCAGATTGGAACAGATGGGATTTGAGTTTTGATTTGAAGAGGGGTAGAGAGTCAATATTTCTGATGTCTGGTGGGAGTGAGTTCCAGAGTTGGGGAGCAGAGCGACTGAAAACTCTGCTCCCCATGGTGCTGAGACAGGCAGAGGGCACAGAGAGGTGAAGGGAGGAGGAAGACCTGAGGGAGCGAGAGGGGGTGGCAATGTGGAGGAGATCGGACAGATACAGGGGGGCAAGGTTGTGGATGGCCATAAATGTATACAGGAGGATTTTGAAGGAGATTCTGAGTTTGACCGGGAGCCAGTGAATACAAAGCAGCAGTGCGCTACAAGTGGAGGACCACTGTGTGTTGCATCTAAGAATAGTGCCAGAACACAGTGGCTTTCTGATGGCAAAGTTAGGCTCTGAAAAATTCTAAATATAATATACACTTACAATGACATCAGTTTTTTGGGTCAGACTCTCTCAAAATTATCTAAATTAGTTGATAGCCTAGCTTCCGTGTCAGTTCTTCGGACGGTTTCTCACCATAGAGGTCGAGCTGACACTTACACTTTTGACAAGCACCTCATACAACCCCATTTAAAAAAACCATAGAACTATCCCTTTAAGGTGGGCATTATTAAAGAAGATGAGATTATTGTTGTGAAAAAAAATGTAATACTTGTGTTACTGAAGAAACTTGCACCACTTGCACTTGTGTACACAGTTATGGTTTAGATGCTACAACAGAGGTAACAATGCACTGACAGACTGACTACATGTTGTTATACGATAGCAGATATATATACACCTCATAACTCTTATTATCCTGCACTCACTGTTCTGTTCTTCCCTTTTAGCAAAATAACACCCTCCTCCATTATAACTGAATGGCTTGCTTACAGAGGAAAGCCACTGAGGATTTAAACAAGTGTTTTTCTAAGGTTGACCTTATGTGTCATGATGAGTCATACTGTATTTATGTCCTTCTGAATGGATATGACAACCTCCTACTCTCTCAGGGAGTGCTTGCTAGTTTTTCCTATTGTAATCATTCTACTGTAGAAAATCTCTTCTCCTTTATGTGAGACTTGTGTTCACAGTATTCAGCTCTGGGTCATATTGTTGACTTTCATCAAAAGGGATATGAATCAACAAACAAACCTGACATACCTAGAATTCTGCTCACAATAACTGTTGCATATTTTGCAGGATGATGTAAAGTAAATCAGGTTTTTCTTTTCCTAAACTTTAGTTTGCACCTGTGCTGTGAGGAATTTCAGCTATTCTAGTCGTCAAAATCTTAAGTGCTCTTGACACTTAATACAGTGATCATTGTTGGCTGCGTTAAGTGTTTCAGAGTACTGCATTTCTGTACTGTGAGCACATTTTCTATGTTTTATAGCTATTTCTTGTCAAAATCAAATACTGTCAATCATAACTCCCCATGCTCATTCTGTGTCAAACATTTTATGCTAACCTAACCTGTGTTGATGAATCCTCAAGGATGTATTAACTCAAAGGTTTGTCCAACCAAGAGAGCATACAAGATGCCAGTCTCCCATGTCTCTAGAGTTACAATGGTATTGTGTCATGACCCTGTCGCCTTGCTATTTTAGTGCCCTTTTACCTCACCATTGCTTGTTGTTTTCTTGTGGTAGTGGTTGTTTGATGCTGAATGTGGATCAGATTACAAAGGCTTTGTTTTGGTCTTGCTCCGCAACATGGCAGGCTTGGTATGACATGAGGTCAATGGACGGGAAATGCTTTCATGGTGCCTGACTCTTTGACTCTGGTCCTCCATTGTGTTTATGGGCCAAGTTCACACTTCTTGAAGGAGTTCCCAGATCATTATCATGGGGTACAAAGTACTTTGTCATTTTAAAAGACATCATTAAGTGACATCTTAAGACTACTTGTTGCTAAAAGTGTGGTGAAGAAATAAAAGAGCAGTAATAATGCTATAATATGAACAGACATGGCTATGGAAAGTTCAGTTGTCTCCCACTGTCCCTCCTCTACTCTTGTTGACTTGAGAACACTACAGAGCTGTCAATCCTGACATTACATCAAATAACTAATGAAAACTCAACTTCACAGAAAAATGAACACTTGCACATAAACTAGCATGTTAAGAACTAAGCATCATGACGGAAAGGGACAGAGTGTTTTAGTTTTCTAGTTTGACCCAATGTTCCATCTGTTATAATGGAGGGGGTGGCCTTTAAGACCTATACTGCAGCCAGTCATCAGGGGGAGCTCTAAAAAATCTGGCTTCACTTTTGGGGGAGCTGTTGTACTGTCCATGTTTTGATACGGCATATAGTTTATAAATCAATACTTACAGACATGTCTTAGTTAACTAAACAATTTTAATTCGATCTCGCAAAGTAATTTAACTCTGGTCTCTTTGGTGGAAGTCCTGTGTTTCACCCAGCCAACCTTCCAAACAGAAGCACCTCCAGTCATAGTTTGAATCCCAGGGCCACTGAACAAACCGCTGTTTTCGAGGAATTGGGAGTGATAATGAGCCGTACAAAGATATTACGATGGAACTGCGTCACAAATGTGGGATATCCTCTCTTCTCCCATGGCCTGTTGAGATGTTCTTCTTTTCCCATGTCACAGTCTGGGTCAAAGTTAACAGACAGACCACAGGACCCCTAAAGGATGGATGTTCTCATCCTTCAAAGGGCCTGAAATACAAATTATAATTCCCCCAAGTCTCCTTCGACCTCATCATAACCCACGTTTCCTCCTAAGACCAGACAAAGTCCGGTAACAGTTAAGAAAAAAACAACTTCCGTCTTCGAGTTGCACTGCTGCCAGCTTCCTGAGAAAGATAAACCTAGACTCTTTCTGTGTCTCAGAACCTGAATTTCCCTGTTTGGTAACAACTGGTGATTCATTGCAGTGGGCTGTGGCATTGTCACAGAAGACGGCACACAAAGGATAAGTTTGGTCTACAAAAGGCTGTTTACCAAACATTAGCTTAGAGTTTCAGATTTTGTCATAGCTTTAGGTTTTTTCAAGCACTTTTTATAGTCAAGAAATCACTATAATGAGAATGTTATTCTTTTGGTCAGACGCTACATGTAAACACTTTTTTAGGTTGACATCTTTAGGTTTTAGAAACTTGGTAATGCACTGCTATTATGCAGGACTAGTTGGCTCGCCTCTGTAGCGTGCAGGCTACCTACAAACAAGCAAGCTAGACACAAGCGTGTGAATTTCAGTCACAAAAGCTACTTCAAATAGCTAACTTAACTGCCAATGTTTGTGTTGGACCTTTTTCTTCCTCTATTGTAATGTAGTGGATGACTTGCCATTAGATCACTGTGTTTCTTGAAATGTGTTTTATAAATCAGGCATGATCACTTTCAAGAAGCCAAAACAGGTTTTGGTAGGCTAACTGCAGAGCAACAGCCACGCAAGCTAGCTAGCCACAAGCTTGTGCCAGTAATCGGTCACATTAGCTATCCAAACAAGCTAGCTAACCCTCTGAATTACTGTCCCACAGCCGTCACTCTGTTATTCTTTTGTTTAGCGCTTTGTGTTTCACACTGAGGATAAGGTTAGTCTATGAAATAAAGTTTACCAAACAATAGCCCAGTGTTTCTCAGGTTTTTAAAGTTTTGTCTAAAGCTATTAGACCCTCTTGTTAAGCAGAGGAACGGTTTGGTCTACCATGAGATCACAGTGTATGTTTTAGAGTATTTGTTTCAGTTCAGTCGTATGTAAGGACTTTCAAGAAGAAAATTCAGGTTAAAAAAACTATCTGTCATGCTGTTTAATATTGTGGGAGTAAACGGTGAGCTTCTGTGTCTGGCAGACTATTTGTAAACAAGTTAGCGTAGCACAAGCTATTTACCCACATGAACTATCTGGATAAGCTAGCTTGCCTGCCTAATTGGTGTGAACAACCTGCAAACTATGATGCTAGTTAAGTTCAAGCCAGTGATAGTCAGTCACAACCATAGACTGTATAAAATATGGACGTAGTATCCGTGACATCACCCATCTGTTTCTGAAGCGCTGTTTTGTGACCAATTGTCGGCGGCAGCCATATTGGTGCTGTTGAGGAACAACTACAGTGTTCCCGCCTGTTAATCAAGGTAGCTGTGCCTCTCATTGGAAGACTCATAATCTCAATATCTTTGAAATTACCGTGTTATGAAAAAATTCACGCCCAGTGCAGTGTGTGCCGATAGAGAAAGATTGGCTTTTTTGAATTGGTGTGTATGCGGATCCTTGATTAACTGCTGTTTTTAGCACTCCCTGGTCATATTGGACTCATATTTTTAGACCGGAGGTTGCCGCTTGGTCACAACAGATCTTCAAGCTAACTAGCTTAGCTGCCTAATAAATATCTGACAGCCATTCCTCCTTTTGAAACACCTTTTTTTTCTATCGAAAAAAGAGGATGTGAATTTTGAACTTGATTATTGAATTCACAAATTAGAGTGATCCTCTGAAATTAACATCAGGCTCAATGTCACCATCCAAATGCCTTACCAGGTCTTAAAAAGGGTGCTGTTTGACTTGTGTTTATTGTCACATATAAAGTAAATCTGTCATAATATTTATACTGTTTAAAAGCACACACCTAGTAGAGGACTGATCAAGCTTGATTGTTGTGTTTTTACAACATCAGAAGGGACACGTGTATTTACTCTGGTTGTACTCTGCTTGCCAGATTCTTGGTGCGTCATGCATGCATCATGCTAGGAACTGACTTGTTTTTAATAACTCATGTTCACCAGTCATAATCAGGAATGTTTATATAGACAACTGATCTTCATTTCATTATCTGCTGTTACTGGATAAGGACTGATTCATGAACTGGGGTGGAGCATAACTGGCATGGGCAGGTTGGATGATTGTGTAATTTTTTCCTTTGCAAGATAATTCTGAGGCCACACTGTCCAGACAGCCCAATAACTTCTCCTAATGTAGCCCCTTGGATGCAACTGAAACAAGAGAAAAAAATCAGTTATAATTTGAAAAAATATATGTAAATTATCATTTGTTCTAACTGTATGGAGAAATGGGTTTACAGGGAACAACCACTGCAGGTGGCTTTGAACACCCTGCATGTGCCTTCAATCTCTCTCTAAACCTGGGAAGATTACAAGAGAAGAGATCGCCTTTCAAGTACAGTTTACATTCTCTTCATTGTAGACATACCACACACCACGATGCATGCGCACCATGCTGAAGAGTGCAAACATCTACAGCTCTGAAAGAATTCATCTCTTTGAAAGCAGAGGCACGTGGGTCTCAGGTGATTCTGTGTTCATTCAAAGATGTTCATTTTATGGTTTATTCCTCAGTCCTGTAGCTCTTTTTATTCTGATGATTGTTTTTAAATGTCAGATTTAGATTCTGCAGAGGACTAGCTTTGTTGTGTGTTGTTTTCAACCCTACAATTTCAGATGGAGAGTGGTTATATTCCTGCCCTGATGAACACTCTGTTCTTCAGAAGAGAGTATCCTACAACAATATAATGTGAGCGCTCTGTCAGATCTAATTAGGCAAATTTATGCCTTAAATAGGTGAAACATCTGGACCAGTTACATTCTTTGAAATGACATTTACAGTTACAACTCATCAGCCATCTGAAAGTCAAACAACACAAGTTATGTGAAGATAAATCAGGCGTTGGAGGAAGAGGCTTTTCCAGACCAACAACGCTGGCAAATAATGTAATGGATCCCCAATGCTAGAACGTCTGCTCAGACTGAGCTTACATAAAACGTGCTCAATTCCTTATTTCCTGCTTCATTTCTCTGTCCTTTCCCCGTCATACACAACTTAATTTGTGCTACGTGACTGTCCCTTTAAGAAAAATATATGGGGCGCTGGTGGCCTAGTGGTCTAAGTGCCCCACATACAGAGGCCATAGCCCTTGCCACAGAGGTCGCCAGCTCGATTCCAGCCTCTACCATTTACTGCATCTCCTCCCCCTCTCTCCACTCCCCACGTTTCCTGTCTCTCTTCAGCTGTCATATCCATAACGTCAAAAATGCCCAAAAATAAAACTTAAAAAAATTTAAAAAAGTAAAAAGCAAAAATATTGCTAATATAAACATTTTGTTGTCAATGTTTTTTAGGTTTCTTCCTCCGTTTTCAGAGGAATGTTTGTACATTTCTCAAATAAATGTAGGCATGCTGAGACTCAAAGTGTTGCACTATGGGTCGTTTAAAGAACCCTACTCTACATGTTGAATTAGCAAGCGAATTCAAGTGAACAAAATTATAACTGGCTGAATTATATTTAAGCAATGCTGTCACTGCTGTGGCATTTTTATTATAGAGGATACCATCTACCTCAGCTTCATCTGCAATAACAAGTCTGAGATTGTGATACTGTGCTGTTTACTAGGTGTTTACTTCCGAAGGCAGATTGCTACTAAAACAATAATTCTGTTGTCAATCATTGTGCATCGTGAGAATAACAGCTATGCCTTTTCCTATTCGTGGCAGTTAAACAACTTCTAGTGTGCCATTTAAGTTCTGCAGACGATCAGTAAAGTTTCAATCAGGTGGCACACCATGCACAAACCACTGGGATGAATGTTTTTGAAAAGTAAAACAATGACAGTTTGTGGTGTCATAAAATACACTGCATCGCATCATGTGTCTGTGATATGGCAACTTATGTAATTCTTGCTTCCAACGTTTTATTGTATTTGAGCACTGCCAACGTCTTGAAAACCAAAAATCAACCTCATAAAACTATAAAACTCCCTTTATATTATCACATCACTGCTAAATAGCTTTAACACGCCTAGAAGTTTATTGTTTTATGTGCAATGACGCAAACTATGATAGCCTATGATCCACTGACAATAACTTCAGTGTCTATATTTAAACTTTGATTATAAGAAAGGATCATAAAATGCTAATAAAAGATGACAAGAAAATGGTACTGCTGAAAAGTGGGTCATCTTTTTATCATAGTTTCCACTGATAATAATTTTCCTAGAAGGATTTTTTTAGTAAGATGCTTGTACATGTACTTTGAAAATTTAAAGTGGTGTAATGTTGGCAGTTCTGATACCTTTGTGCAATAGCTTTGAGATCACAATATGATTTAGGCACATCATCTTCGACCCGGAATACTTTTTTTTTTTTTTAAGTTATATTTTCTGGCATTTTCGCCTTTAATGGATAGTACAGCTAAAGAGAGCCAGGAAATGTGGGGAGTAGAGAGTGGGGGAGGACATGCAGTAAATGGTTGAGACTGGAATCGAACTTGCGACCTTTGCGATGAGGGCTATGGCCTCTGTATATGGGACGAACACTTAGACAGCTAGGCCGATGGTGCCCCAGGGACCTGGAATACTTGCCTTATTTTATTTATTATATTATATTATATTTTTACTGTAGCCTCTGTATCTGGGGCGCTTAGACCACTAGGCCAACAGCATCCAGAAGAGTGGTTTTTGACCAAGACTTCATTTTCTGTGTGTTGCCATTGATTTTAGTCCAGCAGCTTTAGAAGCAAGAAGGAGTTGGTGTTGAGCAACAACAGATTGTTGGCTACATTCTGTGCAGTTGTCTCTTTAGACATTGTATGTCTGTTTAACATGCATACAGCCAATACATGCCGAAATACCAGTGGACCATTTAACTTGTTTGGGATGGAAATCACAGGGTGACACATATGATATGATACAAACAATACAATACAGTATGAACAGGATATATGGCCCACGATAACAATAACATGTTACAGTGATAACATGAAAATTGGTATTGCAAGATACATCACAATATCTGATTAACTCAAGTGTAAAAAATACACGTCTTAAAATATGAATACATATTTTCGTATTTGACAGGCATTACCAACTTGTGTATATAAACCTGTTAATTTAGTATTTATTGCTGTTCCCAAGAATGGTGGCTGGAGTTATTTGTCGTTTCATTCATTCAGTGAGACTTGGCCTTGTCTTAAGCTAGCTCTAAACAGAGTGCTGGTGCAGCTCTGTGGTGGGGCTTTAGGATCAGAGATATGTGGACTGAAGCTCAGGTTCTTAACCTTCTTGGGATGGCAGGAGCAGGCTAGTTTGTGTGTATCCAAACCGTCATAAAAGATCCATTATATCTGTCAGCATGTGTGCAATCACACTTTTTGAAAGATGGTACGAGGAGCTGGAACAAACACCCATGGCAATGTGCGCCCACACGCTGCTTCATACACAGACTCATCAAAACCCGCTGTAAACATTCGCCATCTAAAGACAGTACGAATAAACTCACAGCAGGCTTGAGGCATTGTGCTGAGCCAAGGTCCAGCTGGTCCACGGATCCAGAACAGGACTGGAAGCGTGTGGTTTGGAAATAAATATCATTAAACTTAGCTGTCAGATTGCATTTGAGTCTGCTGAGCACACTGCCATCCAGAAAAGCTTGGCTGTCCTCCACACGAGTGCTGGTTTTCTCTCTTTTTAGTCTCTCGTGAACACACACACACACACGCACGCACGCACGCACGCACGCACGCACGCACGCACGCACGCACGCACACACACACACACACACACACACACACACACACAAGCTTAAACCAGTACTCTCAAAGAAAAAGATACACATGCACATGCAGACACACTTAGACCACCTGGGAGATGTGTTTATAGAATCCAAGAAACAGACAGTACTTTTATTTCACTTTAAGCAAAAAGATCCAAACATGCTCATTTATTTACATCCAAGACGTAGTTCTGTGGGATTATAAAGGATTATATGTTTATAATGAGATCACAGACAAAACTCTGCTTTTACATTCAAGCATTAATACATAATGGAGTGGGGTTACTGGTCTGTAGCTTAATGCACAAAAATAAATTTGACATCTACTTTGCCTCGTGGTTTTTCACAGGGATGGGTTCAGTTAAATTAGGAAAGACATCCCTAGTAACAAAAGCAACAAATATAGAAGAAGGCAACCAAACCCTAAAAATAAATTAGAAGATAAGGATTATAATTATCCTGGATCCAGAGTCCATTAAATCTTCCTGACAGGATGGCATTTGCCCTCTGATTGACTCCTATCTGAGGAGGTGTAAATAAGGTGTGTGCCGCTAAAGCTGTGTTGGTTTCGTGCAAAGCTAGCCTTTTACAAGCACTCACCTTAAGGGAGTTCCTCCTCCCATTTGCACGAAGGGCCTTTTGTTGTCTACGATCAGAGCCCTTTTTACCCCCCCGACATCTTTTCTCTCATTTGAAAATAACCCAAACAGGTCCTGTAGATGTAGTAACAGAGATATTATCTCAGCATACTTCACCTGAAGGGGATCCCATCACGCAGACTTTTTTTTTTTTTTCCTGCCTGCACGAATGAGGCCTGCAGGCTTGAAGGCAGCAAAACAAGTTGTGCATAGTTGGGGCAGGCTAAGCCCTGGTAACAGCTTTTTTTGAACAGGTTGCTGTAAATAGTAAATTTTCCTGCAACACATGCAAAGTGTAAGAGCTTTTAAGTCTGTGCATGTTAGACAAATGAATGAAAAGCATGTTATTTTACAGGGCATCTTAGTTTTCAGACAATTCAACCCTGTGTTGATTGAACTATGTACATTTTGGATCATTATAGTTTTTTTTTTCTGCAACAAAATGACTGTAGTTTGAGTTCAAAGTATCAAAAACTTTCAATACATTATGATTAAAAGTGTGGATTGCATCAGGACTTCCGTCAAGATACCATGTGCTGATTAAGGATAGCAGCCGTATATGTTCCAGCACAGGGCAGCAAAGCATGACCACACGCAACTGCTGTCCTCGCAGATACAAACTGATGATTTTCTTTTCGGAAGAGTGCGCAAACACACTAACTTGTAACAAGGAGAACAATCCTCCCTCACTATTTCAATCAATCAATCAATCAATCAATCAATCAGACTTTACTTGTAAAGCGCTTTTCATACAATGACATTGTAAAACAAAGTGCTTTACATAAAAACAATTTAAAATAGAATAAATTAAAAATATGAAAAGAATAAAAAGAACCCCCCCCAGACTCTAAACCAAACCCAACCCTAAACCAACCCCACAATCCTAAGGTTAGGAACATGATATATGCAATAATAATAATGATAAGAATAAAAATAAATGAAAATGAAGAAATGAAATGAAAAATAAAGAAGAAGTTACTGAACAAACTGAGGAAACGCTGTCATGACATATTAATGAGGAAACACTGGTGGTAAAATAAGATGTTAAAACTCAACATAGGAAATGAAGCTCATGAAAATAAGATAGATTAAAAAGATAAAACACTAAAAGATTAAACCGGTAAAAGAAGCTAAGATGCTATACTTAATAAATGACTGAAATTTGAACTAGATAATAAATAAAGGAAGTTGAAATAAAACTATTATAATAATAAAATTCAGTTAAAAGCGAGACTGAATAGGTAGGTCTTGAGTTTGCTTTTAAAAATGTTTTTTTAACAGCTGTAAATCTACTGTGAAAGATTTAGTGAGCATTTAAGCCCTGAGATGTCTTAACTGCCATTAACTGCCATCAAAGATAACCAACAAGTGCAAATTATATGCACTTGAGCCAATGTTGAATGAATTGTAGCAGTTACCACTTGGATACAAAGTTTTTCCATCCAAGTTGGCAGTGACATACATGCAAATTAAAGTTTGAGTGTGCAGGATCTTTTGCCGTATATTACTTTTGGAGGATTTTCAAAAAAGTTCCTCGTATTGCCAGCGAGCATGTGGAGTCCTGTAGACAGCCGGTTTGGGTGACAGATGCCCATTGCAGTACAAAACAGTGTAATTGAAGACAGATTATGTTAAATTTTAAATATTGGAGTAAGGAGGTCGCAGATTAAATAAATAAAACTCCACAGGTCATTTAGTTTCCAGCCATTATGCAGAATGTCATAATGTTTACACTCCCTGCCTCACATGTTTTCCTCTGGGTAGCTCGAGAGTCAGTTTGAATATCACCAGCTTTGTATTAGTTGTCCTGATCAGAGGAGGGGATACGGGAAATTTGTCCAAGCTCTCACAGAAGTTTCACAATAGTTTAACTTAACTTTAGCTGCTGGTTCAGAGTATCTACTGATATGACAGCACAGACATCTGAGCAGTAACTCTCTAATCAGGATGGTAAAGAGATGAAAAGAAGAGCCATTCATGTGTTAAACAATACAAGGTTTGGAGCAGATTGATCACAAAGACGTGCAGTTTAATTTGGATAACGATATTCTTAATGTAGAACACCCTCTTTCAGTTTATACAAGGTGCTGACTCAGTGTAAAGACGAACCCAGTTACCTTTGTGTTAGAATTCCTGACCTGAGCTTTGCTGTGATAATACGGATTCTCTGCTGCACAGCGGAGGCGGATGAGCATGTGCAGCACTTAATGCTTCTCTAAGGGGACAGTAATGGTATGGTATCATATCATGTCAATTTAGCTTTCTTTTTGAACCCTTGCATTAAATGGTCAAGGGTAACACGTTTTATATTTTATTTTTTATTTTTTAAGAGACACGTAACAGGAGAGCAAAACCCTGAACATCTGTAATGATTAACCCGCGCCGTAATCAAGTCATCACACACATTTCATTTTATGTTTCTCTCTGGAACACCGTGTGCCTAAACTGTGAGATTGGGACAGATGATAAATGTTCAGCAGTCGTTGAATAAACCCTGTGTCTAACATTTAGAATACATGTGGTTTGTATTTCATCTGTGTTAAAATAAATGAATAGTTTTGACTCTGCAAAGAAGGTCAGGGTGGTTGAAGTTACAAGGTGAGATAAAGTTGTATTTTGCTCAGTTAAAGTGGGGAGTCATTAATGTGAAACTTATGAATTTATTGTGATTTGTGTACAGAATTTAAGGAGAGAACTACAAGTTGAGCCACCTACAAAGTTATTATAATGCCTGCCAGACATAGACAGATCTGAGTATTTATACATCCTTTTCTCTACTATTGTGTGATGTTGTTAACAATTTTGTAGCCCTGCTGCTTGTCAGTAACAGCTTATAAGACTCTGTCCGGCCTCCACGTGCAGAGCATAATGCCTTTGAAGGAATAAAGATAGAATCAACACATTTTTTAAACACTTCACCATCAAAATGCACACCATAATTACGTTAAAGCCCCATTGAGAGTGAAACCGTTACCCTGTTTGCTAGCTGAACTGCAGAACATTTCTATGTCAACCCCACCCTCAGAGCTGCAGCCATGGCAGTGTTTACCCCATTCTCCCTTTTTGTCTAAACACTAGAGAAGAGTTAGGTGGAGGGCTAACACAGATGGTCTGCATGAAGTACACATCTGTACTTTTACACCAAACCCAGTTTTTACAAAAAGGGTGCGTGGCAGCATGAACTGGGAACAGTGGTGCAGATTTGACTATAAAAAAAGAGACTAAATAGTTTGTGAAGGTATTCATCTTCACAAATCTCTTTTATGCCTCACTTGTTTTTTTTTAGCATAGCAAACAGTTTGGTTTGCTTTTGATTGTCACCATTTTTTAAATTCCTTTTCTCTTTGTTTTCCTCATTTTCTGTTGTAAAGCACTTTGGATCAACTGTGTTGTGTAAAGTGCTATATAAATAAAGTTGATTTGATATGATCTGATCAGTTTGTCTATGCTAATGTCATTAAGACACAACTGTTAAAGATGGAGATGCTGGTGAGAAAGAAGCCTCATGGAAAAGTGGGCTGTATGTTAAATATTTTCATTAACATACATCAAATATAATATAAGACAGTGTTTTTTTCTCAATGAAATACATCTGAAAAAAAAGTAGGATCATCATATTCGGGTTTAGAAATTAAATGCCAATATTTGCTCACAACAGTCTACACCAGGTGTTGTTAATGTGAGTATACCCCTCATGACTGAAGCCAGCCATCACCCACAAGTAAAGCACCAGGGGGACGAAAGATGGACAGACACAGTGATTGTCAGGAATGGAGTGGCTCAAAAGTGGACCAGGTTATCCATCAACTGAGGGGAAGTTATGATGCTGATAGTAAGATAATGGTTATAAGTGCAGCAGAGACATTAAACAACTATCAAGCTGCCAAGAAATATGGTGTAACAGAGTGTAATGTCTAAAGATGGCAAGCCCAAAAAAAAACGTGTGTGACTATTGTACTAAAAAGACATGACCATTACCAAACCCCTCATCCATCTGAAGCCTACTGGCTTTGTATTTAAGCTGATAACGTAAGTGCTTCATTAATACAAGTGATCACATATTGCTCCATTGTTCCATAAATGTCACAATTTTAGTTTTGATAGATAGTGAAAAAAGGATTTTAGCCAAGATTCGGTTATTAAGAAAGTCTTTTTTTTTTATTAAGTTGTGTTGGAAAGAGTCATATAATCAGGGTCTTCATATATCCAGGCCCTATACAGTATTTAGTCTTTGGTCTTAGACAGTGTAATTCTTGATCCAGAATGTGACCCACATACTTAGAAACATAACTGCAAAAAAAAAAGAAAAAAAAGTGTCTATCCTTCTCAACCTGTGGATAACCTCTCTTCCATGAGCATTTTATTGCTTTTTAAATGCAGTTCCCTTCCCTTGTTTTTTGGCAGCTTATTTGCCTCACCTCTGAAGTGAGAAGACCAAAATAGAAACGTTCCAAACCAGCAACATGCAAGGGCCTGCTCTCAACCGTGTGTTCATTGCTACCTTCTAACAAGAGACGTAACTGTCTTCTGTCATCTGTGGTCAAATCTGATACTCATAGATAACCTATATATGAGCATTGTAAATGAAACAGAAGATGTTTAAACTTGCAAAAAAAATCACATACAAAGAATCAGGACAGAAACTTTGAGGTCGCATGAAAAGTTTGAACTAGAAGGGCGGGACCAGATATACATGAAGAAACACGCAGAGCCAAATATACATGATGATATCTCAGAACACACACATGTTTGTGCAGAACTCTAATGCTCCAGTTAAATGCTGAGAGACATGTCACACTGTTTCAAAACAGAGCTGTCAAAATACTATAATTAGTGGCTGCTGAACTATTTTGCGGTGGGATGTATTGTACAACTATAATAAACACACGGCTGCCATAAATAGCACCATGTCATGATCAACATCAAATGCTGTTGCTATTTTGAACCTGGAAACATCTTCAGCCCCTGCAGCCACTCACTGATTGTTGGGCCCTCAACAACACGATCTGCAAAACATCAGAACATCTCAAATGATCTGCTGCCTCGCACGCAAACGCTTTTTGTTTGCATAAAGAGAGAGAGAGAGAGAGAGAGAGGGAGAGAGGGAGAGAGGGAGAGAGAGGGAGAGAGAGAGAGGGAGAGAGGGAGAGAGAGACAGAGAGAGACAGAGAGAGACAGAGAGAGACAGAGAGAGAGAGAGAGAGAGAGAGAGAGAGAGAGAGAGAGAGAGAGAGAGACGCCGTGAGCGGGAATGGTGCAAACTTAATCCTCCTCAGGTTGACATCTTCACAGGG
Organism: Notolabrus celidotus; assembly: GCF_009762535.1. NCBI lineage: Eukaryota > Metazoa > Chordata > Actinopteri > Labriformes > Labridae > Notolabrus > Notolabrus celidotus. Next base: position 15,321,733 of record NC_048286.1, on the reverse strand, counting down.
TTATTTTTAGAGCTCTTGTGGAATTTGCTGCAGCAGTTTACATTACTGAAATACTCAGCGGGGTTTAAATACTTTTCTCAGATATTCAAAATGTTGTGTCATAATCTGTCCCCCGCATTAGGGCAGGATCTATAGACAAACATTATTGAAAGAGATATGTATTTATTAAAAGATGAGAAGCAAAATAACGTACTTATGTTTGTGGAAAAATAACAAGCGTCTCTTACAAGATATTTACAAGTTACGGCTAGGGATGCCCACAGTTCAATGCCTCAGTTTTTTGGTCATGGTTTTCATTGTGGTTTGGTTCTAAAGGCACAGGTCGTCAGAGTAGGTTTTTTTTGTATTCTTAGACATTTTTGATGAATTGAACAGGGACAGCAAAGGGTTAAGGAGAAAAAAGCCAGCTTTTTAATTCCAACACTTTATTTTTTTAAGCAAAAAATGACTAAATGATAACTTTTGAACACATTTCTGGCGAATTTGATATAGAATGCTATCTTTATGCATACATAGGCTCTGTGATATGTGGTACTGTAGCTGCGTGGCTTCTTTCCGTGACTTTGCCCACATAAAATTACGTTTCCAAATGTTTCTATATATATAATATTTTTGAAATGACTGTGCTTTTCAGTCTATCCAGAGCTGAAACTTGGGACAGTATCTGGTCCCGACAAGGTTAGCTTTACTAAGTGAGTTAGCATGATGAGCCTTGTTAAAAGAGAGCAAGTTTTGTGAAAACCCCTGGCTTTCACATCAGCAAAAACGATTTTCCTTTTGAATTTTGCTTTGTAGTACACTCCTCAGCCTTTAATTTAGAATTGATAAAACATTCAATGTTCAATATTAAATTGAAAATTGTGGTATCCCTAATGATAACACAAGTCATGCTTAAAGACCTACAGTATGTTTGTATCTTTTTTGGGGGAAATATCCACATAAATAGAACCCAGTGGGGACCAGAACTATATCACTTTGTTATTTTATAGATTAATTGATTCACTGTAGTAGACTTATATTCAAAGTACAGAAAAATATGTTCTGTTGCATGGGACAGAAAAAACAATTCGAACTAAATATGTTTAATGTGATTTTCCTCTTTGTTTCATTTCTTACTTCTATAAGTAGTGTTTTAATATTTCAACATAAGTGTTTAACTTAGAAAACAGCACAGAATAAGTTAAATAACGATGAGACTCAGTTAAAAAAATCACAAATATTTAACATGAGGATGAAAAACTTGTGTATTTCTAAGTGATCTGTTAATCTACATTTGTCTTTTTCAAACATGAAACAGTGACTCCCTCTGCCCTCCAACAAATGACTTGTGGACTATTATTTTCTGCACAGACAACTATGTAGAAAGGGATCGTTTTAGAATTTAACTTCTGATGTGACTGTGTCTCTTTCATGAGTTATTGTAATGCTTCTGTTTTAATTGTAGCTTCATTGGCAGCAGCAGGAGAGCTCCAGTATTTTGAGCTGTACTCTGAACTAGTTGAGGTCTAACACAATGACATTGAGTTGGCATCGCTGCACTATATGAGCAACTATAAAGGTGTCAGTCCCTCCAGTCTGACAACATACCTCAGTGACTCTCATTCTAACAATGACAAGTGTCACCTCAAAGTATAGTAAGTGGCATCATTGGTATTAGAATAGATATTGGCATTGAAATTTCCCCACGTCCGTGTGAAAAGAAATCTGGCGCTTTTATGAATAACTGTACATAAAGATTTCTGTCTCCGCTCCTGTGACAAAACTCATTATACTTTACTGGTTTTCCATTTTCATGGCTTGCAGGTGTGTGCTTTTAAGTGTAATTAATGAAAACTGAAAGCTCTTATCAGATCTATTGTCTACAGAAAGCCACCAAAGCGCTCTGTAATCTAATGTGCTCATAAATCTCACGACACTAATGTTGACGCAGAGTCGGAGAACGGCTGAGACAATAATAGTTTAAATGATTTACAGCGGTGTGTCACTGGCTGAGGTAAAGCTCACCCTATGGACACATAAGCACAGAGAGAAATTATTAAATCTATTATTAGAGTGCCTGCCAAGCCTTTGAGCTTTTACTTATGTGCCACTACTGTAAGTCTTAAGACTGTGTTTCTATAGTTGTATCAGTAAGTCAAGTAAATTTAGTGCACAAAAAACTAAATACAACACATTTCTGAAGCTGTAATCAATGACTTCATAATGACTATTATTACAGAGCTTTTATCAGCGATAATAATGATAATTCTGATTGAACATAACTCCACAACAGTGATCAATTATACACAGCAAAAGCAACCCCAGGGACAACCTGGTCACACATCATATCAAATAAATCTGCAGAAAGCAGTCCGGCCCACCTCAACGTGCCTGTAGACACTCTGGCAAAACATTTTCTGTTAGCATTCTAAATTGGTACACATTACAACACGTAGGTTTCCATCTCAGCTTTGCATCAGGGTCCTGCTCACGCTGCTTGAGTTCTGTCCCCCATCAACCTATGATCCCTTACATCAATGATTTACTAATGTGCTATAGACCAGGGGTTCTCAAACTTTTTGGAGCCAGGGACCCCTTACAGGTGAGAAAATTGTCCAAGGACCCCCACATCATTGTAACACAGATTAAGCACATTAGTGATGTGTCATGATCAAAAGCTGCGGCTCTGAGAGCCGATGCTTTATAGTGAATCAGAAGAGCCGACTCGCATCGAGAGAGAGCCGGCTCCCAGTTTTTTCCTTTCCCTGCTTAGCTCTCACAGTGCTCAGCACCAGGTCTGCTCACAGAAGAACTTTGTTTTGATTGGTCAGCATGGCAGCCATGCGGCCAATCACATGTGAGGATATAGGATACATGTGATGGAGGGGAGGCTCTGTATTGTGGCTTCATCTGTTCCTTCTGAGAGGGTTAGGGTTAGGGTTCTTCTCAAAGACAGGGAAAATTCTCCCTGAGAGGAGAAATTGGATCAGCCCATCCAAGCTGAGGCATCTGATTTTTCTCAATGCCAACCTGAACTGAGGACATTTATAATGTTTGCTTGAGTTTGGTTCTGGTTCTGTTTGCTTGAGTTTGGTTCTGGTTGTGTTTGCTTGAGTTTGGTTCTGGTGTTGGTTCTGTTTGCTTGAGTTTGGCTCTGTTTCTGTTTGCTTGACTTGGTTCTGGTTGTGTTTGCTTGAGTTTGGTTCTGGTTCTGGTTCTGTTTGCTTGAGTTTGGCTCTGTTTCTGTTTGCTTGACTTGGTTCTGGTTGTGTTTGCTTGAGTTTGGTTCTGGTTCTGGTTCTGTTTGCTTGAGTTTGGCTCTGGTTCTGTTTGCTTGACTTGGTTCTGGTTCTGTTTGCTTGAGTTTGGTTCTGGTTCTGTTTGCTTGAGTTTGGTTCTGGTTCTGGAACTGTTAACTTGAGTTCGGTTCTGGTTCGGTTCTGGTTCTGTTTGCTTGAGATTAATTCTGGTTCGGTTCTTGTTCAGTTCTGGTTCTGTTTGGTTGAGTTTGGTTCTGATTCTGTTTGGTTGAGTTTGGTTCTGGTTCTGTTTGGTTGAGTTTGGTTCTGGTTCTGTTTGCATGTGTTTGGTATTGGTTCTGTATGCTTTTGTTTGGTTCTGGCTCTGTTTGGTTGAGTTTGGTTCTGGTTCTGTTTGTTTGAGTTTGGTTCTGGTTCTGTTTGCATGAGATTGGTACTAGTTCTGTTTGCATTAGTTTGGTTCTGGGTCTGTTTGGTTGAGTTTGGTTCTGGTTCTGTTTGCTTAAGTTTAGTTCTGGTTTTATCCCAAACCTTAATCATAACCCTAATCCTGATCCTAACCCAAACCCGAACCCAAACCTAGACCCAAACCCAAACCCTAATTATAACCCTAATCCTAACCCTAACCCTAATCACAGCCCTAACCCTAATCCTAACCCTAACCCTAACCCTAACCCTAATCCTAACCCTAACCCTAACCCTAACCATAACCCTAACCCTAATCAAAACCCTAACCATAACCCTAACCCTAATCACAACCCTATCCCTAATCATAACCTTAACACTAACCCTAATCACAACCCTAACCCTAATCACAACACTAACCCTAATCACAACACTAACCCTAATCACCACCCTTACCCTAACCCCTATTAGTTTTTGCCAAGTTAAGGTAAAATATACGGCTACAAAAGATCCTAAATGAAGAGCAGGTGGGAGTCGAAAGAGCCGGCTCTTGTGGACCCAAGTTGAAAGAGCCGGCTCTCCGAAAAGAGCCGAACTTCCCATCACTCAAGCACATGCTTACTACCATTTGCACTCTTAGTTGCCCTTGGAACTATTTGTATTGTAAAACGTATCAATGTAAATACTTCAGACCTGTACCATAGTGATAAACAGATACATTTCAATTTGAATCAAGTAAATACCACTTGTATACTTTATACAGAGGGTCATTTCATTCCTTGTGAACTCAACATGACAGCATTTATACTTTTCAAGTTATTGGTCTTAAACGCTTTCAGAAAATAAACAGTAGCAAGACTCACATATCCCTCCCACCAAATGGTATCATAACAATGGTGTATGCTGTTTTGTAATGACCCAGCACAATTTTATAATTTATTAGGAATTTATTCAAATTATTTCACGGACCCCCACGCGGTCCCAGGACCCCACTTTGAGAACAACTGCCATAGACCGTGTTATAAGGGGTCACTCAAAGCACATTTTGGGGTGCCAGGTGCGGGTCCAGGGGGTGAACAGGGACTGGCCATGGCCCTCCTTTTAAATGGGATTGACCACCACAAAAATCCTAAACTATTATTGGCTATTTGGCAAAAAGCAAATGGGAAAAGGACAGTCCATGACGCCATCAGCTGGTCTGATGATTAGCCTGAGAAGTTCATAGAGAAGTTGCTTGATGATTATGGTCTTTGTTGGTCTGAGGCTTGTCTGTCCAGGTCTTCCTGGTCATACCAGCATGCTAGTATTCGGGCTAACAAAAAAAAAAAAAATCATACTACAGACCTACTGTGGCCAACAGCTGCTTCAGCATCTGCTCAATTATTGGCACAACAACTCTTAATGTTCAGTCTTGCAATTTGCTCAAGTGCATCAAGAAAGTGAGAGGAGGAGAAAGGATTGCTCGATCTCTGTTAGCTTGTAATCCCTGTCACTATTTAGGTAGGAGATAGAGAAGGTTAATATGCAAGTCATCCCTGTGTGTGTGCTGATATACTTCATGCTGCCCTGCAAAAGTCAGTGACCATATTGTGCTCCAGTAAAAAACAAGGAAGCCTGGACACGCCCCTGGTGTCAGGATTTGTGAAACCTTATTTGCTGTTACATGTCGAAAGTTATGTTCTGTAGTTTAATGATTAATTGATAAACCTCATGTTTTACTCACACTTTAATAGTAATAAATATTAACTTATCCTCAAGTGTAACTGCAGATAATAGGTGAATAAGTTAACTATGGAGGGGCACTGGTTTGGATGAGAGATTAAATCATGCACCACATATGCAGAGACTGTAGTTCTCAAAGAAGGTGGCCCTTTCAGCCATGTCATTCTCCACTCTCTTCCCAGTGTCCTACTGTATCCACAGTCCTACCCTCTGAATAAAGGCTTGAAAAGCCCAAAAATTAAAGTAAAAAAGTAATAAATAAAGGGTTTCAAACTCAAAAGTCTGCACCCGTAGTCATGTGTAACCATTTATTTTCAATTTTTCTCAGATTTGGCAATACATGAGCCACAAACACTCCTTCTTTGTTCCACCTGCAAGACACTACCAGATATTTTTCAAGAAGCTCCTGATGCACATTAAATTGCACGCACATGCACACACAAAACCCAGACAAGTATACAAGATGGCCTCACAAGCTGCTACACTCACTGACCAGAAAGAATACATAGCCACTTGAGCTCCTGTCATTGTGTGGTGAGCTTACAAAAATCCATCCCTTACATGCCACCTTTCGAAATAGTGACTTCACCCTGGATTGGGTGTCACAGACTACACAAACAGATCATTACCTGCAGATCAAAACATTCACACTGCAGCACAAACATGTGTAACCTACACGCATGAGCGGCCTGAGAGGTACAGTTTGCATAAACAGAAGTTAAACCACTCGTCACAGTAACAACATATCAGCAGCTATGGTGTGATGTCATCGGCAGATTCCATGCAGTGAACAAGGATGTTTTTTTTCCCATTTGTCTGTGGTGACGATGACACTGTCATCCAGTGAAAGCAGTGATTTGGTTTGATAACAGGAAGTAAGAGCAGCAATTATACAAAGATGGGTTGTTGAGTTCAACATGACTGCCAGGTGAACTTACGTGGGAGAAGAATGTGGAGCTGCGCTAAATGAACATGAAGTGCATGACATTAAAAGGCATCTGTCTGTTACCTGCAGTCTTTCTATAGTGCTTGCATTGCTTCTGTAGTGTCACATCTGCCCCTTTTCCAAAGTTTCCAAACATTGAAGTCTGTTCATATGAGAGGAAAACGATCCAAAGTAAGTGATTTGTTTTAGGTGAATTCACTCTGCTGGCCTTGAGCAACAGGAAGCACCAGGCTCTCTATTTGTTTTAAAGAGAAACACCATAACAAAGGTTTCTATGTGGGCTTCAAAGTTGGCACAGGCAGCATCTTTCCTTTATCTGTTTTTAGTATAACAACCAGCCAGGAAAGCTAGGGTGTTTTTTTTTATATATAATTGAGATGCTGATATTTTCTATAGGAAGGGAAAGTTCATGCTGTGACAAATAATACTGTCTCATACCTGCAGGCACCACACCTTTAAATACAAAGGAAACATGCGCCACCTGCTTGTCTCAGGTAAAATAGTTCCAAGGTGTATGCCAGATCACATTACACAGGTGAGACAGGTAATAAAACTGCACTTAATGTTTTCAGTGCACACCATCACCCAATTTGCTAGATAGTATATTACAGTGTCAATATGAATGTTTTATGGTCATAGGTTTATTTAATATAATGACTTTTGCGCACGCAAACTGAAGATGATTCTCCAAATGTTTTCAAATCATGTGACTCCGCCCCCTTGGGTTGGTCCTGAGGTGAGCCGTCTATAAACAGCAGCTCACACACATGTGTAGGTGAGACGGGCTGCAGCACACTGACAGGTATGATGGAGCAAAAGGACCTCTTTGGATTCAAGTTGTCTTGACGCACGAAAGATCCGGACTTTACTCACATTTCATCACAATCACAAAAGGACAAATAATCTGAAAGCATGAAGTTGGAGGTGTTGTGTGGCGGCCACTACGACACGAAACATCTGGAGATGTTCAGTTACGCAGAGGGGAGTGTGCGCTCTCCCCTGTCCGCGGAAGAGGAGCTGGGATCGGATGGGGACTGCGTGGTCCACAGCCCTCCTCCACCTGTAACTCCATGTGCTGTCGCCAAGTCCAAGCCGTACACACGGAGACCTAAACCCCCTTTCTCCTACATTGCTCTCATCGCCATGGCTATCCGGGACTCGTCCACTGGACGTCTCACTCTGGCGGAAATTAACGACTATCTGATGAAAAAGTTCCCGTTCTTCAGAGGCAGCTACACCGGCTGGAGGAACTCTGTGCGGCACAACTTGTCTCTTAACGACTGTTTCCTAAAAGTGCTCCGGGACCCGTCCAGACCGTGGGGTAAGGACAATTATTGGATGCTCAATCCTCAGAGCGAGTACACCTTCGCCGATGGGGTGTTCCGGCGCAGGAGAAAGCGCATAGATAAGAAGGAGCAGAGGGCAGAGGAGCCGCAGAGCGTTCAGCAGCCTGAGCCCGCCTCAAAGACTGGTTCATGTATCAAGTTTACGAGTTCGTTTGCTATAGACAGCATCCTCAGCAGGCCGTTTGAGAGGGACTCAAACAGAGATCGTTTACTTATGCACACTGCCTACACCTGGCCGAGCTACACTGGACTAATGACGCCTTATTCAAATACACCTGCTGCCTCATTTTCATACATCAAGTCACCCTGTACTGTGGACTCCTATGACGTTGCGCTGCTCTCGCAAACACGTGTGCGATATTAAAATGAAATCTGAACTTCATTTGGTGGTTAAAAATCATCAATGTGCACTGATGGTGGACAGAGGTGGCACGGTGTTACACTCTTTTAGACTATACCTCTGTTCATTTCCCACCGGAGTTTTCATTTTGTGCATGTTTGTTTTTCTTCAGTGACATTGAACTGTCCATGAGTGTTGTTGACTCTATAACAAACATGTTGAAAACACGCACATTGGCTGTTATTTTCTCTGTCTTTAAAAAAAGTTTTTTGCAACGAAATAAAACAATGACTCATAAATGTCTGCTGTTTCGTTATTCCTAAATAATTTTGTATTATTATTAATAAAGGAGCCATGTTTTTCATGGAGCTGCGTCTGACACCTGTTGGACACATCTGCACCTGTCAGGTGCAATAATGATTGACGGGGCCTGTATAACAAGCTATTTCAACCTTCAACAGCTTGATGGTAGTTTTTATAGAGATATTTCATTCAACTCTGCTTGTAAAATTAGTATTTCAGATGTCCACAATGTCATTCTTCCTGTCCACCGTTGTCATTTCAGATATCCACTACTGCATTCTTATAAGCAGAAATGACGTCAGAATTCGATTGCAGATATTAAAAATGTTCATTCCGATAAAAAGAATGACGTTGTGCATAGGCTATCTGAAATTGAAAGCTCATGAATGGAAAAGGTTACATAATTTGGAAGAATGACGTTTTAATGTCTAAAATTAAATTTGTGGATAGCAAGAATGTCGTTGTGGATATCTTTAAAAAACAAGTTTGATGTTGAGACTATGGAGACTCGTTTTTGGATTTTTAGATATCCAGAACGGCATTATAACTTGTGCAGATGACGTCACTTTTGCCATTCCTGTGTCATTCTATCTGGAATGAAAATTCTCCATATCTGCAATTAGGGTTCTAAATAAAGTCTTCTTCCAGAAATCTCCAATCCAGTTGTTCTTACTCATAAAGTATTTTGGATATTCAAAATTACATAATAGATATTTTGAACGTTTTTACATTTCACATGGAAGAATTATGGCAGATATCCAAAATATTAATTCTGGATTAGGAAGGAAGACAATGAGTATAGCTGAAATTGAATGCTCCAAAAAACATGGATATGATATGTGATGTTATTTGTATATTGAGAATGACACGCACATATGAAGGATGACGTTTGGGGTATCTCTAATTAGATTCTTCTTGGTGTGACTACATTTTTAAAGAGGAAAATCACCATGGATATTATTAATTACTGGTAGATGTGTGTTTGCTTTAAATGTTAAAATCGCTTGACATATAGGCTTGAGTTCATGAGACTCAACCTCACAGAATGCATTGAAAGCTCTGCCAGGGATGGGCTGCATTTGGTTATTTTCATATATGTAAAAAAGTTAATGCTAACTTTTGCAACCTTTGTTTTATCCATTTCTTAAAATTGTATTTCCTTTACTACTACTAAAAGAAATTAACGTCCGAAGCATGCCATGGCCTGCACTACTACTACTACTACTACTACTACTACTACTACTACTACTACTACTAATAATAATAATACACAGTCGCCTGCAAAAACGACATCTTCTTCTGAGTATTTATTTTCCAGTTTCCATGATTGTCGTTGCTGCCGGATCGGGGTATCCAGTATTTATGTTTTCTGTCTGCACTACAAATAACTCTCGCCCCAGTCACCGCACATGCGCAGGAAAGGGTTTGCACAAACGGTGCATCCTGAGTGAACTCAACCCAAATCCACAATAGGAAGAAATGTCTTCCAAGTTGGCCTATTCTTCTGAAGCAAGAAAGTAAATTTCCTTTAAACCAGCTGTGCATCCTGCGCGCAGCGGGGTTACGGGTTTGATGTGGCTGATAGTCTTGGTAGGTTGTGTTTTAACTCTGCTGGTGCATGGGAAATAATTTCAGTGCGTGTGCTTCTAGTAGTGACTTACTTTGTAATGACAATGGGTGTGCGTAAAACTCGGTGCGTAACGCACATAAATGATATTTACTGCAGGAAACTTTGCAAAAAAGTTTAAATATTTAACCATATGGATCCTTTGTGGATTTATTTAGAGTTTCTAATCAAGTCTTTTTTCTCAGGGGATAAAATCCAGACTCCCAGAGGTAAACTGATACTTGTGCGCTGTGTGTGGTACGTTGGCACGCTCTGATGGAAAAAGCATGCTTCCGCTCATGTCAGAGTTCTAATCCTGAACAGATCCCAACAAATGAGCATTACAGGACTCCCTGTACACCTTCATGAATAACTATTAAACACCAAGAGGACCAAATATTTTTAATTCATGCGCATTTTGTCGCTTTACTCGTCATGGTTTAGTAAGCTGGCCCCATCATATAACTGTGACAAATGCATTCCGAGGTGTTTTGGAAAGTCGGTCGTGGGAGGAGATTTGTCTTCCTCCGCTGCGCCGTGTCCGGCTTCTAGTCTGGCTCGTGGCCAGATGGGGAGGGAGTAGTTCCTGGCGATTTCTTGGAGGGATTTGGGGGGATAGCGGGGCAGGGAGAGATTTAACAATTGATAGGTGGTCGGGTTGTACTTGGCCGAGTGGATATGCGCAAGGAAAGTCGAGGAGCTTTGTTTCTCTCAGTTATGGAGTTATTGGCAGCGATGGACAGAGGGAGGACGGAGGAACAGCGGTTGGTGCTTCTTGATTTTCACGTTTGTAAGGCGCAGAGCAACACAGAGGGACACTGACCTTTTAATTATTGCACAGATAAACCACTAATTAGATATGAATTAAGGGAACAGTTAGTTAATCAGATAGAGAAGGTCCCAACAGAGGCGCAACCATGACGACGGAGTGCTCCAAGCAACATTTGGATTCATCTGATCCTCTGAGCGCACAGCCGGTGATGGAGAGCGCGCAGGCTGCATCCACCAAATGGAAAAAGGGAAACTCCGGCTTGAGGCGCCCTGAAAAGCCCCCTTACTCATACATCGCCCTTATTGTCATGGCAATCCAAAGTTCACCGAGCAAAAGGCTAACTCTGAGTGAGATTTATCAGTTCCTGCAGGCCCGCTTCCCTTTCTTTAGGGGTTCATATCAGGGCTGGAAGAACTCCGTCAGGCACAATCTCTCCCTGAACGAGTGTTTCATAAAGCTGCCAAAAGGACTCGGTAGACCTGGGAAAGGGCACTACTGGACCATAGATCCGGGCAGTGAGTTTATGTTTGAGGAGGGCTCCTTTCGCCGTAGACCTCGCGGTTTTAGGAGGAAATGTCAGGCTCTGAAACCCATGTACAGGATGATGAACGGTATCGGATTTGGTGCGTCCATGCTCCCACAGAACTTTGATTTCCAGTCTCCTCCAGGCTCGTTAGCATGTCACAACAGCTACAACTTAGATCTGATGGGTAGTACAGTGCAAGGGGGCTTTGACGGACTCGGGGGAGGGCATCACGTCCCACACATGTCGTCAGGCTCCGGGTCATCGTACATGTCCGCGTGTCAGGGGGGCTCTAACACGGACTACTGCCCGGACAGCAGCAGCAGCCCCCTGCAGAACCCATCAGCCATGATGGGCTCTTTGGACTGTCAGTCTGCGTATGCAAATGCAGCCTCACCCTGGAGCTCACCTGGCATGTCCTCTTACATCAAACAGCAGACTCTGACATCCGGCACTAACACTTCTTCATCTTCTCTGCACACGGGGATGCCCTCTTACTCTCTGGAGCAGGGCTACCTGCATCACAACGCACGAGACTCCTCTGACATTTCAGGTATAATCTCATTCATTTTATCATTAATTTCTATGAATTCCTGTATATAATTCGTGTTAACACCACCCATACAAAATAATTTCATAGTAAATATTAAACTGATAGAGATGAGTTAGTAAGCCAAAACACAAGTCTGTGCTCTTTGCGTAAAGCCAAATTGTATACGAAATTCAGCCATCAGTTCAATTAAATGCTATAAACACTTATTAAACTGGAATATTTAGCGCGATTTTATACTTTATGGCCAAGTTGCATTTTATGAGCAGTAAATAAATCAGAGAGAAAGAACTAGGTAGTAAAATGCACCTGTAACAAGCTCACACTTCAATATAAATTGCTGAGATTGACTGTTGTTTCACAGTTTAATTTTTTTATGATGTAACTGAATTTTGTGTAAAGGGTGCTTAATTAAGTGACACATATTACTATTTTTTTCAAACAGATTTTTTTATGATTCAACATTTTCACCAAGCTTTCTTTATAGTCCAGTATTTGTTGTAGAATGTTAAGAAAAGATGTTCAAATACACAAAGACACGAAAATGTCATCAATCAGGCAGTCAGAATTTTGAGAGAACTATAAATTTTTTTAGTGCATCTTGGGGGCCTCTAAAATTAAATATAATAATCCTTAAATTAGTTGAGGTTTAATTGTTTTATTGCTTATAATGTTTCAATTCTTCTAAATTTGACATATTTGTAATTCCACTTCTAATGATTACTTTATTTAATCCTTAATATAATGTGTGGTTATCAATCTATCATATGCTACGATAATTACCAAATAATTAGGCTGTTTTCACCAAGTGACAAAGTATGTATTCTTTAGATTTTTCCCCCAGGAAAATTTGCAGCACGAGGAACAAAAATAAACTTAAACCACCAAGTGTTTGCATTTATTTTAGCATTTACAGCTAAAGACTTGATTGGTTATTGTTTAAAAACGTATATATTAATATTGTCTATTAGCATTTGTACCAACAGACATGATGGTTAATATCGATGATAATCCATTTATTCTTTACCAAAATTCATTCATATTACTCGGAGAAGATGAACAACAATTTCTAGATAAGTGAAATCTTAGATATCCCTAATTGATAACGTTGATTAAGCTGATGAGACAGAAGGCCGCATGGAGAAGAAAAAATAGGACATGTCGATGGTCCCATGACTTGAACGGGCCCTTAGATATGTAGTGAAGTGGTGGGACCCAATGTGGTATATTTTCATGGGGCCAAATATTCCTCTCGGCACCCCTATTGATACATGAAACCTTTTTAAGTGTTCATAAATTGATTAGAGTTAAATACACAGTATAATATGTGAAGTGGTGCAAACAAATGTAATTGAGGCCTACTGTTCGCGTTAACAAAATTGGACACAAGCTTATTTTTCTTTTGTATTAAAGGTAATTAACATGAGCAAATCCAGATGCCGGATTACTGACGTGTTGGTCTGACCTGCTGTGTCCTGTTTATTTGCAGTGGGACTGTCTCGGTACTCCGGACACTCCGCTCCTGTGTGTGACAGGAAGGACTTCGTGTTGAACCTAAACGGAATCTCTTCTTTTCATCACTCCAGCAGCGGAGGATCGTATTATCATCAGCTCCACCATCATCACCAGAGCGTCTACCAGGACGTAAAGCCGTGCGTCATGTGACCAAACCAGACCACCATAGCTGAGTGAAAGTGAATGTGCCACTTTCAACCAACAAGTGGCAGTTCATTTTCAGCGAAAACTTAAGTGTTTTATTGTTCATTGAAAAGTGTGGAGGCTGTAAAAATTCTCCACAGTGAGATTAGACTTATTAAAAGTTAGTTTTTTAAAGATTGGTATAACGTGAGGAACAATTTTCTTGTCACTCCATGCTCTGTATACGCGAATGACCGAACTCACAATGAATTAAGCAATATTGACATCGTTAATGAATGAAATAGCAAACGTTCACGTCAATCCATCTGTATTCATGCACTTACATTTATTTTCCTGAGGTTGTTGCAGAATTCCTGCAGCAAGCCATTAATTATTTTATTTTGGAGAAAAGGAGAAAAATCGAGTTTTGAATGTCCTAAGCAATAAATGTTTCTTTTCATATCAGCGGTTTTTGCTCTCTTCATTATTATTATTATTATTATTATTATTATTATTATTATTATTAACAACCTAGAATTACACAATACCGTATAAAGTTCTGAGGTCATCTTAAGAAGTGCAGCTTGTTTAATATTTTACGGAATTCAATTATTTTCCCGTAATTGCTGACCCTTTAGAGTTTTTTTCTAAATGTTTTGTTTATCTGAAATGTATTTACTTTTTAGTTTGTATATAGGCCTACTTTTTTTTATTCAAGGTAAAAAAGACTCGCTCCTTTGAATTCTACAAGGCACATTAAGAGACTGCGTCATCGTATTTAGCTGTGATCGTCCAGTCGGTGCTTTCTGAGAATAAACATTTTAGTTTTTTTTTCTCGACAACACTGACATGCATTAGGTTAGGGATGTGGTGTAGTTTTGTATTCATAGGCGTTAGGAATGGGTACCGAATTCGGTACTTTTATAGGTACCGACCGAATTACGTCGGTACAACCGAGATTCACGTAAAATCAAACGGTACAATGTTTCGGTACCTGAATGCATCCTTGTGACTGTGAGGGAGTGGAAGAATAGGCGATTTTCCATATTTTCGCCCTGTAACAAAGTTTGAGACTGATCCGGTGGACGTCTCTGCTCTCTGCATCTGCGCGGGAGCGCGCCAAACGGAGCCTGCAGCTGACGGGCGCGCGCACTCACCGCGAGGCAGAACCGCAGGTGGATTAAAGTTTAGTTTTTATTTACAGTCTATGGTTGAGGCTGACCCCCTCGCTCCGAGTACTTGCCCTGTTTATCACCGTTCCTGTGTGCATGAATGCCCAACAAGTAAGTTGTGTGTCCTGTGCTTTTAAAGAGACGGAGAACTGACTTGTTCCTGTCCGCAGGTATTCATGTGTGTTCATTGATAAACTCCCGAAAGAGCAATTAGACGCCACGAGCACTTGTCAGCTAATATATATAATCACCTATATAATTCTTTTTCTGTTTATTTTATTTTAAATGAAATAAATATGTTAAATAAAAAAAAAAAGAGATTTTATTATTAAACAAATAAACATTTATTACCACATAAACACACACAAAATTACCGAAAATTGGTACCGTTTAGTACCGGTACTGATTCCCAGGTACCGGGTATCGGTATCGTATCGGTTCAAATGTGAAAGGTACTCATCCCTAATAGGCGTGCATTTTTACTTCTGAAGACACCCTAAAAATGAGTCAAAGTTGTGTGCATGAGGCTTGGGATCAGTTCAGTGCACTTCTTTTTTGTTCAGACGCCTGTTTATATTATTAAACTTAAGTGACTACAGGTAGTTGATATGCTCTAGAGTAAGCCAGAGGTCAGAACTACGTTCAGTGACCATCCATAGGATGACTAACCTGCCTGTACAACCCTGATTGTTTGCACGTGACAACACTGCCACCTCGTGGTCATTGAAAGTACAAGCTATTTTGTTTGAATTGATGCCTCTTGCGTCATCGAAAAAAAAAGTGCGGGATCTTATGAAATGTTATGCAAAACAGAGAGTCTGCATAATATGTAGTAATATTTGAATACAGATTCTTCACAGTGGATGCATTCAAGTCCACAACCACTCACCCATCATCCCATTCCCAGGTCTATCAAGCTATCCTGAATAAAATCTAGACAAATTTAATGCCACTTTTTTTTTTAACTCTAGGATCAGATATATTATGCATCCCACCAAAATAAAAGTTTGTTTTCTTAAAAACCTAAAGAATGAAGATGATCAGCTGCTTGTTACTCCAGCACACATGGCATTTAAAAAAACAAACAAACATTTAGATGATACTGAAATCTCATGTGAGGCATCAAACATCAGATAAACATCAGTTATCTTATTTTGAACACAAACTCATATTTGATGTCTCATATTGAGTCCAGGTCCGGAAGAGATTTGCAATGTTGTTGAGTTGCATATCTATTACTATAAAACTCTACAATATTGAACATAGATTTAGTCAGTCAGCATCATCATCCTTAGTTTTAACTATGGCAGTAGGCTAGTTTAAAGAATGAATAAAACATATGACTCTATATTAGGTTCTCATTGGGCTCGGGTCAGACCAGTAATATCATGGTCAGCAAACCATTTGAGTTTTGGCGCTGTAGGCAGGTCCTGAAAAAGGAAATCAGCATCTCCATAAAGCTTGTCAGCAGATGGAAGTATGAAGTGCTCTGAAATCTTTTGTTAGATGGCTGCCTTAACTTTAGACTTGATAAGACACAGTGGACCAACACCATAGATAACATGTCACACCAAATCATCACTGACTGAGGAAACTTCAAACTGGACTTCAAACACCTTTGATTCTGTCTCTCCACTCTTCCTCCAGACTCTAGGACCTATAGTTTCAAATGAAATGCAAAATGTACTTTCATCTGAAAAGAGGACTTTGCACAACTGAGCAACAGTTAAGTTAATGTATTCTGTGTGTGTTTGCTCTTGATGCACTGACGCCAGCCTCAGTCCACTCCTTGTGAAGCTCTCCAAAGATCTTAAATTGACCTTTCTTAACAATCCTCTCGTGGCTGCAGTCATCCCTTTGCATGTGCATCTTTTCCTGCCAGAACCTTTATTTCCAGTCGAGCTTCCATTAACATGCTTTGACACAGCACTCTGTAGCAGCCAGTATTTTCAGCAATAACCTTCTTTGTTTTACTATCCATGTTGAGGGTGTTGATGATTGTCTTTTGGACAACTGTCAAGTCAGTGGTTTCTCTCATGATCATGGTTGCATGATCTGAACTAGATCAAGATATACACCGTATTTATTCTGTTTGAATAGTGATTAACTGAAACTAAAAATGATTTTTAGAAAATATATTCAGATCTGTAATTTTACATTTTTTTTAATCTATAGGACTTAATCATCAAAATTCAAATTGAAAAAAATAATCCAGACTTTAAACTTTTTCATGTAATGAGTAGAATATATTACATTTTCACTTTCTTAAATGACTGATGGAAACATATTTAACTTTTTCATGGTATTCTAATCATCACCTGTACATAAAATAAAAGCATATGAAAATTAGAAAAAAAAAATTAATAGAATCAGGATAATACAGTGATAATGCAGCATCATTGGTTTTCAATCATTACTATGTGGAATTTGCATAACAAACCGAATATTTCGCTTGCTATATTTTCCCTGATAATTCTGACGGAAGAAGTTAATCTAAGAGAGCAAAGCTTAAAACTACAACAGTGCAGTAGTGCCACTGTATAGAAAAACTTGTGATTTTGAGATTAAAGTTGTAAATTCATAGGAATAAACTAAAAGTTTTGGTCTAAACTTAACCTGTATGTTATTTTGAATGGATAGATCAATCGAGCAGCCTGCAGCCACCTGAACTAAAACAGGGAAGCATCTTGTGGAATTATATCCAAGTATAAGTTTAACAAGTAACTCAATATCCAATCTTTTATCAGCACCACAGTGTCAGGACTCTGTACCCATTGTGCAGGTAACTGTCTGTTTTGGAGTAGGGCAGGCTAATAGGCAGCCTGTACATGCTTCTCCAAACACTGCTCATCCTCAGCTGTTGAGTGTAACTTAATGGCCCATGTTCTTCATTTTGATGCAGGCAGCTTGATTATCTTATGATATCAACCTACATGTTGTTTTAGCCTTCAGATAGATTAACCATAACCTTTAATAGAACTTCTGTCTCATAAAAGTACAACTTTATTTTCCTAAGATTACGACTTGATTCTCATACATTTTCAACATTATAGCCTTGAAAATCTATGATTCTTTTCATCAGTTATCATCAAGAAAAAAAAAAATCTATAATGCCTGTAACCGCTGCTAGGGGGTAGGTGTCAGACAAGATGTTAAACAGCACTGTGATGGAAAACTTTTTTTACCTTTTTAACAGTGAATGTTCACAGTGAGTGATACATTTCACTGTCAAATGAAAACAGGACTAAATGATTTTGTCAGAAAACACAAGCTTTAATAAAATATGCAAAATAAAAAGTAAAATATTGACAATTAGTAAGACATTAGTTAAAAAAACAGATCAATCTCAATTTATCAATCTTTATTTAAATAAAGCCAAATCACAACAAATGTTATCCCAAGATGCTTTACAAACAGAGCAGGTCTAGACCGTACTCTGTTAAATTAATAACAAAGACCCAACATCAAGACAGGATAAGATCCAGTCCCATCTTACAGATAGGACTCTGTATTATGTGATTATAATCCACCATGAACAGAGCACTTTGCAGCACTTATCAAGTTACAGCGGCAAGGAAAATCTTCCTTTTCACAGGCAGAAACCTTGAGCAGAACCAGACTCATGTTAGACAGCCATCTGCCTCGACCGAATGAGATCCTTATACTTTAAATGTGAGCAAATAATCAGAGAAGTGCTTACAAAATCCTGTTTTCATCACTGTTTTGTAAAGAGATAATTCCTCCTCATTACCATAATTTGTTTCCCCTCTGACTAAGACAAGGAAGCAGAGGATGTTGGTTAAAAAAAATGCAGTTGTAGACGAGTAAGTAATGACCTGTTTGACAAAATGGTAAGTTTTGTTTAACTGGAAGAATGATGAGAAGACCCTGAGACAAACATAGCACAAAAAGTAAGGACATTTGTGTTTGGTAGATTATTTCTTTGTTGTAACAATGTTTCTTGGCAATAAATCTTAGACCATTTGAAAGCCAGTTTAGATGAATATCTGAAAGTATAACCAACAAAGTCATGATATATTCGATAAATCACAGGGCTAGGGCAGACTCACATATAACAAACAAAACAGTAATCTTCACACATTATGCATTAGCAATTATAAATTATGAAATAACCAAGAATTTTGAAACATCATCACAGTAAAATGTTGGAAACAAGTGCTTGATTTAGACCAGGGGTTCCCAAATTTTTCAGTCTGTGACTCCAAAATATAGGTGCCAAAGACTAGCGACCCCCACTGTACCTCAAAGTGATTTAATGTGGCTTCATTTATCTGTTCTGCAGAAAATTTGCCTACCTATATGAGCATGTGGCTGTGTTTCCTGTGCCGTTATGAATTAACCTACTGCTACTGATGCTTTTGATAATTAACTGTTCACTAACCCTAAACTTAGGAGTCATCTGACAAAAAGAAAGGCAGAAAACTCATTACATTTTCTATTTTCAAGGTTTTATTTCAATGTTAGCTACTATTTTTGTTGATATATTTTACCATAATGGGTAAAATGTTCTATTTTTTAGATATCTTAAAAAAAAAAAAATACTGGAAGACATCTCATCCATTTGTGTCTCATGACCCCCCAGGGATTCCCGACCCATACTTTGGGAACCCCTGATTTAGACTACTTCACCAGTACAATGCTTTATACATTACATAGACCCACATATACTTTCTCTGCCAAATATGGCAGAATGTAAGAAAGACAATGGGATAGTTTGTCTTTAAAATTAAATATAGTACATCACATGTTTATGACACTTGTGTACCAAGTTAAAAGGTAAAAACATATTTAAATTGTCAGTTAACTGCAGCTCTCTGAGTATATGTCTTCTTGTATTATTACACTTGATTTTTCTACTAGTTATGTTATTGGTAATGCATTTTAAATTCCAAAGTCATGGTTATCCTTCTCTGTTAACTGGTATGTCTTGTCACATTACTAGTTGTGCCATGACAGACTGGGTATGAGTGAGAGTTTGTTGTTCTTTTGTATTTATAGCTGATGTTATTGTTATTATTTTTATTTTATTTTTATTTGTATGTCTTATTCTTATGCCTTGTACAAAGAGAGCACAGTTTACCTAAGTCAAATTCCTTGTGTGTTCAAGCATACCTGGCCAATAAAGCTGATTCTGATTCTGAGTGGTGCTGGCGTCAGACTGTAATACTGGAATTGACCGGTAGGTGGCTGTAGTGTCATACTAATGTCCTGCCACCTCTTTGCCTGCTGGAGTCAACTTCGACAGACACAAGTATATGAATATCAATCTTTTTATTTACAGTCTATGATATCAATAGTGTGTACAATGTTACTTATAGCTTCAAGTCAGCAAAAGTAGAAAATAAGCGCGCGCCCTATGCACTGAGGGTAGAGTCCTTAGCGGTCGCTGGTTCGAGTCCTGCACGACCCTCTGCTGTATGTCATTCCACAGTCTCTGATATCCACATTTCCCGTCTTTCCTCGGCTGTTCTATTTAAATAAGAAAAAATAAAAACATACATATACATAAATAGGCCTACGTTAAAACAAAGCACAGTTAATCTTAGATGTAGCATCTTGATAGAAAGGTAAGTTTGAAGATTGTGTCATAACGATAATAATAATAAATTATACACTCATATTAAGCTACAATTTATTATCTCTGTATAATGAATAGTGACAGAGAAGTGATATCTTGCAGAATGTTTGCCTACGTGAACACTAGAGGGAGCCAAAATCATAGATATCATTATATTCATCCATCTCTCCACCCTTTAAACCAAAGTCTGATTTTTGTTTTCACATGTCTTTTTTAAGTGAATATCATTCTTCTAGTCAGATTCCGTTATTACCTTGGCTACAGTTATTTTAACCGGCCCATGTACCTACTATAAAGTCAATATATTTATATGCATTTTTCCCCTTGGTTGATGCCTGTTGTTTTAAGAAAAAGAAAAGAAAACCAAATAGGGGAAAATTAAATGTTGCAGATGCCATTATTCACATTACATTTTACCATTTTAATACTATCACAACACATGCCGACATCACCAAAACATGCAAATCAACAATAATGTGGGTCTTAATTGCAGTGATTAAAAGGTCAATTGTTTGTTTCTGTTGTTTCGTTTATTATCTCCACATCCATTCATGTGTGTCGCTGTGGTTCCACTCGTGGAAACCTTAAATAATGAAGATTTAAGGAGGGCTGGGTGGGCAGGCTGCGGTATTAAGTCAAAAGTCTGTCGTGAGTTGAGTAAACAGCCCGGGGCGGTGGAAAAAGTTCATGCCCGGGTCCATGTAAGGAGAAACCGGCCGAGCAGCAGGCCACTGCACGGACCTTTAATTAAGACGACCTGCGGAGGATTACCGCGATATTGGGACTGTAACTTTGCCTCACAGTGACCATTCACAATTTCATGCACTGTCGCCTTGGACAGCAGGGAGAAAGGCCCACAGAGGCCTCATGGTTCTGCTTAATTAGACGTTTCACTATCTTTAGTCAAAATCTGCTTCTATTTCACATCAACCTTAAAATTAAGTACACTGAGTTGTCTGTCACGAAACACCTCTCAAAACTCCCACGAACTTCTTTTCTAACATTAACGATGAGGTTTTTAACTTATTCATGCATCCTGTTTGCGTGACAATAAAAACTCCCCCTTTAACACCACATCACATATTCAAACATTTTGCTGAAAAGCGCTTATGTAAGGTGTCATGGTCACCCCATTTGGTGCCCCGTCTTTGAATCCTTTTTACTTTGAATAAACTCTCACACCTCGCAGCCCAAACTGTCTTTTAATTCCCGATGTATAGAGATCTCACTTAACCGCCCACTGTCAAAGATGTAAGGCTTTGATCTCAGAGTGACCTGCTGCTGCAGTCAAGTCTTTTAGCTAATAAAAATGCGCTTTTACATGCGTTAAAGCTGTGCGTAAATGAGGC
The DNA here is from genome assembly GCF_009762535.1 of Notolabrus celidotus. NCBI lineage: Eukaryota > Metazoa > Chordata > Actinopteri > Labriformes > Labridae > Notolabrus > Notolabrus celidotus. The sequence continues at coordinate 15,300,223 of NC_048286.1, read as the reverse complement.
CATTTGTTTCACTATTGGCCGATATAAAAATAGATCTAAAAGTGGAGAGATGGTGTAATCACTCAGGTTAATAATAGAAGCGAAAGCCAGATTAATTCACTGTATTGTTTTGCGTAATTTTCCCATTTTGGAGAAATTGCAGATTCATATTTTAGGTCACAATATCCATATCTCTGTTATCATATTTTACTTTTTAATTTGACACATAACTCGTCAGTTTGTATTGTATTAAGAAATCAATAGGCCTACTAGAGGATGGTTTTCTGTAACAAAGTGTGAGGGAATTTGCTCTCCACGCTCTGATTGCGCACATGTGTGAGCTGCTCTGTCACGTCTGAAGTCCTGGCTGGAGTGGGCTGGGAGTTGCCGACACCTCCTCTCTCTCGTTTGACTTAAAAAAAAGCCATGAGTGTGGCCAGGAGCTCTCTGCTCCCTCTGCACTGCCTGACTCCTCATTGGACAGCTCGCGCACTTTATGGGAGGAGCTCCAGACGCAGCAAAAAGGAGGAAAGAATTTAACTGCGCAAAGTCCCGTGGTGACGGATATCCAAAGTTTCAGAACCTTTTCAATGTGTGTTTCACAGAGACGCAGACATGGGGACGGCTTAAACCACAGCTGAGATCCGGCACGTTGCACTGTTGTTGAGACTTTTCCTCTTTTTCCTTCTAAGTGCGCAGTGGAGGAGCTGTGATTTGTGCGCCTTCAGAAGTCCGAGGAGGGAAAAGTGGAGCTCTTCGTGTGCGTAATTTGGAGCTGTTCTTGCCGAAAACATGCAGGCTCGCTACTCCGTCTCCAGTCCGAACTCTCTGGGCGTCGTGCCGTACATCAGCAGCGACCCGAGCTACTACAGGGCCGCAGCTGGTGGAGGATACTCCGGGATGCCAGCACCTATGAACATGTATTCTCACGCGGCCCATGATCAATACCCTGCCAGCATGGCGCGCGCGTACGGCCCGTACACCCCTCAACCTCAGCCTAAGGATATGGTGAAACCCCCTTATAGCTACATCGCGCTCATCACCATGGCTATCCAAAACTCGCCTGACAAGAAGGTGACCCTGAATGGGATTTACCAGTTCATCATGGAGAGGTTTCCATTCTACCGAGACAACAAGCAAGGCTGGCAGAACAGCATTAGACACAACCTGTCCCTCAATGAGTGTTTTGTCAAAGTGCCCCGCGATGATAAAAAACCTGGTAAAGGCAGCTACTGGACCCTCGACCCGGACTCTTACAACATGTTCGAAAACTGGAGCTTCCTGAGGAGGAGGCGGCGGTTCAAGAAGAAGGACGTGCTGAAGGAGAAAGAGGAGCGGCTGCAGAAGGATGTCACGCCGCAGAGGCAGCAGGGAGGCCGGGATCAGGAGCAGCCGGTGCAGGGCTCCAAGCCTGTGAGGATCCAGGATATTAAGACTGAGAACGGGACAGTCACGCCTCCGCAGGCCGACTCGCCCTCTCTGAGCACTGTGCCCAAAATCGAGAGCCCGGACAGCAGCAGCAGCATGTCCAGCGGTAGTCCTCACAGTATCCCCTCCAATAGATCCATTGGTTTGGACAGCTCCGAACACCACCAGCACCACGGCCAGGCCTCAACGCAGGGCTTCAGCGTGGACAACATCATGACCAGCCTCCGGGGTCTCCACAAGGGGCCACAGAGCTCTCATCCGGCCTCAGTGCCCCCACCAGGACAGGTATTACTCCGTCTTTGTCCTTGAACTATTCTCCAAGTCAGACATCTGTGTATAGTTCCCCCTGCACCCAAAACTCCATCTCCACTACCTCCAACGCCACCTATCATTGTAACATGCAAGCCATGAGTTTGTACGCCGGGGACAGGTCGGGCCACCTGGCTCCGAGCACCACCGTGGACGAAACGTTGCCAGATTACTCAGTCACCACCACCTCGTCCTCCCTGAGCCACGCGAACCTGAACTCCGCGCAGGAGGGCCACCATGCCCACCAAGGGAGGCTGACCTCATGGTACCTCAACCAGGCCGGGGACCTGGGCCATCTTGGTGCGACGTACCCCACGGCGCAGCAGCAGAACTTCCACTCAGTCCGAGAGATGTTCGAGTCCCAGAGAATTGGCTTGAATAACTCGCCGGTGAATGGGAATAACAGCTGTCAGATGTCATTCCCACCGAGCCAATCCATCTATCGCACTTCAGGAGCTTTCGTATACGACTGCAGCAAGTTCTGACCAACAAACAACAACAAAAACAGGCTCAGTATTTCCCTCAAGGTGTTTGAACTCTTTCAGTAAAATCCAACATTTCCCCCCATGGACTTATAATGAGACAGAAAACAAACACAGAAAAGACTTGATGTTTTTTTCTAAAGAACAGTGTTACTGCAATAACACGTAAGTCTCTCTTCGCTTTTGTGCCTTTTATTATATGATATGTTAAAGATATGACAGTTTTCATGGACGTGTAAATTGCATATAGTAATTTATTTCTAAAAATGTAGCCGGATATTATGGACCAAACACCTAAAAAAGTGTTTCTAAAAATTGAATTGCCTTAAGTGTCCTAAAAAATCTGTTCCATTATAAAAGTAAGGAAAAAAGGAACGTGTATATCGCCGTACTATTTCAAAGATTCTTCCTTTGTTGAAAAGTATTTTGAAGGATTTGTTTGTTTGTTTAATAAATTGTCATGTTATGTGAGTTTAAACTTACGCCTCGTTTCTTGCAGATGTGAAATTCAGGCTACATATTTTAAATCGAAGTTTTTTAATTTCCCTCTGGGTATTTATTTTTGGTTTTTATGGTATGCGTAAAAGTAAGAGTTATTAATAATATGCTGCACAAATTTTAATCTGAACATTTTAACTCTTACAGTAGGAACAACAATATATATTTACTCAGAAATTCCCTAAAACTACTCCCCCTTCTCTCATCTTCAAAGGAGGAAATGCTTTTTAGGAAATGTGAAAGACATATTGAGGCAAAAAGTTTTTTTTTCTTTATCCAGCTGCGTGCGTACATCCAAGCAGAAAACTTCTATGGGGAAGCATTTATTGAAAAGCTTTTTTATGTTGATATCTAAATTTCTGCGTGTATTTTTACAGTCATATAAGAAATATTGGGGCATTTATACGAGCTGATGTTGACCTGAGGCCTGCAGACCTGGAGCCAGCCTGCACACAGCAGCACTACTTTGTTTTGGAGCGCGTTGTGTGTTTACTGGCGCATACCTCTGCTTACTTAATATCATACCACACATGCCAAAGATAGTGTTGTTGTCACTTTATGTCTGATGTTTGAATTCTCACCAGTCTGACACGACGCTGACGTGAACGGAGACAACTACGATCGTCACGTTTTATTATTTTACGTAACTCACGTTAGTTTGTGAGTATTTATTTGCCGCAATGAGTGGATATTAAATCAGCTTCGCGTGCTCGAAATGTCGGAATGATGATTGATTATAATCCTAGTTTGAAGTTTTTCCTTTAAAGGCCGTTTGGTTTATTTTCCTTCAGTGACATCAATGAATGAGAGACATTCTTTTCAGTCACGTTCAGTAGACACTCAAAAGTTATTTCAAACTAGCAATTATTTTTCATGATGACGCAAAAAAGTGAAATTCTCGAGAATCAAACGGCACGTCTGTTGTGCTGATGATCAAAGTTGAATCCAGCTGTGTATTGTTTTCTATTGAATTGTATTATTTATTTGTAGAATTCCAATTAAAAATAAAATCACATACAGATGTTTTATTAACATTGAAATTAATATTTCCAATTAGGAAAATGTTAAATTAGTATTTCTTTGGACAGATTACCGTGTGCGTATAGATTACGCATGGCAGCTGTGCGTAAAAAGAAAACAACAAAACAATAATAATAATAATAATAATAATAATAATAATAATAATAATAATAATAATAACAATTATGATATCAATAATAATAATTATAATTTATTTTTTATGGAGTAGATTTTTACTCATCTTCAAGAGAGACAGATTTGTTACATGTTTTTGAATAAAGCTGTAAAACTTAAAGAAACCGATCAATAAATGAAATATTACTTATAAAAATTACAACTTATTACTAAAACGTTCACGTTTGTATTTTGAGTTGAGCTGTTTTTTGTTTCAAAGTCTTTAACCTCTTTGGGTACAACGTTTTTTCTAATAGAGGAAGAGTGGAGGCCAGCATGTCCCACAGACTTTGCCAGACTGAAGTCAGAACATACTGCTGAACAACTCTCATAAGTCTTTTGGAAAACTACAATACGTGCAAAAGTGGGATTTTTGCAGAATCAAGTGACTTTGGATGGTTTTATATCTGATATTTTTATTAGCATTATCATAAATGTAGATAATGAACGACAGCGGTAATACTAAGACCATACAAAACACGAATGAGTCGCTGCAAGCTGCGTGTATACATGTTTTATACTTGTGAACAAAGAACAAACAGCAAAAAAACAAAACAGAAAATGTTCCAATTGTTCAGTCTAACCACAGTGAAATGCTGCGTCTCCAAACTTCCCCGATTGCGCCGAATGCTAAAAGTCATGAGATACTTTCCCAAGTTGGGGCCTAATAAACAAACGTCGTGTTAGTCCAAAGATTGATGGCGCCCTCACAGAAACGAGCAGGTCAGGAAGGAATAAAATTCAATCAGAGACGTGGAATCGTTTTTCATGAGACGGAAAATGCAGAGAGGGAGAAGGAGGTCAATGAGGAGGATGTCGACCGCCAGAGCACCCTCAACAATGTAACAGGACGTAGCACACACACAGGCGCGCGCTCATACACAGACAGACAACTAGAGCAGAGCTTAGCATGGTGTTTGATTTGAGAGCATAACAATGATTTAAAAAAGAATATTATCTGAATCCATATAGAGATGCAGTAAACAGTTGAAATTGAATATTATGACTTAGATTGTTTGGCACTGAGAATGAACTGATACTGTCATACTGTCATTAACAATAAGCCTGTAGTTTCCTATGTGGGGCCCAGGGGCCGTCATCCTGTCCCGAGGGGTCCCACAGCCGAATAAGTACAAATTTAATTTCACTTTCATTTCCCTTTGAAAGAGTGAGTAGAAAAAAACAAGGGTACACATGTTCCTGCTTCATCCCAACCATGAGCACAGACGGCTGTTGTGGATATTCCCAACACAGAAAAACTCTGATCAGATGTTACTCATTGTCAGATCTTCTTCAACAGGGGCCCCCCTGTCTATTTGTGGCTCCTCGTCACGTTCAGTTTTGGGGACCCCTGTTACTGCCTGTGTGGAACGTTCCGCCACATTCCTGCAAACGCACAACTTCCCTCATTGCTACGGGTGAAATAGCAAAGACAAAAGCGTCTTGTGGACTCAGCATTTTATATTTAACATAAAACTTGCAACTCTGTGATAATTCCATGCAGTATACATATATAATCTGTTATCTATGTGCCTATGTCGCCTGTTTGTTTCTAAAATGGTTTGAAAATTGGAAAGTTTAGGTTACAGGCGTTTCATTATTCAAAAATATTACCTTAAACAAATATTTAGCCTGTCATGCATCATGGTGATGATTTGACAAACCTTGAGTGCCAGTAGGCGAGATGTTTGCTTTTGTGTTTAGAGGTCAGGCCAAAGTTAAAAAAAAATGCACATCCAAATATACAACTAGGTTCTACCTAACTCAATTATTATTCTACGATAGTATGAATAAAACTTCTATAAAAAATCTTACTAATTCTTCTAATTAATAAAAGCAGATTAAAAAAGCACACCTGATATTTATTGGGACTACTTTATGATGATACGCAAACACAAATCAGATGTAAAACTTCATTTTACAACCTTCAGATCTGGCAATATTATCACGTAGACACGTTGATTGTACAGGTAATAATTCACTAATGCATTAGTCTTTCCAGTGCAAGCTGTTGTAGCCTATATGTATTTGATTGAAGACTGACAGGCCTATATGTTTTAATCCCCAGACACTTTGGAAAAGACAGGATGAGATATTTTATTTTTTGATTTCCCGCAGTTTGTTTTTAATCTGGTCGCAGGGTTTCTTAAAGAGCACAGAGTTTGACATATTTATAATTTTGGAGATCTACAAAGCGATGCTTATTACTTTCTTGCTGGTTGTTACCGGCGCCAGCTCTGTAAAAACACAATCCAATTGTGCCACAACTTTCCCCCAGGAGATACCTCCTCCTGAGGTCTCGGTGTCAGCCTCGTGCAGACTGTGTGCACCTGTGTGTGTCTGCAGTATCCAGCTCAGCTCAGTGTGGAAAATGTTTCAGCTCTCTTTTAGTGTACAATACCCGAGCTGCGCGCGCCATCTGTTTCTAATTGGAGTCCATAGACGCAAATGCTGTCTGCTCTGCGGCCAAACGAGTGGGAGGTTGGAGGTCCAACACTTGTCTCCCAGAAGGAGAAATCAGCGCCGCGCGCAGCCTTTTAATCCTGCGTGTCTCACTGCAACGACAAACGATATTTTTTAAATAAATTATTCACCCTCTCTTGTCAAAACAGACAGAGCGATGAGGTGTAAACAAGGCGTCTGGATTCAATGACGGGCTTGAAATCATCTTTAAAGTGAGTAGTAGTGAGCTCGTGCAGACCTGGTAAACTTGAATAATGGAGCTCTGTGGATTCAGAGCGACCTGCGAATAACCCTGCCGCCTTGGCGAGTTACATCAAGAGCGAACAGAGTTTCCTTCAAGTTATACAAAAGCTGCTTCTCTGCTGCACGAGCCTGCGGTTTCTAATTATAGCACCTTTTTACGCGCCTGAAAGTCCCAATTATTCCGCGTGACTTACTGTATTTATCGTCCCCTGTGATTTAATTTCATGTATACATTTTTATTTATTTATTTTTTAAAGCCAATACTTTATTGCGGACTATTTTGACAGGGCAGAACAAAGCTTCATTCTGTCGCAGGTGTGGGTAATAAAATTATATTTTTAATTTTAATGACTTAATTACCAATGAATTACTCAGACATTTTCAACCACAGCAACACAGACTTGTAAGGGAAATAACGCAGTGTTATATGCGTGAATAAACAATATTTTAATCGAACAAAAACGCAGTAATGAATAGATGTTGTGGCTTTTTAATTTCCATTTTTGTTTATTTTTGCAAAATACATATTATTTTGAGTTATATATAAAGTTATCCTTTTAATAAAACTGATAATAAAAACCAAAAGAATAACCTAGACAGTTGTAGACTGTGTGCATTGATTTTTCGTGATTTAGATTAAAACAAACGCGTCCTGCTTCATAAAATAAAGACCTGAATTGCAGCTTCTCTCATAGACAGATTGCAAAACACAACTTAAACACATGAACGCAGACAAACATGATAATCAGCACATGTCACGTATGGATTTATAGTCTAACAAGTGTTTTTATGATGACAGAAAATCCGTCAAACTTGAACTCTGTAGCTGGTGACATGAGAGGAACACTTCAAAGCTGTCCATCTGCTGCTATCTGAGCCACAGTAGCAGTTGTCTGTGTCTTTCGAGGCTCTCATCTCATTTTATGGCGCGAGCAAGGCGGCCACTGGCCTATGAAAACATCCAGACAGCAGACACACACACACACACACACACACACACACACACACACCACACACACACACACACACACACACACACACACACACACACACACACACACACACACACACACACACACACACACACACACACACACACACGCTGCTGTTACACTGAGACAAGAGACTGTCCCTGCTTTATTGTGAAGGGAGGCTAACAAAATTACATTCTAGTGTTTAGCTGGTTAGAAATGTAAGACGTGAGTGAACAACTGTTTGAATTTCTTAAAATATAAATGTTTTGATGAGAGGTTTTCAATTTTTCTTTAGTTGTAGGCTGAAATGAAGCAATATTTTTGTTTTATATTAAAAAACTACATAGTAAAAATAGGGTTTACTTATAAAACGTTAAAAATAAAAGCATCATAAATTAACAAACAAAAATATAAAGAGCACATTATGTAACTTCTTTTGGCACAGCATTCCTCTTTATTCTTACTGTATTATGCAACAATGAAAAGATGAGAGGCATTAAAATGCAGTTAACCTTTTTTATTTAAAATTGAATAGATGTAATAATGTATTAAGTGTAATATGCCTTCTGCTTCAAAAGGAATCTCTGCATAGGATTACATACATATGGTGGCAGTTCTCTCCAGACTCTCCTCTGATCCTCACATATTTTTAAGTCGGGGAGGTGTGTGTAATCTGCCCCAAATAGAGGAGAAGACAGTCAGTGGAAGGACCCATCTCACTTCTGGGTCCCTGAGTCCCCTCCAACAAGGAAAGAGAGAGTGTCAGTCCAAGAAAAGGGACCTGCAGTGATTATTGAGCTGCAGAGGTAATTACATCTTTCCATAAAATAAAAGAGGGGAAAGAATTCATAGAGGAGGTGGATCACTGAAGAAAATAAACTTGAAGTTTATATAAAAAAAGGGAGATGGGTTGTAATATGTGTATGTATGTGAAGTAGAGCTTTTAATGCTAGCTAAATCCACCCTATACTCAAGGGGATTGGTGAGTGTGAATCAAAAAATAAGAGCAATCTAAATCTTATTGGCTGACATAATTTCTCTAAAAATAAAACATTGAAGTAACTCATCACATCATCCCTCCTTGCTCCTGCTTTTATTTTGAAGGTCAGATTGCAGCAGTGATAGTGTCATCACAAAAAGACAATATTGACAACTCCTGTGCTCCTGGGAAAATGAGTCTGGCTAAAATCAGTCAACTTAAGGTTATTATTAGATACAAGGTTGCACGCAATTTATTTTTAAAAGAGGTTAAAAACATGATTATGATTATTCTAACAATCATACAAATAATTTGATAGATTTAGTATTGATTATAAAGCTGACAATTCTGAGCCAAATCAATAGCTCTTTCAACATTAGAGTGGAAGCATGTCATTCTTCCCTCTAAATCTACAGTCTGTCTGCCCACTCTGATGCTGTTGAAGATTTGTTATGTGATGCTTGTATTGATAAGGCTTGAATAGTAAATCCAATTCAGCCCTGCAAATATTATTGATTTGTTACTTTACATATGCAATAACCCAAGGACACAAACATCCACTGTGCTTTAAAACTAGGGCTTTTTCATTATTATTATCATTTGAAATAGTTGCCTTTGATTTTAAATTATTCTTGAAATATTCTAAAAAATACCCTCCAAATTAATTTACCTTAAATTCTTGCAGAGCATGTATCATTATTTCAAGTATTTAGATGACATTTGCAGCCATGATTAAATATGACTTTGAAACATGATCAAGCAATAAATGTAATGTCAGCAATAAATCATGAATATCCTTGTGGTTTAATAACATGTGTCTGATTCAATTTGGTACGGTTGCCATTTTATTCACAACAACCATGCTTCTGACGGCGGACTGAGAGTCGCTGTGAGGCAAGTATAGCAATAATAGTGTGTTTGTGTGTGTAGTGGATGTGTCTCTGCACCTTAAACTTCATGACTTTGAAGTCATTCAATTAAATTGGATCGCAAGTATCCAAAGGCATAACTGTTAAAGTGAGTGTTTTGAACTTGTGCCTTCTCCATGTCTCACATACATCATGCTCATGTCATGAGGCCAGAATAGCAGGTAGCAGAGACCTGCTTCAAAACCTGTTCCACTCCTCAACACGCTGGTAATAAAAGATACACTGTACAAAACAGGTAAAAAAAAACATAATGGAGAGTTCCTATGTAGAATGGGGTGTGAGGTGAAACACAGGCAAGGAAAACAACTGATTAAAGAAAACCTGACCTAGAAGTCACAGCTATTAAAATTATTCACAGCTTAAGAAGCAAAGATGATTTCACTCAGACATAAGCACAAGCTGTCACCCATTTCCTTTGACCTGTAACAACATGATCATGCAGTTTGAGGTTACCAAAGATGTAAAACATACAACATGGAACAAAAAGAAATTCTACATAATGTAGTTATCCATTCCTGCAAATTATATTATAGCTATGCATAATCCAATCAATCCTGCGAATTATAAGCCCAACATAGCTCTTTTCCTGTGATCTAACCTGGATCTCAGATGTCGGCTGTCTGAGCTGGTGTCAATAGACAATCTACCCTTTGACCTCTGACAGGAAAACCATTCCTCCCAGCGGTCTTTTTCTGCCTGCCATTGTTTACTCTTCAGCCAGTTAACTCATTTTCTGTGAGTCGTCCTTTCTCTGTTTGCATGCCTGGTTGCATTATGAATAACAGACAAACGTAGAGGAAGAGAAGCTTGAGGAGAGTCTAGAGAACACAAGAAGAGAAAAAGAGAACTCGGAAATTGATGTGCAAGGACCAAGAAGTAGTACAAGAAAAATGTAGAGTGAGATTTATGCTTGCTTCTTGTTCAGTGTTTTTTTGAAAATTGTAAATTATGTTCTCAGCTTCACAGTATACCTTTGCGTCATGACATGTTGATCTGTAGTCTGAGAAAGTATTGGATTATGGTTGACTTTTTTTATGGATTTAAAATTGTTAAAGATAAAGAATGAATGTAAGAGCTCCAACCAGATTTCAGTGTTGAAATTTGATTGAACTCTGGTTGAAATTGAGATTTGAAAATCCAAGACCCTGTTTTGATCAGTTTCCAACCGTTTGACATGAAAAAACATCAAAGAGTCAGAAACAAGTTTTATTTACGAATTATGAGAACTGTCTTAAGGAGTTAAGAAAAAAGGTAATGATGATTGATTGTGATTGTATTTCTTTGGCGTAATTTCACGGTAGTAATAGAAATGTGTTCTAGCACAGATGTAATTACTTTTTTAAAATATATGTATATTATATGGTTTTTTCTGTCTTTATTTGATTGGACAGCTGAGAAAGAGACAGGGAATGTGGGGAGAGAGTGGGGGATGAAATGCATCAAATTCTTATGGAATCAGGAGTCTATCCTGCCATCAGCAGCCTTTGTACATGGGGTGCCTGCTTTACCAACTCAGCCAAACTGGTATCCGACAAAATCGTGATTTCAGTTACTACATTTTACATACATGAACATATCTACAGGCCACTATGGGCTTTGTGATTTAAGTATGTTTGAAGACACAGCAAAGGGAGCAGTTTTAAATATTCCCTAGAAGAAGTAAAAAGAAGAAAGTCCATGCCCAGGCGCTTTAGCTGTGCAGATGTGACAACAACAGCAGAACCACCCCTGGATGCTGACCTGGTTGATTCATAACTGCTGGATGTAAACCGTAGACTGTATAAAACATGAATGTAGTCTCAGTGTCATCACCCATTGTCTGAAGTGGAGTTTTGACACCCAACAATAGCAGTCACCATATTGGAAATGCTGACTGTACTTAACTTTAGGTCAAAAAGGCAGAGGCAGCTTCACTGTAGCTAACTGCAACTGTGTGCCTGCCTGTCAGTCAAGTCTGCCAAACCCCCAATTATTCAAAACTCATAACCTTCATGTCTTCCAAACTGATAAGTTATAAATAATCATCCCCTTGTACAGTGTGTGATGGAGAGATAAGTTATTCAGACCAAAATCCTTTTTTGAACGAGGCTTTAAACTAATTTATTATTGCTGTAAAGATGGTCTTTTCGAATGGATGTGGCTTCCGGGACTTTTGGAAACCAGCCTCAAGTGGACACTTGAGGAACTGCAGTTTTTCACACTTCTGCATCAGCTTCCAGATGAGCGACTGTGGGGGCTGGTCCCAGATGTGAGCTGGTCTTTACTGTAGCTGACCTGGGTCTAAAATGTAACCTCACACATGTAAGTATTTAGTAGTGACTGTGATGCAGCTGCTATATAAATGCAATGTGACTTGAAGATCACTGTTGATATGTGTGTGCATGTGTGATGCATCTTGAGAAAGTGAGTGATTTCTCAATGAATATGGCTTAAACATAGACATTGAGTCCACTTCTATCTTATTTTAACCAGTTTTGAATGTTTTGAACTGGTTTTAAAACATAAGAATAATGTATTTTTTTAGAATGCGGCTAATGTAGCAAAGCTACAAAAAAATGCAAATATTTAAATTTATTTTTTATTGTGTTTTACAAACAAGCGCAGTCAGGACAAGTCTTGTTCACATGATATCCGTGGCTACTCGTGCATTGCTGTGTGGAGTGCAGGTGTGAGGTCTTCTCCGTCTGCTGAGAGGCAGCCAGATGGTGTTTGTGTGTGATGGCGAGCAGCAGCGATACAGCGGTGGTTCCTTTCACAGATCAGCACTCATATCTCTGTTCCATCTCCAGGCTCTCTGCTCATATAAACATCCCCCAGTCCACGGCCCTCTGATGTTCTCTCCATTGTGTTTACAGTGAGAAGTCAGGCAAATACGTGAACTTTAAGACAAAGAGAACAAGGAGGAACAATGGACAAAGTGGCTGAGCGGGTGAATAAGTTGTAGCGAAAGGATTATAATTGTTCAAAGATGCAAAAAGTAGATTTTCTTGATAGATTGTATGAAACAATTTAGTGAGTGGAGTGTCATTTTGTTCCCCATTGAATCAAACATAAAGAAAAAATAACTTTTAATAGGATTAAACCCTTGATCTGAACCTATACTCCACATGCAGCACAGCAAACAAGTTCAATTTCCCTGAGACTGCATGTAGAAGGGTGGACCCAAATCCAGAACAAAAAGAAGTCACGTTTCAGCACTGAGGGCCTGGGGCGACCTAAATGAAGAGTTCAGGCAAAGTGGAATGCAACACACACATGCACACCCACGTAAGTGCTTACTCACAACTCTTACTCACTCTGCCAAAAGGTTAAATTGTCTTTACGATGAAGCAAATGAGATGTAGCTTTCCCTTTTGACTAAAAAACAGTCATGCACAAACCCAAACTCCATGCAGCACTACAACTCCAACATCAAAGCGTGCTCAAAGCGATTGTCTCCCCCCCTGCTCCTTTTAAACTGCCTGTTTTTCAGCAGTAGAAAAGAAGAAAAATCCCCCAAACATCAAAGAGCGAGACAGAGAAAGTAATTTAGCCTTATCTTAATTGAGCTGCAATTTTAATAATGATCTTACACATTGGGACCGAGGAGAAGGTGCTGCAGGGTGCAGGACGAGAGGCCGGCTTCGCTCTGCGCTCCACTGCTCCACTCATGTTGTCTAATCTCAGCTCCAGACATGCCATGGCCCGTGATTTATGATGACCTAATGTTTTGTTACTTCATGCTCATAACAGGCGGGCCGCGATTGCATAGGGCATGCCGTATGGGGAAACATGAAAGCACCGCGGCTGCTTGCAGGGCTGCAGTCCCCGGCAGTTCACAGAATAAACAACCCTGTGCTGCAGCACCTGGCATATCAGCCCCCTTTAAATTGATGTTTACAAAAATTCCAGACTGTGTGTTTCACCGGCTGACGTGAGGCAGCCATCAATCTGTAATGTGGAGGGTAACACACTTGATTTAACCTCTGCAGAAACACATTGACCCCTCTGTTCATGCACTCTCTCAATAATGACTGGCCTTTGCCAACTGAGAGGGTCAAACACACTGGGCTCTGACAACTGCTTGACAGTGAGGTAAGGGTCCAGTAAGTCAGTTCTCTATTAAGAGTCCCAGATTCAGCTTCTGTTTGAGATTGTATCCCACAAAGCAAAGCAACTGAGAAGGACTGAACCATCTTTTGATTCTGCAAAGAAAAACATTTGACATAACAGCAGCTTTGTGTGAGTGATCTTAGTGTGATAAGCAAGAGTTATTTGATCTGAGCAGGCAGTAGCAGGATGTAGAAATATATTTCTCTGAGAGTAAAAGAGATATTTGTGGCGTGTAGCATGTTAGAGGACAGTAAGGGAACAGGGGCCACTTTGGCCCTTATCTCCCCCGGCTGTAGGGGTGCATCCAGGTTTCACCTTTCTTGATGCGGGCGGTATAAATGTGACTGCTTTGTGTGATTTCTTCCATCCATTTGTTTTAGCTCACCGTGAGATCTTTGAACACAAGCTTTTAGTAACTTTTTTAAGCTCATGTGAAGAGTTGGTTTTGAAACAAACTGAAGTTAATACTGTCTACTATTTATGAGCTACAAAAGTAAATCAGACCATAATTCATGGTATACATTATTTCCACAAATCAGTTAGGAGATGAGAAGTATCACTTTGTACACATAGGGCGCCAAAGTTGACACAAATTAAAAAGTTCCACACAGGAGCTTTAAGTTAAATAACAACACTTGTTTTGTTTGCTGACTCTACAGGCACGTTCAAATCAAACATTAAATTTTTCTTAAGCAATACTGTAACCAATTCTTTGGCTCCAGGTCCTTTAATCTCGATGACATAGTTTTCTTGGAAAAAGGTTTATGACCCTTAAGCCCATTGACCAACTCATCTCCTCATCTCATCCCCTGCACAGATGCGCTTAGTCATTCTTTCCTCTGCTGACTAATAACACTGTCATGCTGGGAGCTGGCCTAACATGGGCCTGAGGTCAAATGTTTCATTACCACTCTTCGTCCCTATTCATAAACATTACTTATTAAAAGGAAGGTGGAATTTATTGGTTACATATTTAAGGAGTTGAAACAGTGGACTGAGTGCACAGATGAATTGGGTTTAGCTGAATGCAGGTTAGTCCATGCCAAATATGTCAAGATGGGTGGTTAAAATGTACATATTTAAGGTAAATCTGAAAGTAGATGTTTGTCTCAAGGTACAATTCTCCCTTCTCATATTACCTTTAGTTATTCACACATTATTCTTTATTCAGAAGATTCTGAAAAAGGCACACGACAGAAGAGGAAGAGACAATGTTAATAGCAAAACATACGCCCCCCCCCCCTTTTTAATTGTCACCCTAAGTTGTAGACCCCAACTGTTAATGTGTCTTTCTGTTGTTTATTACAATGCCCAGAGGCCGTGCCTATAACTCCCAGAGATGGAGATGTCAATCGTTGTAAATATTTTTCTCCTACCCTGTCTGGCCATTCAAAATCCAATTTGAAAATCCCATCAGATAGGCATTTTCCTCCTTCTGCACCAGCAACCAGAGCAGGCGACTGCTACATTCTATCTTATCGGCAGCAGCAATCTTTCATCCCGTCGTGCCCAAACAGGGAGAAACAGAATCATAAGTGGTGATTAAGCTCCCACCTTCGCCGCAAACTAACGCACATATATACAAATACCAAGCATCTTATGTTCATGATTGAGATTGATTCTGGCTTTGTGTCAAGCGAAAGAGCATGAAGGGGAAAAAAAGCCCCCCCTCTTGCTCTTAATACACCCTCAGCCTTCCCTTCTTTTCTCTTCTCTCCTGGCACGGTGACATGCACGATAAGAGCAGAGAAGCAAACTGTGAGCTCTGTCTGTCTGCACAGGAAGCACAAGGGAATCAGTGGCATTGTCAATCAGCGAAAGCTCTGCTGTCGTTCAGAGGCATAGAACAATAGATACAGAGTAACCGTGGTATTGGGAAAACATAGTCAGCCTGCAATGTTACCAACATTGAGAGAGGAGATGAAGTTCAGTGGGAAATAGAAGAAAGTAATCCAAGTGGTTTGTGTACATCCATTTATCTTGTTCACTTTAGAGTCCAGAGAAACTCCTCTCTCTTATGTCATGATGTTGCATTGCGAACACTTCATGAAAGCTTTAAGGAAGAAACTTGTTTAGAAAGAGTATTTCATTCAATTGTCATGGGGAACATTATTATTGATATTATAATTAGTATTGTAATATAACTGTAATATTGTAATGGGCCTGACGTTCCAAATGTCCTTTCTTTGCCATTATGCCTGAAAATTTCCTGCACTGTGTTCCCACTTGCTAGCTTGCTTTGTTGTTCGGCTTCGTGGCTTCAAATCTGTGACAATAAAACTGATTTTGGATTCATATTCCCTAAGACAGTTTTCTCAAGACATAAGCACCTGCATGCAAGCAAATGGCATACCATGTAATAACCACAGAGATCATTAAAAGGCAGCTGTTATAAGAGCCAAAATTAGGTTACTGTTTGCGGGTTAAGCCTGTCCTTTTTAGTCAATGTTGCTTGTAGGGATGTTGAGGTAGGTGACTCTTTCCTAGTTGTTTAAACGGAAATTAAATTCTGACTTACTGACCAAAAGTAAGAAAACTGCCGAAACAGCAAATATTGAGCACTCACTAAACTTGGTGAAACACAGATTCACTGAGTCTGTGGGTAAACAATGTCAAACTGGGTTTGCCAATGTGGTTTATATTAGCAAAGCTAATACCACACGCCTTGAGGCAGGTTAACAGTCCTCAGTCCTGTGATGGTCACATACTAAGTGTTTATATGACATTTCAACCAAATATATAGCTGAATTACTATTTTATCTTTTTTTTTGGTTAAAATACTGCCTTACATCTCCATGTGGATGCTAGCTTAGACAACAGAAGTTTATTTCCGCCTTTCTCACTGTGGGTGGATGCCACCAAGCCAAGGTGCTGTCATCCCAAGGCTGTTATTATCTAACCCATAGTCCAAATGTCAATATTGAGGATACTGATGTGTTCATTTCCTATGGAAGGTAACTACTTGTGCTGCAGATTGGAGGCTATGCTAGTAAGTCACACATGCTAAAATTTGTAGCTATTGTGTGAGTGGAAAAAACTCACAGCTCAATACCATTCATCACATTTTGCAGCTCATGATTTGGATTTTGAAAGGAGGCAAAAAATAAAGCAAGCTCCAAACTCTCCAATTACTGCTCCATGCACACTACTTCAGTGAGTCAAGAAATCTCAATTTTGACAGAGCTGCTGTGCATGATTGAGGCTGCAAAGCTGTGGCCAATCTACAGTCAGCCATTGTTTTTGAGAAAAGATCTGTCACCACATTGGAAATTCAAAAATATATGCTATTATTGGAGAAGTGTTTTCAGTGTCTAATGCACATTTTGGTATGAGAGCAGCAACATTCCCTACCATGGCTCTCTTACGCAGCAGGAAATCCCAGTACCAATCACCCGATTGCAAAGTAAAAGCTCAATACACTATAAAACAAACAAAGCACAGACTTGTTAATTTAACGCTGGGGCATAATTATTGCACAGGAAAGTTTTTTCGCTGCCAACACAATACATTCCACCTTCGTGTTGCACATGCTGTGGATAAAATATAATCAATAATACAGTAAGTAGTGTAAATTACAGCCCTAACAGCAGCTGCGGTGTAATGATGATAGATCTAATTGCTTCTGTGCACAAATGCATTCAGGCTTCTGATGCTAAAAAAATAGGGAACAGATGGCTTAACCCCCATAAGACTTTTTACATTGATGGAAAGTATGGAACATACATCTACTAGCACTTTGACACATACACACACCACACACAAACCATCTGTGCAAGACAGGACGCGGCGAGTGCATCCTTCAGCTGACACTTACTGGAGGGGAAGTCGGGCCTTGAGGCTGTTGTATGACATCAGCACAGCAAAAGCGACACCATTTATCACCGAGCAGTGAACATGGAGACATTCATAACATCCTGACAGGAAAATCTTGTGGAAAATAATCACTTGAGCTTTGATAACAACTTGGCTCCTTCTTTTGCTCCTCATTTGGAGGGTGTCCTGTTCTCTTTTGTTTTTCTTTATCTCTGACCTCTTTTCATTTATCATGTATTGAACCTGCCATATATAAGCAGAGATATTCTGATGCAATTTTTTCCTTCTTGATTAGGATTCAGATTTCAAGACTTGTCTACTGATTGATTTCAAGCATCCCTTCAATACCAGCAGGCATGAAATAATACACATTATAGATGGGAAAACAGTGGTTCCTGACTTTTAACTAGCTCTGACCAAGAACAAAAACATTAAATTATCTTCTATCACTGTTATGATTTGTTTTGTTTGATCTAAGTAGCATTTAAGTTTGATCTAAACAATAAGACAGAAGCTAACTGTGCTTTACAGTTAGTGTTGATCATACATCATCTCCCATGGAAAGACAGTTATCAGTGTGGTATCCATAATATGGCAAACTCACAAAAGAAGAAAGGGCAGATGACCAAACCTTTCCAGAACACACCTCACACGGGTCCAAAGGTAGTCAGGCCTTTCCCGTTTGAGCAAAGCACAGAGCGTCTCGCAGCTCTTGTAAATGACCTGCTCTCACTTTTAGTTTTCCCCCTTTGTGCCATGGAGAGAGCAGAGCTTTTGTCATGTGTCAGAGGAGCATGGACAGCAGCCAAGCCTGTCTGTGGGTCTTCCTATTTTGACACCCCAAAGCACCTGCCCTCACTGAAGCATGGCAGGGAACGTCACAGGGAGAACAATAGAGAAAGGGCCTCTTTCCAGCCACTCCTCGCCGGCTGATCCATCACCGACTGCCTGCCACTCAAATCCATTAAAGGTCAGTGTAGCTTGCTTGCCTCTAAATCTCAGGAGGACACGCCCAAATGGACCCTGCCAGTTTTACACTCACTTTTTCCTCTCCGCCATCTCTCCTTTCCCCCCTCAGAGGTCAGACAAGGGGGATATCCCAGAAGGAAATGCCTGAGCACTGAAGGAGGTGCCTGCGCTCTCTATCTTTTTCTCCATTACTTTAAGCACAGTCTTTGGTGTTATCTCTCTTATGTAATTGAGTGCTGGGTGCTGATAACAGCATGTCAGAAGAAATTACATTCCTCCTGAAGTACATTACTCTTATTTGGATTTTTCTTTTCTTGGCAAAAATACAGCGCTTAAATTCTGTTGGTGACAGACGGACATTTGGGAATTTATCAAGTTCTGTTTAGATTTTTGACAGCTACAAATGGAGCTCAACATAGGAGATGGAATGATAAAAATGAAAAGGCATAATCGCTATAAATATACCTTAACATTGAGCTTTACCAGTAAGAACAGCCATATATTGGCTTCTATTGTTATTAGCTTTTTACACGTGTTGCTTCATGTTGTAGTTTTGTAAAGGTACAATTGTCAAACAAGAAAGTATTTCCTCTTTGTACTTTTCTGTTTTGAATTTGTTTACAGGTGTCGCCATGGGTGTGTCTATAGACTTAACTTCAAGCGCACACCCTGTATTTCAACTGAGATAATAATTCATTATAAGATAAATTAAAGGTGATGATGGGTAAATTAATGGTGGCAAATGACAGTTCGGCAGTAACCTTTTGCCCGTGCAATAACTCACTTGCTTCAGGACTTACTAATTAGTGTCCAAAGAGGGAGATTTATGGAAAGTCTTTAATCAAAGTGCGATTCATAAAAGGTGCCTGAAATAACCCGGAATACATTTAATGTTGCCAACAATGTCACAAAAAAATGCTACCCAGAGTATTTCCAGAGGTCAGGTGGCTTATGATCATAAATTGTGCAGTAAATGAATGGTGTTCTTCCCTCACTTACCTGATTCATCGCTCACATCCGTTAGACCACACTGAAGAGACAAGTCGAACAGCAAGCGAGACAAACTGTGTGTACGCAGAGGCACGCACACAAGCAGGCCTGCACACTCAAGCACAAGTGTGTTCAGCCATATCAAGCCTGGCATTCCAACCCCTAGCTCTGCTGTAAGAAATGATTTAGGCCTCTTCCTCTTGATAAACGCATACCTTCACTGTAGTTAAATGAGGGGGTGCTGGATAGGAAATATGAGGCACCTGAAGCTGAAAGGAGACAGGTCGTATCGTGGCGGTACTTCATGCCGCACCTCGTTCGTCTCTGGCATTGCGAAGACAGATAAATCTCTTTTTTTATGGCAAGTCCATCATCAAGTACAGGAGATAGAGAGTGTGTTGCCATAGTGATGACGACTCACCCCTATCAGTGCAGCACACAGGCCTGAAGTATTGGGAGTTATGCTTCACCGAACGCCCTCCATATGCATCAAGAGAAAATATGAAAGGAATATATGTGATAAAGAATATTGCCTTTTTGGCTGAAAATGGATGTTAACCTCTGAGCTATTGATGAAAAATGTTAAACACATTCAACAAATATTTTCTAAATCTGGTGAGAGAGAATGGATAAAAGTCTTACGCACTTCATGAGCCCTAGTTTATCTTAGTCCTGAAGTACCATGCCCTAAAAGGGATCAAAATAAAAAAAACTGATTTTACTGACCAATTTAAAATGTATGTAAGAGGCAGGTAAATGTACTCCACTCTGGGGTCCAAAACAAATATCCCTATTTATATTGTAATAATAATATTAATAATTAATAGGATTTATATAGTGCTTTTCTTAATACTCAAAGTTGCTTTACATAAAATAAAAGTAAAAATAAAACAGAACAAGGACAGAGGTGGGGCGGGGGTAGAGGTCATGTGTTGTATGCTTTTTTTAACAGGTAGGTCTTGAGGGGGTTTTGAATGATTGAAGTGAGTCAGAGTTGCGGATGTGTGGAGGGAGAGGGTTCCAGAGAGCCGGGGCAGCGATGGCAAAGACTCTGTCCCTCAAGGTGAGGGGCTTGGACTTGGTGATAGGGGACAGGAGATTGGCATCTGATGCGGCGAGATTGGGAGTGACGTTTGAGGAGGTCGGTCAGGTATGAGGAGGCAAGGTTATTTAGGGCTTTGTAGGTGATGAGCAGGATCTTGAAGTGGATTCGGTGGTGTATGGGGAGCCAATGGAGGTAATGAAGGATGGGTGTGATGTGGGCTCTGGAGCAGGAGTGGGTGAGAAACCGGGCAGCTGAATTCTGGACATATTGAAGTGTGTTATTATTGTGTGTATACAAACAAACTAAACAAAGTGTAGTGTGTTCTACTGCAGGGGTTCTCATACTGATGAATTTCAGATGTCCAGGTAGTGTTCAATGTTGGAGGCTCTAATGTAGCTGAGTATTGTATCCATCATATTGTTTCGTATTGTAATGTAAGTCACATATGATTCCATCATTCCAGTGACATGATTAAGATGGATTTGAATTTACTTCAACTCGATTAATCAATCAATCTCTAGTTTTTACATTTGTCTTATATTATATAATTCATTATTGTAATGCACTGTATCATATTGTATCACAAAGTATTGCACAATATCTTATATCAAGTTTTTAACACAACTTTTAAATCCCTGGAATAGAAAATTACTGTCCAGCATGAGTCAGGTTCTCTTGGAGTTTTACATAACCTGGCAGCATTTGTGATTTTTTTGGCAATTTTTCAGAGAATATGAATGATAAGAGAAATACTTTTCTTTCATTCATGGTTTGTGGTTGGGTGAAGCAATTTATTGTCAAACAACTGTGTTTTTACTCTTTTTTTTATCATAAAGACAACAGAAACTACCCAAGAAATCATAAATTCTGCCAGGGTATGTAAACTTATGAGCACAACTGTACAGTGGGTACGGAAAGTATTGGGAGCCATTCACTTTTTCTACATTTTGTTATGTTACAGCCTTATTCCAAAATTGATGAAGTTATTTTTCCCCTTAACATTCTACACACAATATCCCATAATGACAAAGTGAAAAATATTTTGTAGACATTTTTGCAAATTAATTAAAAATAAAACACTCAAATATTGCATGTACATGAGTATTCAGACCCTTTGCTTTGAAACTCAAAATCGAGCTCAGATGCATCCTGTTGCCTCTGACCATCCTTGAAATGTTTCTACAACTTGATTGGAGTCCACCTGTGGTAAATTCAATTGATAGGACATGATTTTGAAAGGCGCACACCTGTCTTTATAAGATTCTACAGTTGACAGTGCATGTCAGAGCACAAAACAAGCCATGAAGTCAAATGAATTGTCTGTAGACCTCAGAGACAGGATTGTATGGAGGAACAGATCTGGGGAACGGTACAGACAAAATTCTGCTGCATTGAAGGTCCCAAAGAGCACAGTGGTGTCCATCATATATAATAAAAGAAGTTGAAATCCCCAGGACTCTCCCTAGAGCTGGCCGGCCAGCCAAAATGAACGATTGTGGGAGAATGGCCTTGTTCAGGGAGGTGACCAAGAACCCAACGGTCACTCTGACAGAGCTCCAGCGTTCCTCTGTGGAGATGGGAGAACTTTCCAGAAGGACAACCATCTCTGGAGCACTCCACAGATCAGGTCTTTATGGTAGAGTGGCCAGAAGGAAGCCACTCCTCGTTACAAAGCACATGAAAGCCCGTTTGGACTCTCAGACCATGAGAAACAACATTCTCTGGTCTGATAAAACCAAAATTGAACTCTTTGGCCTGAATGCCAAGCGTCACGTCTGGAGGAAACCAGGCACCACTCATCATCTGGACAATACCGTCCCTACAGTGAAGCGTGGTGGTGGCAGCATCATGCTGTAGGGATGTTTTTCAGGAACAGGAACTGGAAGACTTGTCAGGATCAAGGGAAAGATGAACGCAGCAAAGTAAAGAGAGATTCTTGATGAAAACCTGTTCCAGAGCGCTCTGGACCTCAAACTGCAGTGGAGGTTCACCTTTCAACAGGACAACGATCCTAAGCACACAGCCAAGATAACAAAGGAGTGACTTCAGGACAAGTCTCTGAAAATTGAAATATTTTAGGGGGAAGAATAAAAAATAAGTAACTAAAATAATGTGGTTGCATAAGTGTACACACCCTTTAACCAATATTTTTTTGAAGCACCCTTTGATTTTATTTAAGCACTCTTTTTTTGTGTAGGAGTCAATCAGCATGGCACATCTTAAAGTGGCAATATTTGCCCATTCTTTACAAAAAAGCTCCAAATCCATCAGATAGTGACGGCATCTCCTGTGCACAGCCCTCTTCAGACCACCCCACAGATATTCAATTGGATTCTGGTCTGGACTCTGGCTGGGCCATTCCAAAACTTAAATCTTCTTCTGGTGAAGTCATGCCTTTGTTGATTTAGATGTATGCTTTGGTTTGTTGTCATGTTGAAAGGTGAAATTCCTCTTCATCTTTCTAATGGAAGTCTGGAGGTTTTGTGCCAAAACTGACTGTTTTTTGTAACTTAATACTTCCCGCCACCTTCACTAAGCCCCTGGTTCCAGCTGAAGAAAAACAGCCCCAAAGCATGGTTCTGCCCCCACCATGCTTCTCTGTGGTTATGGTTTTCTTTATTAAACAGTGTTGTATTTATGACAAACATACCTTTTGGAATTATGGCCTAAAAGTTCAACCTTGGTTTCATCAGACCATGGGACATTTGCGTACCCTTCTCCTGACTGATACCTTTTAATAATGAGATCCCTCTGCTGCTTTGGAAGCTCTCTGTGGACCATGGCTTTTGCTGTAAGATGAAACTGAGGAAATGTCTGGAAAACCCTCCTAGAACACCTGATCTTTATTGGGATTAATCAAAGTCACTTTAAAGGTGTATACTGAGTACTATTTGTCATGCGCTTGAATATGATTGGTTCATTCTGAACACAGCCACATCCCCAGTTATAAGAGGGTGTGTACACTTATGCAACCACATTATTTTAGTTTCTTATTTTTTATTCTTCCCTGTCAGTATCTCCCTTTCTTTTCTTACCAAGGACAGTAAAGGACGTGAAGGGAAAAGTATCTCCTTCAATGATCTACTAATAGCCCCGAGCAAGCTTCAACCACAAGGCTGTCCATCATCAAGCTGCAGTTCCTGCCTCTGGGTTAATAGTGAACGTGCAGATAATGTCAGTCAATTTAAACTTCTGCAGTGACAGCTGTAACCAGCAATGTTTGCTCTAATTTTTGCTGGCAGCTTCTCAGACAACAGTAGGTCTTTGTCTGGCCTTTGTTTTTAAGAGGTGTAATGTGAAAAATGAAGAAAAAAGAAAAGGAGTCATGGTAAAATTATACTTTTTCTTGCACTGTAATTTCAGTTGCTTCAAAATGGAATTGTGGGTAAGTAGTTGTGTTTTTTATCACTCAATCTCTGCAATGTAAAAATTCTAGTCAGCACAGATGTTTGCACTTCTTATTTTTTTTTCTTGTTCTTCAGGATCAAGTTCCTTTTGAATTTTCTAGTGTACAAGAAAAGGCAGCCAAAGAGTAAGCCGGATTAAAAATTGTGCAGTGTTAAAGTAATATGAAACAGTTTGAAAACACAAGTGTTCATAAAACCAAGATTGATTCAAGATTAAGTATTTTGAGCAGGTAAAACAATAAATGTGCCAGTAAATGTGCTTATAATCATGTAACATTTCAAAACAAGTTCCATCAGTGCATGTGAGGATACTGAAGACAGTTCATACAGCATGTAACTATTTCATCTTCTCTCTAGTTCATAAATGGAAGATGTCAGTTACCTTTTTTTGGTTGTAAACACAAAACATCCCACAAAAATATTATGACACCAGGCTGAGAAAAACACGAAAGAGTACATTAGGGGGGGGAAAAAACAGAAAGTAGCTGCTTCAGAGCTCATCTGTAATTTTTTAAGCAGAATCGTAAACCATGTGAGCAAAAGAGATGATAGCAGGTCGCCTGCCTCGTCCATGGCAGCTGTCAGCCTTGGCTCGTGGTTCCCTTCTCTGGGTCAGAGGTCATCCAGCTGTGGCCCCCCTCCCTTCTCCCCCCTCCCTCCTCCTTCTCCCCCTGACACAGCAGATGTGGTCGGACCACCATGGCGAGGGCCTGACCACATCTGGCTCTGATTACAGCCAGACAATCCAGCTTTATCAGCTCCATCCACTTCGCTGAGCTCTGCTACACTGGTTCTCCCAGAGGTGATGTGTGACACATTCTCAACTCACCAATACTGCCTTTATGGGGTGATTTATACTGTAATTAAGTCACCAAGGCTAGGTTGAGTCCCCAAAGCTAGGTTGAAATTCTGTTTATGTTCGAACACAATAGCTGGCCTCTGTTCTTTTCTTATCTACCTGCATTGTTATTTTTTGTATTTTGTCTGAGGACCTTATGTTCTCTGATATTCCTCAAAAGCAAAAGTGACAAATCCCTGCTCATCAATTTGATGACTTGATGACAAGACTTCCATCAGTGTTTTGCCTGAGCTTCAACTTGTTCATTAAATCATCAAATCATGATGGTATCTACTTTTACAAATCATTTTTCACGTTGCTCATTGAACTCGGCATCTACACCACCTCTGCTCTGACGGGCAGTCATGTGATCAGGATGAGAAATATGTCACACTTGCAGATAGAAATCCCAACATCCATAAACAGAGGAGTTTGAGAGAGGATTATGTTGCATACAGGGATCACTGGCTACAGTTTATTTTCCCAGGGTGCCTTTCCCGTTATCCCCACCCCAGTGCCAATGAAATCTCCACAGCCCTTAGTTCCCGTGGTTACATTGGGATATCTCAAATCACTTCAAACAAACAGTCGAAGGATGAGATGGAATTCCTCATTTATGAAAATATGAACCTGAAATTGAGTCTGCCATGAAAAATCTATGAAAACTATGTAAAGGGGAGAAGCTTAATGCTTGTTTTGACCTTTATGATACAATTCCAAAGCAGTGCCAGTAGCACCTGACTTCTCCTCCATCTGACAAGCTTAATGTTAAACACATTTCATGCCATTTCACATTGATGCCGTGCCTCCTGTGGCCTGCTGTCCTCATCACATCCGAGGCTGATGGAAGCTGATGGTGGTTATCACAATGCTTCAAATGTCTCTAACCCTTCCATCCTTCCAACCATCATCACCCACTTTAACCCCACTCAACCCCAACAGCAGCCTAGTGCCGAGCTGCTCTCTGCAGGCTTCCGCATGTCAGGGGTCCCCGTGCAGTCCACTCGCAGGGACGCAGGCATGTGCACTAAAGCTGTCACCGCCTGCTACTGCTGCCAGTGCTGGAGGTTATCTTCCCCACACAAGTCCCAACTGCACCACTGAGGCTGTTTGATCTTTAATACTTCTCAGTGACTTTTTTCCACACTTTCCTTCTGTCTTTGAATTCTGATTTAAAAAGCATGGCAAGATATTTGGGCAAAGGTCAGAGTATGATGCCCTAAGCGACAGTGGCACACTGGCAGGCTGAATCACAACAATACTTTTCAAGAGCTTGGCTTTAGTGTAAATGTATTTCTTGCCTTTATCAGGCCACACTGCTGATGAGATGGGTCAGGGATGCTATCAGCAAAAGGAGGAAATGGGTGAGGTTTGTTGCTCTTGAACTGTGAGAACAAATAAACAGAATGCTAATTAGAGAAGTTCAGCTGTTAATGACCCCCCACTGACAGTGAAAACTGACAATCAGGGAGGGGGGTGCATGGCCTTTACATTACTGAAAGGATGATAACAGCCCAAAAGGTCCTTTTAATTAAATGTTGCACATGTAAAATTTGTCAATTTCCAGCACTGTAGCTTAGCTAAAATGAGTGAAATGATATGAGTTGAAGCAACAGCAATTGCATGAGTGGGTACAAAGTTCTTGAGATTTACTCTGTGAAGCTTCATACGCCTTTATCAGTCCGTTATTTAAAAATGAATATATTGCCAGGAGGTCACCTAGCTTGTTCCACTGAATTTTTATTTTATTTTAATGAAGTATCTTATTTTTTTTCTTTTGAATTTACAAACTAAAAATACAGATTTTTCAGTGGTAAGCAGGTGGGCAGATTTTGTGAACATTGTAAAGTGCAAGGATAGTTGTTACCTCCAGCTTCCAGGGCTTGTGCTTAGCTAATTTCAGTCTTTGCTGTATTCATCTGTACTTATTTTCAGTTACCCATGGTGGAAATGCTGACATACAAAGTTATATTGAAAAACACCAATGGTGGGTACAGGCAGTGTTACACTTATGAAAATGCCAGTCATACCATGAGCTCATACATGTGGATTTTTGGTCAAATGTAAGTGTCCTTATTTAGAAGTTTAAAAATATGGTCACCCTGGCCAGTCTAGCTTTAACTTCTTGATTCCAACCTAATGCTAAGCTAGGCTAATTACTAGCTGTAGCAAAAATGTTAGAAAGAGCCAGGCTAGCTGTTACCTCCTTTCTCCAGTCTATTACACTAAGCTAATTTCTAGCTGTAGCTTCATATGCACCCAACCGATCTTTTCCTCTTACTCTTCATCAGACAAACACAACAGCTAAGCAAGGCTATGTTCTGGTTGTAGCTTAATTTATCTCCTTAATATGTTAGATTTGGGGAAGTTTTCAAATCTAATTCTGCCCCAGAAAGAGATTAAGAACAACTGAAGCAATTAGCTTGGAGATAAGCTAAAGACAGCCGCCCCTGGCTTTCACACATATCATTAAGTGTTGTCATTCTCCCATATTATGTGCCCTTAATCCTTTTCTAACTTCAACATCACTCCCTGATAATTTGCATATGACACCTATTGCACCTAAGCTTTGTGGATGACACGAGGGATCTTTAAATCATCCATCATAAGGGTCAGCTACAGTGTGAAAGCTAACTTGCACCAAATTGATGATCAGGGTTTACTGACACTGAACTTTTTCTCTCTTAAGTGTAAAATCATTGAATTCAGACATGCTGCCAACTGGCTCAGGAGTTTGCTACATTTTAGGTGTCATCAAAGTGACCCAGTTGGTTGAACCTCCAACATGTGTGAGAGTGTTTTCTTTTGGGGGAGGAGGGGAGGGGAGGTCTCAGAGACTGCAGGGAGCTAATTAGAAGCTATTCTCTAACTCAGGGCCAAATGGAGCAATTATCTGGCCGAGTGAGTAGATAATTCCCTCCCATTCATCTCCCACTGTCAGGGTCCCACTACCACCAACCTGTACTGAGGATTGGATGCTGGGGCCTGTTGACACCTAACCTCTCTCTCCTGTGCCCTGTGTCACCTTCTTGTAGGTAACTCCCTGCTGTCTCTTAGCAATAAGCAACAAACTGGATCACCCGGTTGATAATTTCTCCCATGGTTGTCACATACCAGTGCCTACCCCCTACAGGATTTATGACTACCACATCTCATGTTCACCCAATGAGTCTTTTGGTGAGAGAGCTAGCTTAAATGGATGATTAATGCACTGCCTGATAGGTCGGATGCTGGAAACTGCAAAAAAAAAGAAGCAAAATATGGTCTTGTTGATTGTATTAGAATTAAATATGGAGTTGGCAAAGATACAAGAAGAAATGTATTTTAAATACCTAGGAAAACAACAGATTAGCTGCATTGCTATATTCTATGATACAGGCACTCTATTGTTCTACACATGACTTACAACAGGTGACGGGTCTGTTTTCATTCAAGTTCACTATTTTGGAACGCGTTGTGAGAATTGTTGGCTAACATTTTCAGCACATCAGGAGTCTGAGACCTCAGTCCAAAGTTTAACTTTTCACTGCACATCCAAGGTTAGAAAGAAGGTTCACCCTACTGACAGGAGTTGCCATTTATTACAGAGAGAATATCACTTAGAACCAATACAAAGAAGGCATCTTTTCAACACCTTTCCTGCAGTGAAAAGAATTGTTGAGAAAACAGGTCCAAAAGACTTCACTCATGCAGAACTGAAGCAGGTGAGTCACAGGCAACATGTACACACGCAGCCGTTTGAGTGCAGAGTGAAGAAGAGTGATAGGAGGGAAAATAAGTAAGCAGAGGGTAAACATTAATTGTCTTCCTGGCTTTTATTTTTTGACTCATTGTAGTTTTTTGGACTTAATTCAGGTAATAGCCTGCACATCTACAGTATACACCAGGGGGTTATGTTTTTTAAGGGGGCACATGAGCTTTAATAAAAAAATTGCATGATGTGAGTCTGCAGTTTGGAAGAGGATTTATGAGTCAACACTGATGCATTTTATTATTTAAGTTAATTAAAAAAACAGGTTGACATAAATAGGTGAAGGTAGTCTGTAAAAATCAAGTGGAAGAGAAAAAAACTGAATAGACTTTCCTTGTGATTTTTGAGATCTCTGTAAGTCTGGGCTCTGCTACAAGCAAAGCAGCATGCTCTGCGCGTACACCGACTATACATATGAGGCTAGTTCCCTAGATAACAATGCACTCAGACTGTTAGATGGGCAAAAAGAATACATAATACATACATAATACAAGAATACATAAAATTAGCTAAAGGAAACAAAGCATAAATGGAATTGCTCCAGTATGAACACAAAATATATTTTAAAATCCGGTGTTTAAGTCACTGGTATGTTTTTTGGGGGCTCCAAGAGAGAAAACCATTTGAAGGGTCTTCCTGTATGAAGACTTCCATTGCGTTCAGCAATGTGAAGTTTCTAAGCAGTTGTGTAGCGCTTTATTGCAGATACCATCTGTTTTCGCCCGCCTGCTCACTACCTGTACATTTATAGAGCTCATCCGAGCGGTAGCATTGAAAGTTGTGGGGCATGGACGGACCCAATGCCCACAACCAATAACCTAAAATTCATGCTACCCTGCTTTCACAATCACTACTCTTTAATTGAGGGATCTTTCCAATCAAATCAAATCAGCACTCTGCCAGGTTTATTTACCTATAATGTTATACCACTGCTTTATGTAGAAAAGCTGTCAAAAGGCCCTGCTAAAAATCCACCATGCTTTGCACCGCACATCAGCCGCTGGCTTAAAGGCCGTAACACAACAACATACCCCTTTTATAATTTGTATGCTTGTATATTGCTTGAACTGGTATACAGGACACAGCTGCTGCACAGTCATGCCTTAACATGTTGCACAGTGACAGGGCATCAGCAATATCTCTATCCAGTTATTAAGTTGGCCATTGAAGCCGTAAGGGTTCATATAGCCTTTATTGTTAGTCACAGTTGGTCATTGTACTTTAATCATGTCTTTTATTTAATAATGTCTCTATGTGAACATTTTAATGCATTTGTATGTAAAAGTGATTTTTAAAAGGAAAAAAATGTGCAGCAATGGTGCACGTCTTCAGACCTAACAAACAAAGAATCAACAGGAAATGTATGTTTCTAACCAAAACTTGTTGATTACTTTTAGATTTTATTTTCAAGTTGAATACATCATATTCTGAATTGAAGTTGTTCTTATTTACTATGATTAAATATTTAATATAACATCTCTTTTCCTCTCAAGTTCGTAAAGTAAGACTGATTTTGCTCAAGCCTTCATGTCTGCAGTGAGATCAGATTAATAGAGGCCATATCTCTAGCCTCCACAGCACAGAGGGGTCACTGAGGCAGAGGGAGATTTAGGAATGTCTGATATTGGTCCAGGCGCCACTAATGAAATATTCAATCACTGAAAAAGGAGAGAGTTTTAGAGGACAGCACCAGACCTCCCCTGTCCTCCCACCTCCACAAATACATTCCCTGTCACACCTGAGTAATCTGTGCAAGAGGGGACTTCTCACGTCCCCGCCTCACGTCTGTGTGACAGAGCTGCTTTTGAAGCCACGTCCTCTGTCCACCTCCGCCGTTTGCTCTCCCTCACTTCCTCTCCTTTCCCTGCTGCTGAGGTAGGAGGATGGGGTGAGAGGAAAGGGGCTGAGGCATCCACATGACCTTGGAATTAGTCGAACTCCTGGGACTCGGCTTGCTGGGTGGGACTGCATTGGCAGCTGCTGGATTTTTCCCTCCCGGGTGTACAAGATTAATGCATGCATTGGGGTTTGGGGGTGCTGAAGCAGTGGGGGGACTCTTGGGCCTGGTGCAGTTGGAACAAGAGGGATCCAGAGTAGACCTGTACACAGTAAGGGGGTCATGCAGGGCATTTTGAAATGAGACAAGAACTTTTCCTAAAGTGTGATGAGTGAGCAAAATCTGCAGAGTTTTGCAATTTGAGTCATAAAACTCCTTCAATAGATGCTATCTTGCTTAAAGAAAGCCAGCAGTGAATATACAATACATTGCATATTTACTGCTGGTTGTATTGTATGACCCTTGCATCACACTGCTACACAGGGCCTGTTTACTGCTTCCTGTAAGGCCACACACACACACCACACACTCTAGGGAAGGAGAAATTTCCCATTTTCTCCTCTCAAGTATTATTTTCCTTGAGGTAGAACAGTGACCCATTCATCTCCCTTTAATGTCCTTTTAAGGATTACAAATGAAGGATCTGCAGAGTATTTAGCAAATTATGTTGAGTTTTTTTATATGCATTTAACTTTTCAGACATGTTTTCCATTAATTTACTTATGAAACCAAGTCACTTTACTCAGTCTTAAAACCCTGTAGTATCATGCAAGGAGCCTTTTAACAGAACTATGATGATGGATGAACTCTCAGTAGGAAGCTTGTAAAATGTGCTTACATAGAAAGAAATCATATCAATAATTAAATAATGACTCAAATTAATATTTAGCAGTTCAGCACCAAGTTTTTAATCAAGTATCATAGGCCGTACTAACAAGTTAGTGAGCCTCCCTGTTAGGAATGATTGGCTTATGGGCTACTGTTTATAAAAAACAGTTTGGGATTTTGACCTTCACCATCTTGGTTTTGTAAGGTCAAAAAGTGACTGTTAATTGTTAATTGTAAGAAAGGTCAGATACACGTTACTGTACTCCATTATAGTTCAAAGTGATCATGAGAGCAACTTGTCAATCACAAGCACCTGAAAGCACTAACTTATTTAAATGTGCCCATAATGAAATAATGAAAGATGATGGAAGACTCAATCAAGCATTTAGGAACATGAAGTCATCATGTAAATGTTTACTGAGTAAATAAACTGAGTGAACCTGAGTGAGAAGGTTCGACTTAGATACAGTTACTTTTCCTGTGCAACTAGTTTAGTTGCCCCCGAGTGTCCATTGGAAATACAACGATAAAGGCGTCGGGACAGTGTTTACTTAGGAGGGGTTACATTTGTAAGAAGTTCCGATTTTCTCATAGACTTCTATACAGTCTGTCTTTTTTTGCAACCTCTGTATTAGCCTCCTGCTGACCATTATACAAAGTACTTTCACATTAGTTTCACTGTTCAAAGCCAAAGGCAAAGACTATGTCACAAAAACACATGGCCCTTTCCAAGATTATTCAATCATATAGGATCCAGAAGGGAACAGTTTTGACTAAACAACTGCAGTTGTTGCTTCTAAGTTTGAAATACAAAAGAAAACTGCACCCACAGAGGAGTTAGAGCGACCATGTTACTTGATGCCCTCACTAACAAATCTTCAGTGGTCTTTTTCCCAGAGCTCACCACCCCAGGAGGCACTTTTACCTTCAGCTCCTCCACAGTAGCATTTTAAATGGAGCTTCCAGACCTCAGCTGAGCTCAGCTGCTCAGGCAATCAGAGCTTTTTTTTCTTTATTTAGGAGTGAGCTTGGCTGTGCACGCACGTGTGTTTGTTTGTACACTCTAAGTATGTGAGTGAATGTGCTGTGGCGTGATGCATGTTACATATTAGTGTGACATAAATCCAATAACCTCAGGTACTAAGTGTCACCAACATATTTAAATAAACTGAGGCCAAAAGGCCAAACTGAGTGTTGACTCGCTGTTTGACTTCTGTATGTGTACTCAGGCCACATATCTATTTATCCAACTGTATTTTGATTAGGTGAACAAATGTAGGAAGATAAATGCAGAAAGAGTCGGGTCCCTCCAATAAGGTGTATATTTTTCCTGGCCCTGTGAAGTAATTTATAACACTAATCTAGTGGAGTTTTCGTGTGTAAACAGCATTTGAGATTATGTAAAAACATTTTAGGATTATGTAAAGGAGCAATTAGTCAGCAAAGCTGCAGGCTCTGCGGTACGCACGGACACAACTTGGAGTGGCTGCTCTCAACAAGCCTTTTCATCTGGTATTAATCGAAACATTTCATTTAAGTTTCTCTCTTCTCGTTTGTAAGTTTGTCTATCTTTCTGACAGGTGTTGAAAACTATAAGCTACTACACTTTCTAACAAAGCCATCATATCTGCTGCTTCCATTCAGCAGTTTGTTTCTTTTATTCTGCGATTTCTCTCTTTATTTGAATTCCCACTGACCTCATGACGTAGCGTGGAATCAGGGTATTAATCGGGACTTAGGCTCAGCCTGTTCCCGGCCTCTCATCTTAGGAGTGCCTACAAAGGTGCCCGAGCAGACCAAATCCTGGCTTCATTTCTCCATATGAACTCATTTCCTCGCCGTGGTTCTCGAGTTCATGGCAATGTAACCTGAGGAGAGCATGGAGCGAGGGCCTCCAGGGGATGAAAGCATCCAAAAGCCTGAGAATTAACCCCTCAGGTCAACTGCATTATCCACCTCTATTTATAGTTAAACTTTAATTTCTTGCGGGTGAAAAAAGGCAAAAAAACAGGATTACAGGGGTCACAGCAAGAGATTTGCAGTTAATTAAATCAATCGTAGAGATTGACAAAATCTGTGGCTTTTTCCTGTCAATATTCTGTCCACTTAGTGACATCTTAATTAGATTACACGTCTATACTTCACAATCACGTTTGGAAGAGTGTCAAAGGTCTTTCTTTTTCACTTCTGAGAGCTGACCACAAAACGCCTGCTTTTCAAAATATTTGAACTTAATCTCCCCTTTTTTATATGGATGCAAAATATGCTGTTCTTTGAAATGTGACTGGACTACTCATGGCCACTTTTGGTTACGCAGTGAAAACACCTATTTTGATTTTCACAATGTCTTTTCTTTATAAACAAAGGCTTACACCTGACTCATGATGCACTTTCGACACATACACAAAGTGTGCAGTTTAAACTGTGGAAACTACAATTAAAACCAGAAGAAATAAAGTTCCATACACCGCCTATCAGCTTCTAATGATGGCTGTCGCATTGGTGGGAAAAGATGACATCATAAGCTTTAAATAACCACCTGTCTGAGGATATCCCCTGAAATATATTCACAGTTATTCTGGAATAATAAACAAATCTTCAGTTTTTAGCTGTTCCTCTAGCTGTTTTTGAACTCCCACTCAGCTCCCAGTGGGAGGAAGTAAAGCAGTTTGGACAGTTATATTTACACAAATCTCACAATAGAATCAGTGACAGAGATAGAGACATCAGTTTTGGTAAATTCAAGTAAAGATGATAGACTTTGAGAAGGAAAGAGAAACTTTTCCTTTTTTTTTCACATCTCCTAGACTTAGTTGACAGAAAGAAGGAGATTACTCTCGAGTGAAACATGCTGAGCGAGAGATACTGAAACACAAAAACACAAGAAGTGGTGAAGGAAGGGTTCCCTTGCTGCGTTACAAGAACTTTGATATCAATGGCAGGATATTGGGCCAATTCTAAAAGTACAAATTGGACTGGATACTTTATAAAAATCAGGATCTTCTGTAATACTGACACGCACACAACTCATTCAGCCCGGTAGCCCATTTTAGGACACACCAATGTTTTCCAAATAGAGCACTAAGAAATCCTGCTCTTTGCTGTCATCCATATGATTCAGGCAGTTGACCTGTGTTATGAACTTTGGGATAAAATCAGGCTTTAGTGTCAGGTTAGTTGAGTGAAAGAAGTAGGTTATTTATTTATTTATTTTATTATTAAGTGGGCTTGTATGAGGTACCTGTCAATAGTAAGTGTGTTACCAACAGGGGATGACAGTCAGCTCTGCTCCTTTGTTGAAAAACTGGGCGAAGGATGGACATGGAAGCTAGACTATCAGCTGCTGCAGACAGGGCCAATTTTACTACATATTTGGCTACCATATTAACTCACATATAGGTTATAAGACGATTGTAAGACAAACCCTGTTTTCAAGACTAACTCTTAAAACTACATCCACACATACACTACCAGTCCTTCTCATTCAATGGTTTTTATTTATTTTAATTATTTTAAACATTGTAGATTAATACTGAAGACATCAAAACTATGAAATAATCTGGTTTTGCCATAATATTGATTACAACAGTAGTCAAATAGGGCTATCCATTGTGTACTAACCCTACCTCTGAACAACACAACTGATGGCCTCAAACACATTAAGAAGGCAAGTCATTCTACAAATGAACTCTTAACAAGGCTCATGTTAATTAGAAACCATTCCTGGAGACCACTTCATGAAGCAGACTGAGAGAATACCAAGAGTGTGCAAAGCTGTCATGAAGGCAAAAGGGGGCTACTTTAAATATCTAAAATATAAAACATATTCTGGTTTGTTTAACACTTTTTGTTAATTAAATAATTTCATATATGTTCTTTCATAGTTGTGATGTCTTCAGTATTAATCTACTGTGTTTCAAATAATTCAAATAAATACAAACCCTTGAATGAGAAGGTGTGTCCAAACTTTTACGTATGCAGATATTTTCATAAACTTGAGGTTTTCTTTTCTCTTCAAAACATAAACCTGTCCCCTCCAGAGGGGTCTATGAATAGTTCTCAGTCCCCATGAAAATGCACAAGGGGTTGGAAATGCCAAAATAAGAATGCCAGACCAGTAGTAATGTGTAATCCATCTGTCAAGTCGAACACCATAGAAGAACATTGTGCATAATTCAAATAACCTGCTGCCTATGGGGTGGATGATGGGTGTGGTAATGGGCATACCTTAAATCCGTTTTTCAGTTGCTTACTCACGAAAAGGCTTGCCACCAACCTTTAGTGACATCAGATTTCTCTTGTGTATTGTTTCTGGTGCATGGATAACAGTTTTCTAAAGAACGGCATCATTAAGCCGCCTCAGGTTTCTGGTTAACATGTCCTACTTTTGTGCAACTTTGTTCAACATGTCACTGCACCTTTCATGTCACTGTCATTGTAGGGGTGATTTTCATCTGGCCTCAGTCATGAGAGGAACTCTTGCTTTACAGGTCAGTGGTGCTGTCTTTGTTAACAAATAATATATTGACATTTGATTACCCTGAGTATGAGACAATTCCACTTTTTTCAGATGTAATTTTGAAACGGTCTTATATTCTGGTCATTATGGTCATTTCATTCAACCTCACCTACATTTTAAAAAAGAAATTGAAAAAAAAGACTATCCATTTCTGCAAAGTTGACTCGTCCACTTGGTATGGTGATGTTGAAAGTAACTTTAATTGTAGTTGTGTTATATTTAGGTACCCCAGAAAGCCAGGCGAAGGAAACAGCATGTTGCAGCACCACTAAATGAAATGTCATTCTCTCTCTAATGCAGGTTACACCTGTGTTAGAGAGAGAAAGATCTGGGTCCTATTTGGGATAACTTGCACTATAATGAAAGGTTACTGAGCAGAAAATAAGACAAGGTGACACCTTATACGAGAAGATGGATGATCATCTGTTTGAACATGATAATGACTGAGTGGTAATTACACCAACAGAATGCTCCCCTCTTTGCTTTGCCCCCACATACCCCACCCATCTCTCTTACTGCAGTTTGCAGCTGCCCCACACCTCCCCAAACCCCTTAGTAATGCAAACCCCTGCCCGGAGCACAAAGGGAGCCTGTGTGAGGTGTTCACCTACCCCCTCCTCCCACCTCTCCTCTCCCACCCCAGCCTGCCTCTCTCTCCCCCAGTGCGGCTGATGTGCTCCATTTGCTGGATGATGGACTGAGCGGGACAAGGCAAAAGTTCACACACCTTTCCTGTTCACATGGCAGAGGAGGGTTGGTTTGACCCCGCCAGGCTGCTCAGAGGGAGGGAAGGGGGGCAGGCACCTCCCATGTGCCACTGCTGGCTGCTGGACCCCTTCCACCTTCAACTCCTTGCACTACAATTTGTCCCCTCATTTAAGGCCAGCCACGCCTCTGCTGTCCTAATGCCATAACTGCTCTCAACTGTGCTCAGGCTGCCATTTCCTTTCCAGGGATGGAGGGGGGTGGGAGAGGGGGTAAAGAGAGAGGAGATTCTTTGTATAGGGTCAATAGTTAGGTCCATATATGAGCTCACAATGAACATACTATAGTTTAGCTAATGCACCACTTTAGCTGAGAAAAAAACAGCGTTTTTAAAAGTCAAATTCACATGCCCTGCTTACTTTTATACCTGTACCACAACATCCTGCCAAAAGTTGTGCGCTGCAGTTTGCAGAGGCCATAAAAATTTGGCCAGAGATGTGATGTGAGAGAAAAATGTGTGTTTGCATCTTTAATCAGTATGTACTCAGCATGTCTGGCTCATGAGGCCACGGCAAGCAAAACAAATGGCAGAGCCACCATACTTCCTCTTTTCCCACAATTCAGCTGTCTCAGGGAAAAAGCTCTGCCAGTGACTGAGCACAATTTGGCATACCCAACCCACTCCTCCCCCTTCACCACCACCGCCACCTTCTTCTTCCCTTACCCACCCTCTGACCCCCACACATGTGCGCCCACCCTCACTCACGCTCCCCATACACACACTCCGCTCCAGCCCAGAGGAATTCATTTTCTAATTTTCCCTGACTGAGAAAACAATACACATGCCTTAACAATGTTGACATCTCTAATGCCTTAAAACGCAGTAGTAATGGAGCTTTGATTGGTAGTAAGTGGATACAGGATTACAAACACACAGGGAGCTTTCTTACTGTATTGCAGCCTCCCTGACCTCCCCTGAACCAAAACATCAGAGGTAAAATACATAAAAAATGTAAGATGAAATAAATGTTCAAAAAACGAGACATTAAAATGACCAAAATAAGCAGAAGTAATGTTAAAAATAGAAATATATGTATTTTGGTGAATGTAATAATTATTGAAGA
Source organism: Notolabrus celidotus (assembly GCF_009762535.1). NCBI lineage: Eukaryota > Metazoa > Chordata > Actinopteri > Labriformes > Labridae > Notolabrus > Notolabrus celidotus. Next base: position 15,262,827 of record NC_048286.1, on the reverse strand, counting down.
CACCTATGTCTTTTAAGGTCAAATATTCCAACAGTTTCTCTCTGTCATGCCAGAGAATTGGATTTCTGGATTAACACTTCAGCGCATTTTCTGTTTGTGGTTACACACTAACTGTGGAGTAACACATTTAGACTTTATATGTAATTTATTTCCATTGCGAGGTCAGACAGGCTTGATGCACATGACTGACGACAACAGCTCAATGTAAGAACACAAAGAATCCGGGCTAACGAATCTGAGCTGGTTGATTTTATATCATTGTGTTTTACAGGACAAGATTAAGATAACAGAGTGATGTGAAAGCAATACATTGTGTAGTTACTAAGAATAAACTGCCTCCCCTCAGATCATAGGACACATTGAAAGTTTCCTGAGGCAGTGATTTGGTTCTCAGAGGGTAATGTGAAAGACCAGACTAAAACAGAGGTATAGGTCTGTGAATGCTCTTGTTGATAGTGCTTGTATATTCCACTTTGTCATCTCCTAATGGTAAGTGGTCTGTACTGTATTTAAGTAGTCTTCTGAGAACTCAAGTTCTTTGGCATATCATATTCATCCATGCACCCATTCACAACACATACACACAGTGGTGGCAGAGGCTGCTATGTAAATCACCCATCAGTATTAACTAATCCCATTCACACACTGCTGGCAAAGACACTGGAGGCAGTATGAGGTTCAGTGTCTCGCCCAAGGACACTTAAGGATTGAACCTTCCAATTGAGAGAAAATCAACTCCAACATGAATCAGATCCTTGTTTTGACTTTTGTCATCTTTTCTGTGGTCATTACTCTGTCATGTTACATACATATCCTCAGCATGACTATAATCCAAGAAAAAATCAGAAGCCTCATTCGCAGTTAGTGGCTCGCTCTTCGTGGTGCTACCACAGAATGACATACAAGTGAAATAAAAAACATAGATGATGACTTATCGGTGCAACAAGTCACGTTCCAATTGAATCTAACAACTGTACAAAATCTGTTTTAATAACTGTGCAAATTTCAATGAATGTGATTCAAATTAAGGAAATGACACAGTTTCAACCTAATATGTGCAAAAACCTACAATGGATTAACCTTTACACCCATGTGAGCCACAACCAGACTGAACTTATTTCACTGTTAACAGCAGCTAATACTTAGAAGATCATTTTTTTTGTACATAATTTTTAAAATGATGTAACACAAAATTTAGTGGATTGCCAATAATTTTCTGGTTGTTGAATTTGTTTGTACTTAGTTAAAATGTATTTAATTCTTTTTATAAGTGCAAATGCAGAAAATTGTGATATTGCATTATGTTTTATTACCATAATTGCCCATTTGTGCAAATTACAACTTTTACTTTTAAGGACTAACACATAATTAGAAAAGAACCAAAATGCAAAATTTTGAATTCTCATCACAATGGAAATCACCTTTCTAAGGTTACATTGTGCAGGTCTTCCATGACAAGCCCTTGTCAGACAGCACTTATTAACCACTTTGTCTCCCATGAACACCTCTGTCTGTTATTAAGGCTAATTGTTAGCCAAGTTAACGACAGGAGCAACTTCCTTTCACTCGGCCAACTGATTTATAGCCGTTCACATTCTTGCCTGAGACAATTCACACCAGTGCACCTGTCACATTCCACATAATCTAGATATAGAGGTGTTAGTACTTTATGAGTACTTTGACACTTTCATTGCTATGCTAATCCATGCAATACATCAAACATACACCAAACAAATGTACTAGTTTTTGTCTGAAAAATAAGATATTCTTTTAACAGAAGAGACTTAGCTTCATTTGACAGAGGGTTCTTTTATTGATACTAACAGTTTTGTATTTTTGTGATATGTTAGCTTTAGAAAAGACAAAGCCATTAAGATACAACAAAACACATAGCTGATTAGCAATTGCTGGAAACAGCTGTTTGCTTGCTAGCAACCTCCAGCCCTTTAACTTCATGTTCTGTAGCATTTTGGCTAACTAGGTTTTTCAAAAACTAGCAAAAACACTAGCATGTAACCTCATCAATGTCAAAATACAAATGTAAAGATAAACACCACTTGCATGCTGTTTAAGGAAATATGTAGCTACAACTACTACAGTACCTTGCTAGCTAGCTTAATGTGGCACAAAGAGTTACCAGCTAGCCTGGTTTATAGGCTAAATTTCACCTATCAGCACATCTAAAGTTCCCCCTACCTCATTGTTTAATTAATACAAAGGCAAAATATCATGTTGTGTTCATTGTGTAGAGCACATTTCTTGTAGGGGTCCCGATGAGGTTGCTAGCTAACTACTAAGTAAGCTAACTGGTTGCCAAGTGTAGTCTCATATTGGCCACAAAACTACTTGCTTTCTGGCTTTCTTTCAGGAAGAAAGCCAAAAGCTTATTCCCCAAAATGTTGACCTATTCTTTAAGAGCCAGACAAACTTTACGTTTAGAGGATACGCCTGGAAAAACAGGCCAAAAGTCATACAGGCATTTAATTGTTGTAGTAATTTTGATTTATATGCATATATGTCCCAAACCACTCAAACGCATTCTCGCCTAGAGGTACAAGACTTCAGTCTGACCCTTTAGGGATGACATCTCTCCCATGTCCATGATTCCCTGACCTCATCATGTCCCCCACCATTTATGTGTTACCATAAAAATCATCTGTTTCTGGCAAAGCCGGCTGCTGAGTGACTTATGCCTGGCTCAGCAGCCCAGGAGTCGGCAAAGCAAGGCCAGTCAAATGTTGGAGACAGGCTAGTTCTGGATCAGCGGCCCACACACACAAAAAAAGGACCCCTTCAATCATTCCCATGGTTCTTATTCTGGGCAGCAAGCGTGGTGTCTACAGTTTCCCAGGCCCCTCCTAAAAAATGACACATTCTCAGACCAGATGCTTCAGACAGCAAGTACAGAGCTGTGATTATTAGCAGGGCCTTCTTTTTTTGTCTGAGAGAGGGGGCAGGCTATTTTTAACCAACGATGTAAGTTTAAATATCCTTCCACCCCTTGGGCACACCAAAAACTGCTGCCAGATATTGCAAGGTTTCAGCCCAGACATGGGTGTCCATTACTGGCAATGCTACATTTACTTTCTTTCAATGCACAGAACCCTAAGTCTAATGCTAAAGAGGGCCATTGATGAGTGATTGAGAACGCTGTACGGTTGGTCTGCAGCTCTGTGAAGCCTTGTGACTGCTTTCTTGTTCCTTTGTCGGCTGGCAGTGATCGCCAGTGGCATTCCAACAAGCTATATTTCCCATACATTCCAGCATGTTTGCAGTGTGGGCTGTCAAGAGCCAGATGCGGATGACAAGCTGAGATTGAGAGCAGAATGAGGGCTGTCAAAGCTTGACTGTATCAGCTCTGATGCAGGAAGACAAACGCTCACAGACAGGATAGGGAGGAATTATTGTTTTCTGTGCTGATGACCAGGAAGCCAAAACAATAATTTCCTATACTGTCTGTGTGATCCCCGTTCTCCTTACTTTTGCTCTTGGTCATGAAATGAATTATGTGGAAACGTTTTTGGCGAGGGCATATGAGTCTCATGTCTATATCATGCTTACTCAAGCTCATTTTTCTGATCAAACACACTTGCAGCTCAGATTCAAAGTCCTCTGAGTCTTGTGTGCTTTCTGTACAGTAGGGGGAGTGATGGGGATTTGGTTGTGAGGTCAGACAAAGTGCAATAACAGTGAATCAATTGAATCAATGTCAGACCTCCAAATGTGCTGTGTCTAGAGGTCCTGGCTGCAGTACAAGGAGAGCACAGTTCACACAGATAGTGTGTCACACATTAGTCCATCCAAGTTCTAAATGTGTGAAAGAAAGGCTGTTGGTTATTTCACTCCCTACTCTATCCATCTGATTAATAAAGTTGATGAATAATGTGATTATCTGTACCCTGAATGAACAGTATGTCAGAATCTAGACCACAGCAACAGTTGCAATATATTGTCAGATCAGCTGTGTGCACTCAAATATCATCTTTAAACTGTGCCTCATAAACAAACTTGCCCACAGATTATGCAAATTGTTGTTGCATGCACATGTAAGAGATTAGCATGATGCGATAAGTCATTATAACCATGGCTCCCTGCCAAACTACTCACAAGAATTCCTCCTTATCCTCAGACTTCTACAGGCGCCCGCCACCGCTGTACTGGAAATGACTACACCGAGGGGAGGAGAGGAGAGAAAGACTATTTTAGGAGTCTGCCTCAAAATATTTCATAAATAATGACAGGAATGAGTGTACATGGGTCAGTGTGAGTTTATGAGTCACTTAAAAGTGCCCAAGATTACAGAAGGGCTGGAAAATGGATGTGATGCACAGAGAAGTGTGTGTTTTTGTGTGTTTGCGCCTTCATTGTTCTGCAAGGGGGGTAAATGGAAAGAACATGCACACTTTAATAATTCCTTTTCTCTCTTAGGCTCTCTCTGTCTCCTCCTTCCATCCCTCTTTCCCTCATCTCTCCATCTCTCCAGGGGAGGAAAGTCTCTGAGTTTCTCAGGAATGTTGACTTCTCTGTGCCTCTGTCCCCTGGGGGACGTTGGTAGGGGTCTTGACCCTTCTCCTCCTGTATCCCTGGAGCCTATCAGCTAACTAAGTTAGCATGAGATAACTCTTTGCTCCTGGCCTCTTGTTGCAGCCTCTTTTCCTTCCCTCCTTTTTTTGTTTCAGTCAACCTGGACTAACATGAAACATGGGCTTCATTAGCAGCACTACAACATCCATCAAGTTTCTGTCTGATATTGGCCTATGGCTAAATTCATCTCTCAACCCCTGTCCTCTTAACTTACACTGTGAGTCCAGACAATGATGAAATGTCCTTTGCTAATGTGTTACAAACAGCAGTTCTATTCTGACATCCGTGAGGATATGCCACACTGATGGCTCAATCTTTGTCACACTCTTTTCATTTGATGCAATTAAGAATTAAAAACATGTAACTTGTAAGATATTTAACAGTAGCGTAACACTGTGGAAAATGTAGTACAATGCTGTTGGCTGCAGTTTCCAGAGGTCTTACCTCACTGATGCCACCATCGCGTGGAGAAGCTGCTGTTCAGGTCTGCAGCAGTCACATCCATTGCATATGTGGTTTGTAAGTCTGTATGTAGGCACACACCCATGGGAACTATAGGGAAAAGGGAAAAAAGGCCCACACTTGCACTAAAAAAACATCTTAAGGTGCCCAACTGCTCAAGAACTGTAGAACTGGTAAAGAAGTCAGCACGCTATATGTCCTTTCATCACTTTTAATCTGGTCTTACATGTTTCAGCACAAAGCCTCCTCCAGTGTGCGCATTAATTAATCTAGTAAAATGTTTGTCAAATAGTGACGTCACACCCTCATGTAAAGCTGTTTCCCAGGTCCAAGCTGCTACCACGTATCGCATTTCAATATGCCATAGTGCTGTGGTCCTGCCTGTTTTTAACATATCAGAGTCTAAAACGACCTTCATTTGTATTCTTCACTGATATCCACGTGATAAGAAAGACAAAAAGCAAAGGCTGAAGTTGATAATGGTTACATTCTTAAACAACCAATGTAGACCTCTGTATAGTTAGCATAAAGCTATAGAATCTGGTAACTAAACATATGCTTGTTACTGATGTATCACACACTGTCACATCACAGGTAAATTGACAAAGTGCAGGAGAGAACACATTTTTACTATTAAGTAAAAGAGTGTTTGGACCCTAACAGAGATTACCTGTGATGACTTAACAAGCAGATTACCCTTACACTCCAAATGCGTATTCTACACCTTAAAGGTAACCAGTTAAGCAGCAGTGGTAATGCTTTTGTTGGAGCTTTTTTTTTTATGTCACTGCATGTAGATTACAGCTGTAAGATTTATAAGGCTGACCCATGCTGTGACCTCTCCATGTCATGCAGACAACATTCATCAGGACCATGAGTTGGAGATGACTGATCTGCCTCCTGTTTGTTGTGTATTTTCTCAAGCTTTTCTTATTTCCCTGCTAGGTCAGCAACCCTGTGATTTTCTCCCACACTCTGGTTAGCTTAGCCCGGTTCCAGCACTGGTCCACCTCTTGTTCTCCTCACCCCTCACATTGCCCGGGGTGCTGCTTGAACTTAGGGACACACTTCGTCCCTCACTGGGAGAACTTGGAACCAGGAGGAAATGGGATTTTTTTTCCCAAGGTTGGGACAGGGAATGATAGAGACAACATGAGGAATGGCTTAAAAGGAGGAAACATGGAGATTAGAGGGGCTAAAAAAGAAATGGACAAATGCTGTTTAAAAAGTGTGTCAACCCAGAGAAGACGTAAAGGAACTGGTTCAGCAAAAAGTGCATGGAAGTGGTGACTGTGAAATAGCTTCAGGCTTGGGTTGCTCGATTAGAAGGTCAAAGTTTGAAATGTAGAGCTTCACATAAGAGAGGCATCTATGAACTTCTAACCTTAAATCTGGATGTAGTTTTCTGTTACAAGTTCTTTTGTGCCATCATTTATCCAGTTTGTGCCATTCCAAATGTGAAACTACAAACTCCTGGCTATTATTTATTATTTACGATTTCCACTGTGGAACTGAAAAACAAAGGAAATGGACAAGTATATACCCTGTGTAAAATGAACTGCACGATTTTCCTCCCTCTCAGCTCCAAGCCATTTATTGCTCGTCTCCTAAATGAACTAGCTGCCTGCAGACGGATATTACTCATAACTCTAGCCACTGCCAAGTCCTGCTCTGAGGGCCATTAAGGTGTTTAAAGTCTGCCATTCATATTTGTGCTGGATTGCCGTTTGTCTATTTTAGAATATCCCCCTGAAATTGTTCATGAAATAAAGCGATGGTGATTAACTGCATGTGCATTATGCCATCCTGCAATCCAGGGCATCATTCAACACCTTCCTAACTATACAGTCATATAACACCTTTGTGTTTTAATGTATATCCTGCTATATTTTACTTTTGAATGGTTCAATTGGAAATTTATGCAAAGAGAACTTTGGCCAACATGTGGCTTTAAATCAAGAAAATGAAACCAGAAGATCAGTCATTTTCATGTTTCCTGTCTTTGGTTGTTGGCTATTCATGGGTAACTATGCAAGAGCTGTGTTTACTTCCACTTGCTATAACCATAGACTTTATAGAGATGAATGACATGAAAGCTCCCCAAAAGTAAGGCAAAATGGTTAAGAGCAAAAGGCCGCCTTCTCCATTTTAACAGATGGGACAGATATTTAAGGTGAATTTTATGGTATCCGCTTTAACCTGATTTATTTTCAATTGGGGTTTTTTTGTTTAGATTTATTATTTTAATTGGTGCTGATAGAATCCAAAGTTTTACAGATACTGTTCCTAAAACAGACCAGTAATAAACCTGCTGGTTTTAAGATTTGTAAGGCTGAACCATGTTGTGACTGCTCCACTTCACAGCCATGTCCATGACATGTCTTGTTCACTCAGATTTCATTACTGGAACGTTTGTCGTCATTAGCCAAAAGGACAAAGTACAGAGGAGGCTAGCAGGGATGCAAAGATTTATATTAGCTAATTTGCCAGCTCAGCCTCTGACTGATCTTTAACTCAACACACTTTCTGATTCTGTCCCTTGTACAATGCCAATTCCAATGAATTTGGGACGTTGTGTAAAACGTAAATAAAAAGAGAATACAGTGATTTGCAAATCCTTTTCAAACTACATTCAATTGAATACACTACAAAGACAAGATGTTTAATGTTCAAACTGATAAAACTTATTGGATTTTTTGCATACATTCACTGATTTTGAATTTGATGCCTGCAACACGTTCCAAAAAAGCTGGGACACCTTTCCTTTTAACAACATTCAATTAGAATTGGGAACTGAGGACACTAATTTTTGAAGCTGTGTAGGTGGAAATCTTTCCCATTCTTGCTTGATGTACAACTTCAGTTGCTCAACAGTACGGGGTCTCCATTGTCGTATTTTGTGCTTCATAATACGCCACACATTTTCAACAATTTGAAATGTGGACTCGTCAGACCACAGCCCACTTTTCCACTTTGCGTCAGTTCATCTCAGATGAGCTCCGGCCCAGAGCTCGGGTGGCGTTTCTGGGTGTTGTTGATATATGGCTTAAGCTTTGCATGGTAGAGTTGTAACTTGCATTTGTAAATGCAGTGACCAACTGTGTTAACTGACAATGGTTTCCTGAAGAGTTCCTGAGCCCATGTGACAATATCCTTTACACAATGATGCCGGTTTTTAATGCAGTGCCGCCTGAGGAATTGAAGGTCACAGGCATTTAATGTTGGTTTTCCGCCTTGCCACTTACATTCAGAGATTTCTCTGAATCTTTTGATGATATTATAGACGATAGATGATGAAATCCCTAAATTCTGTGCAATTGTACGTTGAGGAACGTTTTTCTTTAACTGTTGGATTATTTGCTCACGCAGTTGTTCACAAAGTGGTGAACCTTGCCCCATCCTTGCTTGTGAACAACTGAGCCTTTTGGGGATGCTCCTTTTATACTCAAGCATGACACTCACCTGTTTCCAATTAACCTGTTCACCTGTGGAATGTTCCAAACAGGTGTTTTTTGAGGATTCCTCAACTTTCCCAGTGTTTTGTTGCCCCTGTCCCAGCTTTTTTGGAACATGTTGCAGGCATCAATTTCAAAATGAGAGAATGTTTGCAAAAAAACAATATTTTTTAATCAGTTTGAACATTAAATATCTTGTCTTTGTAGTGTATTCAATTGAATATAGGTTGAAAAGTAATTGCAAATCACTGTATTCTGTTTTAAATTACGTTTTACACAATGTCCTAACTTCATTGGAATTGGGGTTTTACATTATTTCTTGAGTTTCTCTTTTCATATTGTTTTGGTAAGCTTCTGAAGCAGATTTATAAAACCACAGGATAAATCCAAAGTTGATGATACAGTTAGCTCTTAAATAAGTTTAAGTTCAATGGACAGCCTTCTTGAAAACATGTTTCAAAATGTGCATACCACATTAGTGTTTAATGATACCTTGAATTGTACACATGTTGTCCAGCCACAGCACGTTTGGTTTAAAATGAGGAATCTGTAAAGTAAACACGGCACTCATCTCATGCATGAAGCTGAAGCGTATGTCAGTTTCTTAAGAAACCATGTTCAACCATCCCTCTTCCTACTTTGAAGGCTTGTTAATCAGTGAAATCAGCTGCTGTCAGGCTAAAACCCTGCAGCCACATATTCCTGAAGTTACATTGCTGTCTCGCAAACAGTTGTCTGCACAGTCACATTTACAGCTCATGAAACAGAGACACTGTGTTAAGAAGCACTGCGTTTTCAGAGTCAGAGCTTCTCTTACCTTTAAACTTTGTTTTTGCTGCTTGGCATTATTAAACTGTGGCACACTGCAGTGTAAGTTCAATAAAGAAGTGAAGGAAAGAAACTGTGTGCATATAGAAAGGCCCCTCGGGGGTGCTTTACTCTGGAAGAGTCTTTATATGAGAGGTCAGGGAGTTGTCCATGCGGCTTGAGTTACACCAGGCCCCTGTGACCTTGGAGTCACAGGGCTAAACGCAAAAGTGACAATGTGGATAATTGCTCGCTAAAGATAATGCACCGCTGATTGAGATCAATGACTTTCCCCAAACACAGAAAGTGGAGTGTGCTAGCGCTGAATGATTTCTGGGTTAAAACGTGCAAAAGCGTTGAACAATAGTTGGACTGAAGTAATGGAGATGCTCAGCTGACCTGAAATGTGTAGAGAGACGGCTTTATAAACACCCATGTCAATCACAGCACACACACATTCACACTCTCATGCTTGAGAGCTCACAGACAAGGACACAGGCATGCACACACATGCAACTTCACAAATACTACAGACAAGTAGTACATGTAGGACACAGAAAAACCTAACTGTTTTAGGCCTGTACAATTTAAATACAGCTTTTAGTTCAAATTGAGACAGTGTGTAAGGGAAACCTAATGTCTCTGCCACCTCATAAATCTATGCTGTGAAACATATGAATGAAAGGTTGTCTACACATGACTCAGGGTTCCAAATTGAAAGGTATAATGTCGTGCCTGGAGGGGTCTTGTCTCACCCTGAAGGGATTTTAATTTGCATAACTACCTATTCACTATACAGCATCCCACTTATTACCTGGCTATACGAAAGACACCAACAAGTTGACACAAAATATAGATTTAAAGATCATTTTATTGATTTGAAATTGATTTATTGATACAGATTTAAAAACATCACTCCTATCTCATGGTCAATAGCACTAGCATGGCAATGGTCATCTTACCCTTTTGTCTTCTTGGTCTTCAATCAGCCTTCTTGCAGGACAAATCAACGTTAAACTGAACATTTCAAGTCAAAACATTAGCCTGCTGATTTGTTACAACTTGTGTTAAATTAAAACATTTCCATTGAAGGTAACGTTCCTGTCCTGTAATCCGTTGCCTGGATGTAGGACAGTATCTTGCTCCCCTTTTCCCTATCAGAGATGTTGAGGCCCAGTGTTCTCCTCAGCTGCCCACACATTGGTGCCGAGACCGTTCTGAGATTACGAGAATACCGTTTTTGCAACAAAGTTTACCGACTTAGTCAGCTCAAGGACACCAATGTTTTGCCACAATGTCAACAGGCAGAGATAAAATGTGCCGAAACTCCTTGTTGAGGATTGATTTGATGAGACTAATGTAATCAGGTTGTCTCTAGTGTTGCTTTTGTGGGTCAGAATTATTCATCGCTGTTATGTGGTTTTGAACAATTAGAATCAAGTATTTAACTCAGTCTTGTAAGAAGTAAGAAAGCCCGGTGATAATATTAGAAGAAGAAGAAGAAGAATAGCACACTGAGCTAATTTTTCTACTTTGTGTTATAGACTGTTTAAAACATATCTACATTAGAGGGTATCCGATAAAAAAGCTTATCAGGATATGCCCTGTTATAACAGTTGTAAAGTAACCTGAAGTATATCTACAGCAGTGGCATGTTGAAGCAGTGCTGTATCTGTGAAAGTACTGTAGTCAACACAAAACAAACTGGAAGGTGTTTTTGTATAGAGAGCCCGTATTGCTTGTCTATTCTATTTCTCATTGTACGCCGGTGTCAAGTGATAAATATGGCTGTGGTTCAGAAGGTACACATGATTTCTGTCACTGTGGGATTTTGGCTTCAATTACTAAGCCAGGTTTCCTCCAGAAGGCACAGAGTGTTCTCACATGGTGGTAGTGGTTCTCCTGAGGGAAGTCTCTGCTAAAGTAAAGTCATATGAAAGAGGCCGGTCTTGCTTGTCATGTAAAGTATTGTTGCGATTTTTTTTTTTTTTATACTTTGCTTTCTCTTAAATCTGACAATAGAGACTGGAAAGTTGTTAGTAAAAAGCCAAACTATTCTTTTTGCTTATTGGAAATTTGTTGACACATAATTTGCATTCACACATGTTTGAAATCGCACACAAGATCCCATCAAATAGAAAACTCTTTAAGTGGGGTTTATGCTGTCACAGATTATTTAGGAGCCAAGCCACATCATCTGCGTATGAGGAAACATGCCCAAAAAGTGGCACAGAAAGTTCCATCCATCCTCATCACACACGCAATGCATGGAGACAACACATCGCAAGCTTCAAACAAAAAACGCATTGACCTTGATTAGGACTAATGTATGGCAGGAAGAGAAGCAGTGACAGAGCAAGTCTGGGTGGGATGCTGCTGACAGGGGTTCAAGTGAGGGAGGTGGAGCAGGGCGGGCATAGGGATGCTTTAGCGCTTTGATGTAAACAAGATGAATATCTGGCATGTTTACACTTACATTTGGTGCCCAATTGTGAGAAGATTGGTTACAAATTGAAAAATGAAGATCAGGTGCAGAGTCTGGGAGCAATACTCACCTCACTTAGTGGAAACTGTATTCTCAAATGCATACAACACAGAAACACACACACGCCCACAAGCACAGTAACTTGTGTCCCACCTTCAAAAAAAAGCCTCATCTTAGTACCAAGGATCCTCTGCAGGTCCACAAAGCCCAGGCTAGTGGAAGTTTGCATTACACTACTCCTTTTACTTTCACCAGCAGAACGTGTGCCCATAAACTCTGGCCTAATGTATTCTTGTCACATATTTAAGAAAGTCGTAAGAGTATTTATAGAGCGTCCATGCTAAGGAGGAGAGAGGGAGCCCTAACTCGGGTTGCACTGCTGCTACCCTCGGTCCTGGGAGAATAAAAACATCTTGTTTTCATTACTAGTGGGGGGTTCAGTGGTAAGGGGAGGGAAGGCAGAGGAAAAGGGAGGAGGAGGAGTGGAGGTAGCAGTTTAATGCCTATGTTTCGATGAATGTTTTTGTGTTCTACAGCATTGTATAATGTATGTAATAGTCCCGAGAACTACTAGCCCTGTGGGGAGAAGATTCAGAGTCTGTGCGGACAGGGACAGAATAAAGAGCTGCTGACATCCAGATGACAAACATCCCTCTCAACGCACTGCCATCTGTCGCCAAATAACTGTGGTTGACATGACATGACATTAATAAGCATCCAATTTAGTTTCTACTTGTGACATCTTTTTGGTTAAGACACATGCAGAGCTGCATGTTGTGGTAAAGTGGTCAACAAGTGTGTAATTTATTCTAAACACAACAGAATGCTCGCACACAAAGCACATGGGAAATTTTTTTTTCTGTATGTGCGTAATGCTGTTTTTTTCTAACCTGGCTACCTTCCTGCTGTCATTCATGAACTGCTGACCCTTCTTTTGGCCCTGTTTTTGCAGAGCTGGCTTTCTTAGACTGCATCTATGCACAGACACACACAATGATACAGTTTGTTTAAAGTAGGACCAACTCCAGCAAACTGCAAGTTTTCTGACTAATTTGTAACACTGTTACTCAATAAACTGTCAAGGGACAAGAATCTCGTACCCCAAATTCTTCTTTTTCTGCTTAATTTCAAAGAAATGATTGGGTAATATCTCACTGTCAGGTGAAAGTAAACAGTAAGGTACTGTTAATGCCCCTGCAAAAAAAAGCTTTCATTTAACATCACTGAAACCTGGATTCTCCAGCTAGATTTCCTGCTGATTAAAGCTCCTGTGAGAATTTTTCAACCAGTTGTGAAACATATACAATTTATTATAAAAGTCTGTTTATGACCTACATTATGAAAGCAAACAAGACCATTAAAAATAAGAATAACTATTTCTATATACAGTAGTAGTTATTTTTAATGTCTGAAACAACTGGTGGGGGGTAGATGTCAGACAGGTGATCAACTACAGGCTTCTGATACAGCTTTTTATCAGATGTTACCCAAGATTATAGATGTGTGATACATTTGGCTTTTAACAGAGAGCAGGATGAGATTTTTGTCAAGAAACACCAGTTACTCATGAAATGGAGAAACTCAGCAAGACTGCATTGTCCAAAAAGGGGCACCAAAATCTACACAAGATGAAAGTTCCATGGCATTTCTTGGTAACAAACAAATATTCCTGTATTTTTTTATATAAATTATATTAAAATGTTAACGTATGCCTTAAAAGGTTTGAACCGTAGTACAAATAGAAAATGACATATTTGATCAGGGCATAAGAGTAGGAACACAGCTTAAGTTCCCCAGAGTGCTGAGTAATTGCTGTTATCTGCTATAGACAGGGTTGATTTTATCACATAATTTAGCTAATATTAAACAAATTCATCCTAAACATGCTGGTCTAAGAGTATACTCACATACCTGTTCCTCCGCCTGCAGCGCAGTGATCAGCTGCTCAGCTGCTCAGCTGCTCAGCTATTCAGGTGTTGTTGGCTTTGAAAGAGACAAATAAACAACTGAAGTAAAAAGTAAGTGATTCAGACAGCAATGATGAATTGCTGTGTACGGTGGACAAAAGGGGACCCCTTTTTTCGTAGGAATTTAAAGAGGACAAATAAGAGTCAATGAGAAAGAGGGGAGTTACTGTAGGGCAGGCAAGATCCAAAGTTACCTGGTGGTGCAGACATGTAAACTGTGAGCCAATGTCCATGAACCTAGAGAGCTGCTGCTGTCATGAGTGGGTAATAAAAGTCCTCCATGACATTTCTGAATTGGAGTATACTAGCGACTCGCATACAGCTGCAGTCTGCATCACTCTGAATCAAGAGTCCCCTGCTGCACTGAACGCTGCTGTTTTACACACTTTCTTCAATTTTTAGAAGTTAAATCCGAAAACAAAAAGAGCAAGATACAAAAAAAAATTGGTTGACAGTACGTTTTTGGCTCTCTCTGTTTTTATTGCATAATGACACAACCTACGGTCCGCACAACACAATTACCTTATCAAAATACACTGTGTTAGCTGTGGATGGGGAAAAGGAGCTGAAATAACAAACTCAAAAGCCATTACTATGTCAGCCAGACTTCAAAACAACCGAACCTTCCCTTTTAACTGGAACTTATTAACTTCATAGAGGATAAATTTTACTTTCAAGCAGCGCAAAGTAATAAATGAAAATAATATTTCACTTCTTGGCTCTTTTTGTGAATGCTGAGGTACTGATTGTAATCTACACCAAACCTAGATCTTCATAGGGCTTCAACATCAGTCTGTTGTAACTGTTTTCGCGATTGAAAGATGACATAAATAAAACATTATAAATATTGTCATTAGATCAACTGATGAGAGCAGCAAATGTGCTTATCAGTACAAAAAGACTTGTTAAGTGCCACAGATCCAGTCAAAACACACACACACACACACACACACACACACACACACACACGCACACATGCACACATGCACACATGCACACATGCACACATGCACACAGGGGAGGAGACAGAAACAATGACTTCCTACCTGAAACACCCTGCTGTTACCAAAAACACAGGAGATAGGACTGTTTCCTCTCCTCTCTGTGGGCTCGGCTTTATCACTTGTCGTGTGTTTATAAATGGTTGTATCTGTTCAAACAGCAGGAGCTGTGAGACACACAAATCCTACCTTCTTCCTGAAATTGTTTTTCCTCTGCACTTATCACACGCGGCTCATCCCCTGTCACAACCACAATATTGACTGTACATCTGCATCATCTGTGTCATCATAATATGATACTGTATGCAATGTTCAGATGAAGTTTTGCTAGATCTGTGAGGTGTGTATTACCCTGTGTTTTATCAGATACAACTGATTGTTTTATTGGATAATGAAGCACGCAGTTTGACCTTTTAAAAAACTGATGGTGGCTTTTAAAACACATTTAAAATCATTGGAAAATAAAGCTTAACCAAAGCTTGCTTTAGGTAGAGGGATAATTTAGGCAGCTTTCCAACAGTATCAAGTGTCAGTTTTTCAGTTTGATATGTTTCAGGTTAACTCAATATATGTTTTCAGAAAGACACTTGGTGTTACAGAGAGAGATCATGTCTGTAGAAATTACCACCAACACCAGATGCAAAACTCCCTTGATTAAAAGCTGACATGTCCAGTAGTTCCAAAGGCAGCACGACCGGTGTCTCCATCCTCTGAAGGCTCTTTGAACTCAGCAGCAAACACGTGTAGTGGAGTGTCGAAACAGGTGCTTTGTGGCTCAGGCAGCTCTCCCTGTTTGATATCCTTTATAAGAAACAGACGTAAGGGCCGGGCGTGGTCCATAACACAGCAACGCACAGGCCTGCAGAGGCCACTGCCTGTCAGTTCCTCTGTGCTGTTGGATGGTGAAGAATATGACATTTCACACATTTATTAGGGTTAAGCAGTAACCAGGCAAAATATTGAAAGGTAGTGTAATCCACAGTTGCATAAAATAATTTTAAGTCTTATCATGTGATGTGTCTGTTATATTCACTGTAATAAACATAAAAAGAGACCTTTTTCTCTAAAAGAATCTATGTTGATATGTCATGTTTTGGTAATTGGTATTTTTTTAAACCTTAAACATGATAATACATGAATTACACAATCTATTAACTATCTAAAAAATGTGGGGTGCCAGTTTAGCTCAGTTGGTTGAGCAGGCACCCCATGTAAGGTTCAATTCTTGGCCCTGGCATAATTTGCTTCAGTCATTCCCTATTTCCCTCCCCGTGTCCTGTCTCTCTCTCTCAATATGTCCTATCAAAATAAAAGTAATAATAATAAATCAAATAAATCAAATAAATCAAATAAATAAATAATTATAATAATAATAATAATCTTTTAAAAATAGCACCAGTATCATTGCTCTTTTGCAAACCATAATGTAGAACACTGGGGGTGCCAAACCTAATTGTGTGAGGACAGATCAAGAAAAGTTTTTTAAGTGTTTAACAAATGAACAAAATAATGTTGTGGAGAATGCTGTGAGTATTTTTAGTTTAAATTCATTAACCATGTTTCAGAAAATGTGTTTTATCTACGGTACTCAAACACTCAAAATAAAGAATACTCACTAAGGCCTGTCATAGTTTTGTGGTCTGTGTTGTCAGCAACCTAATTAGGAAAAATGAGTGATATATTTCCACACCTTGTACATGCTTAGAAATGCAAAGCAGTGGTTTTTGGCTTGTCTGTAACTTTGCTCTCATCTCTAACTTGTCCAGATTTCTATATGACTTCAAGTGGAGTTGTAGTGACTGTAGGCAACTTAATCCAATGACTGTACTGTTACACAACCCGACTGACTTACATCCAAGAACACACATAGATGTTTGAAAAGAGTTGCTTCACATTTAATTTAAACATCTCCCACATCAGCAGGATTTATCATCCATAAAAAGACATCCAGGCTAGGTGTCACTCCAAAGCTCCCTGCAGGAGCAGCCGGGGCCGGGGCTCCTGACATGCTCGAACCTCCACCCAAATGATGGTGCACAATAAAATAAATCGCTTGTGATGATGTGTTAATCCGCTCTGACAAAGCGTCTCGCCTCTGAATTAAGATGTCATTTTTATCACCAAAGTGACACCTGTTTATAATAGGAGGCCTGGAATGACTTACGTGCCTGTTATTCTTGCCTGTGAGCAGGGAAAGTGAGGGGGACTGAGCTGTTATGTGCGGCCTTGTGTTTCACCATCATTTAGCACAGTTGGGATTAACTCATGAGGGAGTGTTTGGAAATTTTACTATGAATTAATTCATTTGAAACAGCTCAGTTGGGATCGCATTAAAAGTGCAGGTATCTCAGTTCCCACACTTTCCTTCAACGCTTTTTGTCATATTGAAACCTTAAATCACTCTAAACCTTGAATGTAATACATGTAAAGAAACCCCTAAATGACTGTATATATTCTGCCTCATTTGTCAGGACTTGGCTTGGTTGACGCTAACACAACACAGTGCATGCACTACCTCTGAGAACACAGCAACGTCACAGAATGATCAGGATCAGCTTCCTGTGTAGCTGAATGCTTCGGCTCAGCTGCTGTCAGACTAAACTGAGTCGCAGTCAGAGCATGCAGTCCAGATGTGAGCCGAGGTGTCCGCCCTCTCAGTCTAATCAGATTGATTAGGGGCAGTAATCTGGCGGCCTGGCACTGGACTCTGCCCTCCATGAGGCTGAACAGTGAGAACTCACAAGATGGCTGGGTGTTACACAGTCCAGAGCAGCCTTGGCCAGCCTGCCCCATGTGAACATACAGCAGAGTGGAGTTCTGACTATAGCATTGTGAGTCTGTTTTAAATCAAAACTGGAGACCAAAAAAGGACCAAGTCTCATTAGGCATTCTCAGACCGGTCCTAAGCTCTTTTTTTTATCATGTTTTTTGATGTAATATTGGAATAATTCTTGCCTTTTCAACTTGACTTCCTTCCATCGGATGAAACTGCCCCAAACTTCAAATCAAAGCAGTCAGCATATAAGAGCCGAGAGCAGCAACAGGAGGTCTTATTCAGCTCCGGTCTGAATTTCAGACTTTGAATCCAACCCATTGAAATGATTTTGAAGGGATGTGGGAACCGAGATAGTGGCGCTGACAAGCTCACCCAACGATCAGAAAAGGAAATGTGCTCTCAATGACCTTACTGTTACCCGTAACAACGCCACATAAGTCTCCTCTTTCTGATACCGGTCTGGGTCTTGAACATCCAATTCAGTCCCATCCCAGGAAACTAGCCTTCCTCTCATTTCCTGTCTGCACAACAGCCGTCGCCTGTTTAAATTACGCCCCAGTGCCTCCCGAGTTCCCCTGCACAGAGCTGCTCTCTCTCCTGCTGGCTTTCTCCTCACTCTCTCTATTTCTTTCTCTCTCGCCATTCCTATTGGCTCCAGCTGCCTCCAAAGCCAGGTTCCTCTGGATAGGTCCCAAAACACTAACAGGGTACAAAGCTGATTGATGCCCTGCAAGCTCAGAAAAAACAGAATAGCTGTTAAGAACCAATACATTATTGTGTGCTTGACTTCTGTAAAATGAATATATCATTACAGCTAATGTCTTGAGATAAACATGGACAATGTGTATTCCCCTCTTCTCATACTAAAAAAAAACGCAATGCCAAATGGTCTCTGACACTCTGGACAACAAAAACTAATTGAAACTGAAATTCCTTGAAAAAAAAAGTTTTATATGAATCAGCATGATAAGATCTAAGTATATATTATACAGCCATATTTGTGAAAAATGTCTTTGAGGTATATTTTGATTTTAAAGTTTGACTCATGTCCCATCTGTTGAAATTGAGGAGGCAGCTTTGCCTATAATGCAGCCAGTCAGTAGCAGTGGCTCTAAATCTTTTGGCTGTACATTTTGGGAGCTGCCTAATTTTTAGTTTTTAACAGTGTATGATTACAGCTATTAAAAATGTTCCAATTGTCTAGTAAAACAACAGGAAACAGTTAGCCTAGCTTATCAAAGGTTTTTTTTTTTTTTACCTTTATTAACAAGGTGAGTTAATTGAGATCCACTCTCATTGGCAAAAACGACCTGGGCGAAAAGGCAACACAGGTGGCATGACAATAATAAAAACAAACAAAAAACAGAGAGGAAATACAGAGAGACCTAGAGACAGAACAATACACTGCAAAAATATGACAGCAGTGAACAACTTAAAAGCAATTTAAAAGCAAGTGCAGTGATGTTGAGTTATGGGGTGTAATAAGTTTTTAAAAGTGGCAAGTGGAATGAAAGAGGTCAGCTTTAGGGATAGTTGCAGGTGATTCCAGTCATTTGTAGCGGAAAACTGGAAGGAGGTGCGACCAAAGGAGGTCTGGGCTTTGGGTGTGATAAGATTGATAAAGCTACTTGAGCGCTATGTACAACAAAAGCTAATTTATGAAGACTTTGAAGTTCATTTGTTGGTATTTTTTGTATTTACTGTACAGAATGTGGTTTCAAAATCATATTTATACTTTTATGAGATATAATCAGCTGGTGGATTTCATGGCTCCGAATGGCTCCATGTCTGTACAGCATGCATATGTTTAGCTTAGCTTAGCAAATGGGCTGGAGACAGCTAGCATGGCTTTGTCCAAAGGCAGGTCCACATTCTAGCTCGTGTTAAAGTTCACTAATAAGATGTCATGTCTTGTTTGTTCAGTTACATGGAACGAGCATGGTATAACGGATAACCAGTTTGTTTCCTCTTGTTTGACATATTAAGGCCTAAGCGAGGCTAGCATCTGCTAACTCAGGCTACATTTTACGTGTGCTGATGCCAAAGTGTTTTCAATATTCTGGTCTAGCCCTAAAAATTGGAACTATGTTTATATTAATAGTTTAAATTGATACGGCAAAAAATGGCAGCTGTGTGAATTTGAATTCAAGCTTGTAACATACGAGCTTCAGGCCCCCAAAAAGTGTCCTTTTTCACTATGGCGAAATACAACTGTCGTCAGAGGTAATACACACACCCATAACAGAAATCTTTTCCTCTGTCTGACCTGCTCCAGCCAACGTCCCCTGAGATCCACATTAAAACGTCAACACTGAAAGCTTTTGGGGCACCCATTGTCTTCATCTTTCAGTGAGTGCACCCTCAGCAGAAACAGCACCACATAAACAAGGTGGACCATATAAGAAATAATCAACCAGCCCGGCTATAAAAAGTTAATTTGGGAAGTGTGAAGAGATACTGGTGAAAACCCGACACACTCATTACCTCGTGTTTAACCACAATGTCCCAGAGCACACACGTTATCGCACAGTTTCACTACACACGTGCTGCAGTCTGAGATGGACATTGTTACTGTAATGAGAAATGATGTGGCTTTTAATGAAAGTATGAGAGTACCTTAAGTCCGGACTGTGTGGCTTATTCCCAGAAAGGCAGTTAAAAGTGAATTTATTGTACCCGTTTGCATTTTCAACGCATGTTCCAGAGAAATCAGGGAATTATAACCACTGCTCTATTTTTCCTCCTCTCTGAGTATGCATAAACGTGGAGAAAAATGCAGCCAGTGTTTCTTTTAAAGTCTCCCTCATTGCTCTGACTGCACTCTGTGGACACTGAGGGGGTGTTCTGCATCACTGCTTTTTTCTTAGCCTCTACACTAATCCCACACACATCCAAGTATAGACATGTTCTGCTACATAGGGATAATTTTATTTAAAAAACAACAGTAACTCACCTGTTGCTTTGCAAATTGATATAAAGGTTTCACACGGAGAAATGTAGAGATATTTCTAAAACCATTATCTTTAATGTAGATTTATGTGTCTGAAAAGTATTGTACGTGCTTTACAGCTCAAGTTAAATAAGGGTGGAGGTGGACTTCAAGATGGATGCTGATATGTGGGATGATCCAGAACTCTATAGTCTCAACACATAAGTCAGGCAGCAGATAGGCGTTTTTTCCTTTTTTTTTTTTTTCTGCACAGCATTAGTCAGAGACCCACCCCGGTCAAGCCAAGTTTATTGGTCCCTCTGTGAAACCACCCACTGACTGTGGCTAAACTGGTCAACATAAGCAATAGTCCACAATATCAGCTATGCATACTGTGTGGGCCTGAACTTAAATTTGACACAAAATTGTACATCATGCTGCCAGTAGATGTTGGGACAGATTTTCAGGCTCTCACTTATAGTGTCAACGTATCTCTTGTATGTATTGTACCTATGTAAGCAGGAATTCATCTGCAGATTCTATCTTCTCTTTGTGCTGTTTTCTTATGTTTTCTTTCAATATATATAGCAGCTGACACCAAGAGGTGCTCATGCACAACTGCAAACCTACTATAAAGGGGAGAAAAAGAAGAAGTTAATGAAAGTTTAAAGACCCAAGAGGTAATATCCAACTTTTTCACTCTGCTACACTCACATAGTCCACACACACACACACACACACACACACACACACACACACACACACACACACACACACACACACACACACACACACACACACACACACACACACACCACACACACAAGCCTATGGACATGCACAAATGGAGGGATGTCATGGTGAGGGGGCTGCACACACATAGGTGCCTCCAGCAGGTAGGTATTCAGTGCCTAACCATAGAGCACTGGCACATCTCCCTCTACCTGGACTTCCATACTGGATCTTAGAGCGGCGACCTTCTGGTTCTCAAGCTACCCCAGTCCCAACCTTATATCTTAGTCTAAAAAAAAAAAACACATTCATATTGTAGTGCTAGAAGAATGAATATACTTATTTTTCTGTATGCAAGCTACAGACAAAATACCACAAGTAATACTAGTAAACAAACAAATAAATGTAAGTGTTTGTCAAAAAGGGAGGAAGCCACAGGGTCTGTCTTCAGGCACACTTCCTTGAATCAAGGAATAAGTTAAAAAGCCTTTAATACTTCAGGGCATAACCTTTAAAAAATTTAAGTCTTTATCATTCTGTCAAAAAGCTGATTCATTGTACTTCAAAGCATTTAAAGGTATAATACGGGACGCCGCACACTGGAGGTCTAATTTCTTCATTTAGCCAAATAGCATTGATTTGTGTACCCTCCTATTTTTGAACAAAAACTTCTATTTTCAACACACAAATATCACCCCTAACTTCTTTGGCAAAAGAAGGAGAAAACAAGTTTCTGTATAAATGATGTTCTCTGGCGATGTTTTTTCTTGACAAGGCAGTGTAATATATCTAAATTGTAGAGACACCACAGGGAGTTGTAGGGGATGAATGGTTGGCTGCATGAAGCTGTTGGCTGCTTACATGGCTAATTTTAGGAAGAAAGGAACACTATGGTTAAATATTGAAGTAATGCTAGCCATCCCATGATTTAACTACATTTTAGGCATGTGTACACTTTAAACGTTTATGTTGCCTGAGAACTCAATTGAAGCTGCAGTTATTTTTCCCATTACAAAGTAAGTAGGGAAGCAGATTAGGGGAGTTTTGGAAATACGTTTTTTATTATGACGATTAAAAAAAATGAAATCAAGTAGTATATTTATCTAACTTAGATGACCAAAGGCATAATATTCTATATCTCTGTGGTCAGATGACAGCCGTATGGGATTTATTTTGTGTATTGTTGTCTCTATAAATACGACAAGAATTCAATTACCAAACCTAACATATCATTAGACTGCTGTACAGCTGTGTCTCTGCAGTGTGCAAGTACAAAGACTTCCACTGCAGCCAAGCAGGTCGTTTTTACCACAGAGAACACACAGCCTGACATGGTGGCCAATAAAGTCAAAAGTACAACAACCCCTGTTGGGTTTCATGGTCACATTTGACATCAATCACTGATGTCCAGGGTCAGCAGTGCGATTTTGTCCACGGGACTCCTCTGATCACTCCCTCACACTTGTCTGGAAAAAAGCAGGCCTCTACTTCAATACTTCACTGGGAGGGCTCTTACTGGACATGAGGTCGTTCCTGCCAGAAGAAGAAAAAAAAGTCTTAAAGCAGAAATACCGCTGGAGGTCCATTTAACAGCGCTCCTCTTACTACAAGGGCAAAACCTGCAAGTGGGGTTTTTTTTTCTGGGGAAAGGGAGAAAATTGTGTTGACTTTGGAGTCTCCCTTGTTTCTCTTCATCACAGGAGTGAGGGGTCCAGTGACTTTTATAGAGCATACGGCTGACATTTTGATTTCTGAGGTGTTCTTTTGACTTTGATGTCAACCCCTGCAAGTTTCCATGCATACAAAAAAAATGGTTGTGACACGTTAGGCTGGTATGTGCGATATTTACTGGATTCCCCTCCTTGTAGCGTAACTCTTTGTCCTGAGAGACCATTTAAGAGTGAGATATTGGAATGGAAATAATCAATCACTGATGCTCCTGAATACACACTCTAATAGCACACAAACACTGACACACATCATATCGTGCTCCCAGCTCCCAGCTTGTCTTTCACTCCCTTTCTTGACCTTTTAATTCTCTGGTCCATGAACAAATTTCACAATCCTCTCAGCGGTTTAAGACACATAAAGTTGTTTTGCCTCTGCAGTCAAGTCCAATAAAGTACTCTGGGAGTAACTAGCATGCAGTGTGAGAGTACAGTAAAAAAAGTCACATATCTCGATCACAAAAACAAAATCAAGACTGATTTATTCTTCAAGGACCTTAAAGTGGAGGTCAGACTCGGTCATACAGTAAACTGTCTTGTTTGGTATCACACAACCAGCTAGTAACACCGTTTCATGCAAGGTTTATTCAGATTTGACATGTCGTGCTCTGGTGCCAAAATTCTGAAGCAAAAAAATGTGCCCATGTGTTTTCTTGTCTTGTGCATGTGAAAGACCATTTGGAAGCAATTTTTTCTTTGTTAATATGAGTATTATTTTAATTGTTGTAATTATAGGTTAAACTGTTCGACCACTCGCACGGTGCTCACCAGCTTCAGACAAGCTGACAACTTCACTCCCTTCAGTCCGTCTCTCCTCTCCTTAACTTCCCTTTTCCACTGAAAATACACATTCAAATTTAAAATAGGGCAGTTTTCCGTCTTGAGGGCACTTTTCTTTAGAGCTACATTAACTTTTGCACTTCTAATGATCTTAGACTAAGAATGCTGTGCTTAGTGTCTGTCTCTTTGAATGATCAATCGTCGTCACTCCTAAAATAAAACTTAAAATTATACATCCATCCGCCCACAAGTTGGACTTTATTCTCAAACATGGCTCAGTTTGAACACATCTTTCACTGTGACAAATCGGCACATGATGGTCAGCAAAAAAAATCACTGAGGAGAAAGTTTTGGGAGTTCAACCGTATGCTGTACTAACCTCTTTGTGGTTTCCTCTTTCTGTGACCCCTAAATCACAACAGAGATATAGCAGTCCAGCAAAGTCTGGTAAAATTTAACCTTCAGCAGACCTTACTGGTGGGTGGTACGACATATTTCACTTACATGTAGCCTTGTTGAAACTCAATTATGTAAGAGACCAGCCCGCTTTAAGTGAAATATGTGAGGAAGAGGTCTTTTTGCATTAAAAATGGTCCCTACGTCCTTGCTACGAGTGAGCTGAATGAAATATGCAGCAAATTCTGTATCTATAGTACTTGACCCAGCCTTAGAGGATCATAGAGCCCTTAAAAGTTGGATTTTCAAAAGAATAGTTAGTGTAAACTGTATTGGGACTTTTTGTGAGAAGAGTGAAAGTGGTAATTGTCCACATTCCAACAGTTTCAATACATAAACTATGGGTTGTCAGCCGTGAACAACCCAGCTGCTAACAATTTGTGTTGCAGATAATAATCAGGCTACATGCAAAGCAGCGTTTCTCTGTCTGACATTAAGGCTGTGGCCCATGCTGTACCAGATTTGAGACATTTAAAGGAATGGTTGTTTTAGTTAAACAATGTCAGACAAGAGGGAAAACTAGACCTCCACTGCTGCATTAACAATTTCACTCAGAGAGCAATAGAGATCTTTTGTCAAGATGAACCAAAACATGATTACTCTTATAATGTAGTCCACACAAAAAATACATTTAATGTATTGCGTAGTTTAATATATGTAGATATAACCGTAATAAATGAAGTCTATTTGGTCCATTGGTGGGTATAATCTTCAGGTACAATCTGAGACCAAAAGTAGGCTTAATGGGTTTTTGTTTTTTTAAAGATAGCCTGTTTGTCAGCTGTAATGTTATGAACTCCAAAAAGTGTACGTGGGTGCTAGTTAAAGTAAAAAAAAAATCCTGCTCTAGCTATTGTAGTCTTTGTTTGTGATTATATCATCTAAACATTACACAATGTTCATACAACCTGGAATGCATACTGTGGTGAAATGAAATAATTTTGGTAACATTAATCGTTATGTCATGGGGTCATGTCTTTACAGCGATTTTATAAAAAAAATCACTTTGTCTTGACAAGCAAGTTAAGTTTAATCTGACAAACTCACTTGACCATCAACTTAAGCAACTGAATTGAAGGAACTAGCCAGTAAGCTAGTTAGTCTGTGAGCTAAGCTAGCATACTGTCATACTCACTGTAATCTATTGTAAAAGTTCAGTTTCTTATAGGGGTGTAACGATTCTTTTTAACAACGATTCGATATGATTCATGATTCATGGTTGCCGATACAATTAAAAGACGATATTGGTTCATTTAGAACGATCCGATCCGAAACGATTCAGTGACTTGAAATCGCTGTGTGAAATCCCATGGCACCTTAGTAGGTGGTTGGATAGATGTGTCTTGTTGCCATGATACTTTACTTGACCTTTGCATATCCTACAAACAGCGAGCAAATTGTTGAGAACGTCTCCGTCTTTGCAAAAGCCAAAGTGTTTCCACACACTGTACAGAAATCATTACGGCCGAGTGTGTGTCCAGTGTGTGTGGCTTTATAATTTGTTGCTCGCTGGCTTCTCCTCTGCCATCCGCCATGCTATGTTTTGTTGTCTGCTGGTGCGTGGCTATGACGTCACAGACAGGTAGCCTGAATTGAGTAACATTTAAACGTCTTTGTCATTAAAAGTGCAAAAAAACACATCTGTATAAAGTCTGCCAATGCATTATTTCCTAGTATCGATACAATCAATGTTTTACCTTTTAAAATTATCTTAGATCGATATATGTCGTCCGGAAGCCCAACTTGCTGAGCACAGATTGATGTAGTTGGATCGTAGGAATATAATTGATACATCGATGTAGTGGATGAATCGTTACACCCCTAGTTTCTTAACATACCCAAGGCAGATTCCAGATCAAAATATTAAGGGGGTGAGGAATATCGCAGGCACATCAGAAATCACAGAGATACCAATGAGAATGTATAGACTTCAAGTTGAACTATCATCTTACTCATATGTAAGTGGAAATTAGGCGCTTAGGTCAGTCTAATGCAAGTAATGGTAAATGGACTGTGGTTTTTTTTGTTTTGTTTTGTTTTAGCTTTTTCTACTTTATGTAATTGTAGCATTATGCTTAATGAACTGATATAGCAAATATTGTAATGTTAATGTCCCTGGTGAGCCTGGAGCTGATTAGTAGCTTTATATCAGAATGGTACCCTGCAGCAATTATACTATTCATGAACTCTTAGACTTGGTTGTGACTTAGGCTACCTCTAATAAAAATAATGTATACATGTATACATAAATAATATATAACCAGAAAGGAAAAAGACATGTACATGCAAAACCCAAGTGTACAGAACAATAACACCAACACCTCTTGTGACAGTTAAACTATGGCAAAAATCTCAACGTCTTCATCACACGTAACAACTGTAGCGTCATCCTGGGTGATTCATGTCTTGCTCACTGTCTCTCAGGTTTCTTCCTAGCACATGGGCACCACGGGAACAGCTGGGCAAGATATTTGATTGGTTGTCAGGCAGGACTCATAGACTATATAGGAAGTTTTTTCATTGGTGCTCTATTCTTACATGAATGATCTGGTTTCATTTGGGTCAGGTGGCTCCCTCTGCATCGACTTCAAGGCACTCAGGCTGCTCTAAAGTTTCAGTCTTCAAAGTAGATTCCATCAGTATAAAAATTGTAAAAAATAAATAAATAAATCCACACATTTTCAATGACATCTTGATAGAATCCAAATTCTAATATTTTCCAATCATGTTTGATATGACAGAACAAGTTTTAACCTAAATAGCTCTACAAAATGTTTTGTGGAATCCTATGGTTCTGTGTCGGTGTTGATTGACAAGTGGTTTTCAAGCAGCAGCCAGCACCATCTAATACAGAGAGACATGTATCAGGTCATCACAGAGCTGCCACTGATCTGACATATACCCCCCAATCCCCCCTCTCCCTCTCTCCAGTGCTGCCTCGACAGGTGCTGCTGCAGTCGGAGAGATTAGGTGATCAGTGTCCTCAGATTCCTTCCCGCCTGGAATGTCGTACATGCAGAGGAGGTTCGGTCTCTCCTTGCTTCCTGAGGGGACGTTAAGGTAAGGTGGGCAGCTGGATGAAAGGGGACAAGAATCAAATAATACACCAATCAACACCAAATGTAATCCACTTGAAACTGCTCTTAAGGACTTTAATTGATTCAGTCAAGTATAGATACCAACATTCCTGAACTCTTGCATCCCAAGTGTCAGAATTTGCTGCTCTTCTTGATAAATATTTACATTTGACCCCTGCTTTTTATAGAAGTACCTTTTTTTGTCTGATGAGAAAAACATCAACATAAGTCATTCCAGCGAAGACCCCAAAACACAACATGTTCAAAAATGTGAGTGACGTTTTACTGAATCGAAGCAGGAGCAAAAGAGGAACTACAAAGTTCACAAAGGGAGGAGCTCCAAGTGGATAGATGGTCAACAAAAGGTTGGACCATTGTATGTTTCACATTTATTTTTGCTGAACATGACCACAGTTGTTCCCCATACTTATTATTGTAACCATGTCGACAAAGGTCTCCCAACCTTATCAGCATAGTAATTTCAACCCAGACCATGACGTTTCCATAAATACAAGATTATCCACTGACTTAGCTAAATGTTACATAACCAAACTTAGACCATTGTTGATAGACCTTTTTCACAGTCAGGCCTTTCCCAACTTTAACTGCAGCAGAATTGTTGAGCACAGAAAGTGAAAAGTGTAAAATGAAGACTTACATATTGATCATGATATGGGATTTTACAAAATCATCTAGTATAACATAAATCTGGTCTGAAGTGAAGCTGAGGGCCTTTGGTGGATGTAAAGTAGTTGATGAAAAAACACCAGGTACAGTAAAACTCAGAATATGAAATGTTTTTAATATTTTTTTTTCTCATCTAAAAAGTACAAATACAATCAATAGATCAGTTTCTTACTGTTTTATTAAAAAACGTATAAACTAGAGAAAGGTATTTTGTAGCTTACTGAGATACATATAGGGGCACAAACAGAGCTGGTATTTTAGAAGCTCTCATCAGCTTTTCTCCCTCATTAGGTCATAATCATGCATTTAAAGAAAATGGTGGTATACTATGAAGCAAATAAATATTGTTTAATTCTGGTTATGTGGTACTGTAGTGCTCACAACTCCAGGCTGTTTGTGGGCAGTGCCTCACAAATATCAACACCACTGCAGGCTGAGCTCAAGTGCTGCACTGGTGTCAAGCAGTTGAACAAAAACTAAATGATATTAAAAAGAACTTCAGCATGCATAGAAAGTGCATGTTCAGGACTTTCCAGAACACAATGGTGAGCATTAAGCATTAAGCGTCTAATATACCAGACTTATATTCCCCTCTTAACTGCACATCAAAAGCAAATATTCCTCCAAATCTGAGAGCTAAATGTGTCACTTTAAACTGCCTTGAACAACTTAAAGAAGACATTTTGGAGAAGGAATTCTGATCCGACACCCCATATGGGGGCGTCCTGGTTACGTTTCAAGAAAGTTCAAGATTGATATGATCCAGTGCAAAAAAATAAAATATTGATAGATCATGATCAATGATTATTGGCTATTGGTGCAAACTATGACCTGGGAAACAATTTCTCAGTTTTATTGCTGATGTTTGAGTGGCATCATGTAAAAGCATTTAATTTGTAGTAGAAGAAGAAGAAAATCTTGATATATAGAAAGACACTACAATATACAGTAACCTAGAAAAGCATTCTAAAAGTATTATTGCTCATTTTTCAACTTTTCCATTTCTATTATGCATGAAAGCCTTTCTGCATTATTTGAGCGGACCTTGAAGTACACAGGTCTTCTAAAATAATGCTTGTGTTTTGCCATAGATGTAGAAACAAACTGAGATGGATGGGAATATAAATGAGGAGTACAAGGATATTTTAGCTTTAGTGAAGGGAGCCCTTGGACAGAGTGAGCATGCAGACAGTGACGATACAGTGAGGGTGCTGGAGGGTTGTGTGGAGATGGGGTTGCAGGCCGGCTAAAGCGAGGTCACACATGCTTTGTGTCCCCCAGGGAGTCATGCGGGACGAGACAAGAGTGGTGCCTGCGTTTGAGGTGGGCGCCACACAGATGAGCTCATGAAACGTTATGCTGTCCGCCTAGCCGGGGGTGGGGCGTGGAGGGTGAGAGGAGAGGGCATCCCTACCATCAATCACCCAGGGTGGAGCGGGGCACCCACTGGCTTACAGGCAGGAGGAACACGGGGCCAAGGCCACAGTAAAGGCATTGAGTGTCCCCCCCTCAGCATGAGAGGGCGGGGATGGAGTCAAAGGAGAGGAGGCAGAGGGGATAACAACCAGGAGGTGTGGTGCCAAGTAACTGGAGAGGTGTAGCTGAGCGTGGAGACAAAGTGAGGAGTCCAGACAGGGGCAGGGGAGGGACACTTCTGAGGGAGAGCGGCCCGTGAAACATGAGGCAAAGATGGAAAGAGACAGACATTGTCAGAAGCCCGGCTAACAACTCAAAGCTTAGTCCATGAACTCATCACCTCTGGTCACATGTTGTGCAGCATGAACAAGAATGCCCTTTTTTCCCAAGATGTGTCCCTGCTTGCACGAGTCACTCAGGATCCTGTTCTGTGTTCTGGGCAGGAGTGTGTTTCTTCTTTATGTGTTGGCAGCAGCTACACTGTAAGACTCCCAGTGAAACGGTCTGCCAGCACACACGCTGATGCTCAGGAGAGCTGGTGTTGACAGATAGGCAGCAGATACAGCAGGTACCAGTCAGAGTCCATCAAGAGGCGGCTCTGGAAATTCATTCCAATACAGACAATCCTTATTACATGGAGGGTGTGCTTGCATTAGGTTCCAAGAAAATTTTCTATTTTAGTATGCTCACAAACTTACTCCACTAAAGAAAAAAATAAGTATGAGTATGTTGTGATATTAAGATGTTTTCACAAAATACACAAACCTATATAATTATGAAAGCACTATCCACACACTGTAATATGTTTTTATGTCATAGATAAAAATGTCACCTCAAATAAAAATTCAGGCAAATTGACTCAACATGCCATTGCACTAGCTCTGAGATGGAGAACCTTACTTTAGAAAAATAAATCAACTGGTTTAATATAGTGAGAGATGATTAGCACAATGAAGAATTTATTTTCAAGTGTGTTTTTGTCTTTGGAGTAAAAATTTGAACACTTGGAGCTAACAAACATCAACATATTTCATTACAATAAAGCATCAGAAAAAAATACAACCCTTCCACTGAAATCAAACACAGATGTTTAACACACGAAAAAATATTGCTTAGAGTTCCTAAACAGAACTTTTGGTTTGCATTGATTTTGACCCTGTGTACTAAGCAGTACACCTTACCTTTTTGCTGATCTTGTCCTGTACATGCCGTAGTTCTGTTTTTAACTAAATCTTTTCCTGCTTTTTTAAAAACTTTCAAATAAATTGCTATTTATGAGTCTTTTCAGTAGGAACTGTTTCAAAAAGTGCTGTCCCAGTGAGTGTTTTTCTTTGAAACAACTTATAAAAAGTTCTAGGGAAACCATTGAAAAGACATTCAAAAACACCATTCAGAAAGGGTCTGAAATGAACATTTCCTCCCTTCGTCCAATGCTAAAGTCAACATGTTGAAATTTAAAGACAAAATTGTTATTAAAACATGTTATAGCTGTATTTTGAAAGTTGAAAATGGCAGAAATTAGATCCAAGATGTCCAGACCTAATTTCAACCAAATTTCAACTTTAAAAATTCTGGTAATTTACTTCAACTGGCAGCAGTTTCAGATGACATTAAAAATATAGAAAAGGTCTATCTTTATACTGGTGGTCTTGTTTGTTTTTGAAGGTCATGAAGAGGCATCAATATTCATTTCAGTCTGTTTCATAATAATATGAAAACTCCCTACAAGAGCTTTAAATAAACATTAATTCATACACACAATTTAACTTGGATTTAATAATTAGAAAACAGAACTTTACATGATAAATCTGTATTCTATTCTAAAAAAGTGTTGCTCACTCTTTGCTTTGTACATGTACATATGTTGTGCTACTGCAGATTGTTCGCCACCCCTGCATGCTTTTTCGAGGGAGCACCTGTGATGCATAAATCTGTAACAAACTCCCAGACTAGTATGTTACATTTCTAATAAGCGTCACCAACCAGGGAGGGGGGTAAGTGAAAAAGAATGGCTACTGTATGAGTCTGTAATAAGAGCCAGCTGTGGCCGGCCATGCGGGCTCTGTGCCGGGAGCATGTTGCTAGAAAATTTGTGCCAGAGAGAAGCTGGCAGGCACACCATAAATCCAACTTGTTGGGGATGGTTGCATTTTTTGAAAGGGCGAGAACAAACAAATTGTCTTTTAATTAGTGAGAAATCCCATTAATTCCCCTCTAAATCCGGACCCTTTGCATTGGTGTTTTAGTTCAACAAGTACCTGGATTTGTTCCAAAAAGCAACAAGACAGAATGTGAGCCATATGGTGGCACTTCACTGTTTTAAGGCTGCCCTTGAAAGATTATGTCAGTGTACTCTGAGTAGCTAAAGCAGAGAGGGTCTGAAATAAACCATGCCATCCCACATTTTCTCTTTCCCTCTCGCGACATGCAAACATGTGAAACTGTGTGCAGGTATGAAAAAGAGAAATAAAAAAGAAACATTCCTGTCTGAGCAATCACTGTAAGCACTACATCATGTTTATAACAGTACTAAATCAGAGTTGGTGCTACGGAGCGCAGTTACAGTACTCCACAGGGGCCTCCAGAATGACTCCGCCTTGGTGAGCACAACATTGCACATTTGGAGTGTGTGATAGGACGGGTGGGAGTCTTCAAGACAGAAATATTTCCTGTATTCCTGTCTTTAGACATTTTTTCTTTCTCTGTCTCTGCCTTGGTCAAAGATGCATTGATTTACAGAATTTCTTAAGCAAGAGGGCGGTGAAAGATATAAATAGCTACAGCATTGTCTCAGTGGTTCTGTCTCATCTTTGTCTTCTTTCCCACAGGCTAGAACAGGTTTTAAATGATATCGAAAGTACAATATCAGTCTTAAAGAGTAATGGGTACCGTGCTGCTGGAACATAAACAAACATAGTTAACTAAGGCTAAACTTTCTCAAACATTCTACACACCCAGTATATCTCAGTATAGCCTTTTTCTTCTCTCATCCACAGCTGTAGACCTCCAAGGCCCTACACTCTCTGTGTGGGCTGAAGGCTGCGCCCAGGACCCAGGCAACCAGAGACGAAGTGGTAAATTCACACACGTCCATACAGACCTGCACTTATGACAACTCCATTGGCCCCTGCGCTGGTAATTACCACTGTAAGCAAATGCACTCTCCCTCTCTCGACAAATTGCTGATAAGCTGCTTTTCTAAAACACAGTCTACAACTACTAGTAATTAGCAACATGATCTCATACCGTATGCCCACCCTGGTCCCCGTGGAAACACAACCTTCTCGAAACTAGACTCCTTTTTTGACTTCATGTTTGAAAACACTGTCAGGTTGAGAGTGCAAATGATATAAACCACTGTAAATAAGAAAATGTTATGTAATCCAACGATTTTAAAAGTAGTTTAAAAGTATGGTTTTATCAATAATCAGATCAAGTCAATAATAAGAAGAAGATAACTGAGAAGCAACAGGTGGACTGGAAAGGAGTCTTGGGTGAGTTCAACCAGAAACATATAAAATTGTATCATCTATATAGAGAGAATGATGTTAAATGTTTATGAGGAGGTGCATTGTTAATAATCAATATTGAAAGTAGTAATGGGCCAAGAAATGATCCCTGTAGTACCCCAATATTAATGGTTTCTATTGGCTCAGCACCAAGATTTGGGATGTAGCAAAATGACTGACTTTCTAGTTGTTTAAATGAAAATTTTAATTCTGACTAACCAAGTAGTCTAAAGATAGAGAAAAATCTGAAAACAGTCAAAATGGAGAAAATTGCATTTAATACAGCTAAACACAGGATCACAGTGTCTGTGGGTAAATGTTCAAATAGGTTTGCCGAGTGTGGCTAACATTAGCAGACACTCGGCAGCAACAATCTTCAGTCTTCCTTGCAGGTTAACGTCCGAATGCCTGTGCTGGTTCTACATTGCTCCTGTTGAGTGATTATATACATGTTTTAACCAGTTACATCTACATACATGTGCTATGAGATGACATGTATCATTTGTTCTAGTTTACATCCGGGTAGTAGATCATAACAGCATTATAGCAGTAGATCTTAATCAGAGCTACAGCACTGACTAGTGGCGGGTGGCTACACTACAGCTTAGACACAACATATAACACTAGCATTTCAGGCATACAGCAATACATGTATCAATGATTTGTTCGACACTAGTAATTCTGGTGCCAACAAGCAAGGTTGACAGGTTAAATTTTTAAGGTGATTAATGTGCAACTCCCAACTGCATATGCACAATTACAGCCCACAACATTTTAACGTTTGCTCTTGTATTTGCCAATAAACATAACTCATTGTCTTTGAATGTGACCACAGGTGGACCGATTGAGGTTTGAATTTTGAATAAATGCCTTTCAGCTAACCATGATATTGAGGTGCACCTGCTCTCTCCTTTCTGGATGGAATTACTTTTGGATAGTAATTGTTTTTATATGAGGTTTAGAGACAATGTTCTGTGGTTGCAGTTTGTTTAGTCTCAATAACTTGGTAAGCTTCAAAATTATATTTGAAGGAATAAAAAGTTCTGACGCATTGGAAAACTTTGTGCCACAAAAAAATACCATGATCAGGGAACTGTTTTGAGAAGAGTACCTGAGTGTGAAAATGAGCAGGATTTTAATATAGTTCATTCAGTTCATATAATATCTTACTTAAGCTTTTACCCTGGGCAACTGCTTCCAACAAAGATTTAATTAACAAAATATCCAAAAGCTGTAATTGATACTGCTAAAAGAAATGCTTCAGTGTGATTACACAAATAGTCGAACAAACTATCTCATCTGGGGCACGGCTTGGCTTTTACAAGAGATGAGTGAGGGAGGGTGAAAGGTGCAGGGGACATGGGGTGAGTCAAGGGCCTGCTTGTAAGGCCTCCAGGCCAAGGGATGCTGAGCACTCTTCACCCGGGCAAAGGTTCACTCCGATCATCTAGGCCAATCTGTTCCAGACGTGGTAAATGACACATTATTGGATCCAGACCTGACAAGGGCTTTGTGTATATTACATTACCAGACACCAGGCTCACTTAAGCTTCATTTACCTACATCCCTCCTCCCCACCAAGAAGGAGGAAAAAGACGAGTGAGAGGGGAAGAGAAAGGGCAAGGTATAGATCCTACCTCGAGCCATGCACAGAGGGGGCTTTTTTCCTCCAGGTCAGGCCGATAGTCTGCAGTCAGCTCGCCATCACACAGCTTTCTTTCTCTGTCTCTTTTCCTCCCTCCTCTTTCTTCTCCATGCTTTCTGTGCTGGGAACCTGTTAAATATAACAACACCAGAGTCCCCCTAGAACACCCAAGACGATCCTGCCCGCAGGGATTTTTGAGGAGATATTAGAAACAGAGAAAGAGGTCATCCCACCCTCATGTCTTCCCACACTGATGAAACTAATGGCATGAGTTGATTTGAGAATTCTAAAGTCGACAGAATGTAGAGGATGTTTTAAGTCTGGCTTGCTGGTGATACTGAGTCAATGCATTCCCTATAAAGAGACATCTATAAGAAAGTGCTAATTAGAATAACGCATGCCCATGACTAATAATAATATATAATTGACTCCCCTATTTGAGGTACAGTCCTAACAACTGTGAAACCACCGTAGCAGCAACCTTCAGAATAGCATTTTACATTGTAATTTCAGCATGTTATGGTGGGAGGCTTCCTCGCAGTGGGATATGTGCCATTAGCAGTTGACAGATTTGGATGTTCAACATGGCTAAACACAGGATCTCAAAGTCTGCAAGTAAAACATTTAAAATCGGTTCAACCAGTGAAGCTAACACTAGTAAAGCTAGCAAAACCAGTCTTTTGTTCTCCTTGAAGGTTACCTTCCAAAGTCCTGTGTGAGTTGCATATTGCTCTGGTCAAGTTGTTCAATGCCAGTTTAACTTGACAAAGCCTACATACAGCTCATCCATCTGTCATTGGTGCTGGTTACATCCAGGTAGTAGAGCATTATAGTATTATGGCAGTAGCCATTAACTGGAGTTTTATCCCTAGAGGTGGCTGGCTGTGCTACAGCTTAGACACAGACTACTAGCATTAGAGGTCTATGATAATAGAAATATGAATGATTGTTTCAGCCGACTAATTCTGGGGCTGACTAGCGGGGGGTGACAACATTTGATTGTTAAAACAAAATGCACACATCTCTACACATGATGTCATACCACACATTCTGGGCTTACTTAGGTTTCCACTGGTTGCTTTAAAACTTGGACAGGTGTGTCTTTAAAA
Organism: Notolabrus celidotus; assembly: GCF_009762535.1. Taxonomy (NCBI): domain Eukaryota; kingdom Metazoa; phylum Chordata; class Actinopteri; order Labriformes; family Labridae; genus Notolabrus; species Notolabrus celidotus. The sequence goes on along the minus strand of NC_048286.1, from coordinate 15,227,223 downwards.
GGAGAGCATCTGTAGGAGTGTGTTGAATCTGTCACTGCTCAGGTAGACATTCACAGTGCAGTCTGTCGGCTCAGATTTCTTATTGAACATGTGGGCATCAGGCTGCAATCCTAAACATGTAAACCCAGACTAAATCAGTTGTAAAATGATTTTCATAGCTAAGGCCACACCTACTACCTCAGTTCTTCTACTGTTATCAGATAGATTACCCATGAGGATTTACAGACCATAGTGTACCCCTCTTTAACACACAGACCACCACACCCTCTTGACCTCCACCAACGGTGGCCATTATCACATAACAACTGGATCTATTTCTGAACAACAGGCATTTAAATGACAATCACCTTCCACGCTGTCTCAGTTGCATCACCTGCCAGGGAGCAAGGACAGAGGACACTGCAACAAAGTCAGGCCTAAGATATATGTGACTGCAGGAATGATAACTGTAATGTGCACTCACAAGCGTCAGTGAAGATATATGTGCCACAAGGACTACGGGTACAGTAAGAGGCCCACGCTGTAGCTTCCCCAGTAGCCAGAGAGAGGTCGAGAAACCACATTATGTACGCTTTGCCATATGTAACATGAAATAATAACAGCTGCACCATGTAGGACCTTAAAAGGAGTGATGTTTTTATTATTTTTGGTGCTAACACCACTTGGTTCACTTGTTTTTTTTATGTGATAACTGGGTATTAGGAAGAACATATATAAAGTAAAGAATAGATTTAAAGTGTCCAGTAAAGAGAGCATTTATTTCTTGCCCACACATACATAAGGGGTCATACATGCTTTTTCTTGCATGGCATGCCTTTCAGCACAGAAAAATACTTTGGAGTACATTTATCAACATCAATTTCTCAATCGTCACTTTCTATATGTGACATCACTTATTTCTGTTTTCCTCCTCCGCTCATTCATCGCTCCGCTTTCTGTTTGTTTAAACTTTGTTCATTATAACCGACTGGCTTCAGGAGTCACTTTGATGCCAAGAAACAGTGAATGCAAAGCGGTAAGTTTGAAATTTCTGTTAACATTATTGAAGAAAGAAATTTGGCAGGCTAGTTTTTTCTATTGCTTACCAATGTAATGTTTTATTTCCCCTTTCGAGTCATCCCTTAACATTACGGTGTCATGTGATAATGCTGCTCTTTAAGAAGTATTTACATTATTTCTATATGTCATGTTTTTATCATGTTGATGCGCATCTACATCAAACAGCCTTTTTTTAATTTGGCATTGATTATGTTTTATGCAATGACACACTAGCAGAACATGTACAAATGTGTGCTCTTCTGCTCTGGACACATTGGTCTGTGTCTGACATATATCTGTGCCTGAGAGTGAGTCTGTGTGTGTGTGTGTGTGTCTGTGAGGTTAGATGGTCATGGAAGGCAGCTCGAGCTCCACTGTTCCAGCTCATTAGCCGTGATTAATCGGGCCTGTGAGCTTTCCCATGGTCCCCTTTGCCTGGTGGAGACGGAGCTCACCTTGGAGGGCACGGGGAGTCCAGGCAGCTCCAGCAGCACTGTCAACACTCTGCCACATGTAAGAATGACTTGTATACATTCACTTGACTTGTCTCAGACATTTTTGCATTTGCTTACATTTGCATTGCTTCTGTGAACATGGAGGAATTTCAAAACTGTAGACATTGTACTCTAAATTGATCATTGATTAGATTCATCCATGCCCCCTGAAACATATGGGTATATAGCAGAATTAAATTAACATTAAATGTTACTTTAGGTGAGTCATTTATGTAGCCATATCTCATACGCATTTAACAAGAAACATAGTCAACAGGCATATAAATATTAACAGCCACAAATGTAACGGGAATAATGACTATTAGCATGTGTGTAAATAAAACATTTGTATTGTAATTTATTATTTAAAAAACAGTCAACACAGTTCATAAATAAAAAACAGTATCTAAAAAGTAAAAATGTAAAAAGTTATAATTTTAAAAGTTACAATTTAAAGAATATCATTATTTCGTAAACAGCCACAATGTAAAAAAACAGGAGTTCCACAGTTGACATAGTTAATAAGAAAGAAAAGTGTTGTGCAGGTAACTGTAGCAAACTGACAAACTCGGGACAATTATATCCGCCAAGATGGAGGAGCAGCTATGGTTTTCTTGTTTTGGAATTTCATAATTTAATCAATCATCAATCATTTTTGACAAATCTAAAATCAATAGGAATAAGACATACCAGGTTTTTAGACAATTATTATCACAAGGTTATTTATACTGCCTTCTTCATAATCAATGCAATTAATATATAACGCCTGAAACAAGAAAAAAAAGGGGAATTAATGCAAGATATGAAAATATGAGGCATTTTAAAATGACATATAAACACAGTACAAAAATTGTAGCAAAATTGGATTTTGAAAAAAACGTAAATGAATTGAACTTGTTATAGTTAAATGCAGCATTAATATCTGCCATGACAATATTACATTTTACATCAGACTGATATTTATTGGTTGTATTTCTCTAATTGATGGTTGTAACTGGCCAGTATTAAAAAGAAAAAGGTATCTTCTGGTAATTTATACACACACACACAACACACACACACACACACACACACACACAATTATTATTATTTAATTCATGTCTGTACAACAACACTGTAAGTACCTTACTTTTTAATATCACATCATGTTTTACTGTGTATTATAATGTTTCCCTCACAACTATACAAAGCTCCCAATGAAGTGATGATACAATATAATTTTTAAGGGGAAAAAAGGTTACAGAATACATCAACACGTCCTTTCGCAAGTGAAGGGAACCTACCTGAAGTTTGTTTTTCTAAATATTTGACCACACATGCCCGACTGATAAAACAAAAGAAATCCAGGTTTGTTCGCACACAAATATACATCCATGTAGGTCTCCTCAATTAAGTCATCATAAATTCCAGAGAAGCCTTTGTTTTTTCACTTATTGAGGAAATATGCTTTCTAATCCTCTGATATAAGAACCATCTGTGTAAATGCATGCCCATATCTCTGTCTGCGAGCCCTCTATCTGCTGTGCACAAAGACTGTGATGAACGCACTGTGATTGACTCAGGACTTTCAAAGAGGATCAGTCTCATCTTCTTTCTGCCTCTTACACTTCTCCCTAAAGATAATACGTTTTGTTTCTGTTGGGGTCTCCACCCGCCCACACACGCTCACTGACGTAACGGGCGTGATTATCACGTGTAGGACGGGGAGTCTCATCAGTTATTCTGGTTCTCTAAATATGATGCACTTAGATTATTAATCTATCCCACGCACAGTAGCTGGTCAAACTTTAAGTAAACGACAAGAAACAAAGATAAGAAGGACTATAGTATTATGTATAATATCACGTAATAATTACATTTATACTTAGAATTACAGTATCATAATGTAGTCTTTCTATTATCTGTAAGATCAAAGGCATGCTGTTTTTTTTAAATGTACTTTTACTTGAAATTGAACAAATCTTCAAATATTATGCTATTATGCAAATATAATGTACTTATGTGGTTTCACATTAATTCTGTTGCTATGTCTAAAAAAAAAATCAAAAAACAAATAGTTAATTTACGCATCCAAAATTAATTATGGTTTTAATAGAATTACATCTTTGGGGAGCAGACTATTACTTTATTTAAGAATCACAAAGGAATAAACTTTAAACCCATGGATAGCTCTTCCAAATGAGATCTGCCTTTAATCTGAAACTTGTTAGTGACCACACATGCCCGGAATGAGCACATGCTGAACCTTGTTTTCACTTTTGTTTAAATCCGCTGTTCCAAGATATTCAGACACAAATATGCTTAAAGCTGCAGAGGTTTCTTAATTTCCTGTGTGGGCCACACACACTGCACAGATTTCTTGGCTGCGGACTGCGCTCTGAAACTAAGACCCAGAATCCGCTGTCATTATTTGACCTGTAAAAATAGATTTCAGGCAAGGGCTTTGTCTCCCACTTATGAAAAGTTAACAAAATAATTAACGGATTGATTTAATACTTGTTCCTGTGCACAGCAATTTTCTGATGGATGTAATTTTTCCCACAATCCCAGAGCATAACAATGCCAAAAGATAATTCTATACATGGATATACAAATACACAACACAATAATTAAACTAGAAGAGATATTAGACATATGCATGAAACAACTAAATGAATACTAAATGAATTAAAACTCAGAGAGTCGTAGCTTTGTAATTAATGACAGAAGGCCCTTTCATTGTTTCTTCTCCAATGCATTACTGTGACATTATTCAAAGTAAATGATGACAAATCCTCCTTCACAATTACTGAACAATGTTTTTATTATTCGGATGAGTGAGTGAGAGAGCAGCTCATTTAACTCTTTCTGTGACGGGACACATCATCTGATTCAAGCCAATTAGTCTGTCAATCCATCAGTACAAACAATCCTCCCAGTCGACCTGCTGAAACCCATCTCACACCCCTGTTGCCCAATAAATTAAAGAACTTGCTGAGAAGAGAGAAGCAGAACAAACGCAGAGAGGCCAAGAAGCTGGAATTATTAAGCTGCCCGCCTGATCTGCAGCCGCCAAATCACAGCCAGCCAAACAGAGCACTCATTGTCTGCAGCAGACACCACCGAGATCTGCTCTCTGTCGCCCCCCTCCTGAATCCATGTTCACCGTCCCTCATTACTGCTGGATGCAAGAAAGAGCTAAAGAGCGTCATGTTGTTTAAATGTGAGTGCAAAAGAAAACAAGGCTACTTTTCAGGATTTAAGGATGTCATCATGTCAATGCAAATGAGGTGCATGTGATCATTCCACTGGGGTTTAAAATAAAACGCCAACAAAGTTCAAAGGCTTACCTCAAACTGTGCCAGAACGTTCTTGGGTTTACAAGTACAGACCTTTAATCTGCTTTAATTCCCTCAGACAATAACATCAACACATGCTAGATAAAGACACAATGACACAACTTAGCTGGAGAATCACCATATACACACACACACACATATGCAGGGGTGCGGGAATGAGCAGGCAGCAGCAGTGACTGCTGAATAATTCACAAGTGGAAATGCATGATTGATGTGGGACGTTTCATTTCCACACCTTTAAACGGTCTCTTTTAGCCATGGCACCAAACAAGGCCAAGTGTTCTCTGCAGTTCAAAGCCTGGCATGGATCTGGCCTTCCTGGTCGGGCTCTCGGGGACAAGAGCGGCTTTACTTCTGTGGTGGGGGCACCAGTGGTGGTGGCTGGATTCCACACCTGTGTTGCTCCTTACCCAATAATTGAGCTCTGCATGCTATTTTGGGCCCCGAGCACAAAGTGCCTTACTCATGAGGAACTCGGGTTGAAGAATCCTGGCTCCCCGGTTTGATGTGGCTGGAAACCGCTGAAAATCTGCAGAGCAGCCCAGCAGGGGCAGAGCTGCTCAAAGACATATGAAGTTTAAAAGACAAAAAAATTATAATGAGAGATCAAATGGGACAGAGGAAACATTTGTGTCTGCCATATTATTACTTTGGTCTTCAAGTCGTCAAAATAAAAGTAAAATAAAATACTTTGAGTCTAGTTTTAAAAAGCCTTATAATATGTATTAACTTGTGTAGAAGTGCAGAGTTAGTTATTGTTAAGTTAAACACAAGTTTTTTCAAAATTGTATCTGTGTTTTTAGATTATTACTACTCTTGCACCTATACACATTCAGAATTTTAAAAGGGTCCTCAAAGCTTGGTTATTACATTTTCAAAATGTTGCGGGGTTTGCTAACTAATTTTAAAAATGATTCAAATAAAGCTACAGAACGTGAAATATCTTCTAGTTTCAAAGTGACCAGCCTTGTTTATTATCTGAAGCCAGACATTGTTAGGATTATTTTATTCAGACTTATTTGTTTGAAACAAAACTTTCCAGCTTTTTTGCTAAAGCTGACTTTGTCCCTACATGATCCGAAAATGTCAAAAAGGTGAAAGTTATCATGATGTTCTAATCGGTGGAGATGGAGCCAATTTTGAACACTCTATATGCTATTGGGTAGCTGGCTCTGCAGCAATTAGTCACATTTTATAAGCTAAAAATCATGTTTTGGTGGGGGTGTAACATTTGAAAAACTGTAACACTAAATGTAGGTGGTGTAAAAAGTGCAACTATATTTATTATTTTGGTTGTCTAAGTGCTCTTAAATGCTGCACATGTCCTAAGTTTTATTTTGACACGTTGTTGGAACTGACAAAGCTGCAGAAATACTCATATTCTTTTCCAATGCCATAAACGCAGTGGGCTATGAATATTCACAGACAGTCCTCAAAGAACTGACTAAGTAAGGAAATACAAAATGGAAATGAGCAAAAAGAACAGGGAGTCTGAGCCAGTGCACTGTTAGTGAGCGAAGTCCAGTTAGTGCGGAGGGTCAGTCCAAGTGCAAGAGAGACGCCAAGTCAAAACAAACACTCACTTTGGCTTCTGAGAGGACGGGGGCACTCACTTTTCCCACAATTCTCCGGAACAGCTTAATTCAAAGTCACACAAACGAGATGTTCCAGCAGCATAATTTGATTTTCAACCAAAAAAATGTCCACTGTTCTTGCCACACAAGTGATGTATGTTATATGTTTCACAGAGTGACAATGATAGATTTAGAGCTGTGTTCTGTGTTTTCATGACAGCTCTGCGCTGCCAGCTCATAATGATATTAATAGGGAGGGTCGAACATGTCAAAACATTCCTCAGTTGTCAGGCAACCTTGCCCTAGTTAGAGACGTTGTTACCCACCAACAGAATCCAAATGGGACCAATTTTTATTTAAAACGTTAACTGGCTGTGTAATTTATTACCGAGAGACAGGACTTTTGACAAATCATTCAGCTCAGCAAACTAGACTATGGCAAAGTTCAGCAATTAGGCTCCTATATAAAGAAGGTTGACTCCTCTGCATCGGGGTGTGCTGGATTTATGTCCACTCGCGAGTTCGCGGGAGGGTTCAGAGCACTGTGTAGGGGAGCTGGATGTTGACACATGGGGAGTTACAGAAATATGGAGGAACACACACACTTTGCAGTAACCTGACCGGAGACTAGTGGTCTTTTAGCAGGGAGAGAGGCGGTCAGCAAGGGGGAGAGGTGGAGTGTTGAGTGAAGGCATAGCTAAATAATCAACCCGGATGGGGGTCAATGTTTCAAGTCATCTGTGGTTGCAAAGAGACAGAAGAAGAGAAGAAGAAGTAAGAAGGATGTATGAGTTTCACAGCCCAATTGCAAAATAATAGAATTGCAAAATAGCATCTTAAAACTTGAAAAGTGTTCTAAAAATAAAAACTCCTAATGTAGCTTACACAGGTTAAATTTTGACTTCCAGTCAGCCAAGCCTAAACCCTCTGTCACTATTTAACTTTCCTTTAATGGGCTGGTTTTATGCTACTGTCCAACCAGGATGGCCATGAGTAGCTGCTAACTGTGTCTCATGGTGAGAGCACCTGAGAATAGCTCAGGGTAAACCATTACAGCCTGCAAGTTGATAAAGCAATGGAGATTCAAGATTTATTGGTTGTAAGATTTAAAGATGCACGCACTCAAGATAGAACAATTTTTATGATGAATTGAGTCTCGTTTCTATAATACTTCAAAATATGAGACAAAGAGAGGTCTTTAAAAAGATGGCACTCTGTGTATGACTGTTCTGATTTCTAGGATTTAGATTTTTTAGGATTTACATTAAAAATACTTGTTATTTGTAAGGATGCCAAAGTCGACTGCTCTGAAAGCCAAAACCATTCTCATGGTTGCAAAAATGTTATATTCCCCCATCAATTTAGGGATTCAAAGGTTCACAGTAATGTCAAGGCTCAACTCTTCACTAAAATGTGCATTAACTGTTTTTTCAGTCCTAGTGCTTTAAAACTGATCAAAATATACATTACTTACAGATGATTTATGGAGGTGTGAGATCGATACAGTGAGCCATCGAGCACTTAGTCGTGCTGAAATTTTGGCTTTTAAAACACACTTACTGTCGCAAATAAGGACTCCTTCCACCAGCACCTGCTCAAATTTCAGCTCTGAAGTATCCTGATGAAGAACAAGTTTCCAACATTTATCTTCTCTAAATCCACAAGAAAGCTGCATGGGCCGTCAGCTGGATTTAAGATGTAAAAACCACTCAGCTTTAGGTAAGATATCATGCATATGGTAGAAAAGTCACTAGTTCCATGGGGAAAATGTATTAAACTATCACAGCTCTGGTTGGATGGATGATAGATGTACGGGATAGTAAAAACAGTGAGCAGGTGTTATGCAAACTAGAATCCCCAACATTAAGCATCATTTGTACCCGGCTTTCTTACTGATCTTCTGGTTGTGTAAGAAGCTTGATTCTGATTGGTCAAAACCCCTTGATGACGACCCCTTGACAGTGGTTATTAACTTTCACTAACATAAGATAAGATAACATAAGATAAGATATCCTTTATTCGTCCCACATCAGGGAAATTTAAGTGTTACAGCAGCAAAGTAGACAGTGCAAAACAGTATAAAGCCAGTCCCTCCAGGAAGTTGCGATTTCGAGATCGCAACTATCAATGCAAATTCAACCAATCAGCGCGATTTTTTCACGGCCTTGCAATTTTTTACAATCACCGCAACTTTCCCGCAAATTTGACCAATTACCTTAATCTCAGCCCCTGTACGTCATCGGTTTTGTCATCAATTTGATTTCCTTGGAACATAAACATAAGTCCTCACTTGATCTGCACTTTTCAACAACAAAACACGCACAGAGAACGGGTGAAAAGAGAGAGGACAGCAGGCAGGACAAGTGAACATGACAACGTTGTTATTTATAGATTGAGGGGCTCAGTGTTCGCTTGGTCTCTACCTGCAGCAGGTGTGCTTTATGAACCAGCTCTCCTCACCTCCATGCATCTGTCTCATCTTCATTGAGGATTTTTACCCCCGGTGTGCGTTAGTGACAAAGACACAACCGGGGGAGGTCTGTTTACTATTTGATGTTTGACGTTGTTGACGTGGTTACCGTAAAAAGCTCTGCATCTACAGCTTGATTTATTCCAGTTTGGTGAAACATCAGACACATTCAGTAAGTTTTGATCAACTCCTTGTCATCAAAGATGCAGATTAATTTCAGAGTGCCGTGAACTGACTGTGCATCAGTCGCTGCGAGGTGCATTCAGGCACCGTCGTAAATGTGCAATACGGTCCTTTCATGGCATTTTTCTGTGAATCAAGAGAATCAAAATACAGTCAGTAGCCACATCAAGAATGTTTTATAAAAACAACTGTAATTTAGCATATTTACTTGCCCCTGAGATGTTATTGGGGGAAAAAAGCCAAAAAAAAAAAAATCGCAACTTTCACCGCAATTTTTTCAAAAAGCTGTCGCAAATTCAGGCTATTTGGGCCGCAACAATCACAAAAAAATCCTGCGAAATCCTGGAGGGACTGTAAAGCAAACAAGAGCATATAAAACAGCAATTATTAAAACGCTATTAGCAATTCAAATTAAAGAAGTAAAAATAAGCAAATCTTACAACATATATACACAATGTATAAACACAACTAAATAAGTAAATTTACAAATATTTCCAAAACTAATGACACGGTGAAAAATGTACACAGACTTGTAGCCTAGGTATAAACAATGTAAAGAACAGAACTGGGAAGATGGTTAGAAAGACGTATTGCACATGTAAGAAGAGAAGAATGAACTGAGATTAAGTAATTATTGCACGTTAATAATAGATTGGGGAAATATTGCCCCTGAGTCCGTTTTGGTGATGTTATTGTTGAGCAACATGAGCAACACCTGAGGCAAAGCAGGTGAGAGAAACTTTCTCTCACCTGCTCCGCTGCTGTTGCTAATATTGCTGGACAGCATCCAATATGTAAACATCCGAAACATCTGAAACCTACAGAGAAACTTAAACCATGAGCGGTGGTGATGATAGCAGCAGGGTTCAAAGTTGTGATATTTGCCTCGTTTATTTTTAAAGGTATGTTAACCGCAGAGCTCAGAGAAGAAGGAGAGCTGAATGAGGACAGTTTCATGTTTATCGACCGCAACAGGCAGGTAAGAACAATCACCATGGACCGCCAGCTGACATGGAATCACTGGAACTATTTTTAAACCCGTGGAATCACTGGGACTATTTTTCAAAAATGAACCCCTTCAGGGTGGTCAAGACCACTTCGCTTCACGTCAGAGTTTTGTCTCACCCTGTTGGGATATTCCCATAACAACCTACTAGCCATACATTATCCCTTATGTAAATGTTAAGTTATTAGACTTCAGATTTAGAACAGAAACTCACATTTTTGCAACAGTATCAACAGGTAGAGTTGAAATATGCCAGTCTCCTTTCTGCAAATTGATTTGACATGAAGTGTGTCATCAAGTTGTCCCTGACATTGCTTTTGGTGTTGGGAATTGATCCCCGTTGTTATGAGGTTTTGACCAACAGGAATCAAGTATTTAACACAGCCAGGTAATAGTTTGTTTTAAACATATTAGTGTAAACAAGCACAAAACAATATGACAGCCTTACAAAATGTAAAAGCCCAACAATGAATATACAACCATGTTGGAATAAACCAGGAAAACATACCAAATCAATTTTCAGATTAATGATTAGACTGTCTGCATCCTAGTGGTAACCAGCAGCAGGACAGTCTATGTTTATCTGAAACCTTTGGCTTCAAAGTTTCTGAACAGCCTAGAATGGTGTTGAGTCCTTTAAGCTGTAACATCAAGTGAAGTTAGAGCACCACCAGGCAGATGAAGTGTATGTTCACTCTGGCTCCTTGCTTTTCAAACAAGATTTACAAGTTAAGACCAGATATTCATATACAGTGTGTAGGGACCACAAACACAAAACCCAGACTCATATCCATGAGAAATGTACAGTACACTCTATTTGCATCATCAAACACAGTGCAATTTACATGTTTTTTAATGTTTCATCCCTTTACTTCAGTTCTTTTAGTTGAAGTGCATTACAAAAGTAACAAGCTTAAAAAACAACAATATTTCTTATGAAAGATTGATCTGTAAGATTTTAGGGCTGTGCTGTACTTGAGTACAATTTCCATTCTCTTCATGCAACTTCAACACCCACTTCACCCTCTCTAATAATATGTGATAGATTTCCAGTTGATGAAAAAGCTTCTGGTAACATAATCAGTGAAAAATAAGCATTAGTTTTCATTGCAATCCCTGCAGGGAACACCTAAAGCTGCCTAACCTTGTTAGCATGTTTGTTTCAGTGTGTGGGAAGCTGCTATCATTCCCCACCTTCTTTTACCCTTCTCAGGGAGATGCAGCAGTTAACATCATACATGGTGATCTCTATGATACAGTTTGGCTATCAGCAGTATATCTGTTGTAGAAACAGGGGCTATGTGTCGATTTAGTGCTGATGGGGGCTCTTTGCTTTGAACAGCATTGAACCTTCATCATCAGTTAAAGGGTAATGCTGCAGGGCTGCAAGGTTTTGACACTGATTTGCTAATGGGCCCCTATTGGGAAATCTTTTAAATTTTGACCCATAGCACACGTCAGCACATACTGCAAGATCATCTAACTTCAGATAGGATGGCATCCAGATGTCATGTGGAAAATAACTTTGTGGGAACACTGATGAAAAAAGGGAGATATGCCTGGCCAATCTCCTCATCATTTACATGTTAGAAAATGTGGACTCGGTCACACACAAATCACAGCCTGGTCAGTGCTGTAATCTGTGGCTTCAGAATGATGTCACATGTATTTGTCCTGCTCCTTTATCCCCTGCAGGACATAAGCAGAGGGGTCAGAGCTGCAGAACACACACACACTCATGTCTGCTTCAACTTTGCAGCCAAAGTGCAAATCATGGGAGTCGACGTCAGCCATCATTTAGCTGTCAGGGGTGGAAACAAAATAGATGAGAAATGAAGTGCTGGGACTGGCCTGACCTTGTGGATGATTGCGGCCTAAATAGCTGGAACTGAAATTGGGCATTTTACACCCTGGCAGCTGCCCAAGACGCAATTTGTCCCCGTTTTAGAGGACAACATGGCCAGAGTAGCATTCCACCTCAAATACCAGTTTGCTGGGAACTCTCATGTACCAAACTCTCGTAGAATTTTAAGGAAAAAAGTGAAGAGTTCACAGGAAAATTACATTGGAATCAACAGTACTTAATCTATCTGGCCTATACACTCATCGAACAGTATTAATGTTGAAAGGTGGTGTAGTATGTCCGATTCGAGTTTCCTTCTTTCCATCATACTACAATTATTTTAGCACATAAGTAAAAATAATCAAAAAACAAATCAGACCTGATGTCTGAGAAGGTATTTGACCAAATGTTGTAAAGACATGGTCGCACATAAACTGTAGTTGACTTTAGGTGTTATGGAGAACATTTTGTTTGTAGCATTTTTAGAGCTGGATTAATTTTACATATTCTTTAAAACAAATGTTTCCCCTTATAATGGAACCATGTGCTCTCTCCAGCAGGTTAAATTATGTTATTATGTATGACAAAGCAGCTTTCATCCATGCCTGCAGTTACTAAGTGAAGGTTTTGGTGGCACCATAATAACAGCCTTGTAATAGTAGTCTTAATAACCCTTACAGTAAATGGTTCTGGCAAAGATGGATCAGTACAAAGGACAAAGTTAAGTGGGTGAGGTGCAGCTTTCCTCTCTGTTGCCAATGTAGGTAACGTGTCTTTATCTCAGCTCATTTGTTGTGTCGTAACTCTAACAACACATGAAGACAGTTCTTAAAATCTGGCAGAAAATGCTTATGTGGTAGAGCTGCATTTCAAAAAAGGGTAGAATTTTCAGAAGAATGATGCTTGTTCACTATCTTGTTAAGACGTAGGTAGGTGAGACTGCCTGCTGGTGTTAGCTTCAAAAACGTCTAGCTAGCACAAGTAGTATTTAGCTTAGCAATTAGTGATGAAAGGGGGTATTCGTTAGCTAAAATCCTACAAGCACTTCCAGGTTGCACGATTTTACAGTTTGTTTATTCCATGTAGAAACTCAAGTGAAAGCTGCAATTTTATGAGGTTGTGCGCTTCACTTTGTCTTGGCCAATAACTCTTCATGTTTTTTTCACGTTTAACATCAACCTCACTGTTGTGTATTATGGCCCACCGGGGCTTCCATACATCATTGACACCGCATGGGATTGTGGGGCATGCCTTCTGTTGATGTTAGATACCCTACCAATGTGACATGCTCCTGTGTAGTTCGGCTAATAAACGATGCTAACATAAAGTCGATGTACGAACCTTAATTGTTACATAAGTAACCTAACGGTTAAGGACATAACACTCACAATGAACACAAGACTCCAGGAAGTTACTGTTCCCAGTTAAGACCATAAATTGTTTAGAATATGGACGTAGTCTCAATGATTTTACCCATTGGTTTCTGAAGCCCAACAGTGGCTGTCGCCATATTTGAAATGCTGACTCAATTTCACTTTTGGTCAACTTTGCAAGAGACAAGGGGTAGTTGAAGCTGGTCTTTAGCATCCTGGCTTACAGCTGCGTGCCTACCTGAAACTCTAAGTCTTAATATTTTCAGATTTTTTTACCAGGTAGTAAACATGTTAAATTCTGCTGTAAAATGGGCATTTTAAAATGGGTGTTAAAGAGGTGTCCAGTGCTTTTGGGGTTGGCCTCAAGTGGACACTTAGGGAACTGCATTTTTTTAGCAGTACCACATTTATTTCAAGGTTTCCACTTTGTTAGAAATAAAGGCTTCTTAAGAAAGAAAATCCCTGGTTAAGATTGACTTACTGGTAGTAGATAACTCAAACAAAGATGGGTGGCTAGTTGCTGAGTAGACCAAGAACATTGGAGCTAGTTGCAATTTTATTAACACAAAAATATACTGTATCTAAACTTGAATGTAGTAAGCAGAAAGCCGTACAAAATGTTTACTATCACCAATGCTTGGCGCCGAATTGAATCTGTGATTGTTAAAGAGTGTGTTGTTATTTGTCTCTTTCTCATTCAAGATAAGAAAGTGACTCCAACATGTTTTAAAATGAAACTTGAACTATTCCTCTAGATTAACACTTTTAAGGGACAAAAATCATATTTTCATATTTTTCCCGGCTGTATTTCCCATCTGTAGCCTGCTTCCACAATCTGCACTCTTCCAGAAACTATATCAGCCGCAGGTATTCGGTGCTGCTACTGTAAAGCATACTGTATGTGGCCCTTACCTCAGTTATTTTGTTAGTTTAGGAGCCTAATCCAGAGGTACACCTCAGCAGCATCTGCCTGGGACCGCTGGACTTAAGTCTCTGAGCAGGGATCACTTATAATGGAATCCAATCCCTAGCTGTCTGTTTGAGAGGGCTGGAACTAATCGATTAGAGGGGAGCATCTGTGAAAGAGATGTTCAGAGAGACAGCGCTGGAGCCAGAAGGGCTACTGTCTGATGCCCTGGTTCTGGCATTACAGCACAGCATTACCACTTGATACGCCGGTCAAGCACGACTTTGATGCAAAATGGTGCGATGTGAAATGATGAAGCTGGCACATTTCTCCCCCTTGACTTCTAATTTTGTCATCGTCGCTGTCTTAGGACTCATCGTTTCTTCTGCGGCATCTTTAATCACCCGTCCATGTCCCTCTCCTTTTCGCTCTCTTTGCATATTTTATATCAGTTTCTGCGTTAAGTCCTTCCCCCTCTGAACTCAATCCCCACGTCTGGCCCTCTGCTTGAGCCCCTCAGCTGCTGGTCTGCTCTCACACTAACCCCCTTGTTTATATCGGGGACGCAATTAAGTCCAAGCCAAGAAGAGGAGTCCCAGAGAGAGCTGCAAGAGTGCAAGCCCATGAGTCAAATTTCAGCTTCTACGCTCACACACTCCTCCCTCCCAGATTTCACTCACTCTCTCTCCCTCCATCCTGTCTCACTCACACTCTCTTTGCTTCTTTTTATCACTTGCTAAGATATCTTTTCTTTTTGAAAAAAATAATTAAAATGTTCAATTATCAAGCAGTTGGCTTTTTTTCTCGTATTACTGGAAAGGTTCCATCAGAGAGAAATATGTTGTTCGAGATAGCCTGATCTACAACTATAAATGGCTAATACAAGACATTACCTCATCTGTGTGTGATGTAATTTCAATAATGCACAATTTATTTACTCTTGCAACTTTGTGCACCCAAGTATCGAGTTTTTTATTTCAACTTTCATGCACAGTTTTGTCTGAAACATCCGCTTTAAGGGGCTTGTTTCAGTTAACAAAATTTCTTGTTTTTCCCTTTTTTTTTATGTCTTGAAGGAACTGGTCGGAGTGCTGAGTTCACGTTCTCCACATGTGTGGTCTGCCGGCCCAGGGGACCTATCCCAGAATCCCAGACACACGTGTGCAGGCAGAAGCAGTAGTGCAATGCAGAGTAGATAAACAGTGCTCTTACTGGCCACTGGGCACACTCCACTTCCAAAAAATAATGCCAAGTTAACTACTTTGCAGAAGTATATAGCAAAAAGGCAAATGGCAAAAAGTACTTTTGCTGCTCATCTTGATTCTTAAGAACAAGGATTTCATTAAGGCTTTAAATAAGTAAGAAATTGCAAAGTTTCTTCCTTTGGGCATTCCATGTCTTTTAAAACATCACTCTTTTCTATTGAATCTAGTGTCCAGCCTCTTGATCCCACATTCCAGCCCAGCAGTGCAAGTGTGCCTCACTTTCTCGGGGGAGATGCAGGAGAAAACTCTAGGGATGTGTGCAGCGTTGACGGACAGGGGGATAAACAGAGGGATTGTCCCTGACCTCCCAACACTGGTCTGCAGGAAGACGAATAGCCCCCCAATGGGCACTGAGCAGATAAAATACACCCTACCGTCTTCAACACCAGGTGTGACAGCCATCAGGGGTGGCCTATCAGCAGGAGGCACCGAGGAGGGGGAGGCAAGGGCGAGGGGGCACATTAGGAACATATCAGCAATTACTCTCTGTGTTTATTTTTCTTCCTGCTTTAACGCCTGGATACCGAGTTACATTCATCCTGGGTGTTGATTGTATCTTCTGGTCTAAGTGAGAACACTTTGCAGAGTCATTTGTCGATTATCTGATAATACACTTCAGCATGTTAATGTTTGTGATAGCCCTGGTGTAAAAGCCCTGCAGTTTGTTTATTTGTCCGAGTTTTTCTTCTGCCAATTATACGGCCTTGGTTTTCTCTGGAAGGTTTGGTTCCATCTTTGCTTTTAGTTGCAAATCAACTTCTTTATGTAATGGAATTCACAGGGTCGAGGACATGTTTACCTCTTTTTCCAGGACCATTAAGCACCAAGCGGCTATATCATATCTGACACAAGAGAACGGACTCAATCTGTTTAAGCCATGATCTCTGACTGCATGGGCCCCACATTTTCAGCCCTGCCTCTGCACACAGAGATATGAAGAGCGATGATAGTCATTTATATGTCCTGAACTTATGACATTAAACTTGTTATGGTTGCAGACGTCCCGCAGTCCAGACAAACAAATATGCTCCGCTGTGTGTAGTTTGAGCTGTGGAGCAGGACAAAGGTTTTGCAGACGCTCACATGACCGCAAAAAAAGAAAAAAAAAAAAAAAGACGTGGAAAATAACTCCACAGAGGTGAAATCGTAGTCTATAAAACTTCTCTTTTCCTCATGAAACTGCATATGCTAATTTTTTCAAAATGGTCTTTTGTGCATTGTGAAGTGTCAGACTGTTCCGCCAAAATAAAAGAAAGAGGCTGTGTGCAAGAGGAGCTCGTGTGAAAAAGGGAAGCCCAGACCTCTAATTTCCTGTGTGAGCATTTGCCGTCGAACGGGAAGGCCAGAGCGCTCTGCGGCTATCAGAAATCAGCCCAATAGTCCCCCGAGCCACCCCTGCCCTAGCGATACCCTCTCCCACCCCCCCCACCCCTTTTTTTCCTCCCAGCCCCGGCCTCAGGGCCACTGTGAGTTAACCTCGCTCAGCCGTGACCAGAAAACAGACTGATATCTTACTCATCTAATCCCCTTCTCAGTCATCATGCAATAAGTATGCCTTGCAACCCTGACCTCACAAGTCAGAGAAACCCCTCCAACCCCACATCCTCACTTGCACCACACTACAGCCCCCCACCATGAAACCAATGATGAAGAGAAAAGGCAGATAGGTTGGAAACATAATGAAAAGCCTCAAAAGCATTGTCATTTCCAAGGTAGCATCAGGTCAAAACTCAGGCATGAAAATCTGACTAAAATCTTTTTTATGAAAATATCTGCTGGTTTGATACTAAGTTTAAGAGTTATATTTAACATCATCTCATAACAACACATTTGAATGTTTTTCACACAATGAGCAAATTATGTAAAATAAGAAGATCATTAACTTGATGTCTTCACAAAATGTGCTCGATTCCTCCTCTCAGTAGATAAGGAACATCTTTCCTTTTCCATGTTATCAAAGAACCATGCAGTTGTTCATCTTTTAAAGTGATGATCCTACCAGGAGACCTTCATGCTCAGCATTGGAAGTACTTCAATTGGCAGATCACAAATTAAGTGGAAAATGGACCAGACATCTAACTGCCATGACCTATTTACTCGAAAATAACATTCCCCTCTTCTCCAATTATATCCAATTAACTACTCAGCAGATGGTTCTCTTTCTTCTTTGAATTTCTACATTACTCATGAAATATCTCTGTATTTCCAGCGTCTGTCAGTTAGATGCCTTGGACAGACTTAAACATGCATAAACTTTCAGCTAATACATCTGTTGTGGCTCAAACCTTTATCCCCTCCTCCGCTCACTTTATGTCGCAGTATCACAGAGGGAGAGAGACGTTCTGACAGCGAGGACATGAAGAGTACAGAGGGAATTATCGACTCAGTACAAGGTATGACAATACAAGAAAGACATGGACACATGTGGGGACCTCTGCCGCCCTCTGTGCTAATGTGGCTACACAATGCATGTGTGTGTGTTTGTGCAGAGAGAGGAAGAGATAGAGACTAAAGCCACTCAGAGGAGTTTGGGGCTCCCTCTCTCCAGCACATCTGGGCTTTATATCAGGCCTTTAATTAATCCTGAGTGAAGGCCAGGCAGTGACAGGCTGACTGGGCAGGCTCCAGTCCAGGACAGGACCTGATTTATTACAAGTGAGCTCCAACCAGCATTGATTTATTTCAGACTCAGGAAAGGGGAGAGCAGAGGGGGTGTGTCTAAGGGTATCTGGGAGGGGTTGTGCACAGAGACAGCACTGTTACACCAGGAAGAGACACAAGGTGAGGAGCAGGCTGAGAGACAGCAGAGGTGTTGGCTTTGTGATGTTATATTTTGAAGGCTGGAAGCTCTTTTTAGCAAGGTTGAAAGCAGTCAAACAGTGGGGGAAAGAGAGAGCAATGGATGATGGATGTCATACAGGAAGAGGGAGATGTTATGAAAGTTGAAAACCTCGCTCCATCAGGTGGGTTATGTTCCCTCCCAGGCATGTGCTGTCAGTCAGAGTGACTCCTCTCGCCTTATCTCTCCACACAGGGGGGCTGTAAATCCTCCCCTGCCCATTTTACTTGATCATGACAGTCATCTGACCTCGGCAACACAGGAAAGCACCCCCCTGCCCCCCAAACACACATACACACACACCTCCCCAAGGCCTCTTTGCAGCATGGCAGGAGGAGACTATAAAGAGGATGTCTTTTTTATTATCTACACAATGCATCAAGTAGCCACAAAATGGTTCAGAGTGTTTGTTGAGGGTAAGAGTCATGTGTGTGTGTGAGATCATTTTTGCTGACTCAGTAATCCTCAAATGTGGCAGATTTTATGAGTCTCAGTTGCCATAGTGTGCTAACATCTTCCCTCTGATAAGTAGTTTAGGACAGTCAACTTTTACACCAATACACAGCTGACAATTTCAACGTCTCACTTAAGAAAGTAGAATCAGCATTTAGTGTGCTGTTGCTAATTTTGTTTGAAAATGTATCAATTGAAAATAGTAGTTATTACACTAAAAATCTCATTCAACGTTTTTTTTTTTTATCAAAGCAGATGCAAAATATACACAAACAGCTTCATTTTCAAACAGCAACAGGTAGCTGAAAACTTTTTAGTCACAAATGTGTGTTAAATGTTTATTGAACTGCTGCCGTCTAAAAATCTTTTATAACAAAGAACTATTTCCCAATTCACCAAATCTCCTCATTGCAATCCATGTACCCTAGCAGTCTGCTGTGATTAATGGCTCCTTTAACACTACCGTCTAGACGACAAATCCCAAAATACCTCAAGGCAGGAGAACCCATCATTGTTGTTAAAAGGCTACAAACCCCTACCCTTTCTTATTTCAGCATGTGTGATTACTTTTACTTTAGGCTGATATTCCCCTGTTTGTTATCATTGTCCTTTCAATTTATAATGAGAATTGGTGTCTTGTTTAATCTGTAAACTGACTCAAATTAAGCTCCTGTTTTTAACTCTCATTAACAGACTCAAATGAACAGCAATGTGTCGTAATGCCGACAAAGCAAATGAGACCATCAACAAAAAGACTGACAGGACGAATACATGTACAGGACAGATAAGCAAAGATATAACAAGTATGCAGTGTCCACAGGGGCGCCAACTCAACTCAACAGAAAGTTCCTCACGGAGCTTAACTGTTGCAAAGAGAGCTGGCGTAAATCTGGATTTTGAAATCTGTCAAGAAGTCCTGTAAGGATGTACCTTCACATATAAACTTTATCTAACAGGGGATAGTCCTTTAAAAAGATAACAAAAAAAAACATCTAATGGAAAATGAACTCAGCAAAAGATATTCTTAGATAGGAGTGTATATTAAACTATTTATAATTATCAAAGTTGTTTCACAAACTACACTATTTCAATGACAAAACCAGGGTTGGAATCTGACTTACTCAATAGATGATATGGGTCAGAAGCTAAGTTGTAAGCTAAAATTAAGACTATTGTTTACTTTCTTTTTGACAAAAAATCAAATAAAAGTGTAATACTTTTAAATAAAACTTAATTGTTGCTCTGTTTTAAGAATTTGTCTTCATATGTAATACAGTTTGTGAGATTGTTTTAAAATGGGTTTTATAAGTGTTTAGCACATTTGCTTTCATTGCCACTAAGTCTTTAACAAACTGACTCACTGAGTGTTTTGAATCTTTAGCTTCATAAACACAGGACTAAAAATGATTATATTACTTCCTGATTTAAGAACAGACTCCCCACATCGCACGGGTGAAAATTTTGGTTGTTCAGTGTGAATTGGGAAAGTCTATTAAGAGCTTAAATCCATAGGGCCAGAGGCTGATTGGATAGTGAACAAAGGTTCATGAAACACCGGAAATAACCTCACAGAACAGACCAGAGAAGTTACTGTCAACATCTTTGTTTCTGAAGCAGCGCTACAATAAAGTATGTCTGACTGGCAATGGATAGACTTCAGTGAGCGAAGAAACAAACACCCAGTCGCTACAACCTGAATTTCTACATGATAAATTTGGTCTAGAAGCCTGCGGGGTTCATGTTGTCCCAAATCTTCCCTCCAGCACTTCACAGTTGCCAAAAGGGAAACGGAGGAACAGAGTTCCCCCTCTTGCCAAGAGTGGAATGAGCCCTATTGGGCTGTTTGTGAGGTCGGGTCTGGGGCTTTTCAGTACCGCAGACTCATATCTCCCTCCCTCTCCCCTTCCCTCACATCAGCCAGAGACAGCCACTTTCAGTGCACCCATGGGAAATGGGGAATTGAGCCTGCCACCCCGAAGAAAATATTTTTAAGCAAGACCTCTTTTTGTGGATATATAATAGCTAATATTAAAAGGAATGTGCTTTTATAAATAGAAATTGCCTAAAAAGAGGCAGGGTATTTTCTTTTAGTTCAGTCTTTTGCTCAGATATCTGTGTTTAGATTGTGTGGGTTTGTGATATTATAGACAGGAGCAACACAGCAGGCTAGCGGTAAACTGAAACTCAAAAGTTCCTGTGGGGCAAATTTAGATATCCAATTTAAAGTTAGTGAGTAAAATGTATCATGACGCCCTGACTGTAGGAAGTACTATGAGAGCACTTGAATCTAGAAACTCAAATTAATTTGTCCACTGTTGTGAAATGAAAATGTACTGTCGTCTGAACCGTTTTTCCTTTAATATGATTGTTTATACTCTTACCCACATATTTATATGAAAATATTGGAGGATGGTCTCTTTTTTTACTGTCCTAAAAAACAAAAGCATGGCTGTAACTTAACAGTTTAACTGTAAAGAATATCTTCCCAGCTAACTAGCTGACATCCTAGCCTTTTTTAGCTAAGCGTTACTACCTATGCTTTCATACTACACTATCCTTCAGCACTAAAGGGTAACTTAACCAATATATCTACAAGGAAAGTGGCCCTGTCTTCCTTTGTGTTTGATTTGTGAAAGTTTACGCACTGGCAACCCGCCAGCGTCACCTGAGAGCTTTACATTCGTTGGTTCATCCTCCTCTTGTCCTCCTTACTTGTTCAAGGACGTATGCAACATGAAGCATCCACACCATCCAAGGATTATATTAGAATAACTAAATAGTAACATATTTAATCATCGCATTTGACAACAACACATGGGTTATAAGCTCTACCATGCAACATATAGACCATGCTGCTTTATGCAGTCTGTGTGTCCTCTAAATTGTAAAGCTGGTGATGTTGCCGACTCCAGATTTTTGTCTCAAACATGTAGTAATCCTACAGTCTCGAAGCATTTATGATTGCAGCCATCATGGATATACTTAAAGACTTCCAGGGTCTTGTTTTCTACAACAACAGCAACCTAAAAGATAGCTAGCTAATGCCCAGAGTTATTGTGTTAGCATTAGCCTAGCCCATGCGAACTAGCTTAGCATATTAAACAAAGAGGTTGTCTTTTCTGTAGAAATCTTAGACGAATAATTGAAGTTAGACAGACTTTCAAGAAGCACATCTGACATTTTTGTCAACTTAATAAGAATAGTCAGCTGTTCATTTTTTTTGTTGGCAAAGACGTGTTAGATCTTATTTACACAGACCATTAACTTTATTATGTTTTCACTTTAATCATCAGCCCAATCATCTACAATCTAACAATAATGGCTAATCATCATATAACGTCAACCCTAGCATCATTATAATTATAGGCACTATCATCACCAAGCCATTGGCAGGCTAACTGTAGCATGGGTCCATTTCTAACTGGCTACAGAAATAGTATGTCTGGTTCATTCAAAATTCCTGAGCTCATATTTCTGTTTAGGTCATTTTAACATGGTTGAGGAATCGTGTAAATCACATTTAAAAGACATATACACCTCATTATACCACTGCAAGTCTAATTCAGCAAAGTGCACTGGAGAATATTCAGACCTCATTTTGTGGTGTAAACACGTCTTTACTTACCCAGATTAACTTTGCAGATCACATTACCTTTTCTTCCCCAACATCCCTCAACAGCACCGTTTAGGAAACCCACCCCAGTATCCCAAAGCAACTGGTGCCCCTTCGATATTTTCTCTTAATCAGATGTGTTTTAAGTCATTACAATCTGTTCTCACGTTACAGCAGTTAAGCAATTTCTTGTGTATGTTACGATGAAGTGTGCTGGACCTGAATGCTGGATGTCTGAAGCTCAAGGCCACAAGCAGCGAGACCCGTCCATCAGTGGCAGTTATTAGGGGAGACCACCGCTGTACCAGGGCCATTTGGTGGGCTTAATAACAGCGTGAACGGGAGAGCTGTGGGACAGGAAGCGCAGCCAGACAGGCCAGCACTGAGTAAAGCATTTTTCAGTGAGGGGCCTCATGGAAAAAAATACAATACAGGGCCTATTCCAGCCTTAAACACTCTCATGGCTTACTTCCAGATGACACACACGCTTTCACGTCATGCTTGTGCAAAGACATTAAACAATTTGAACATATGTGGAGAAAAAGCCTGGAAAAATAATCCCATCTAATTTAACAATGAAACCAGCAGCAAGCATGAAAACAAGTGCATTAAAGCAGTCACTTAAGGATTTTTATCTGCTTCTGTAATCCAGGTATCCTAGTAAATCCAAGCCACTTTGACAGTAAGATTTGGGACCCCACGTGTTTTAACTGCCCATCAACATGGGAGGCTTTCACTTTACAGCCTGGGGTTTATTGCACGACAGCTTAAATGTAGCTCAGGTTTCACACAGGACTGTTTCACCGTTCAGCTTCTCTCCTCTCCTGTCTGGAGGACAAATGCTGAAAAGAGGCATCTTGGCTCGGGAACCAGTATGAATTTAGTGTAAAGACAAAAAGTAACCAAGAGTTGACCCTTTAAGCTGTGATCAAAAGATGCCTTCAAAAGTAAAGAATCATATGAGATGTACTAGTTGAGAATCTGCCAAAAAATGCCACCACTCTTCTAACTGTATTGAACTGTTTGAAAACTGTGACTACAACTACACCTATAGGGCCACATTACCAATTGTACAATGTAAGCACCGTTCCATTCACACGATCACTGTTAAATAAAACAAATTAATACACAACGTTTAGAGCACAACCTAAAAAAAATCAGGATCCGAGTTATAGTCCCCAGAAAAAAAACGTCTTTGATTTACAGAGTACATCAGCTTTGTTGGATTTAAATATGGCAACAGATTCATCAAATGCTTTTAACGGTTATTGCACTGACACCTATGAACTGTTTGATTAGAGAATGTTTGCGTTGTCTCACAACACAATCACACATGTAACCTTATTATTCTCAATGAGGTCTGAATACTGGAAAGGAAAGTTGCCAGGGAAAAAGTCATTCCCATATTACATGACAGATGAATGGAGCAGTTTTGCACCTTGCACAAAATTAAGTGTCCAATCCTCCATTAGAAATATTTTCAGCCTATACCAACCTATAAATACATGAGGCTTTACAGGATCATGTAACGCTTTGTTTCCTGTGATATGTCTATGTAAAAACACTGAAAGCCAGCAAAGTCATTAATGGCTCTGAGATCAGACTTGTGTGAGGCATGGAATAACTCCTTATCTGGTTAAATGGACCAAAGGCTGAGACAGATTTACTGCTCAGTATGAAGGCAGCCCTGAAACAGGAGACATTACACCCGTGTTTTTCAATCGCTTTAAGCGCTGTAATTGCACAGAAGGGAATGAGCAGCAAAACGATACTCTACACTATTGAGGGAGTCACACTTTAAGAATTCCCAAGCGAGTCATTTTGGACAAAGGTGCATTCATCTGTTGTATATTTGAGACTGCAGCAAACGGTGCACTTATTGATTGTAAATATCAAAAAGGAGAGTGGTATTCCCATTGCTGAGGATGATCAAAATCTGCTTTGTCAATAATCTGACTGTTTTCATTATTTTGCATGGTCACTAAGAAACAGATCTGGTTTGTTATATCTGGGGAGCTCATTGGGTTGATGTGAAGCCTGCTATGAGAGACTGAGGAAAGATGAAATGAAATGATGCTTGGCCAGACAGAGATCCAAACCAGCAGCCATAACGCTGACCACTACAACCATCCACCATGACAACAGACACAGGTTATTTTATTTACCATGAAACCTATGAGACAGAAATGCTAAAACTAACAAAACAAAAATGAAGTTCCAGCTATTAGTCACTGAAAAAGTGTTTGAGACCATAATGTGTAAGCCCTGAGCACTCTGGTTTACACACTTTTATAAACTGATCTGTTTATCTCTTGTGGTCAGCTATTGATTATTATTAGAAATGATTCACAACTGTTAAGACTGGCAATATTCTTATTTTTTTTGTTATAGAAAACAAATACCGTCAAATGACATCAACTGTCATTATGCAAGTCTTTGTCTCGGTACTCCTGGAATATTTCAGCTTATATGGCCCTCAACCCTAAGACTATTTGAAGAAAATGTAAACTTAAAAAAAATATGAATGGACATACTCTTTTTTTTTTAAAGAGGCATATGATTTTCCAAAAATAGCTGGCCTTTTAGGCTTTAGCAACATTAACATTATTTGTTATTTAAACTCAAAGTGGTTCATTTATTGATTACTTTGCAGCTGCAGATTTTATGTACAGGCAAATAATACAGCAGCAGAATGGGGCATATACAATCACCTTAAAAAAAAAGTACAGTACCCATGTTCATCATAGTAAAAGGCACATGACACCAACTGCAAAGGTAAAGCTAACTGATATTAAATAGTCCTGCAAAGCAATTAAGGTTTAGGGCCTGTGTCCAGTAACACCATTGTTTGTGTGTCTCACTGCGCTTACTGTTGCTAAATTCCAAAAGTTGCTCCCTGGAACTTCTGCATTTCTTAGTAGTTAGTGTTGAGTCTGTTTTGAAATGTGCTATATTCTTCATATTTGCTTTTATTCATTATTTTATTAAGACAACATAAAAACAATTGATATACGGTATATCAGCATTAGCAGCAGCTAGATGTAGAAATTATACTCCAAAAAAGAGGTGTGGTTATAGGTTCTACTCTCCTCAGCCAGTGTTGTTGACTAAGTTGATATCAGAAGTCCTGCCCTTTCTTGAGCGCTGAAAACACTAAACTGCTTTGGTTTGGAATAGAAAATAGGCGCTGCGAGAACAAAAAAAAGGTGTTAATGTACACAGACCCTGTGGCAGAAAGGAATTGGTTTAAGGATTTCAGGTTTTGGGTGCTTGTTAATAGCTTCAGTTCATATTTTATTTATTTTTGTTGAGATAAAAAACAGAATAACACCAGACCCACCCTTTAAGATAAATATGCTAGGAACAAAAGATGTTAAAGGCAAACTCAAGACCTTTTTAGTCTTGCTTTTAGCTAAGTTTTATTTTTATTCTTAACAGTTGTATCTATTTATTTATTTATTTATTTATTTATTTATTTATTTATTTATTTATTTATTTATTTATTATCTATTTCAAATTTAGTCACTTTTATTCTACTTTATTTATTTACTTATTTATTTATTTTAAGTCTCACATCTTATTTTCTTTTAATGGTTTAATATTTTAGTCTTTTATTATCTTAGAAATGTATTTTACTTTGGTGATTTTAATTTCCTGTTTTGAGTTTTAACATCTTATTTTACCTCCAGTGTTTCCTCATTAAGATATCATGAGAGCAGTTCCTCAGTTCGTTCAGCAAATTATTTAGATTTTTTTTATTTATTCATTTTATTTTTATTGTGTTCATTACTATTGTTGCATATTGTGTTGTAAACCTTAGGAGTTTGGGGTCGGGGCTGGGGCTGGGGCTGGGATCTTTTTCTTAATTTATTCTATTTTAAGTGGTTTTTCTTGTACAGCACTTTGTGTTACAATGTCATTGTATGAAAAGCGCTTTATAAATAAAGTCTGATTGATTGATTGATTGATTAGAACAAACACATTCTGTGTATAATCTATGGTGTTAGACAACAAAATAGCCAACCATAATTCAACAAATTTCTGGGAACACTGAAAACAGTGACCTTTGACCTGAAGATAATGCCTTTATTCCTCACCACAATCTGTGACGTAAACCGTTCATTTGTCTGACCATAATTTTTTGTTTCATGTGCTGCATCACTATCTGGAACAAAAGTGGGTGTTTGGGCCCAGCTGGATTCTGGGAATTTTGCAGTTGTTGTCTGAGGGTCTCAGCAGCTCTGAACTCCCTCTTGGCAGAACTTCATAAGAGGACTCATGCAGCTCAAATATTTCGGCTTCAAATGAGCTAGAAAAACACGTTCCCACTGGGTGGTTAGAAGTGGGCGTGTACTGTGTGTGCACTTGTGAAGGATGGGAGTGTGTGTTTGTGTGTATGTGTGTGTTTATGAGCTGCTCTGTGTGAAACTTTATTTGTCTATCACTTTTGATGGCAGGGACTCAGAGCATTCAACTCCAGCTGATTTCTTTCAGTCGACTTATCTGCAGCACTGCGATTATTTTCTTGATTAAAAGAACCCAAACAGTTTCTTTCACAGCAGATGCACGTTAAAAATGTTCAGAAGGAGTAAAATCATACTGTTAGATTAAAATGAGATAAAACGTGAGCAAAGTCTTAAAGCTTCACCATAAAAAGTCAAAGAATTCTCACTTCTGTGATTCTCATCCAACACACTTGTATAAGTTCAGTATCAGCCATTGGGCCCTTGGCCAAAGAAAATCTGATGGACTTGAAGTTTATCAACCAAAAATGTACAAAGTTACACAAATGGCTTTGTGAGGCGGGTGCAGGGTGGTGAGTAAATCACAGCCTATATTGCTTTAGGCCTGTAAGACCACCCTGGCTCTCAAGCTCCAAAAGCCTACCCGCAGGCCAGAAAACAACCACGCCGTCCAACCGCTGAACTCCACTATTTCTGACTCGGACAAAAATCCAAAAAGCAAAGTCCATGGATAGCCCCTAACCAGAAAAACAAGCAGACTGATCTACTCTCTCAGGCGGCTAAAACCAACAGAGGCTCTGTTTTACCAATAAATGTGTAGGAAGGAAAACTGTCCAGTAAGGAGATGACTATGATGTAAATGTGTAAACATGAGCAGATCTAGAGTTTCACAGATTTGATCTTATCTCTATTCTTTTTTTCTTACATCTTATTTTATGCCAATTTTGTTCAGGGAAAAGTAGTAATGAAATGGGTGAGTGAATCATTATTCACCTTGACAAAATAAAGTAGAAAGTACATTTTTATTTCTCATCACAAATCTTACTGCAATAGAACATTTTTGTTTAATGTTCCTGTATCCACACTTTACAACACATCCATAGTTCCTTTGGACACCAGGTGTTGTAATATAAATACAGGTGTAAGTACCCGGGGGGTTCACAAAAATCCTCAGAGGTGTCCTTTAATTGAATCAAATGTCTGGAGCTGTGATTGAATGTGCCAACCCCACAATGACCACCTCCCGCGGGGTAAAGTGGTAAATAGGCCCTGAGCGAAAACTAAGAGGATGAAGTCATTTCCTGCTCAGGTGGAACATGAAGTCTTTAACCGTGTGGCACCATACCCCTCCAGCATTTTTGGAGACAATGATGTCATAGCTGTTAGCTCAGCCCTGTAGGTTAAGTACTATAAAGTACCAGTGAGGCCACAGACAGGTGACTCTCAGCAGCTGGGCTGTAATAATACCCTGACTTTACATAAATATTTCCCCACTAGAGTTGTATTTTTTAGATCGAGACAATTATGTGCCTATAGTTAAAGTTGTGCTGTCTTTTAACAATATGCTATGATATAGCCTGTTCAGGAGTGTGAATCGCAGATTGGTAATAAATGTAGACAATTACAAAGCATACCACCTGATGTGGACAGTAAGGGTCGAATAGGCAGACACAGACTGACAGTGACGCCCTTGTCACGGTCTTGAGGTAAAAGCTAACTAAGATAACTTTGATTGGTTGACCGATCAATAGAACTTGCCAAGTCAGAGACGATCAGACAGTGTGGTGTTTTCAGCTTTTATCCATCTTGTAGTCAGCTGATTAGGTTTGCTATCACCTAGGTGTTAGTGAGGTAGAATGGATTGCAGTATTACAACAGAAAGACACCTAGTGGTCGTAGTTGTTAAGAGACACAAAGGAGGAGCTGTAGTTTAAAAAAGCGAGAAAGGTCATATATTAGAGATAGTTGGGTTAGAAGTTCAGGGTTTTTTTCCCTGGAGACTTATACTTGTGTCCAATTGGGACAAAAGTCTCTGTCAAGTCAGAGTGACTTTGACTGACATGAATTACCACAGGCACCTAACCTGACTTAATTTTCTTTTATAGTTTCCTTTATCTAGCTATCCTAAAAGAAACTTCAGACAAATTATTTGCACATCAGGACCAATACAGAGTTTCCTCTGACCTCACCTAAAAACATAGTTCTGGCAACTGTAGACCTAACCAAACTCTAAGCATACACTGTGCAAATTAGTCAAATGTCAAGTTGAAAACAAAAGTGCTGTAACTTGTTGTTCTTTTTCTGCAGACAAAGTTGCAGAAATATTGCTAAGAGATGATTTCTAATGGCAGTGATAATAAGTTAATAACACAGCCATTTAATGGTTAAAAAAAAGGAAAGTTGGTGAGACAGTGTAGGAAAAAAAGAAGAAGATGAATAATAAACTAATTACCTCCACATATTTATCACAGTTTGCTGTGAAGTTGGTTCAACTATGCCTCTAAGTACTTACTAAAATGTATGTGTGCCGAATTTTTCCGCTTTTTTGTTCTTGTCACAATTGTTCTATTAGTTTATTTGTATAATAAAGCAAAACAATGAATCCCATAAAACTTAACAGATGAAAGTATCTGTAAATTTGAAACAGAGTGGAACTGTCCTTGCAGTAACATCCTTCCTTTACAGCAACCAGTTTTTTTAAATGATCTGGTAATGCCAAAAACGTCATCCACTGGTCACCTGAGAGTTTCATATCATTGACAAACTACATGTCTACGTTTTGAGGTTAGAAATGTTCTCCTTTGCGATTCCTGCACAGGCGTGACTCCTCTCAAAATCCTGCCACAAGTTGAGTTATCAGGCTGAACTGATCCCGGCTGGTCTGCTTTTGCCATTATTTACAGTGGCTCCACTCTGCTTGAAGGGTGCAAAGTGCTTCTAATAAACGGTTTAGGGTTTCCTCATCTGCTCCCCGCTTGCCAGGAGCTTTACAAAAGACCATCAGAATACTGACAGCAAACAGAGGGGGAGTCGGACCCTTTCCCGAGCGAAAACTGCAATCAGTGGAGGCAGAAAAAGCCCTTTGAATTTCTCACATATACATAAAGACAGACAGACACAGAGTATAAATAACAGACAAGCTACGGCATCCATGAGTGAAACAAGAGAGCTATTAGACCTTGCTGAAAGAGCACTTATGTGGAGACAAGCCAGGCGATAATATTTCACAGGTATAGAGATGTCCACATGATGATAACACCCACTATCACAGAGGATGAGTGGGGGATGAGTGAGATGTCCCAGGTCCTCAGTGGACCCTCCTCACTCATGGCTGAGAGGAGATACCACAGGAGCAGGGAGGCTGTTATTCTCATGGCTCCCTGGTTCATCAGCAGATTCTTATCATGCCTTTAGACTGCACCTTTACCTTAGTTCAGTGATGCACACACCCAAAAACTCCTCCTGTCACCCCAGGTTGGCCTTAATTTGTAAGGTTGTCATGGAGGTTATTGAGGTGAGAGAGAGAGTGACATATGATCTGTTCTGGATGAAGAGTGGAAATTTTATCTCCCAAAGGCTCTTCCAAAAAGCAAACGTCTCGTATTGCCGTCGTCATGCATTTCTGTTAGTTGGTTCATTTAGCCAACAAAGAATATGAAACCTGAGCGCCCCTGGGTTTTATCTCCTTAAAGCATCACTTGGCTATGGAATCAAGGGTTTAATATTTGATAGCACTGGTGTCATGTCATTTCATGGGAACTTGGAGCTTTAACCCTTTTATTGTAGTGCACATGTCCAGAAGACTTATTATTATTGTTTCAATTATATGAAAATTAAAATCTCAAAAGTTAGCTCGCTCATCTCATCAAGCTAGCTAGCAACTAGCTTAACATTCATGGTAAATCACCTTTACACTACCTTGTTGAGAACTAGGGGAGTACCCAGACACCACCTTGTTCTTTGTAACAATAATATAAAGCTATACTGCAAGAAGCTAGTTAGCATAGCTTTACATAAAGACAGGCGGTAGGGGGGAAAACTACCTTGGCTCATTTAGTTTGTTAGATAAACAAGAATTAATTAAAGAACACTGTACTCTCTGGCTGGTGGGCAGATTTTTAATCTTTGGACAAACCCAGGGTAGTTTTTTATGGAGTGTTCTCTGTATAAATGTTTACCTAAGCTAACAAGCTGCTAACAATAGATACATAGTTGGCACATACATAGAGAGAGCAGTATTCAGGTTCTTGTCGAAACAGAGCGCAGAAAAAATGAGAGTATGAATTTCCCATGTTGTAACTTGCATGTATGCAGTGCATGTATCCATTACAAAATGAATCTGATCTATGTTGTCAGACAATGCATGTTTTATTTTTAAATGCACATCAGTTTAATCACACTCAACACATTTACTCAGTTAATATATTACGGTCCTGAGGGATGGGAGGTAACGTGTGGGCCGGGGGTCCAGTTTAATTGAGTGAGGATGAGCTGTCCAGCCATCCTCCCTCCTGCCCTTAGAGAAATGGAGAGGAGCAGAGACGCCAATCTGACTCTGAATTAATCAGCCGCATCTCCGCGGTCAGTGAACTGTGGTTCATTAGACTGCTGGGAGAAGATATGAGAGCAGAGGCAGAGAGCAGAGCAGAGAGTACAAAATGATCACAGATACAGTGTGTCGTGATTTAATAAAAATATACTGTATAGTCAAAGAATCATCAAACTCTTTAGTAGATTGATAGATAAATCTAATAAACCACAGGCTTTGTATTTGAAATGCTTGAAACATAATTAAATAAAATAAACCAGTTAATTACAACATCAGGAAGTGCACGCAATTACTGTATATTAAGTGTATTAAGATGGCACAAACATCTTGTTTCTTGTTAAGTTAAAGTAACAAAGTACAGTGATCATTCTGTAAAAGTAAACCTTCCTCACATAGTTCAGCAATCTAAACCACTTTTATACTTACTGTATTTGTAGGTATTTTTTCTTACTCAAGGAAACATGTACAAGCTGGCCTATGAAGTTTACAGACTTGAGCATGATGGCCATGTCAAATTCAAACATTTTTTGACAGTGACGAAAGGGAAAACAGATATTTCTGTAAAGATTATAAAATCATAAAAATGTTGGGTTTTTTTCGCCATCACAGATAAAAGTTTAAAACAATATTTCAGAGTAGTAATGCAGTGTTTCTTAACAGCTGCATCCAAATGGTGTCCAAAGTTAACTCATTGGCTACAACCCTCCCAGTCACTCCGAAATGTACATACAGTAAAAAGTTAACAAAAAGTTAGGATTATTTAGTCCTTACTAACAAGTGAAGGAGTGCTTAGTGGTAATTCAAGACAGAAATTATAGTGTACTGTAGTGAATAGGGCGGTATTTTCAGCCAAAATTTTTCCCTCAAGCAAAAATCATAAAATCCTCTCAGCTTTATTTATGTAGCGCTTCACGTACAGTATACAAGCATGCAGTGCATTGTGCATCACAAAGGGTAAAAAAAGACAGGAAATAAACAGATACAATAATGAGGGACTAAAACAATAAAGAAAACAGTGATAAAATACTTAAACATAAAATCAGCTATGTAAGAATCAGTTAAATAGATTTAAATAAGTTAAAGGTAAATATGACCGGGGAATACAAGAGAAAACTGTAGACAGTGGAAAAAAATGTAGACCTAAAGGCTGAGCAATGACTCCAGGTTAAAAGACAGATTAAAAAGTTAGATCATACGTTGACTTTTATAAACACCCGGAGAGCTTGCCTTTCTGATATCCAGTGAGAGCTCCAAAGTTTTGATTCATTGAAAGAGAAAGCTTCTGGCTTTCTGGCTCTCTGCTTTTGTATGACACATGAGGAACATTTAAAAAAAAGAAGCATTTGAAAGTAAAACCACTGAATGTTTACTTGCCACAAATAAAGTTCACATTGTTCTTCTTTAGTTATTCTTATTTTTTCACAAGAAAGGTAGAAAAGGAAAAGGTAAAAAAAATGTGCTCAAATATGTAATTTCTTGAAAAATGATACCAGAGCAACAGCATACACAAGTTAAATAATTATTTTTAAAAGCAGATGAAGATACATATACGAAGCGAATATATTGAAATATTGTGTTATATTCTAACCATTTTGATGTAAATATATTATTCAAAATGAGCATTCAACAATCTTTAATATGCTATTTTCTTTTTGTGTTATTAGTAGTAAAGCATATACAAATATAATTAATATGTGACAAATGTCTGCAGGGCAAAAGAAAAGGAAGTGAGATACCACAAAAGCTAGTATAATCATTTTTCAATATCCTTACATTAACTACCAGAGTGTTTACAACTTATGCCAAATAATAAAATGAATGTGTTAATCTTTTATATGTTGGCACTCAAATCTCTTATCCACTCCTTCACCCAGATCATTCCTCCATCATCCCTCTGTCCTTCCAGGAATGTGGACATATGTCTGATAAAGGAGGAGAGGAGAGGAGAGCTTAAGCTGCTCCTTGTAATAAGCTGAGCTGTAAAACTGTGTCAGAAAAATGCTGCCCTCTCATTCTTCTTCCCTCCCCTCCCTTTATTCTTTATGGCTCTGTAACCGCATTTGTTACTGGTTTGATGGGCTGGGGGAGCCGTCCGGGGCCCTGGAGTACAAGATATTATTCTTCACTCACCCCCTCACCCCTTCGCCCCCTCGGCCCTCCCAAAATAACAGCCTCCAGCCTACTGTTTAAAGTCTCTCAGCAAAGGGAGTGAGGAGGGGAGGAGGAGCAGGAGGTGGGGGCAGAGAGGCTGAAAGATGTCTCCATAGCTCTCCTCGGAGCAGATCAAAGTGGACCATTCCCTCAACCCCGTGGCACCATAATGGTTTGGTGGAGTCGGAGTGAGAGCCCTCGCTGCTCAAGATGTTGTAACATGGATGATTAGTGACAGTGTAATACTTTGAACACGCTCCGTACAAAGAGAGAACCCAGCTGAGCGAGAGGCTTTAAACTTTCTGGGGGGGAGGAGGGGGTGGAAATATGGGGGTTCCTCGGCCACCAGAGAGTATTCAGGACAGAGATGTAAAAAGATTTCGCATTCATTTTTCCCCTTTTTATACGCTTGGCGGGAATTAAGGACAACAAATAGAGTGTGGGAGGCAGCCCACATGCCTGTCATTCTTTCCCTTATTAGAAAAGGGAAGTCTGGGACATGTTTTTCAGTGATATATATGTGCAGGAAAATTACTCTATCTGCAGACTTATATCCCTTCTAAACATTATATCTAAGAATACTTAGGAATGTCAATTTTGATGTTTAATAAAAAGTGATGTCAATCTTGAAAATGTAAAGCCTCTGCACATTTTGAGCTTTTTATTTCTCAAAGCAGACAGGTAAAACACTGATAGAATGATAAACAGGAACTCAACTGTGAGTGGCATTTGTATTGCTTTATTTCTCTATTTTAGATTCATAACGAATTAAAAATACAGAGATATGACATTAAAGGCAAACCAGAAAATAAGACCAAAAGAGAGTCGGAAATTATTGAATGTAGAAAAATACTTTGAACATCTATTTCATATGACTGGTGCGTAGAATTAAAATAAATAAATGCAACAAACAAATATAATGTGTATTTAATGTACCTTAATACCATGACTTTGGATCAACCTTTTCATTTTGAGTCCTTAAAGAATTAAAATATAACATCAGTATAATATTTAAATGTTAGTAGTTAATGTAGAAATTATTCGTGGAGACAGAAAAGGTAAATAAATGTAATTAATTCATGGGTGTGTGAAGGTGAACACACGCCACTCCTGCATAAGTCAGTGCATTATAACTTTGTAGCAAAACAACACACATTACTTTTAGAAATGTTAGCAACAGTTGCAGTGATGGTGGTTTGCGTAGACATGCTATAGACATCTGCTCAGGTTCGGTTTTAGTTTTTGAGTCTGACTTGTTTAAAATGTCAGAGGATGAATAGTAAGTCAGTGGCTGGAATGTGGAAATCACTTGTCTATAATATCTGTGTAAATTGAGCACCATTTGCTCTTTCAATGTTAATGTGGAAGCCTTTATTCCCCCAGAACATATTTCACTCAACAAACCTCTTTTCCTCACTTTGAAGCATCAGGGGATCACAGCTTACTGACAGGATAAATTCAAATACTCTCAGAGAAGCCAAAGCACAAGAAATTACACAGATTTTTGCATTCCACAGAATAACTTAACTATTCCAATGGCAGTGACAATGATTATTCTGGACTGAAAGTTTTTAGGAGGTCATTCATATGCTCTCCCAAAACAAACATCAAAAGTGTCTCATTTCTCCCCTCTCTCTCTGTCCTGGCTCTGAAAACTCATTCCAGTTGTGCTCTCTTTATTCAAACATGCATTTGTATTTCATTTCAACCTCATGTAATATTTTGGGGGATTTTGTTTATGAACATTACCTGTGTATGTGAATGGGCTCAATGGTAAGACATGTCCATAGTGAGCTGATAGTTATGCTGATTAGAATCACGACTGAAAGGATTCTTTGGCATTACCGCCTGCGTATTACCCAGACACCAAATAAAGACATAAACTGATTTATTGATCTAAATTGATTTATTGATGTAGGTAAAAAAATAGTCCCTCTGAATCCACGGTTCATGGAATTGGATTCTCATCAGCCTCCTTGTGGTAGGAATTAACATTAAACTAAACATTTCAATTATCAGTAAAGTTAAAACAGCCTGCTTATTTACTAAATTATATTAACTGAATATTACTGTTGGAGGTAACACTAGACAAGGTGAACATGACTTCTACAGGAACATTTATGTTGACATTTCTGTCTTCTTGAGGCTCTTCTTCGTCTCAGGGCTTTCCAGTTGACACACCTTTAAAAATGAAAAAGTCAAATGTCACAACTTTTAACATTGTCACTGTTATCCCTACTGCTTAGGGTTCAAGTTATTTTATGGCAATGGGAAGCTTAACCCTCCTGTTATCCTTGGGCTCAATTGGACACCATTCAATGTTTAACATCTCTAAATGAATGATTAACATAATTTTGGCTTCATATTTCATGTCTTTTCCTAATTCAATTGGGTCAACAGGGAAAACATAAAATTAAAATGTTGATATGTTCCAATTTCCATTGGAAAAAAAAATTACGGATCGGTGTTCCTTGGGGTCAGTTTGACCCAAGGATGTCTTAGCTGTACAAAACATAAGAAATTTCAACATTTTACACACATTTGTTTTAGTTGTTTTGGATGATATTGAGGTCACTATAACATACATTTGTATAATCTAAAAGAAACATAAAGTACCTGAAACCTAAACCTGGGTAACAATCAGTTTCTGGAGGTTTAAATTGCTGGGGTTAAATTGACCCCAAGGATAAAATATGTTAGTAAATTTGAGGGTAACAGGAGGGTTAAAGGCTGTACAGAATACAATGATGACTGTTTTGGGTACCTCCAGTTATAAATGTAAGAGCAGAGTGAGTGTGTCCAGGGATCTGAGGTTGGAACCAGCAGCATGTCTGTAGATAATATCACCATAATCTAACACTGAAAGACGGACTGCTTCAATTACACTTTTCCTACTGCTAAGAGGAAAGTTGGATGTGTTTGTGTAAAAAAAAAAGTTAGAGTTTTTGACAGAAGTTTGGTGATGAGGTTTTCAACATGGATTTTAAATGTAAAGGATTCATCAAACCATATACTGATATGTTTTTACTCAGACACTTTCAATATTACTTACATCCAGTATGGATAGTTATAGAATGTCAAAATCAATATCTCTGGACCTTTAGACTTTAGACTTTAGATTTTGACTTTATTGTCCCCTTGAGGAAATTATTTTCCACAGCACCTTCTTGCATTTCCACAGACACAGACAAATATATAACATACACTGTAGGCTCATCAAACTGTCCACCAAGACATCAACGCTCAGACAGAGTTCTGTGATTCAGCAAGGCCTTTTGTTCAGGCTCGCTATAACAGCAGGGATCAGGCTCTTGCCGAGGCGAGCCCTTCTGCACCTCAGAGCTCTGTACCTGCGTCCTGAGGGCAGTGGGATGAGGTGGGTGTTTAGTGGATGTGTGATGTCCTGTTCTATTGAGATTGCGATGCGTGTGATGGCCCTGTGGTTTAAGTCTGTGAACCTGAATTTTGTTTTGCTAGCATTAAGTGCATTCCGAAGAGCATTTAAACCAAATTGTAGATTCACAACAAGAACTCGCACAGGGTCAATAGAACAATACAGTACAGTGTCATCTGCATAAAGATGGATATTACAGTCAGCAATAGAGGAAATCAGTTTTAAATATAAATTGTAAATGAAACAAGGCCCAGGATTGATCCCTGTGGAACAACTTTTGTCAATGGTAGAAACTCTTATTGAATATTTGAATATTATGGAAATGCATAAAATCATAAACGTGTCTAATATCAAGAAACTGCTGTTAGTTCATTATTTTTAAGCACCACAACCTACTTAGGTTAATTTAAAAAGTGTCAAACTTACCAGCACCAAATGTAGATAGCATATTTTAAATTTCTATTTGACTTTATATGACACAACTAGCACCCATCTGTCTGCCCCAAGTGCTTGGACAAATAGACAGGGCACACAAATGACGTAATTTGGGTACTTACAGTATAGAGTCATTTGAAACATTGGGTGACAGGTTAAGCTTAAAGTATTTAAAGGCTGTGAAGTTAAAACATGCTAGTTTCCTGTGACTGGCTGTGTTCACATCTTATTAAACTGTCCCCAAACGATATTCGTTAATTCTTAATATCTCATATCTGATAATGATGACTAAAAATACTACTTCATTCATTCATCTCTACAGCTCTACAATTTTACAAATATATACAGCAAAAGCAGGTCTAATGCATCTACAGCAGACCGATAAGGCCACTGCAAGGCTTAAGATACAGGCTATGTAATCCACTTATCTCAAGTGGGCTTTCCTGCCTCACCTGCTTGGCTCTTAAGAAGAACAGGAAATAGTCAGGCAAGGAAACGCTCACCTGGCCTCAGGCAGCCATGACAGAATGAAGCAGAGCACATGAAGAGCACTCAGCGTTATTATCACAGGCTGGATCGTTACACAGGTGGAGGTGTTTTGGTGCTTGCTTTATGGTTGCAAAGTACAAAGCCGGATGTTGTGATATCGTCCTCTAGTCAGTTGTTATGTGTACTGCTGTGTGTGTGTGTGTGTGTGTGTGTGTGTGTGTGTGTGTGTGTGTGTGTGTGTGTGTGTGTGTGTGTGTGTGTGTGTGTGTGTGTGTGTGTGTGTGTGTGGAAGGGGGTGGTTAACATCTGCACCTACTCAAGTGAATTCCCCGGTTCCAAGCCAGAGAACTTCTCATTTAGTCTAAAAATATTCTAAATATTCAAACAGAAATAAACAAGTTTTTTTAAAAGACAAGAAATAAGCCTTTTATGGCTCAGAATAGATTGTCTCTTTCCGCGTGGCTTTCATGTTAAAGGAAGTGCAAAACAATCATATTGTTACATTGTTACATTTCCTCCTCTCGCTGTGAAAGCCTCACATTGATCTTTATGAGGTCAGAGACAGTCCGCTGGGCTCCCTGCGGATTTTGTTAACACCAAATGTATAAATATGTACGACTTGTGTTATAATGGTCTTTTTATAACATGGTGGGATAAACACTTGTATTTATAGCAACCAAGAAACCCAACTTTTCTGCTTGGTTGAATAAGTTTAAGTACAAAAAGAGAATGATTTCTCTATTTACTAAGTGCAGCAAATTTCTTATATATGACATAAATCAACAAATAATTTCATGTTATGAGAAATGAATGAAACAAACTTCTTATATCTATCCAAATACACTAAAAACAGAGATATATTTATGATGTGTTTTTCATAGAGACTACTCTTAATTCATAGTATACCTAAAAAATAAAAATCCCTAAAATGTATTTAACATCACTTATGATAAGGAAACATGCTTAAATGGCATTTTACCTCACCTAGCCTCTGTGTGATAACTTGAAATTGAATATTCTTAAACGGGTCTATCCTCTATTTTGGGGTAAATCCTGCTCATTATTTCCCCAGTTAGTTTTAACAGTATTTCACATGAAAACAAGTCATTTTCAAAATTTCGGGTATTGAAGTTGTATATGTTGTGACAACCCTGCGTGCTAATGAATAGAGAAGGAGATTATGAATTAAAGAGTTTTTACTTAACTAATGGCAAGTTTTAATTTCAGCATTTTTAATTTTGTTGGAAATTCTGTATTTCATAGTACCGCATAACCATCATGTTATGAGCCATCTAACTTAATACTCATGTAACATTGTACATGTCTGACACCTGCCCCTTACAGTGTTAAAGCCATTAGAAATCACAATGTAGAATCTGTCAATCTTTATATGTCTTTAACTGCATGCACATATACATATACATATACATATACATATACATATACATATACATATACATATACATTCATTACATTCGAAATTTTTGCTTATTGCTTTAATAATGATGTCAAAGGTTTTTTATCAGTGTCAACATTGACATTTTGGTGAAGATCCCCTAAATTTAGACATCATAATTATTTTTGCAAAATGCAATACATTACCACTTTACTCGTTAGCAACTATCGTATACTTTAGTATTAATATAAGGTGGTACTGTCTTATAATCCAGCCTATGTAAAAAAAAAAAATCTATTTTAAAGATTTTAAAGCTTCCAGATTCAATATTTTTACCATTATTGGTTAAAAAAATTAGTATGTCAAAAAATGTACAAATAAACCCACAAACATTTCTGCTGCTCAGATTCATAAGCATTACTGTTAGTGTCCCTGATTTCACCCACAGCAAGCTGCAAAGTAAAGCCCTAAAAACTGTTTAAGGACTCTAATCCACCAAAAGTCATCAAACAGAAGTTAAAAACTAGCTGGTCAATATGCTGCAACATCAGGCACCAAGATATTTCTGCAGGGTGGAGACCAAAACAGAGCTTAAAAGAGAGTAAATATTGGTGTCATTTAACATAACAATGTAACTTGACTCCAAATAAATTCCAGTGTTGTTTATAGATTTGCTAACTTTATGAGGTGATAGTTTGTTGTTGTTGAGGGTACGGTCTGTTGAAATACTCCCAAGTGACAAAAGATTAAAGCAGGGACAGTTTGGGGACACATGTAGTCATGATTTAAAAAAAAACATTGTTTTCACTGTCATTTTTTCCTGTCAATTTCAGTCTTGTCCACCATGTACTATGGTGACTAAATCAGGTCACTGAAGACATGCATGAGAAACTAAAGAGAACCTTTATTGTCTTGTTAAAATCACTGACCTTGGACAGGTCTGAAACAAGAACAGTAGAGAGTAAGGTAGAGCAAAGATGAGAGAGAGACACAGACAGATACATTATTCACTTGGGATGTCAAAATGTTGAGTCATGTTCTGAAACTTGGCAGGGAAAGGTGAGTGATGTGCCTAGCTCAGATGAGGACAGAGTCTGAAAAAAACCTTTACTATCTCTTAACAGTCACTGGCTCACTGTGACTGTCAGGATCAATCATCTGAGGGGAGAAAAACAGCATTCTTCTGCTGCAGCTGGAATTAATGAACTGACAGACTGTGTTAGAGGCAGAGGACAGGGCAATAAAGAGGGGCAAATACAGACACGAGGAATACAAGAGGTCAAGTAGTCATTATTTTTCTGTTAACATCAATTCCTGTTAGCGAACAATCCATTTTTGGACAGAACACTTAAAGTAGTCTCTGCCAATTAAGTGTGAAGCTGTTTGTGAAATATTGCAGAAAGTTACAAATTGTAATCAACCAATATCTATATTTAATCGACCAATAAAGCAGTTTTTGGTTACAAAGCCCCAATTTATAGCATCACGTATTTTATGATACTTTATAAAAAAAGACCACACTATTAGTTATATCATATATAAAGAATAAACATTGATACACCATGAACAAGCACTTCGTAAAACTGGTGACAATAGCAAGAAAAAACTATCTTTTAACAGGCAGAAACGTTGAGCAGAACCAGACTCACTTGCAGCTATCTGTCACGATTTAATGGCCCTAGAAAGTGGGATAGTAAGAGAGAGAGAGGCAGAAAATGATAGATGTGTTGAGACAAACAAGAAGAAACAGACAGAACGAAGACAGGCAGAGAGATGCATATCAGGGACGTGTCCAAAGAGGTGACCCGGGGTGGCACTGTCCCCCTTTGAAATCTGATTGGCCACTTTAGGTGCAACCCCAAAATCCTAAACTATGATTGGCTTTTTCACGAGTCTTACACCTCGTTGTAAGAGAAAGCGAGCGTCTGATAACGCAGCAACAGATTCTAGCTGTCAACACTGCATCCATTTAAGATTAACTGCTGTTATGTCATGAGAAAAAACTACACTGCTATCCGTAGGCAGAGTTTGGACGGATAGATAATGTCAGCAACATTACAGAGAAGTGTCTCTGCTATGGAGAGGACAATGAGAGACATACGTATGTGGTCCTGCTGATCATTTCTTATT
The DNA here is from genome assembly GCF_009762535.1 of Notolabrus celidotus. Classification (NCBI taxonomy): domain Eukaryota; kingdom Metazoa; phylum Chordata; class Actinopteri; order Labriformes; family Labridae; genus Notolabrus; species Notolabrus celidotus. Next base: position 15,186,039 of record NC_048286.1, on the reverse strand, counting down.
TACACCTGGTATAAGTGATGCAGTATGGTTGATATGATCACAGTGGACAGCTCTAACCACAGCGGTCCTTAGATCATAAGTCTTTAAATGCATCATCAGAGCTTCATATGCAAATTAACACCTTCAAAAGCTTTCAAAACATTGCATGATGATAACACGGTATAGGAGCAGTGGGGGTAAAGAAGGTCCACAGCAGAAGGCAGTCCACAACTACGATCCCCCACTCCCAAAGCCACCTCCTCCTAACCTCACTATTGTAGGATCCAGCTGTTGCTGCTGTTGGCCCATTTGGTGATAATCAGGTAAAGCCAGAAGGCCCACATCCTCTCTCTATTTAACACTTCTCTATTTCTAACACAGCTCGCGACTCATCCTCCTCCACCTCTTGAATATTCGTACACAGAGCCCAGATTTACTCACCTTCTGAGCTCTGATTAGCTGTGGTGTTGCCATGGAAAACAGCACTATCTTTACCACTTCATTGGCTTTTTGCCTTTGAAGAGGACAGAAAGGTTACAATTCTCTTCCAACTGATGGATTTCACTGCCATATTTGTTTATTTTAACAAAGCAGCAGTGAGGTGCACACTGTTTTTGTAATCAGCTGAGGTTCTGGAAGGTTCCTGGCCTCAGGTTTCAACCTGTAAGGAAGCTTGGATCATTGGTACGCTCCATTACCAAAGCAGTGAGGACCAACGAAGTCGAGGCACAGATTCATCCATGACCGCCTGTTACAGGACATTTGGCACAGACATTTTTGTCTGGCCAGAAAAGTCTGAAGAGAGAGAGAAAACATCGTTCTAATTAAGTTTTCCCCTCTGAGCTCAGAGTCAGTGTGGCTGAATCTCACAACTGATGGTATTTGGAGCAATGTTTTTGACAAGCAAGTCCCCTTTTTTTGTTGTATCCTGTGATCCAAAAGCACAAAGACATTTTCACAGTCAGGATTCCAGTTTGTGGTTTGTTGATTTATCCCTGATAGACAGTTGGTGGCAGGGGTGTGTCCACATCACATAAGAACGTGCCAGCTAATGTAAACATAGAGCTAAACAGTGCAGGTTGGGACATATCCCAAAAATCTGGTGTGAAAAAGCTTTGAACACATTTCTCACCTCCAGGGTACAAACAGGGATTTTGCTAACAAGTCTGAGTGATATGTTTCTGTAAGAAGAAACATTTGTACCACTGTACTGATGTACTGTCAGTGTTTTTGCCATCCTTTTGAAATACAAAAAAGAGAGATAAAAAAATGAGCAGATTTTACGTTGGCTTTACGTGACAGAGTGTGATGGAAACAGACGTGACAAATAAATTATGACAAACAACACAAAATACTTAAACATCACTTACAAGCTCATCTCCACAGAGAGAAATATTTAAAAAGAGACAGATTACAGTGCCCTAATTGCAAAATACAAAACATTAACTTCTAACTTAAAAGGTAGGCACCTACTGTGACATGATCATTGCTGATTGGACGAATGCACTGTCGAGAAGCTATGGTTGTTGTGTTTTCTTTTGTTGTTGTGCTTTCTTATATGTCGTTGTGTTTTGCACTTAAGGGCCACTGTACTTTACCCCATGACTTAAAATGAGTACCTCAAGCCTTTCACTTTCATCATGTCAAATAACATTTTGTCAAATGAAATACAATTTATTTCACCCCTCTTTTGCTGTTTGTTCAGATTTTGTTTTAGGTTGATATCTGACAAACATCATAGTTTCAAAACAGATGTTGTCAGTACTGAAGCCAGTTTTGTTATTCAATATTTTGCCATTATCTGATAGTAAAAATACACCTTCTGTTTAATACGTAACTAACATAACTTAAAATACCTGTAATGTAATCTATTTTAGCTCTCCTTTACATAAAGTAGTCACACTCTTATACCTTAAACTTTAGACTCCTGGTGTAACATATCTGTTTTAGTGAAAATACTCATTTATTAAATAAATTACTGATTTGTTTATTGAATCTTCAAACATAGATCCAGCCTCGTCATAATGAAAGCATGTTTTTTAAGTGAAGTATGATTCAGTTATTGACAAGGATGTGCTCTCTGTGTATCAGTGTGTGTTTGCGTGATTGTGTTATTAGGATGCAGCCACACTACAGAAACTGTAGAAGGCTTTTGTGGTCAAATAATCGCAGACTGCAGGGGTCCTTCCCTCCTCAGATCAGGCTGTGAAGTTTACAACCTCTCCATCCTCCTTTTATTTATCAGTCAGGTTCTTTTGATAGATCCAACATGCCTGACCACGTTTCCCTCCGGTGACATGCCTTTTTTCATTCAATCCCAAACAAGGTCTTTTGTGGCGTGGCACCCGCTGACAAATCTACTTAGAAGTTTCTTTGAAGCTTTTTCCAGGTCTGTCCTTGCTTTATTAACCCTTGATCCTAGGCTACAACATTTTTAACTTCATAGTAGTCTCACCGTCCTGCATGCTACTGACTATCTCATGTCTCCTACGACAAAAAAAGACAATGGAATTTTTTCTTACATGGTTTCCTGGCACTTGAATGCAACACAAAAAAATGGATCACCCTCTCTGATATCACATCAGAGGTATTTGATCACGAGGGATTGTTTTGTCATTGTGCTATTTCTAGTTTGGCATGGCATGGAAAGGAAGTGACCTGAATTCATGTTGGCTGATTGGCAGATGCATCTGTCATCTCTGAGAGAGTGAAGGCCGAGACTCCTCACTGTATACGTCCCTTAGAGCAGCAGAATTTATATTACAAGCCGGTTTACTCTTCCTGAAAAGGCATTAATCATGTTTGGATAAGGAGATATGTATACATTTGATTATATGTGGGGAAAGGGTTTATTTGGAAAGTTAAGACCTATAATAAAATTGATTTCTTAGGGAAACAGAGGATTTTTGTTTCTCAGTTCTGCAGCTCACCTGGGCAACTGCTGTCTCTTTTTCTTAAAGACAGCACACCCGTTGGACGCCGGGGAGGGTGCTGTAATTGAAAACCGCATCGTAACTTCACATAAGGTGACAGCATGTGGTAGAGGTTAGTTACCAACTCCAAAAGTGTGACCACCTGGCACAAATGAGCTCCCCTGAGAAGATTTACAAACCCCTCGTCTGAAACCTCAGCCCCTAAACTTAACTCTCTCTCCACCTCTTTACCAAACTCCATGCCAATTTTAGCTCTTAAATCTCCTCTTGGCTGACACAAAACACTGACTGTTGCATGGAAATACACACAATTCATGTCTTTGCAAACACACATAAGCACTCTGCCCTGCTTGGAACAAAATGTAGGAGTGAAATAATGACAAAGTGGGTGAGTTGTGCGTTAATGTATGTACTGGTGGAAGAGGATGAAATCTGGCAACACTGTTAGTTTCCTGCTCCTCTTCATCATATTTGTCATTCTTGCAGAAGTGAAGGATATAAAAAAAATCAACATAATTTTTCCATGAGTAGCAAAAGGTCAGCAATGTAGCCTGACTGAAAATGCATTAAAATTTGTGATATGCATTTAAAGAGTGATCAAGTTTATTATCGTGTTTATTATCAGATCAGAAAACTTTTTTCTGCAATTTCATAGCAAAAGACAAAAAACATTCTATTTTAAAATATGCAAATATTTAGTTATTTCAGAGGAAGAAACAGCCCTGTTAACAATTTAGAATATATGATCTGGGTGTTGAATGATAGTTAGTTTCTGAAGTTCCTCATCGAGTTTCCTATGGAGGGATAAATGAGTAATTAGAAATGATCTGAAACAAGAGTCGTTCTTTGTGTGAATTGAGCCACAGAGAGAGAGAGAGAGAGAGAGAGAGAGAGAGAGAAGAGAGAGAGAGAGAGAGAGAAGGAGAGACTTATTTTTTACACTTTCTGCACAATTTCCTCTCTATTTCCTCCCTGAAGACCCCTGTCTGCAAAATGTGCAGAGTATGCTTTCCATGGACAGGAGGCCATGGAACCTGCCAGAGCACAAAAAATATGAAAAAAGAGGAGAGAAAAGCTCCTCCTCCTCCTTTTGCAATGCAATACAGAAAGATGGAGTTATTACCCAGAAAACCTCACGATTTTTTTTAAATTTTTTTTTTTCACTTTTTATCCCGGAGTTCCCGGAAACTAAGCTACTATTACGACCAGAATACTTGGACCGCACACCGGTTACCCTCTCTGACGTTGAGAGGGAAGAAAAAGAAACAAATGCTCCGCATGGCAAAAGTGCATCAGCCTTTATTTCTGTCCTGTATCACGCCTAATTGGTGTTCATGTGAGACAGCCAATTGTAGACTGGGCCGAGGTTCAACTGTGGGGAGAAATATTAGAACAGAGGAATAAAATCCCCAGCCTGTATTCTTTTAACGGACTCAAAGATCGTCCCGGTTTCAGGTTTGGTGAGAAAGCCGTTATTAGAGTTATTAGCAATTTGACGGTACACTGTAAAAATATCCATGTATACTGGAGCCAGACATCATTTTCTTCAAAAGTTATATAGCTTAAAGTGCAAAAATATGTTGTTGTTGGTTTTTTTACTTTTTTGGGGGGTTCCAAATGAATGTCTGCTTTACAGTAATGATGTAAACAATCATCAACCACATTGAAAATATTTTATGTAATGTGTCTGTCATTCTTTATGTTTAAACAAGACCTGCACCTTTAAAGTAGGTACAAAACTGTAAAAATGCCCTTGTTACAATCTGTGAAATAATATTTGCATTCACCAAGATAGCAGCATTCATCAATCCTGGTCAAAAAACATCAACAAACCAGCCAACAAGGACACAAATGACAGATGACACAATGTGATAGCTGTTTTTTAAAGCCATGGTCAAAGACACCTCTCACCCTGATGTTTTCACCCCCACAGTGTTTGGAGACTGAACAGGTGGTGAAATGGCTGCAGTTGGTGCCCCATTTGTTCTGAAGAAATTAGAGCCGAAGTCCAAGGGCCACTTGAAGCACCTTCTAACAAACACTGGGAGAACCTGTGAAGCACAATGGGTGTTACAGAGCAGAGGAAGCTGGAGTCAAAGAAGGAAGGATGCCCTCTTAAAAAGCAGGAAATGAGACTCCAGGATGCCAACTGCTCACCACCAAGGATCAGGTCAGACAGTGAAATACTACCTCACTCTGTTTAACCTTTTGTAGAGGCACGCAGCTCATTTCAACACACTTTTGACATTGTTACAACCCACAAGAGTGAATCATTTATTCATCAAAATAAGGTGCTGAAGCTAAATCATGTTGCCAAAACTGAAATTGGAATGCATTGTCACATTCATGGTGCACTTCGAGTTAAGACAGGTGTTTTTTCATTTGTGTCATATTTTTTTTAGACAACATGATGAGTCCTTTATGAGTCATAAACCACAGCTGATGCCCGCTGTCAATAAAAGATAACTTCATATGCTCTTAAACCACACCTCACTGCAAATTGTAAGATAGTTTAGTAATAACCTGCTCCAGTTTAGTTCAACACACACAAACAGGCTCATGTTATGTCAAAAATCATCTGGATAGTTGCATGGTGGGAAGATGCGGGAGCAAGGCCAAGGTCTGAGAGAGGGAGAGGAAGGAGAGGGGAGATTAGGAGATAGGACAGAGTCATTAAGATAGCATTGGTGTCAGTGTAATTCGTCAGGCTTGATAAGGCCGTGGCTTACTGCCAAAGAGCAAGGTGTGGCCTTTTTCCTCACCAATCAATGTCAATGGAAGAGTCCCTCACAGACAGCTTCATGTTGTTAATCTGGCTATTTACATCTATAATGATCGGACCAGATTAAGTACAGATCAAACTACACAAAGACTATTCATTGTTTGGAATCATTACATAAGTTCTCCTCAAGCTTAATGTCCAATAGGTTAACTCGGTTTTCCAGATAAGTCATAGTCATTATAAGACAGTAACTTTCAACAAACTTCAAAAATACCCCCAAGAGTCGAGGTTAGTTTTCCTGGCTTTAATTATTTTTAATCTTTATTTACACTGTCCATAGCATACACTAAACTGAGTCTGACTTATTGTCAAGTACAGCATAAAATGTTAGAAACAAATAAGCTTCTTAAAGCTCCTGTCAGGAGTTTTTAAGTGGTAATGAAATAGACTGAAATCAATAGAGATGCTGCTTTATGACCCACAAAAGCAAACAAGACCATTTGAAAAAGGTTGACTATTCTACATGTTTACTGCTTATAACTGCTGCCAGGGGTTAGGTGTTGGATGAGATCATTAACAGCTCGGGTACAAAAAAAACGTTTTTAATTTTCCAACAGTGAATATTCTTAGTGAGTGTATTTCACCGTTAAAGAGAACAGGATGAGATTTGTTTAATCTGTAAACACTACATACAGATGAAGAGGACAAAATCAGAAAAGATGTAAGAGGTACCACATCTCTGCTTTTTAAATTAAATGATGTGTTTGTTTGTCAATCATTGAAACTATGATGTATTCACTGAAAAGCCATTGAAAGATTTATGGTCCACAGACACAGGCTAAACTATGTCAAATCTGACACCAAAGCTTTGGCTAATTTTCTAATTTTATCTCTGTATCTATATTTCTTTATATCTTCTATATAGCTTTATATCTTTTGGTTATAAGGTTATTATCTAATGCTCTGTTTATTCACTGAGGAGAACTTACTGCTGAAACTCAAACATCCACTGATAAAACTGTTAAATGATAATAACTGTTGAAAACCACACACAACGCACGGCAATTTTCATCAATATCATCATATACATCATTTTTGCTTTGTACTCCTTCCATTACTTAAGTGAGGAAACATAACTGTGCTGTCACGTGTACAACCTCCACCCATGGGATCCTGGGATATTTTGAACTATTTGAACTACATTTCACCCAAGTAATATTTGATTGCACAATCTGTCTAGTACACAAACATGAAGTCAAACCCATCACAAAATGAAGCACATACTGTACTGAAAGGACAAAACAGAGGAGACCACTATAAGCTTTATAGTCCCCCTTTTTTAATCGCTCAGATAATGACGTGTGATCTGTGGCCGCAGGCACAGTCTTGAAAGGGGGTGATGGATGGATCCATCAGCCGTTCTGTCTCCTGATTAAGTGTCTGTTTCTAAACCTCCAATTTGCCAGTTTGATTCAGCAGCAAACCACAGCTGATTGAGCTGTCTAACATTATCTTCTCCCTCTTTCTCATCACTCATGTATTTCACTTTTTCTCACTCGTCCACTTATTCCACCTCAGCCTATATTCAAACATCCTATGACCAAGGTGCACTTCTCCCTCAGTGACCTGGCTCTCAACAGGCTCTGTACAGTGAGAAACCGCACAAATGGTCATTCACATCAATCACCAAACACCATCAAACAGGCCCTCTGTTTCCCAAAGTATTGAAGCACACACAACAAGTCCTGTTCTGAAATGAAAAGTTGCCTGTGATCAAAATACAAGGTGCTAAACGGAGCAGCAGAGTGTTGAAACTCTAGGGCCGGATTCTCCCTGTGGGTCTTTTTTAACAGCAAATGTTTTCAATTGCAACACCCATTTGATAAAGTTTGCAAAATATTTCCTAGGTTTTGTGATGCATCAATGAAAGAGAGCTTTATGCTGATCTCCAGGGTGCAGAAGGAGGACAGAGGTTGTGAAACATTATGTGGTGGTGGTGCGGGGGGGGGGGCGTTACAGCCTCCTGCAGCATTTAGGAGGTGTGAAGGGCCGTCCAGGTTCCAGTGTTCAGCATCTGTCCCCTGAGCAACAAGAGAGGCTGTGTAGGGACTGGCTTACCTTGCAGCACAAAGGACGTCCTGTTAAACACACACTGAAACACACATACACAGAAACACATGACCCCTGAAGCTTTCCTCTTTGTCAGGAGGCGCACGTTTTTTGAGCCCCAGCTTACAAATACTTGTTTGCTGACAGCCTGCTGGTCCTCGCTGCAGAGGAGTGAAGAGGTTTAACCCTCATGTCTGTCCCTCAGGCTGATAAAGTGCTCTGATAAGCTGTGAGGTGCTGGTGAAAAGTGGCCGGCCCTCAGCCCCCACGGCTACAATATGAAAGAGTGGCTTGTCTGGAGCAAAGAAGAGATGATGAGGCCAGAAAAAAAAGCATGGAAAAGTGCAACAATAAAAGCAGAAGAAGAAAGGATTAATGATGTAGTGGTTGCAGTGTATGTGTGTTAGTTACTTTCGCCACCAGCTGTGGGCAGTGAGAGGGGGGCAGAGCGTGTAAAAGTGGGGAGCCCTGCCATGTGTTTATGTTGACTAATGAGCTAATTACCCAAGCCCTAATCTACCTCAGCTTGTGTCATTTCACAGGAATGCTGCAGCAGTCAAACGCTTGCAGATTATGGGTCATTTCCTGACAGTTAAAGGCAAACTACTGCAGCAGTAATTCCTCCACACACCAGGCGTTAAACCACAAGGGCTGCTGCCTCTCCATTTGCTGCTTTGCAAATGCATTGTCCTAACATGGGACATAGGATTTAAATTTGCTAATAGGGACCAAGTTGACTTTAACCTCCTGCATTTAATTAGTTTAATTATTTGTCTTTTGATGCCTTATAATGAGATTTAAATGTGTTTCATGTATAATCCAGCTTTTACTGAAATTAAATTATTTTCCTCAAAATTACTTTGTCTATGACAATGTATCATACAGTCAGTTGACATATTTATTTAATTGCTTAATACATGTCACTGCATCAGCTTTATCAAGATTGTAATGTGTGTAAATGCATATCAGCACCATCCTGTGAAAAACACATGATTATTAAGTCATTTATCAATTGCTTTTCCTTGAAAAACTAGGATAAAAAACTGTTATAACATAAAATGCATTGTCACAAAGCTGTTGATTAAGCCATTTGAACAGAAGTGCAACAATGCACCAATAGCTTTAAGGATACTTTGCCCATTTCACATATAATAAGACTTGAGGTGTACCAGCTTACTTGACATATGTGTAAAAAATGTAGAAAGCCTTTTTGTGGCTCAAGAAGGACCTTTGTGTAATTTGTCAATTGGTCTCAAGAGATGTGAGTTGATTCATTGTGTAACCGCGCTCAGTTACATTGTACTGCAACAGACTGGCTGTGTGGAGAATGATGTGCAGGAGGTTTGTTTGTCTGATTATGTCGCCATTCAACAGCAAGAGTGGATACTGTTCAGTCATACAGCTGATGTTACTCACGCAGCACATTACAAAGGGGAGCAAGTGATATCAGCACAGCAAATGGCTAGCTTGTTAAAGCGGTGGCATGGGTATATTGGCATGTTAAAGTCACAGTGAGCTGCCACGGACTTATTTCAACAAGAGTTACATAAATTACAGTGCACTAAAACTTCAAAAGGTGTTGATACAGACATTAATACACATAATTTAAACAGTGCTGTGCTCTGCAACTGTCTCTCATGTAGTGGCAAAGTAATATGGCAGCTGACCAAGTGCAATAAAATATACACTTGAATGCAAATAAATACATGAATTTCACACTTTAGCAAGTGGAATAACAGCCATCAAATAATTATGTTACAATTAGTTGGAGCAAAAGACGACAAGTTTATTTTGACATTAAAACATAAGTGGTTTATTTCTGTGTAGAGTGAACTTGTGGCAAAGTAAGCTAAGGACTAGCTTACTGGCCTGCTTCTCATCTGTTTGATGCGAGCAGCTACATTAGCGGCTGCTAGCTTAAAACATCTAGAACAACAAGTTAACATTTGAGGGTTCCCGCTTTGGACAAGGTAGAAGAATGTGCTGAATAGAATATAGGTAATATCTTTGGTTCTGTTGCAGGACTTTTTCGAAACTGTCTATCATAAGTGTAACATAGTGCTAATTGTTGGGTCCTTTTGTAACCAAAACGAGATAGCCAGAAGCTATTATGTATGCATTGGAAGGTTTTTTTGACTCTATGGAAAAACAGAAAATGGATTTTTGGAGGAACTGCAAAACTATAAACTGCAAAACTACTTATAAGCTCTGCGCTACATTTCATCTCAGCGGCATTTAGAAAAAACATTATTGAAAAAGCTACTGCTGTAGACTAGAAAGGTCAGAGGTGGAGTAACTTTTTCTAACATCTTAACAAACCTCTTAAGAGATCTTTTTTTTCATCTAAAACAATGAAGATGAAAGTCAAAGATTTGAGTAAAAACAGGCAAAAAGTTGAAAGTACTTAAAAGGATCGAATCAATCAAATCTCTCCGTCAGACAGCATGGGAGGTCTCTACCTCTTCCACCCACCCACTGCCAGAGGTGTGAGTGGGGATTTAGTGAACTCTCGCCTAAACCCCCCCACCCTCCCTCCCCTGTTCATCATCCCCCTCCCCTGGGGTGTAGCTGCTGCACTCCCCCTCAACAAGCTCCCATCCATCACTCCTAAGATTTCACTTTAATAGGTGGTCCTCTTCCTCTTCTCACACAGCCTTATGGGAAAATTTAAGGAGAACAAGACAGCGGAGGGTGAAAACAAGGAGTGTGGACTGTTGAAAATGTTTTCCTAACATCAAACTTTGCTGTCAATTTAAGAGAATATGAGTTTATACTGATGTGAAACAATGGCCGCTCCATTTTGCTATTAAAGGCATTATTACCATTTTATGTACTTTTTTATTCAATTCACATTTAGTAGTTTTGCATGAATCCAAACATTTAACTTTCCAACAAGGTCTAAGTCTTGCACTTTACTATTGTATATTTGTTTTCTTGTTTTATCCATGTACAGTTGTTTAAACTTTAAAACTGAAGAAATCAAATACTGTGTATCTTGAAAATGTACATAGTTTACTGAAAAATTGTCAATCAGATAACTATTTTATCTTGAGCAATACTTTTCAACTTTCAAAACGTTTTTTCAAACATTTCAAGAACCAAAAGTATTTTCATTACACTTCAAAAGTGTTGCTGTCCAAAGTCATTTTTCCAAAGTAAGAAATTTGCTGCATTGTTGTAGTTTATTTGCAAAATGTTAAATTGAGTCAGTAAATATGGTACCAAAAAAAATGGTGAGAAGGCAAAGATATCTAACCAAGAATTAATACTTTCTTTCGGGTTTTCAAAGTTTTTTATTTTCTGTGCTATAAAATACTTTTGTTTGTCAAGAACTGGCAACATTGTGTTGGATGATATGTTTCTTACATCAGAGGATTAGGGCCACATTAAGGATGATAGAATTCTAAATTAAAAAAATAAGTTATAATTTACAAGAAAAAATTGTAAATTAAGAAGATCAAAGTTATGCATTTACAAGTATTAAGTTGCAAAACACTATTTGTAAAGATGTATGACTTTATTGATGTTTTAGTACACCTTAATTCTCATGAATTTAAGACTGTAGTCTCTAAACTTTTTTTTTCTTTCTTTTATAATGTGGCCTTAAAACTGTGTCCTAGTTTCTGTCAGAAACATGCAAATGTGGCTATTTTGATTCACAGTGCACCTGCAGAAATGACACCCACAATGCTTTGTTTTTCTGTCGTTCCCCAGTTCCATCCACATCCATGGTTCAGATAAGTGATCATGTGACACCAGCATGCTGTGCGAGCACGCCGGAGCTGAGCAGCACCCCCCTCCCTTCCCAGTCAAACAGAAGGCAGGTTGGTTGATATTTAAATGGCCTCTGTTTGTTTTCCTTCATGTCCTGTGTGTGCATGTGAGCCCAGTATGAAGGCCCGTGTCCTTTTGAAGGGGATCGCACCAGGAAAGTGAGGGGGAAGGAAACCTGGCTTTGGTGTTTTATATATCGACAGGAATGACTTCCCTCAAATAAAGACGTGCTCCTTTTCTGATGCTCTGGCTGGAACAAGCAGCTTGTTTCCTGTCCTGAAAACCTGCGGCGTGTTCGAACAATGCGCCCGGCCAAAGTACAGGAGATGTCATGTCTTGAAAATCTGTTGTAGGTTTTTTTTTTCCTGTCTGACCGCAGGTTCAAACTGAATCATATGTTTACAGTATTTGTGACATTTGAATGAACCGACTCAATTGTGCCAATTGGATTCATATGAATGTGAATCTGAAACAATAGATAGCAGCTTTTGAACTGTTGTGCAGAACAAAAGGCTAAGATGAAAGTGTTTCCTTTTGAGGCTGTGAAACCTTTTTAATCTCACTCCTTCAGCCATTAACGGTCACTGCACAATAAATCTGACCTTGTGGATAGAAACTCTTCCAATGAATGAATCCTGGTTCAATTAATTTTTCGCTCAAAGTTCACTTTTCTGCAGACTGCCATGTCCCGTTACGGACAAAGGCTTCTCTTCTTCTACCTCTCACCACTGGGAGCTCACCAGGCAGAGTTTCTCACTCGCCGCTGCCCCCTCATCAAATTACAGCCCTGCTCCCTCCTGTCATGTTGGCAAACAAAGGTCTTAAAGCGCACTCCCAGTGTAATTGCCTCTAATCTCAGACATAATGTGCTCTTTCATGTCGACTGGTCGCAGAGAAAAGGGAGCTGTTGTTCTGTCTACTGCCTTTTTTTCACCCACTTTCACTTTGAGGAGCGCACTTTAACGCTCTGCTTTCTTTTCTATTCTGAGGAGGAAGAAGACCTTTATTGTGACACAGTGTAAACATTTTGACAATTTAAAAGTCATTAGAATTTACTCTGGAACTTAGAGACTTTCCTGGAAGTCCAGTACCTCCAAACGCGTGGTGCTGTGGTTTAAATAAACACTATGAAGTTCAGAGAAACGTGTATGGTGGTGCAGTAGTCCTCCTTCTCCACCTTTGGCCTGGTTTCTCTCCGCGGCGAGCATCAGGCAGTCTGCAGCTGGAAGTGTTTCTGCGGTTTGGCCAGGTGTCTCCCTGCCCTGCCTGGGACAGAGGCCTCAGCGGGGCCTGGGACTGGAGTGTGGGAGCTATAGGCTGGAGGCTGGCTGCCCCTCCGTGATCTAAAATGTCCTGCAGACCCACCTGACTGGTGGTCAGCTGTAACTGATCCAACATGATTGGAGCGCCGGAGGGGTAAGACAGAAAATTAAGACGTGTGTGAGCAAAGCTTGCAGGGAAGAGACATGGAAAGAAAAAGAGAGAGGGGAATAATGGAAATGTTGGACGAATTCTCCATCTAAAGAGGCCTTTTGGTTAGAAATATAGACTTTAATATGGTTTCCAGGGGCTTTGGCAAGCAAAGATGAACATATCGAGTAAAAAACACAGTATCTGATATCTGTGTTGGGTTGAGGGCGAGGAGAGAGAGAGTGCAGGGTAAGAGGAGATGCAGTGTTTCTAAAACATTCAGCTGGGGCTTTTTTAAGGGACCCAGCTGTGCGCCCTGGAGGTCCTGCAGCTCGAACTGTGGCACAAAAATCAGCGCGGTGAGGCCAGGCTGCAGCTCCACAGCCTAGTTAGCCGTGACCTGATGTTCTAGGAGCCTCGGTGAATTGATGGGCCCCGGGGGAGTCGTCATAAGAGCCCTCGAAACAATCAGCCATTCATGCCTGCAGCCTAGACATGAGGGCAAACGCTCTGCAGGATCAGAAATGCTGAAAAGGCTGTTTTGGAATTGTGATTTGACATTTTGAGATCATATTCTGTGAATTTCTGTCCCTCCAATTTTTTTTTGAAATTTGAAATAATTTGAGATTTTGCAACGGGGCATCTACACTTAGGGTCATCAGATGATGGACAGATAAAATACCACTTTTCACTTGTGAAATTCTAAGCAGATCTCGAAATAAGTGTTACTCCCCTGTGAATGTGGGCAGAATATTTTTGGATAATGTGGCTGGACTGGCGAGAACCCATCACGCCTCATCTGCCAGGTCTACACTCTGCTGTTACATAAGACATCTGAGCCCATCCAGACAGCTAGACTAGTCCTTATGTGGACAAAAAATGGGTGTGTTCACTGCGTCCCCCTCGCCCAAATCCATTTACCATGACTAAATCAACCAAACCTTTCTCCAGAGCTGCCTCAAAGATTAGAGGCCCGGAGGTCAGCTGCACATCAGTTACATTTTTCTGCGAGTTACCGTCCAGTTATTTATAGAGCAAGGACAAATATACAATGGAAGGAGGGCAATGGTTTGGTTTGGGGTAAGAGGCAGGTTTTAAGCCCAGGAACATCTGTCCTTTCAAAGACATCCCTGCCGTGGTATGATCAGAATCCACGGCAGGGGTGACGGAGCTGCACTGCAAGTCACAGAGCTGGCATGCTTTAGTCAAAACAGAGAGAAAGAGGAGGAGGGAGTGAGGGACATCAGTGAAGCCCGATCTGACATTTCACCAAGAAGAAAGGGTTAGAAAAGTCACCTGACTCTATGATGATACTCTCAAAGAAAGAAAGAAACTGAAACTGCGCATCATTGAAAAGGCAGAGAAAGGTTTATTTCTTCAAGGCTGGGGAGACTCTAACACATAATATCAAGGTGAAAGCTTAAAGGCAGGATTTTATTTGCATCTTGTTTTAACCCCCAGATCCAAAGGAAAGAGGTTGATGTGTGCTACATATTGAATTTGACTCAGGTGGTAAATGTAGGAATGTGGTGCGCAATCAGCACCCAAAAAGCAAAGACAACAAAGAGAAAATACATATATCATTATTTTTTTCCTATAGACAGTCATGGAGTCTTCTTAAGGTAGGAACAAAAATGGGGAGATGTAAATCAGTGTGCGTGTGTGTGTGTGTGTGTGTGTGTGTGTGTGTGTGTGTGTGTGTGTGTGTGTGTGTGTGTGTGTGTGAGCTAGTGAGCATGTGAGCGTGACACAGTCTCTGTTTAGTCTGTCTGCATCAGAGATGCTTCATTACATGCTCGTAAATTCAGCCGCGCCAACACTCCCAACCCAACCTTTCACTGTCTTGTGTGTCTCAGATTCTCAGCGGCATATACAGAAACAAACACAACAAATAACCCCCTCACCACACACACACACACACACACACACACACACACACTCACACACACACACACACACACACACACACACACACACACACACACACACATTTGGAATAATGTACATAAATAATGTGATACTTTTATTAACCTTTATTTACCTTTTATTTGTCACAATAAAGAAAGAATCAGGGATTTTATAGCAAATCAAAATGTGAAAAAAGGTAACAATTATTTTTCTTAACACAAGCCAGAAGTAAAAATAATACATTTGCTGGAACCCCAAAAGTAGTACAGCATTTTAAGATGATTACAAATAACACTAATTATTGTAAATATTGTGAAATAAATTCTACCAAATCTGCAAATTGTTATTTTTCTATTTTCCTTTTATCCCAAATTTAAAATCTGCTGTTTTGATATTACTCTAAATCACAATTTAATATAGTTGTAGTCACTTTGTGTGTGTGTGATTAATGGTAAATAACTTGCTGTTGGTTCTTTATTTACTATGTGGTTTTGTGTTTTTCACTGACAATAGAAAAACTGTACAAAAGACTTAATTGAATGAAAGGATTTTTTTTTCTCTTCCTGTGGGGCTGCTGTGTTTTACTTTCTCAGCCGTGCGTCACAGAGCTGTAAGGAAACTTTGAGGATGAACAGCAGACTAAATAAACTCACTGCAAGCAGAAATATCACAAGCCTACACTGGCTGAGAGATGTATGGTTTTGTAAATGCCCTCTCTTATTTTGCTCCCCAACCTCATTCTATTGAAAACAAATGTTTATTGTTTATTTGGTATGAAGTCGACCGACAATGTTCCAAAATTGACGACGTGTCATTTGTTGGACTTTTGGGTCCCATCCAGTACAGAGTTTTTCAAACAAAGGATAGCACTTTTACATTTAAATATATTTTATAAATGACAAAAAAATATATATATTTGTCTGACTTGATTTGAAAATATATTTCTTGTTGTTTGATGGAAAATAATAATTTACCCTGTTGGAAATATTTCAGCCAGGGCATCAAACAGCTTCAGACTACAGATTTTCTAACTCTGAGGGAATTTTAAGTTAAAAAGAAAAATAATTTGATAAGACAGTTAAGCTTAAACGACAAGCTTGCTATTTTATTTCTGATAATGAAAAAATCCCCTTCGTTAAATTGTTTTATTAGCCATGACGTCAAACAACGTCACATCAATTCCTGTATTTCATTATCACACATTTATTTGGATTGGCTCATCAAACTTTATTTATTTTTCGTTAGAGTTGTGAAGCTGTTTTCAGTTTGATGTGGATTTACAAGGTTAATAGCTCGATCTTGATCCGCTTCATAAGACATAAGACGACACTTTGTGAAATGCAGGTAAACAACAACATTTTACGCACGATGGTATTTCATGTTTGATATATTATCTCTGACATATATAGTAACACATGACTTTTTATTGAATTGTGACCTGTTTTATAATCGACCGATGTTCCTCAGGTGCAAAGATCCTCAGAGGTAAATAAACTCGAGACACGGTGAATCCGCTGATCAGTCAGACTGCAGGACTCAGACTGCAGAATAGATCCACTCGCACACAAGCAGCTGTCCGGTCTGGATTACCGGAGAGGTAAACAACAGCGTGTGCGATCCATGCAAAAACTTCAAGTTATTGATGTTTACACTGTGAAAACATATAAAAAAAAAAACCCAGAAAAAAACAAGTTAAATATATAAATATAATTAATTATTTAATAAATACACACAACGTGCAGAATTAATTTTAAATAATCACTTGATGGGTTAGGCCTCTTCAGATGCTTTAAAAAAGTCAATTATTCAATCGTACAACAAAATAATTCAATATGATATTTGTGCACGGTGGGAATTGGTTTAATAAATGCAGTCTCATCATTGACGTTTGATATAAAATTGTCTGCAGAGGAGGAAATTCGTTTTTTTTCTTGCACAAATAAACGCCCCAAGCAGTATCAGGGTTGGTATTTCTCTTCATCACTGACTCATGACATATACAGTACATCCTGTTCATGTTCAAAAATGACTAAAGGTTTCTGAGGGTCACAAATGCAATGGATGCTCCTGTTTCTGTGTTTTTTGCAGTTTGTAGCCTTAAACCTTAATTTGCACAATTATATCCTGATAAGTTTCACTGTTCTGCAATTAAATAGTAAGAAATTTATTTTCATATTATTAAGATATGCACGTTTAAAAAATAGTTATTAAACAAATGTTTTTGAAAAAGTGTGAATGACATAGCAACTAATTAAACTAGCTACAGTTGTTAATGTAAAGTGTAGCATGTTTTATCATTATTTTGCATATCATAAAGGAGAAAAGTTCAACATAGATGTCAAATGCCTGAGCAGGAATGAATCCCACTATAATTACATTTTAAGAGCAGAGGAAGCTGTAGGTTTGAACCCCGTCATTTAGTCGGCATTAAATAAACACAGGCCCCATCAGCGTCAGATATGCCCTCACACAGGCGCACTGTAAATAACGACTTTCATGGCCCTGAGCAGAAAAAAAAATCCAGGGTCATGATCAGGGTACGAAAAGAATAGAGGTGCTTTTGAAAATGATAGTAAACCTGGATTAAAAAACATCACTTGAGTATCACATTATTAATAATTCAACCCTTTATAGATCACTCTCAAAGTGTGACGTTATCAATAAAGAAGAAGGAATGACAAAAATGAAGGAATTATCCAGCATAGAGAAATACGTGGAAGTAACTTGTTGTTTCTTGTCCAGTAAAACAACACATGAATGATGGCAGCTGCTTTCCTACAACAAACACGACGCAGTGCAACATTTGGATAAGAAATACTGTAATGGATGGAGAGAGTAATGTGTTGTTCATGGAGAGGTTTGCGGGATTTCCACACAACTGAAATGTGATATCTAACAGCTCATGTCGTGGAATTTCTATTCTTCATCTGCCCCAGCTCGCCTCTGATGCCGAGCCAAAAACCTTCAGCGTATAAACCTCTGTAGAGATATGCTTTACCCAGGGATTACACAGATTCAGTGACAAACAATTATTGTGAGGGACTTTAACATCAAAAGCTTGAATTTGGTGTGCAACGTGTCAGATTGTGATGTCTGTGTGGGCATGAATTTTAAATATTCAGTTTTATGTTGTCTTTACAAAATGGGTCACATGTTTTTGACGTCTTATTCTTTTGAACATCATTGTTCTTAATTTAATATACTTTGATTCAATTAAAATAAATGTTACAATATATTTGTATGAAGAGTGTTGATTTAACCTACATCTTTAACTTAACATATTTTATAATAATCAGCTTGGAACAGGAAAAATGATTTCCATCACTTAATATTTTAACCCTAAATCTTAATGCAGTTCTCAAGCACAGACATTAGACTCCCCCGTTAAGCTCAGTTCCACTCCAGTTGCAGCTGAGTGATTTAGGCTGACCCTGAGGTCAACATCAACATTGTTTTAGGGTGTTCTTGTGACTGGACAATGTGGAGCATTTTTAATTGGAAGTTGTATAAAAAACTAAACGTAAATTAAAAATGATTTGTCTACATCTGCTTGCAACCAAAAGATAGGGAAATAAGAAGTGACTCTATTTGTTGCAAAGACTTTGTCAAATTAAGCTTTGACACCAAGTATATTGTGTCTTGTTTCAAATTTTCCAGAGATCACACACTAATGGTCTCAACTTTGCAACGTACCAAATATTTAGAGTAATAGCTGGTAACTGTGCTATCTCTACCAGTACAAGCTGTCAATCTCTGCCCTGCCGCTAATTAAAAAGGCCCTGGTGCTTTATTTGTTTGCACACACTCTGAGAGCAGACTGGAACAGTCAGGCGTGGGGCATGACAAGCACGCCATGCCCCTTAAATCACTCCCCTGTGCCAAAAATGCTGACACCACAAAAGGATCCTGACAAAACATTTGCTGTGTCCCCAGTGTGGGCGAGAGAAACCGAGAGAGAATACAGCATGATGGGGATGATTTATAGCCCCCTTTCTTTATCATTCTCCTATTTTAGTATGAGGTTTTGGTATGTTTCCATGTTTAATGTCACACAGATTCACCCACATTTGTATTCCATTCCAATATAAAGAACAGGTGGTTTTTGAAAAACATATATAATACAAAATATGAACTAATAACTTACCGTATTGTCCCAGGCCTGCATCCTATCACCTCATTCTCATCCTTTTTAGTCTGCTTTTATTTTGTCTTAGATCTCTTTGCTGTTGTTCCTTAAGTGTCTCAGCTACCATTTGAAATCTGGATGTCCTGAGGAATCACACAAAGATGAAGCTGGATTGAAACAAAAGACATTAATTGCGTTGGACCCTCTGGGCTGGAGCTGCTGCTGGGGCCTCATGGCTCTCTGCTGCCACCTGTCTGTCTGTGAATGATCAGCCTGAAACTCAGACCTGCAGAATGTGCTGAGTAAGGCTGAGAGGGGATCAAGTAAAAGTAACTGCATCTATTAACTGCCCTTTTTTCAATAACATTTTCAAGGTTTTATGAAAGTAAAATACAGACACCAAGCTTTCTCTCATTAAAAGCACCTCTGTGTAACAACTTTAAGATTAAAAAAAGCATTGAATTTGAAATGCTGAGTGATTAGGAATCCCTCATTTGAATGACTCTCCAGAGGGCAGCAGTAAAAATTACCTTGATCTTGACCAAATATCTGTGAAATGACTGTGTGGAAAGCGAAATGCCTGTTTTGCATGACTATACAGCCCAACAGGAAGCCATTGAAACTTTAAACATAAATAGCAATCAGGCCATGAGTAAACCAATCAGCAGCTTTCTTTCCAAATATGCACCAATCAATTAGCGGATGGATTTCCTTCCAAATTAACAGACCAAATCAAAGCTTCTCAGGAAACACGTTACAGACAATCTACAGTGTGTTTAGTTTAAATGTCGACCCTCTGGCAATATGTACTCTCACTTCTACATCACCATTTGCTTTGAATGCAGCAGAGATTGTGCAGATTGTAAACAATATCTGAGTATCTCTTATTCATCAGCACTCTTTCTTTAGCTTTAAAAAGCTGTTCCCTTTCCGAGCAGGATTTTGAAAGAAAGCCTGTTGGCCTCATTTGTACTCCAGCCGCACTCACACAGCTGCCTCCCAGCCTACAACTAGAGCTCCATCACCTGCATCCAGCTGCAAACCACAAACAGATTGTAGAGTTCCCCTGGAGGGGGATTTTGTGCAGTCAGGCCATCATCTGCACGGAAGATGAAGAGGCAGAGTATTACGTAAAACAGTTCTTGCTGCCCATCAATAAAGGACAGCGTGCACAAGCTAACTAAGTGTTAGTGCCGGTGACGGCTGATACAGCAGTAGCTAGGAATGTTGTCTGAGCATGTGACAACATTTCCCAAACCACTAAACATTGAAAACAGACCAACGAGGCAACATATTGTATTGATTTAGTCATTTGACAAATAGCTTTGGAATGAGTATCCCCATCCAGTCATTTGTAAGTGGTTGCTATATAAGTAGTGGATAAAAGGAAACATGAACTCTTATTTTAAGAACAGGAAATGAGACAATGACAGCAGACAAACTTATCACATATTGAGAAGTTTGTGGTGTCTGTGGTGAGAAATTCTCCCCCGATGGTGTCTTTGATGCCTCTCTTTGTGGGAATCTTGATGTAGAATTTAGAATACTTTCATGGCATCTGGTGCACTGCTGCAGCTTGTGTCCATATGTTTACAGTGCAGGGTGATACTGTATTATTTGGTGTATTTTTACAAAGGATTTCAACCTTAAATTAGCATTTCCAGTTAAGATTTTCCTCTGGGATTTCTGCCATATTTCTCTCTTATAAGACCATTGTTTTGTTGAATCTTTGTTTCTATTTTTACTCATTTTGTTTTGAATATCATGTTAATTGAGTGGTTATAGACTTAATTAAAGACAGATGTGTGCGTGTTTTGTGGCAGATATGATCTATACCCTGAATCTTTAGTTGTTGGTTTAAAGCCAAGCCTGCACATCTTACTTCGAGTGGGCAACATACTATACTCACACAGTGACCATTTTCTTTTGACGTGATGTTTGGAGTGGAAAGCCCCATGCTGTTTTACTACTGTCTACGTGCTTTGTTCCATGTTATTTGTGTAATAAATGTAGAACAGAAAACTATTATCATTTATCTGCTTCTACATTACTGAGCTACTGATAAGGCTAGGGATGGTAGAAAGAAAAATGTAGAGACATTTGGATATATTCAAGATATCACCACATATATTTTAAACACTTCAGTTATGATTAGACAGTAAAATGCTGGCACTCAACCATTTATTATTTCAGCTATGACTTTTAGTTAATTTCCAAGTTAATATAACATAAGCTAGAAAGTAAATATTACATTAGCTCAGAAGTAAACATCATGTTAGCCCGAAAATAAACAGTGCTTTAGCTTGGTTGTACACATTATGTTAGTTATGAGTTAAATATTACGTCAGCTTGGTAATAAATTAAAATTACTTTAGCTGTGAGAAAAAAAAATCAGGCTAACTTGAGAGTCAATTCCAAATTACAATTGTTAGCCCATTTCCTATCTAACATAGCATTATCATAGGTTGAGATTTAAACTTCATTTAAACTTAAACTATTTCCAGACAATGTTGTTATCTTATTTCTTAGCTAACATAACAATGGCTACGAATTAAGCATTCCGTTAGCTGAAAGTAAACATTGTGTCACCTCGGAGATAAACTTGTCATTGATCAGGAAGTAGGCAACACATGATGTTACCTTGGAAGAACATTCCAAACTAACATTGTTAGCTTACTTCCTAGCTGACATTACATTGGCTAGGCAGTTAACAAAATGTTAGCTTAGAAGATTTTATGAACTAGGGAGTAAACTTTTCATAGGCAAGGAAGTAGATGTCACGTTAGCATGGAAGTAAATTCCAAACTAGTATTGCTAGCTTATGTCCTTGCTAACATAATGCTAGTTTAGAGGTTTTACATTTCACTTTGCAATGGGTATTTAATAGATGCAAATACTTAGAACAGGAGTCATCCCGTATTTTATTTTACAAGTGGTCTACACACCTGCCTTCAGTTTGAATGAACACAAGATTTTTTTCATAGTTTTTGCTATCAGCACCCAACAACCATCAAGGCTCTCTGAGTTTGGCACATGAAAATACCGTGATTGCTCTCTATTTGATTTTCCTAAACCCTGCAAAGACTCTAATGTGGAACTCCTGTCAGTGAGAGCGGCATAGTTTAGAAAACAGGATTACTCACTATGGCAACAACTGGGAGCAGCACGTGCAGGCAGGAGAAAAAAATGAGTCTTGTTAACTGTTGCAGATATTGATGCCACTATATTTGTATTTGGCTAGAAACATTCAGCTATTCCAGTATCAACTACAGCCAGCTTTTTTTTTTTTGTCCAACAGAACCAGAGAGACTCAATGCTGGAGTGAAGTACTGAAGAGCCTCCAAATGCTAACAGGGTCAGGGGTGTCAAGTGACTTACAGATTGTAATTACTGGAAGTCAGGGTGCTGTGCTGCAGTGCAAAGAGTCAGTGCAAAAATGTGTTTGAAAAAAAAGCAATAGCTGGAACATGAAGACAATGGAGGGTGTTTCATTATGCAAGTGGCTTGGTGATTAGTCCTCATGTTCTCCTGGGGTGATACATTAAAGACGCATTCATTGATTTCACCACTTCTATTACATCATGACTCTGCTGTAGATCACTGTTTATGCACTAGAACTTGCTGACATTAACTCAACTTTGATTTGTGAGGTTGGTCTGATATGCCGACACATTCCTAGGTAGAATCCCTCCAAAGAAATGCTCAGATGCCAGGAGGTGTTTCGTAAGTGAGTGGTCACAGAAGAAACACAATCTGATGAACTGATGCATGCAGGAGGAGCAAAATGAGCAAGGAAATGCAGGAGAGGTGTGCTCTGTTTTTTGCAGCAACCCAAAACAATAAGGTCTGAGATGTAATTTGAGGAGTGCACTTGAAAATTACAGAGCATACAGTGAGTAGTTATGGAAGTGTTTGGTGAAACCCACAATCTTGGCCTGAGTTTTGTTGTCAGAGCAGCCCCATTCTTAGTGTCATATCGTACACATTTCTCTCTTTCATTAAGTATTTTGACCAAATAAGTGACAATCCATGTTAAACATCCCCTCCTAAGATGATTTATGACTTACAATCTGGATTATTTTGCATGCTCTATTTTCACTAAAGAAATATCTCCTCATCAAAAACAACAAAAAACTGTTCAATTTTTTTCATTCCCAATTAGAACTGCTGGACTCAAAATGTATCCTGCTTCAATCCAAAAAGTTGGTTCTGGTTGGTGTGTTGATGTGTAGTAGAAGTTTCAAGTTTCTACATGACATGTTGTGTAACTCACATATTGGACTACTTCTCCTGAAGCTGAAAAATCGGAGTAAAGAAGAATAAGCGCACAAATTCATCATAAATACATCTGATATCTGGTCTTTTATCCAATTTAATATGCTTCCAAATCTATCCTGCAGCTATATTGCTTAATATTCATGGTGAATACCTGATATTTTAAGATTACAGACAAAGCAATGCACAGAAGTCTCTCATCAATAATAGGTGGCATTACTCTGACAGAACATTGACCAAAGTGTGTTCACGTGGCGAGAAGATGATAAGGCTAGAGAAAAGTTAGAAGTATAAAACAGTTTAACTTGTTGCTGCAAATGGTAAAAACTATAAAATCACAGAAAAGTCACACATTTCCCTGATATATTCATCACTCCTATTCAGTCCTCCCAAAAATGCCTGTCTGTCTCTACCCTCCCACACCCCAGGTCACATTCAGGTGGAGCTTCTGTTTGACGCCACAGAGCCACGTTTCTAACCTGAAAGGCCTTATTTTCAATAACTCTGTGACCCAAAGGCCCCAGACAGTACGCCTGGCAGCTCACTCTGCTTTTATAGAGGCTTTTCCGGTTCATCACTGAACGTATTGTGCCAAAAAGATGGCAACTATGAAAAGAGACGGGGAGCCTGAGGTGAGAAAGGTCAAAGTGATGTACAAACAAAGGGAGAAACAGGAGATAAGATGTCAGACAAAGAGATAGCGAAGAACGTGTTATCGCCGTCACTGATTCAGGTCAGAGGGGTGTGAGACATGAGTTGGCAGAGCTAAGAGCAGGGGCTTGTTGGAATATGTGTGGGGCCATAGGAAGTGCTGCGTGGAGAAGATAACAGTGTGTGAGTGTGTGTGTGTGGTAGTGGTGGAGGTGAGAGGTGGGGGGGGGGGTTGAGAGAGTAACAGTGTCCTCAGCCCTGCCCTGCTTTCCTCTATTCACTGCCCGTATCCTGTCTGTGTGCTGCTCCCTAATGGCTTTTAATGAGCCACCGGTGGATCCCGCCGCTTCCTGCCTTCACACAACATGCCCTGGCCAGAGAGCCAGTGAAAGGAAGAGAGAGGGGGAGAGAGTTAACTGGGTTGAACTACCAACATTACTGCCTCTAGGGGTGGTCATTCATTCTTTGCTACAGGTCCATAAAGAAAAACCAAAACAGTAACATTATGCAACAAGCCTGGGCCGGCCCTTACTACAAATTTTATCAAAACCGAAAGCTTCAAGGGTACTTTTACAAGTAGAGAGATGCTGTCTGCCTCCCAAACCATGCCTGGTCAATGATTCCAAAGGAGACGGGCCAAATCTACCTCCCATACTACTTTTGGATGCTTGATGGGTTCATAAACAGGCCTAAAATATAGGATTGCAATCTTATTAAGCGGTCATTGAGTACTTTATATGAAGGTTGCTAACAACTAAGAGCTTATTCCAAATGTCAGTGTAGAAGAGAACATTTCAATTTGGTTTGGGAGTCATTATAGAGAAGCTAATATGGGAGAAATGTTAGTGATTTTCCTAGTTTTATCCTTATGTGTGCAGCAGCTTTTTTTGCCCAATTAAAGGGTCTTTAGAGATTTACAAGAGCCTGACTATGGATAATGGATACATGGGTCAATCATTCACCCAAATTGCTGTGCAAAGTGTGATGCTTTATAGATTAATAGATTACATTCCAAGAACCTTGTCAATAATTCCGTGGAATAACTAAGAAAGTAAGGTAATTCCATTTAGTACCCTGGATAAATGGCCAGAAGAAAAAAAACAAAGAAGTTAGCAAATATCCTGATAGACCAGAAAAATACTGTACAAGTTGAACATTGTTTAGTGGTATGAAACCTTAATTAATGCCCTCACGTGTCATAAATCTCTGCTGTCTCCTTCTCCAGTGGTGACTGGCAGGAATCCAGGACTCAGAGTTGTGTCTCCTCATTGTGATAGATGACAGGTGAGAGAGTCTCTCTGATCCCTCTGACACTCTGTAATCGAGTTAAGAAGGCCGGATTAGAGGCTCCTTTTGAAAAGGGCTGAGGTCAGTGCTCTATTCTGCCTGATGCATAGCTCCAGAGAGTAAGAAAAGGCCTGACATTGATTGAAGGAATGCGTGTGCATGAGATACAGAGATAGATAGAGGGAAGAGAGAAAGAGAGACAGATATAGCGATTGGGGAGGAGAGTTGGTGGTGCTTTGAAGGTGTTCTTAGGTGAGGATTGAAAACAAAGCTTGCAAAGTGGACCATTTGCTCTTTAGTGTCAGATTTTATCAGCTGTAGTTTGCTAGCAAGCCTGAGCTAATGCTTAAATGAAAAACCTGGATAGCTCTGCCTGTTGGTTGAAAACTATTTTTCCAGCTGAGTTTGTAAGTTTCTACACATATTCAGTTGCTAAAATACTGAGGCCTTAGTCAGTATAAAAAAAATAAGAGATAGCTAATCCTGTGTCACATTGATGGGTGTAAATTTTGCTCACCATATAAAGAGCAGGGCAGTTCAACTGGTTACTTTACACTTTGATAAACGTATTTACTACTACTACTATCAACTTTTATTATTAGTAGAGAGCAAACCACTTTGTTGGATCTTACCCTAGGTTACTACTATAGGCAGGAAACATGGTTAGCCAAATATGTTAATGGTAGTGGCTAAGGTTAAGGAACCAAAAAAAAAAGTTTCAGATTCCTTATACCCAAAAACAAGTAAAAACCTTAAAAAAGACAACACCCTAAACAATATGTATTTCATCTATATATTTTTTTCACACACTCCTCAGGAAGAACCACCTGTCACAGAAACTGCTTGTGTCCTTCTACCACTGCTCCAAGAGTGTTCTTTTGTACTGTCTGTGTATGTGGTATGCCAGCTGCACAGCCCCTCCCTGGATGAACTTTATGCACGGTGCCTCAAGAAAGCGAGAAACATCCTCAGGGACCAAACACACCCTGGTCATAACCTGTTTGAACTTCTGCCCTCGGGTAGGAGATACAGGACATTAAAGAGAAGGACAAACGGGCTGAAAAATAGTTTTTATCCCAAAGCAATAAGTGCACTAAATGCTAAGTAATGCAATATAAAATGGGTCTGTGCAATCTTCCTTTTCACTGAATGCCTGCCTGTTGAATGCTGGATGTGTCTTGTGTTTTTATTTATTTTTATTTATTTATGTTTGTCCACTGTTATTATGATTTTTTCTTTTTCTTTTACTACTATTCTTTTATGCATATTTTGCACTGAAAGGGGTTGCACCTCAATTTCATTGTACAATGTACAATGACAATAAAGATATATTCTATTGTATTCTATTCTATTCCATTTACATTGTTTAAATCCGTAGTCTTAGTAAGCGGTTGCTGAGCTATAAATGAACTCATCTGTTCTGTTATCTAGTAAATCTCAGTGGTATTTCTACATAATAATGTGAATGCAGGGGATTTTTAAATTATTTTTTCCCTTTATGTTTTATGTTAACTTGTTCCTTGTTCTCTTAAGCTGCTTCTCTGCTATACTGTTCTACTTACATTGTACAGTCAAGATGAATGGTTAAGGAGACACAAGTTGCAAATACACGGTAGTAATGGCAGTAATTCATCCTTAACTGCTAAAGAAATCCATCATTTTTCAAAAGCTAACAATCAGGTAGTGACAGCAAAAGTCCCCCCTAAAGTTCAACCCTCGTCCTCGTCATGGGAGGTAGAGAGTGTTGGATGGCCAGTGTTTACTGCTCAGGCTGTTACAGTTGCCAAAAAGGCCTGGTTGAGTTCATTCACAAACCTGGTGAGACTGGGTGGGCTGATCCCCCCCTGAGTTGATAACAATGATTACAGCAACATCTGCAGTGCCCACAGATATGAAAAAGCATTAAACTGTGGATGACCCATACTACACAAATAAGAGAGTTTAAATCATGTCACGTAGCAGAGCGACAAAGTCGTACTACTCTGTTGTATGTCAGTGTACAACAATCCATCCACGAATCTTAAGTTTTGAGTTTGTTCAACTGTTTGTTCAAAACTTAAGTAAAAAAGAAAATGCCTCTTTTTAAGAGTTTATCAATTCTAATATAACAGCATGTCAGTCCATGCACTTATCCAATTCCCTTATTTATAAGCTCTGAATAAAATTAATTTGCTTCACTGAAAATCTTTTCATCTTTGCCACTTCTAAATGTAAGCCTGCATGAAAAGCTGTGCTATACTGCAACAGTGGATCCATAATGGCTGTACTTGCTAGCAGCAAAGAAGGATTGACAGTACAGCAGTGCAGCAAAGGTTGAGATGCAACTTTGTCAGAGATTCATAGAGTGCAGCACTTGCATATAAAAAATATTTGGTTCTTTGAAGCTTTTGCAGCCACAGCAGATCGGAGGGGTCTAATTATACTTCCTGTAAAGTTAGCTTAGCTTGTTTGCAGGCTTTCTCCTTGTTTTAAGGTCAGCATTTTACTATCATTTGTAGTGCCTGAGGTTTTAAACAGGAGCCAAGTTATCTGCAGAGGTCTCCAACAAACAGATCTGGTAATTAAAACATATAAAAACGCAGGAGTTCCTTGATAAAAAAAAATCAATGTCATCCCAAAGCTCTTGAGTAGATGTATGTGACATAGATGCGTCAAACAAATCCTCTTCCCTTTGACTTGTATTTATTCCTAGATTTAGATATTTATGCTCTGCTCAGTTATGACTGACTGTAAAACAATCAAATAAAATCAAGTTCTCTGTCTTCCAAGATGGCTATCATATCACTACCACACAAGTAAAATATTATGCAAGTGTAATTTAAGTCTTGCATATGTGTCTGATTGATACTTTGTATCGGCGGATTTGGGAATTCGGGTACCGAATGCAATATCTAGAGACCGCCATCAGGAGACGGTCGCCATTCTTTATGAGGACCAACACCTCTTTGGGACAAGCATGGAAACAAATGGAGTGAACACCCAGCTAGGTCCAGTGCAGTGTAGTGATTACAGCGACCAACAGATGGTTGTTAGGTTAATGTTAGTCATCACGGTCATGATGGCAATGATGATGACAATAATAGCTCCAGCAGCAGACAAGGCTTCCAGTTGCAGGTGGGGGGATACAAGGAGAAGGAAACGTGTTTAAATATATGAATGTGTGTGTCCATGCAAACACCTGAGTGTCTTGGCAACACTCATAGGAAGGGTCTAGGCTATCGGACATCCCTGCTGCAGGGCCCACTCCCTGCTGCAGAACCCCTAATCAGTGGAAACAAAGGGGGGAGGGAGTTTAGCTGCTCCAAAATAGCATGAGGAGTAGGAGGAGTGGAAGGATGTAGGGAAATTGATGCAATGACTTTTATTGCATGTATTTGTTATAGTGGACTTTGAGAATGTCCTTGCTAACATGTCTTATAAATGTAGATGTCTGATGTACAATAAGCCAAGACAGTACTGGAGGGAAGATGACGAGGCTGTAGATTGACCGCACTGTGTATATTCCCTGTTTAATGATGCAAAGCTGAAAGGTAATTGTGTGTGTGTATATGTGTGCAAGCATGTGGTTGTATGTGACTTCCTTAGGTGGTCATTATGAAGTGACAGCCTGACAAACTGTGGCTCTCGCGGTTGCAGCGACTTCCTGACCCCACATGCCTCTATGTTTTCCCCTGATTGACTTTTCCTCCTTCACACCACAAAAGTCAAGGGAAATAGTTGTAGTTTCTGGGCAGGTTGCATCACTAGTTTTAACAGGAATTGGTCATCTTAACTGGGATAAATGTCTATTTTTTTAAACAAGTGTGCTCACTCATGAATATATGCTTTTTCATTGATTTTTTTGGAAAGAGAAACCCTTTTGTTTTTTACGAAAATCCATTTAAGTGACACGTGCAACCTTCCTCGTCTGTAAGTTTAAACAGGCCCAGCTGTCTCCTGTGTCTCTTTTTCATGATAAGTCCCTGTCGGTATGGAGAAAGGCCCATCAAAAGCAAAAGATGATAAAATGGACAATAAGCGGGGGCCACCAAATCCCCCCCTTCTCTGGGGGCCACAGATTAGGCCTCCTGCACTTCCTTTGGAAAACAGGCAACCGGACCCAGAGGAAGCTCCTGTCAGCTGCGCTGCCTCACCTCCCTGGCCTCTCTCGCTCTACTCTCGCTCTAACTTCTAACTTTTCTCTCTCAGTCATATTCTCTCTGTCTGATAGATGAAACACAGGCCTTTCCATCCACAACTTGCCACCGTACTCCACCCGGATACCACAGGCCAAGCCTCATCAGGCTACTGTAGCCTGTCACACTAAAACCCTTGTTTTTGTCTTTTGTTTCTGCCACATACCAGTGTGACTGCATTTAAAAATCTTTTAGAACAGATAGTCTTCATCAGTACATCAAAAACTGTACTCTTTGTGTGTGTGTGTGTGTGTGTGTGTGTGTGTGTGTGTGTGTGTGTGTGTGTGTGTGTGTGTGTGTGTGTGTGTGTGTGTGTGTGTGTGTGTGTGTGTGTGTGTGTGTGTGTATCTGGAGGGGCTGTAATTACAGAGGAAGACAAATCTGTGAATAGAACAGCGAAGCTCCTGCTGAGAATATCCTGCGTTGAGTGCCAGGGCAGGAATATGTGAGGATGAAGGGTAGAGGTTGAAGGGTGGAGATGGGGTCAGGTGGTTTAACAGTGATTGAGTGTGGACCCGCCCTTGCCTGCAGAGCCAAATCACTGTTAAAATCATCAGAAAGATAATCGCCTGTCGCCTCCTCTCTCCTACTGCCTTGGATGTGACCCAGACAACTTTGTCAGGGCTATAGGTGGGACTTCAGTATTTATTTTGAGTATTGTAGCGGTTGCACACTTTTTCGCTGTCAGAATGTGTTTAATTTTTGCACTTTAACTACTATAAAAAGCCATGACAGTCCTCATCAATCAGATCTTCTGAGCAGTTGCACTTTTACCTTGTGGCTGATGGTGTGGCTTGGCAAATACACTGCAAAAAACATTTGTTGGAAGTTGGGGTTTTGTTGGCACTGTATTTAGCTTCTGTCTGCTTCTTCATGCAACAGATACTCAGTGGATAATGTCAAACTTGTGCTGTGGTTGGCAAAGGCTGCTAAAGTAGGAGACAATCAGTATTAGCTTATTTCATTCATAAACACTTACACACTGTATACCATTTCACCGGGAGCAATTTTGGCTTCAATATCACGCTCAAGAACACTTTGGTATATGATTGCAGGAACTAGGATCGAACTGCCAAACTTCCAATTGAGATGACCACAGGCACACCCAGGATCACTGGGCGTGTGTAAAAAAAATCCAAATACCTGCAGCTTTCCTGTTATTAATCAGTATTTTAACTGATCAAGCATCTTGGACTGTGGCTTTGGCATCCTAGCAAGATTTGTTGCTGAACAAGATGGTACTTGAGTGCGCAGGGAAACATGTGCGGCTCAAAACTGAATGAATTTCCTAAAATTGTTTAAGTCGTCAGGTTTGTTGACCCATTTAGCCTCTTCTTAACAAAATATCTTCATCCCTGATTTTCAGCAACTATTGTATTGACTGTAACTATTTCACAACTCCAGGACTGATGGCCTGAGATGTTGAAATGTAGAATTAAAGACAGACTGCAGATTTTGCGTTTTGTTTCATTTACTCATTAATCAACTTTTGATAAACCATGTAAGGCTATGTCATGCTTGGAACACCAGAAATCATGTTAAAGTCACATACCCTGATGATTGACATGTTTAGTATCATATGCGGTTATTATTCAATCTAATTATTGATTTCTGTTATTTTCAGACCTGACAGGCATTTCAGAAGACTGCAGTTCTGCAAGTCCTATTTCCAGCAGACCCACCACAGGCAATCTGGATCTTCTGCTGGCCAAGTAGTGCTCCTAGTAAAAGCCTAAAGTGGGTTACTTTGTCAGGCGTCCCTGCAGGCCCAGCGGCCACTGAAGGCTGGCACACAGTGTCCTCTTCACCACAAACACTGCAACAGGTAATGTTTTCCTGAAGCCATGCCAAAGTTTTAAGAATTTCCATGCATCAAGGAAAAAGACGCAGACCTACACATGAAATACAAGCAGTCTTTTCAGCCAAGACCTGCACTATAGAAGTGAGCAAGCAGTGTAAAGCTCTCCTGTCCTGGAACCACAGAGGCGAGAGGATTAGAGCTCGCCACAACATTAAACGCCACTGAACCTTGTTTGATTCAATCAAGTGTTGTAAAACGCAGGCTCTGACCTAAACATGTTGTTTTTGACCCTGACATGCAATGTGTGGTTGTATTCATGTGGGTGGACTTATGTTAGCGTGTGTGTTGCAGAGTGAGTGACGTCTGGCTCTTTGCCATGCTGTCATGGAGTAGAGAGGACAGATTGATCCTGAAGCAAATTTCATCATGTTTTCCCCTGACAAGGTTGACAAATTCACAGGAAAATCCCATCATGTGTAATCAGTGTGCACCACTGATGAGATTAAAGGTGAGACACTGGTTCTTTCAGAGAAGCACTTACTTAATGTCTAAATTGCTGAAAAAAAAACTGCAAAAAAACTTTTTTGCACTTCATGTGTCAACTGGATACAAGTCCGAAAATTAAGCTACTAAAGTTTTCTCACTCCTTCCCTCAAGTCCTCATGTTGGCCTGAACAATTTTTCAGTGTTGGCTAATCAAATTAAATCAGCAAAAAAGTGTGATAATCTAATTCCTACTGCTGGATCACACATATACCCGACGGGTTGAGTGTAATAGTTAGTGTTCGGTCATTATTATAGACAACAAGGTCTGTGATAATGAATGTTTTGTTCTAGGATTGCAAAAAGATGGAAGTAAAGTGTATGTGTTAGTTAGTTAGTTAGTTAGTTAGTTAGTTAGTTAGTTAGTTAGTTAGTTAGTTAGTTAGTTAGTTAGTTAGTTAGTTAGTTAGTAAGTTAGTTATTAAGTTAGTTAGTTAGTTAGTTAGTTAGTTAGTTAGTTAGTTAGTTAGTTAGTTAGTTAGTTAGTTAGTTAGTTAGTTAGTTAGTTAGTTATTTAGTTCGGAAGTTCCCAACTAACTAACTAACTAACTAACTAACTAATTAACTAACCAACTCACTCATCCTGCCTGTGAGGTCCGGGATCCAGAACCCCTGTCCAGCGGAGGCCTTGCTCGACGGTGGAAGCAGGGCACCGACAGGAGGGTGTCAGCATGATGCACGAGCTCCAGGACCCAACACCTCCATCTGACACACTCAATATCAACCCGGGATTTTGAGGTTCCGCAGGGAGAAGAGCTCTCCACAACTCATGATAGAGTCCATGTTTTTCTTATTATCATCCTCAAACAAAACAACCATTGCCACAGACCTTGTTGTCTATAATAATGACTGAACACTAACTATTACGCACGACCCAGCGGAGATATGTGTGATCCAGCAGTAAAAATTTGATTATCTCAATTTTGGCCAATTAAATTTGATTAGCCGACACTGAAAAATCTTTCAGAGAAATCATGTGCAGTTCTAAGAGCTCATTATGTCTGTTTATAAATGTTTATTTTACAATGATGCTTTTGATGTTTAATGGACAGTGGCCTCATGTATACTTATCTACTCTGGTGTCTCTTTTACTTTAATGAACCTCTTGATTGTAAATGGTTATGTGTAATACTGCCATACTGTCACAATAATGCAGACTATGAGTCAATGAAGAAAAAAAAAACAAACATTCAAAAATGGCAAAATTTGACAAATCTGATTCTACAATGCAAATCCTTAGTCGGGTTCACCCCTACTTTTCACACAACTTTTTAGTCATGAAACAACCCAGAATGTATGCCTTTAAAGGAAACGTCTGAGACTAGCCGTTAGCGCCACACTAGCTCCCCATTATACATTAGCTAATGTTACATTACCTGCTGTTATGACAGGACTTGCAGCTTGTGGTTCTGAGCTTTTATGTAGGGTCCTTATAAATGAACATCCCCAATGTCCTTTTATTGTCTGGAAATAATTTGGAGTTTTCAATGAAAGAGGCTAGATTCAGATTTATTGGCCACAATGGCCAGGTATATGTTCACATAAAGGAATATGATTTCAGTTTTACTCTACATGTACAAACTAAGAAATGGTCATACATTCGAGACAAGGACAACAAAGCCTGAAGGTAGAGGCCTTAAGTGAAGATATATCTGCAAAAAAAAACCTGGATAAAGCAGCAACAGTCACACTTGCAGACAGTGAGTAGTGCAAAGGATTCCTTCCATTTTAAAAGAACCAGAAGCCAGACCTCAGCCAGAAACCAAAACACCCTATTCCTCTGGAGACAGGTTCTGTGATTTGACAGGGTCTGGGCCTCAATCTGGTCCGGCCGGAGCGGAGCAGATCGAGCTCGCGGAGGAACGACATGTGATAAATGGGTCTTATCTGGAGGTTGTGGCGTTGGGAAGCTGACTCTGTTTCCCTCCGATTACATTAGCAGGCAGGAAAATGGGACGTGGGGGAATGGCTGGAATTCCACAGAATGAGGGGCAGACGCTCGTTTTCACTTGTTTTTACCGACTGATAAAGAGAGCGGGAGGAGGCACGGAGGAGGTGTGCCGGTCTAGATACAACACATAGGGTCTGAGTGTTATTTGTGTTTTGATCTAACATTGCATGGTCCATTGTGAAGAAGGGGAATGAAATGAAATTCATTTGAAGTTTATCAGAGAGTACACACCCGCCTCATATTCAGTCTCAGGGTTTTATGAAAGGTTTGACTCACTCTGTTCTGCTCTCTGTTAACCTTGGCCCCCTGCAATAACACTCTGTTTAGAGCTAATATCCTTGTGACGGCATGGGTCCACACAGGGTGATTCATTACAAGGTACTCCAGTGACACCTGTGCACTTGAATGCACTTGACCAAATCGTTTCCCTGCCCTAGTCTTTCAGTTTAACACTTTTATCACCAGGTCGTGTAACAGCAACATTTTGCTCTCAGAGTGGACAGAACTGTACAGAGACCTGGCAGCTAACATAGTTGTAGTTGCTTTAAATGCATATTGAATGAGTAGAAAAATGATTGGACAGAAGGACGCTGAATCTAGTGCTTATATTAGCCATTGTAAGGGCTGCTATTTTTTTATTACCTGGTGAGCACTAACCAGGGTTATAGCTTTGAAATTTAGTATAAAATGGTTCAAAATCGAGTGTATAAGTTTAAGACCTAAATTGTAACCATTTCCAAACCAGATAAGATATGGTTACACATCAATGTGTCAGAAAAAAAACAAAGTTGTAAAAGTTAGTAAAATTGTTCATTTTCAGAATGGAAGGCGGGCAGAAATTATTATTGAGACGCCAGTTCTACAAGGTCATCTTCCAGAAGTAGTTGAAACCCTGTCTATTTTAACGTATCTTACTTTCCAGAAACATAATGGCTCATTACAGGCTGTGTGATGTTAAAGAGGCTCAGCGATGTCATACATAGAGCTCTTTTCAACATTTCCAATAAGAGAAGAAAAAAGAAAACTGTGTGAATGCAGCTGTGGCTACGAAGGTTGAGAGACCCTTAGATGCTGACGTAGTGGATTGATACCTGTTTGCATGATGGAGGTCACAAAACTGAAACCAGCCCCAGACTTGTGTTTTGTTCTTTTTCTGCTCATCCCAAGCATGATTGATTTATTTGCTAAAACTCCTGGTATTGACCAATTAGCAGACTAGCAATTCAAAATGAATCAAGAGCATATGCATGCATGTTTATTCTTACC
The DNA here is from genome assembly GCF_009762535.1 of Notolabrus celidotus. Classification (NCBI taxonomy): domain Eukaryota; kingdom Metazoa; phylum Chordata; class Actinopteri; order Labriformes; family Labridae; genus Notolabrus; species Notolabrus celidotus. Next base: position 15,151,129 of record NC_048286.1, on the reverse strand, counting down.
CTAAGAGTTTAAATGATCACTTCATTCTTATTCATGGAGTATGTAATTAACATATCATCCATCTGAATGTAACAGTCTGCAGGCAATGTTACAAATACCATGAAATAATTTGCCAGAATTGCTTTAATATTGTATCTAAACACCATAATATATTTCACAAGACAGTGAGTTTTCATGAGACAAACTATTAGTGATCAGGTTTTTAGGTTTCCACATTTAATCACAAAAGAAAGCATTAATGCTCATTTCACAACTCTTCTGCTTCTTTTTAAAAGTAAAGACATTATTTCAAAATTTTAGCTGGATACAAAACATTGAGACATAGTGTTAGATTGAAGAAGACAGGGAAAAAGGAGGAGAGAGAGCTTGTGATAAGAAGCTAGTAGCAGCCCAGACAAACATGGCGTGGTCCTTCCTCCCTGACATCCTGAGGAGGAAGCTGCGGTGCTCCAACCTCCTCTGGCCCAATCCCTCAGAGACGAGCTCCTCCAGCAGGTCATCTGAGTGAGCCTGATCATCTCTTATTAACACTTTCCCTTCCTCTTTTCCTCTCTCTCTCTCTTAGTCATTCTTCTATTGAGCCCTCCCTGATATACTAAGTTGCCTGTGTTCATGCTCATTTTTATGCTCCTGTTTTTTTCTACCATCCATCTCTCTTTTTCGATCATTGCCATCATTTTCTCCTCATTCCCTTTCTTTCCACTCTCCTCATTTATTTTCCACACCTGCTTGTCATGGTTATGAATGTGCATCATCTAGCAAATAACTGCAGATATCCACCAGACATGCAGGACAGCTAGCAGAGGGGAAACACTACTCCAAGCTCCATAAATCACTATTAAGACAATCAAGCTAATTGCCGCTCAAATGACTTCCAATGATGCTCTAATTGAAAAAGGTGACTAGTGCTTTAAGCCGAACTCTGGAAAGACTATCTTAAAGCGTGTGTGAGAGAGTGTGTTTTAAAGCATAGCAGGCCTGCTGGCACCAGAGACACAGTGGTAAATGGTTCAGTTTAGCATTACAGTGGCGTCTCCCTGTGGGCCTGTCCTCCATTGTAGCAGCAACCTGAGGGATTGCAGGCACTCTGGGAAAAAGGCTGGAAAATAAAGAGTGAGACCAGAAGAGAACCAGGTTGTGCCAGTAAAATATGTGCGCTGCAAACACAAAAGAGTAAGCAATGTAGAAACAACTCACAAGTGCATTTTTGCTGCAAAATATAAATGAGTCTGTGCAACTCTAGTCCTGTATGTTTATAGATTTCTGTTTATAACACTTTTCTTTTACGGCTTAAACACTGAAGAGTTGATGGACATGTTTTGAACAAGGCGTCACCGTCAAAAACACAACTTGCAGATTCAAAAAACATTGAGAGGACCTTTTTTCTTCAACATGTTGAGTCAATATCACTGCCCTGTGTTGTTATTCTGACTTCATTTTGTTCCCACATCTATTCATCCTCTCACATGGTTATCTGCCCTCTGCATGCCTGTCCAGCTCAGCGGGGGTCCCCCGGGAGAACAAACCCACACCGGCGGGTATGGAGCAGTCCCACAATCCTCCTGTCCCTCCCCCTTCCCCTCTCCCACTCAGTCTCACCGTGTCCCTGCCTATATGCCCCGCCAGTCTGCCTTATGACCTGACGTGCTGATAAGACCAGAGGCCCCGCGGTGCCCAGCGCCTGGTGCCAGCACTTCCCTCTCATACAAAGTCAATCTCATTGTGTCACAGATGGGTTAGGTGATCAAAAGCAGCAATCCAGTTAAAAGAAAGAGTAGACATTCTGAGACATATAGGCCTACATAGCATGGTTATATGACCCTTTGTTTTTGTCAGTTAGCCCACTGCTTTGGTTTAAACTCAAACATCCAAGCTGTTCGATGGATGACGGGTATTGTTTTGCAGACATTTGTGGAACTTAGACATCACCAGAAAAATATATTTGACTTCATCACTGAATGAAGGTTCAAATTTATGATTTTCAGTGAAATATATCAGAAACTTTTGAGTATACTTTTATGAATCTGTAGGATATTGGATGAAATGGAAAATGGAAAATGGACACAAATAAGGGAAGATATAAATCAAAATCACAAGCGACAATCTTTAGACCTTTGAATTCTCTTGTTTGACTTAATTGCGTGTCTTACAACTCTAGTTGAAGCTGCTAGTATTTCCCACATGTAGACAATGCCTGGGTGTTCCACAAAATAGATTTTGACGACTTTTTTTTTTTATATCCATAAAAGATTGCCATCTGCTCGTGGACAATTTGTCTCCCTCTCTACTCCTTGTGTTTATGTCACAAGAAGTATCACCACACCTGGTGAAGAAGTGAGGTAGCACACAAGGCTGTGACAATGTAAGAGCTTATGCCTGTTTGGGCAGTTATAATATGTTGGACATTTTTAATATTTCCTTTAGCTTAGCTCTTCTTTGAGACTTGAATATAAATTTGGTTACTTACACCCTTAAAAAAATATCTAATTTCTAATCTAGCATTGTGAGTTGTATTGTATTGTTAATTGAATCCATCATGACTTTTTATATTTACACAATCAGGTGGACATTTAAATGTCAAACTTGAAAATTGAAACTGACTGAAGACATTTTTAATGCTAATTAGCTAATATAACCATGCTAAACTAAAACTTTTAATTCAATCGAATACATATATGCTAAAACCTTTCTATAATGATTTATTTTTGGTCACTTAGGGGCTGAAGAAACAATCAGTGAAAACAACATCAACCAATCACCACCTCTTATGTTTGCATATTTAACCAGTTAGCTAGCAGTTGCAAACGCACACATTTAGCAGTTACAAAGGAGCATTATTTGTATTTGTTTGGAGTCATTTTTCTGGCTTTCTAATGAGTTAAAGACTCATTTTCTTTCTACTAACGTTCTAATGAACAGCTGCTAAGCCTGCCTGTTAGCATGGTAGCCTTTCATTTGAAGCACTGCAGTTGTTATAAGTACATCCTCACAGACCATTAGCATGAATGAAGACGTGTTTTCTTTCTTGAGTTTTATTGTATCAATTTCACCTGAGAGGAGGATTCTGATTTGTTCCAGTTAGTTGAAACATATTTTTTGCCCCAGACTTATGGAAGTGGACACAGACCTTAACATGCGCTCTTGCAGATACATGTTCACATACAACCCTTCACTCAGCTCCCCACTCAATCATTCAATAATTCTCTCTAAAGCACACCTATTAACAGAAAGAGAGAGTGTGTGTTTGTGTGTGCTGTCTGGCATGGCTGAGTGTAGTTATTTGTCCGGACACATATAACAAGACTCATCAATCTTCTTCAGGGACTGTTCGGAGTTTGGATTAAAAACACCTGGGCCTCTGCTGGCCAACTCATGAGGTGGAAACACGCTCCGGCCTATCAGAGCAGCGAGAAGCAGTGAGTCTAACACAGCCGCAGACAGATAGAGATGGAGACTTGGGCAGGGTGTACAACCAGGCTGGTGCTTGGGTGCTCTGGGAGCTGTCTGAAACATTATCCTTATACTTCCATAGCACCAGTGGAAAGAAAAAAAAAGGAGCGAGGCAGCATATGAACCTTTTCATTCAAACCCAAAATACATCTGTTGGAAAAGTTTTGAGGTGGAAGAAACCAAGATGTGTGCCCCAGCAGTCAAAAACGTGCACTTGCTGATGGGCAGTTCATCGAATTTGGCCATCTGAGATGTCCTGATTGGAACATGTAGGCCCACCTCTAAATCAACCAATCTCTGATAAATCTGAGGGACTTTAATCCAGTAAACTTGGTTCCAGTACTCGATGTCTTCAAACAATTATCTATCCAGTTTTTACAAGCTGAAGTTGGTTAGCCATCCATGTGGCCACTCTTCTAAAAGTGTGGATACTCCCATTTAAATGCTGCAGTGATTTTATTGGGATAAGCCTTCAAACATCACAACTTGAACTGCAAGTTTTCAACACAAAAGCTTCCACAATCAATCCCCCCCCCCAAAAAAGCCTGTGAAATCCTGAAGATACTGCATAAGGCTGTGACTCACTACACAATGCACCTCCTACTGGTCACTGATTGAAGCAAAACATTATAAGTAGCCGACAGTGAGATGGACATCAGAATCAGAATCAGCTTTATTCGCCAAGTATGCTTGAACACACAAGGAATTTGACTTTGGTAAACTGTGCTCTCTTTGTACAAGGCATAAGAATAGGAATAAGAATAAGAACTACAATAAAAAATAAAATGAAAATATAATAACAATAACCTTAGCTATAAATACAAAGAAACAACAAATAGCTTGACTAATATGTACAGGCTAAAATAATATGATAAAGTGCAGTGGTGAGTTGCAGAGGTAGTTTTACATTATAAAATAGTAGTTAAATAATACAAAAAATAGAAATATGGAATTCTGCTTGAGAATTGTTGCATTGTATATCTACATGTATATTTACAGAGAGTATTTATCTGACAGGTGTGACACTGTTATGGTTTAGTGTTCATCAGAGTGACAGCCTGGGGGAAGAAACTGTTCTTATGGCGGGTTGTTTTGGCGCACAGTGATCTGTAGCGCCTGCCGGAGGGGAGGAGTTTGAAGAATTTGTGTCCAGGGTGTGAGGGGTCAGCGGTAATGCTCCCTGCCCGTTTCCTGGCCCGGGACCGGTACAAGTCCTGGATGGGGGGCAGGTCGACACCGATGATTTTCTCTGCAGTCCTTATAGTCCGCTGCAGTCTGTGTTTGTCTAGTTTGGTTGCAGAGCCAAACCAGACAGTGATGGAGGTACACAGAACAGACTGGATGATGGAGGTGTAGAACATGATCAGCAGCTCCTGAGGCAGGTTGAACTTCCTGAGCTGACGCAGGAAGTACATCCTCTGCTGGGCCTTTTTTCTGATTGTGTCTATGTGGGAGGTCCACCTCAGGTCCCGGGAAATAGTGGATCCCAGGAACCTGAAAGAGTCCACAGTAGACACAGTGCTGTTCAGGATGGTGAGGGGGGGGAGTGGGGGGGGGCTTCTCCTGAAGTCCACTGTCATCTCTACCGTCTTGAGCGGGTTCAGCTCCAGATGGTTCTGACTACACCAGAGGGCCAGCTGTTCCACCTCCTGTCTGTAAGCAGACTCGTCTCCGTCCTGGATGAGACCGATGACGGTGGTGTCGTCTGCAAACTTCAGGAGTTATTGGCTTCCTTTGTGGTCTATTTGCCTTCCTGAGCTGTTCTTGGCCCGCCTAAAGATTAAGTCAACCACAGGAACAAGAAAGGTGAGACCTGAGGTAGACTTTAAAGAGTGCCCATGTTGAAAGGCTGGTATAACCCACAGAGGAAGGAAGAGCGGGCAGTCGGAGGGTTTTTCATAAACACATTCCTTAGCAAAGCTGAAGCAGTGTAGACAATGAAACATTTTTCCAATGAGAAACAGAAGTCAGTCCCCACAAAGAGAGATGATAAAGATGTAGTCACATGTGATCGTGTGTGTGTGTGTGTGTGTGTGTGTGTGTGTGTGTGTGTGTGTGTGTGTGTGTGTGTGTGCGTGTGCGTGTGTGCGTGCGTGCGTGTGTGTGTGTGTGTGTGTGGCTGAGAGAGGTGCTTTGACCCCAGACAAGTCACTTGACTTCTCGGCACCTCTGCCTACCCCAGCTGTATCAACACATTCACCCAGTCAGCCTGTGTGTGACGGGCAGAGGGCCGGCGGTGTGTCAGGAGCCTGGACTTAGGCCCGTCACACACAGGCTGGCTGGGTGTTTGTGTGAGTATGGGTGGAGGGGATACAGGAGGGTGGAAAAGGGACCTGCATCCCTGCACCACAAAAACTCCTCTCCACGGAATTCAGATTATTCCTCTCTACCCCCAACATCCCCCGCTGGCAACCGTGCCCTGAGTAAACAAGGAGCCGGGGTCAGGGGCAAAGCAATCAACACCACCAGGTCGCTTTAATGGATGGCTGTGTTTGCTGACAGGTGGCTCGCAAGTGCCTCAGAATCAATACGATGTCAGTAGAGGAGCCTTGTATGTGTTACAACAAGGATAATATTACATTTTTTCTATATAAATCATTCTTTTCCATAATTTACAGCCCCTATAAGTAATAAGTAACAAGATTAATATAAGTAATAGGATATAAAATAGTGCC